>NC_072428.2:66830000-67518333 GCF_028878055.3 Symphalangus syndactylus | reverse complement strand
ATGATGCAAATTAACTACGCATGAGCTTCTATTTTTCTTTTTAAAACTAATATTCTGCCTTTCTTCTAAAACTTATGTAATGACCTCTTCTACTGTCCATATGGATTTGGCAACAGAGTAAATCTTTGGTTATATGACCCCTCTTTTACTCACATTAAATAGGCAACTATCAGCCCCACTTCACAGGGGTGCCTTCATAGGAAGATGCCATCCCCATTCTATAAGTGTAGCAACATGTTGATGGGCCATCAACATATTTCTGACCTCCATTTACCTATAGTGTCTTTTAGGAAGAGCTGTCCTATTCTCCACTTGCCAAACTAGATCTGAGTCCCCTCCTATTTGTCTTATCACACTGTTTCCTTCTGGTACTAAGCACACTACTACAATGGCTGGTTGGTTTGCCTTCCACACTAGACCATGAGGACAGAGACTCTGTCTTGTCACATGGCATTATCTCTGTCTGACTTGAAATGCTCAATAAATATTTGTTCTTTAAATGATTTCAATCATGTCATGGCCCCTTTCCTCTCAACTTCATTAATCTGAATGTCACTACTTCACAGTTAGCCCAATGCTCTTCCTGCCTAAATAAATGCCTACATATGGCCCATTTGGAGGAAATACACCTGCTTGACTCTCATCTTCCCAGACTTCAGGGCATTTAACTGAAGGGGTGCATTATTTCCCAGAATACACCAATCTTTCCCCTTTGATCCGTGTGCCAGCAGTGATTTTTTTTTTGCCATGAAATTCCACTGATCCTTCACCTGCTTCTCTGCAGTTTTTGATCTCTTGAGCTTGATAGGGAAAGAATGAATGGAAAGTGTGCTTGGTCAAGTCACTGTGATTACGGACCAGGACATTTCACGTAGTGGGACCTCAGAGACTGCAAGGCACCACGGGTGATGGCCTTCCCAGGTGGACTTGATGCATTTAGAGCAGTAAACCTGCAAAGGCTTGATGGACAGTGCTGCAGTGTTGGCTGTACATCTGAGACTGCACAGATTTCAGCTGAATCCCTTCTGTATTCAATGATGATTTATTAGACTTCTACACAGCTAGGATTTGCCTTTGAATAAAGTATATGATTTTGTTCTCTGCTAGCTTAGAACTTGATCTTGCCTTCTTTGGATGAGGGGAGGTTGTTATCATGGACTTGGCTCATCAATCAATCAGGAGATGTTAAGTGGGTTGTATGGATAATCAGAAGTTTATTGGTGATGCTGGAAGGCAGATTACATAATATATCTTCTCGAGACCTCTGCTTCAGGTGTGATGTAGAATTGTGCCTCCTAGTTGAGAGAAGCAGTGGATTATTGGGTAAATATTAGCTCCATAAGTGGCAATTTACTCTAGATTTGAGCTTCTGCAATGACTCATGACATTGAAGCTCAAATACTATTCAGATATGCTGGACCAAACTAAAAGAGGCAGGTTGAAATCAAACTTTTCTCTGTTGAATACTGTCCTAGCTTCACAGGATTAGTAAGTATTGGTATTGGGGCTTTGTTTTTAGAACAGCTCAAAGAATGTTTATTAGTTGCTACAGGTTAGGCAATGACAACGTGAACCCCAGATACAGAGGCTTAAACAAGATAGAAGTATATTTCTCTGTTATGAACAAGTCTGGGCAAGCAATCATGAGTTGATGTGTGGTTTGACTCTGTTTCTCTGCCACCCAGTATGCATTTTACATTTCAAAGTCCAGCAAGGTCTCACCTCTGCTATCAATTCCACGCAGAAGCCAATTGGGAAGGGGAAATCCCTTTTAAGGGCACAACTTGGAAGTTATAAATATCACTTCTACTTACATTCAGTTGGCCAGAAGTTGGTCATATGCTACATTTAGCTGCAAGAGAACACGGAAAATGTAATCTTTGGCTGGGCACCCATGTATTCAGCTAAAAATTCTACATTATCAAATAAAGGGAAAATGGAAATTGAAGATACTACCACAAAATGTTGATATTAAGCTTTCATTGTTTTACTCTGCCAATTTTACCCCAGCCCTTAAAAATTTACGTTTCCCCATATCCCCACTACCATCAGCCTTTTTCACTCCTTTGCCATCTCATATCTAGATTATGCAAGAACCTCTGAATTAATCTCCCAATTTCCAGTCTTCTTCAGTTTTCTCCTCTAGATGCTTAGATCTTGGTCGTATCCTTGACCACTCTCTTTCTTTCAGATCCCTTATGGAATCCACCAGAAAATCCTGTTGCCCTGTCTTCAGACTAAGTCTGGAATCCAGCCCCTGTTCACCGTGGGTCCCCACTGATTGAAGCCACCAGCATCTCTCTGCTTAATGCCTGCAGCAGCCTCCTGGCTGGTCTCCTCTTTCCCTTTAGCTCCTCTCATTTGTTCTCAACACAATGGCCAGGGTGATTTTTTTGTTTTTGTTTTTTTTTTGAGACGGAGTCTCGCTCTGTCACCCAGGCTGGAGTGCAGTGGCGCAATCTCGGCTCACTGCAAGCTCCGCCTCCCAGGTTCACGCCATTCTCCTGCCTCAGCCTCTCCGAGTAGCTGGGACTACAGGCGCCCGCCACCACGCCCGGCTAATTTTTTTTTTTATTTTTGGTACAGACGGGGTTTCACCGTGGTCTCGATCTCCTGACCTTGTGATCCGCCTGCCTCGGCCTCCCAAAGTGCTGGGATTACAAGCGTGAGCCACCGCGCCCAGCCCAGGGTGATTTTTTTAAAAACTAAGTTTCAACATGTCACTCTTTGCTTAAAACCTGGCCACATCCAAGTCTTCATGATGCCTTTCACACTGATGCTCTCTAACTTCATCTCTTGCTACTCTTCTCTGCCTCACTCACTGCCCCAACCCCATTGGCCTCCTCAGTCAGTTGTGCTCCTACCCAGACTTTGCACTGACTGATCCTCCTTCCTAGAGCACACCACCCCTCCATAGCCACATAGTTAACTCCCTCCCTTTTTCAAAGTTTCTAACTTTCTCAGTGAGAGCTGCTTTGATCGATACATGTGAAGTCATCAATAGTCCTTTCAACCTTCTTGCTCCCCCTACACATCCTAGTTTCCCCCATAGTATTTGACACTTCCTCATATGCTATCTAATTGCTTACTTAGCATGTCTATTGCTTATTGTCTGTTCACTGAAGATCCACTTAGGCAGGGACTTTGTCTTTTCATTCATTGATGTATCACAGGTACTTAGTTGGTGCTCATAAGCAGTTAGTGAATGAGCGAGTCATTTAAAGAGACATCTGCTAAGGCTCCCTCCTCTCATCGCTTCCCTTCACCCTGCCTTTTGCCAAGGCCCCTTCTTTCACGCTGGTGACTCTCATCCCCCAGTGTCCCCATCTGTGGTGTTGACATGCCCATCTGGAGTGTGTATACATCTTACATCAACCCTTTGGGTGCCCAGAGGCCCAATACAAAATGAAGTGCTAGAGGAGCACAGCACAGAGATATTAACTCTGTTTATCTCCAGCTTTAAGCAGAGCCCAGGGAAGAAAGAGCTCCTATTCAGAAGACACACGTAGTGCCTTGGAACCAGAGGTGGACAGGGACAATTCTTGAGCCCACGGAAAACACAAAAGGAGATGTTTAGGGAATAGACCAGAGGTAGAAGATCCCAGCATCTGTCAGCATCTCCAACTTCCTGGAACTCCCACCCTCCACTCTGAGTCCTTGGAGACTTCACCCCTGCTTGGAATTTCTGTATTTCCACTGTTCTGTAGGACCCCTAAAAAAGTCAAAGGAAACCACTCAGAGCCTCCTCTCCCAGGGGTCCAAAAATCAAGGAAGTATGGAATGGGGTGCCCGGAACACAAGAGGGAGATTTGCTGTTCCTGGAACCTGAAGATGATACTCAGAAAGTGTTTTCTCATAGGCATGTTATAAATAATTGAATCGTTCTCCAAGGAAAGTATATCGTGTTAAGTAAGCATTTGTGTAATCATTATTAAGACTTTAGAAACACTGGCTTATGTTAATGAATGCTTCATTGAAATCGCAAAATACTAAGTAGACTGTATACCCATGAATGTTATTGTAAAAAGATATAAATATTAAAGGGCTTGGAAGTAAATGTGTGAATATGATTGTGTTATGTCAGTGAGATTATGGGAGCTTTATTTCCTCTTTATGTACTTTTCCTTTAATGTTCCATTTTCTTTTCAATTTTAGGCCACAGTTTCTGTTAGGAATTGTTTCTAGAGCCAAGTAAATAATATTCAGACCAACTTTGGGAAGCTGGCCCATCTGTAACATATAGGTGGAGATCCCTCTGAAGTAGTCTCGTTTCAAGCTTTTATTATTAGTTATCTTCTAGAGGCAATAAAGTAATAACAAAATGTTAACAGAGGAGCCTGCTGCCTGTTCTAAAAGCAGTTGTAAACAGCAATATCTAGATTACATCAGCAGCAGCGCTGAGGGGTAAATCCCATACAGAAATATGTGTTTTGCCCAGACGTGGGCCATCTGACGTCTTAAGTCAGTCTAAGTCTGGGCTCTATATATGGCGTTTTCTTGGACACTTTTTCAGGCTCATCTCTAGTCTCCCTGTTTCCAGTTTCTCTTGGCCTTTGTGGACTCTGAAGTTTATGGCCTTATTTTGCTTCACATTTTTGTCATTTCTACCAAAGGTTTCTTTTTATCATCTACTCTCTTCTTTCCAAATGTCAGTATTATAGTAAGAGGGGGGAAAAAGGCCTTTTGATTTCTATGGCCATTGCAAAAGGATCACTAATGTGCAGTACTTTTGTTTGCAAAGACATGGATTACAGTCAGTTTCAAAAACCTTCACTTTGATGTGTAGAAAGTATATCGGGAAATCCTTTGGGGTGGTATCCGACTGCCTCTCTGATGCAGAGCACAAAAGATGCTCTATGATTGTGATGAAAATGTGATGGATATCCTACAGTTGGGGGTGCTGAGGTCAGTGGTTAAAAGCACGCATTCATTTTGTATCTGAAAGGTTGCCATGCAGCCCAGTTAAAACACAATTCCTACCAAAATGACACAGTAAAGAGTAAAATGCACCCAGTCACTTGAGGAGAGGGATTTTTGATAGAAAGATCCACAGCTTTTGAGAAACTTGAATAAGAGAAAGCCAAAGCTGCATTGGCTTTCTAAAAGTGGTTCTTGAAAACTAGAGGGATTTTAGAAGATACCGTTGAATGATCAGCAACTTGAGATTATTATTTTTTAAAAGCATTTTGTCTTGATTCTGTCTCATCGTTTGGTAGTGAGCTACATGAAGCCCATTACTTAATTGGTCCTGAAATATCTTCCTCTGTGGTGTGGAATTCTGGAGAAGGCAGGCTCTTTGATTTCTTTGTTTTGTTCTATTTTGCTTTGCTCTTTTAGAAAACTGAAGGAGGGAGTCCACATCTCTACAAATTGGCATAGCTTCTGAGTTATGAGGCTGCCCAGGGATTTCCCCAACAGGAGAGGGATTGCCAAGTGTACAGTGGAGCTAGGGTTCCAGTCAAAATAGACATTCTCCATTCTTCTTTCTCTGGTTTTGAAAGAGGTGTTGAAGATTCCAATCCAGATTCCTATGATACTGAGTTTTCTTTGGTAACGTTATGGAGGGAAGTCAAGTAATAACAGCTAATGTTTTTAGGACATACAGTGTGCCAGGAATTGTTCTAAGCAGTTTATATATGTTAACCCATTTAATACAATACCACAACATTTTGAGGTAGACACTGTTATTATATTATTTCTGTTTTTTATTTTCATTTTTATTTTTTTAGAGACAGGGTCTTACTCTGTCACCCAGGCTGGAGTGCAGTGGCACAATCATAGTTCACTGCAGCTTTGAACTCGGGCTCAAGTGATCCTCCCACCGCAGCCACCCAAGTAGCTGGGACTACAGGGGCAAGCTACCATGCTCAGCTAATTAAAAAAAAATTAATTTTCTGCAAAGACAAGGTCTCGTTACGTTGGCCAGGCTGGTCTTGAAATCCTGGCCTCAGGTGATCCTCCCACCTCAGCCTCTCAGACACTGTTATTGTTCTTATATTACAGATGAGAAAACTGAGGCATAAGGTTAGCTAACTTGCCCTAGGTCATACAACTCATAGTGGCAGAACTGAGTCTTGAACCCAGGCCATCTGATTTTAGGGCTCATCCCCTATGCTGCACTAACACTTCTAGCGTGCAGGTTCCCTCTCACTTGGGACTAGTGCATGAAGTCTGATGTGCTGTGGCCTTTCCAGAGAAATAACTAGTGTATTCCCTGTTCCCTACTGTGGACTTCTGACTAGCTTTTTTCACTTCCACTGGCTCTGTTAGAATTGTAGATTCTTAGAGCTGGAGAGAACTTTAAAGATCACTGGATGCCTTTTTCTCTCCCTTTAACTTTGTGTAATTCTCCCAAGACTGATTTGTTTGCTTAATTTATTCAATAGTCATTTTCTGAGTTCCTGTTTAGTTTTAGGCAGTGGAGACACCGTGGTCAATACAATACAATACTCTGCCTTGAAGGAGCTTATAGTGTAAGAGGGGTGCAGGTGAGAACCAGTTAGTAAGGGGCAGTTCTAATTCAGCGGGTAGATGTAACGAGAGGTGCATTCATAGAAGTGCTATGGAAGCATGGAAGAGAGGTGCAGAAACACTTCCAATGGCAATGTTGGCAAAGCTGACACCCGTGGAAGTATCAGAGGTGGTAGATGAAGATGGTGAAGGAGAAGCTATTTATTCTCTCTCAGATCATGAGAGAGAATGGCATTGTCTCTGAGTATAGTCACTCATTACTTTTGTAGCTCTATGTGCAGAAATTGAGCAATAGACGTGTACCCTGTAAGAGACCTCATCTTCAGAGAGCTAAATAATATCATGACATTCTAATTCTACAAATAGAATTAAAGACATCTCTCCAGTACTTTGACATGCTCTTTGGTTTTGTTCTTTCCCTCACTTTTGTGTTGCACAATGCCTGGGTGCCCCATCCACACTGGGTCCACTTAAAAACTTTGGCATGCTTCAGGGTTCAGCATCTCCAGGGTCACCTTCTCTATGATGCCCTCCTCGATAATGCCACATGGCAGTGACTCATTCATCCTCTACATTCCTTTGGCATGTAGCATTTGTAGTAGTCATGGCTCTTTCCACATTTGGCCTCAGTGTACATTTATTAGCACATGTATCGCCATCATGTGCATGTGTTTTCCTCAGATCCAGGAGACTGTCATGGGCATCTCATAGCCAGCATGCAATGCCTTCCTCATAGTATAACCTCAATAAAAATTAGTTACATGAATTACTTCTACATTCCCTTCTCCTTGACGTATCAGAAACTATATGGTGAAGACTGATGATACACCAGCCCCATCTGTCAGCTCTTTAGAAAAGATGGTGAAAATCTTGACGTGACACTTTTTTAGATCACTTCATGGGGATTGGAGAATTTTGAAAGCCACAAAAAATCTTTTATTTCATCATACAAATTTTGGAAATACATTTCTTTAAGAGAGTTTTCTGCTCTGATGCCATGCCTGGTGCACTTCATCTAAAGAATAGCATCTTTGTGATGAGATTATAAATTCTCATCTGTGGGCTGCTTTAAAGACATTAAATTTAGACCTGTTCTAACTTGCAACAGGTTAGAGGATTTGGGGAGTAAATGAAAGTAGTCAGCTAGAATCAATTTTGTGTGACCCCCTCAAGAGGCATAGCCTGTGACCAGGTATTAGGCAGCAGAGCTCAAAGGCTAAAAATCGAGGGAATTAGAGTCAGAAAAATCTAAGATTCCAATCCCAGCTCTTCCATTCACTAGATATGGGATATTTCTCTGAACCTCCATTTCCTTGTCTGTGAAAAGGATGACAATAAAACATATATACTTGACAAGTTGCTATAATGATTAAGTGAAGTAATGTACATAAAGCAGATGGTAAGTGTCCAATTAGTTCTTGATTAATCCACATCCTAAAGCTTCTGTTCCATTCTTAACACATTGTGAAGCCCTGTGTGGGCTGCAGAAGTCACAGATGTGATAGAGTTTAGATCTGGTACATGACCCCTGAAAGCATCCAGTCTGGAAGGAGAGGGGAAGACTGAAGGATCAAACTCATTCTCCATGGCCATGGGCTACATTTAATTTTGGCAGACTTGACAGGAGAGGAGTGAGTCAGAGAACAAGCAGACTGGGTGGAGACATGAGTGATGATTTCCCAGTACTGGATAGAGCTTAAGCCTGGATAATCTGGACATTGGCCTGAGAGAAGCTTAAATTAAAATGTCACTAATTCAAGTGTCATTTAAAGAGCTAGTAGTTCTGGAAGTTGGAGCTGGTGTTGAAGATAGTGGACATCATCAGTAGTCTCAGGATTTTGTCCCAACATTTTGGCACATTCTAACCAAGTTTTAAAAGCTAACTTAAAAAAAATAGATCCAGCTAAATTTGGATCTATCGATCGATCGATTGATCCATCCATCCATTCAGCTATCTTCTATGTCTCTATCTACCTTCCTGCCTGTCACCATTATAACGCTCCCAGTCTCATGAGATTCTGATAGTGAGACAGCAAGTTAAGAGAATGTCTACCATGGGAATTTAGAATAAAAGTTAAAATGTTGTTTCATAGCCAGCTAAATAGGGCATGGCTGAGCCAATTTCACCCAGCTAGCAGTTAGATTGGGCAGGAAGTTTTAAGATAGTCTCTATCCACACTGCCATGGGTAGTTAATAAATACTTGCATACACAATGTGAACCAAACTTTTCTCCTCTGTTGGAACACAAGATGATCATCCCCCAGAAGACAAAGAGGTCATCTTGACTAGCCTTTAGGCTTTGGGCAGATAATATCCTAGCATTTTATCATTATTTTACGTAAGTTTTCAGAAGCCCTGAGGGGTTGATGTCCTGTCCAGGAAGTAGGTGGTGAAGGGGAACTCCCTCCTTGAGTGATGTCTGTCTCTTCTACCTACCATCTTTGAAAGGTAGCTCTTTGCCTGCCATCTTGAAATAGGGTCTTGAATCAGCCTCAGTCAACTTAGGCAGAGGGCTTTTGAGTCTCTCCATACAAAAACTTGAATATTAAAACAATGCAGATGAAGTGCTTTAATATTAAACAATGTTGTATGTTGCAAACCTAAGCATCTGTTGAGGTAGCTCCTGCTGTCACTCCTGTGTGTCCATTTCTGATGACTGTGTGAGTTCCCAGTTGCCACCCTCCATTTGAATTTTATGTTATTTCTTTGCAGTAACATGATCTTGAAAACATTCCACAAACTGACAGAAAGTTTAGCCTTCATGTCATACTCTCCTTTCTTATCTCTTTTATTTTTGGTCTATTCTAGGCAGTAGATACTTGTTTTGACTGGTAAAATCACTTGAGGTCACAAGGACAGTGAATAGCAATGCAGTTGCTGTTGATGAAACGGGAGTAGAGATGGTTGGTGTAGAGAAAAACCTATTAATAGCCATTTTTAGAAACAGACTTTTAAATCCACCCATCAGAGCTGAAAGATTTCCCCTGTTCTCACACTCCCAGAGCTGGCAGCAGCTTCTCCTCACGTCTGAGGAGCCTCGGGAGATGCCTAGCCATGCTTGTGGGAGATGATGGCATGGGTGCCAGTGGGGCAGCTGGCCAGGTGGTGCCAGGAGTGAGGGCCTGCCAAGCAGAGGGGCAGTCCTGCCTCTGGTAACTGGCTTTGACTGCAGGACTGGAGGGTCCAAGCATCCTCAGCCGCTCTCTTGTTAACTGAGCTATTCAATGTTCTGTGATCTACTAGTGTCAACTGGACAGAGTCAGCTGCCTCCTCTGGGGCTCAAAATTACTGGCACAATCACATTAAAAATAATAACAATCACTTATATAATGCCTACTTGCCAGTTACTCTTATAGGTGCGTTACATATATTATTTGCAAGCAGAGGAAAAATTGCAGGCTGAGTGCAGTGGCTCATGCCTATAATCACAGCAGTTTGAGAGGCCGAGGCAGGTGGATCACTTGAACTCAGGAGTTCGAGACCAGGCTGGACAACATGACGAAACCCCATCTCTACTAAAAATACAAAAATTAGCTGGGCTGGTGGCGCATGCCTGTAATCCTAGCTACTCGGGTGGCTGAGGCAGGAGAATCGCTTAAACTCGGGAGGCGGAGGTTGCAGTACGCCAAGATCACGCCCTGCACTCCAGCCTGGGCGACAGCGTGAGACTGTCTCAAAAAAAAAAAAAAAAAAAAAAAAATTGTGAAGAAGGTAAACTTTGCCTGTATCTCTTCCATCTCCTGTTTTCATGGCCTCTTCTTCCTTAAAGACCGCCTCATATATGAGGCATATCCTGAGGTTCTTCATGGTACCCCTAAGATGCCGAGGGCTGCCAACCTAAGAAGACCTATTCATCTCACATTATCCTGCTTCCTGTCCTAGAACTCATGTCTTCTTTACTTGCATCCCTGAGTCCCTGTCCATCCATCCATCCACCAAATGTTTATTGAGCACCTGCTATCTCCTAGGCACTGTGAGGTACTGATCATAACATCATAAGCTTGCCAGCTATGATTCTTTTTATTATTGAGAGTACAATCTAGTGAGAAAGACAGATAATAAATAAGTGAACAAACAACATTCTAAAGATGGTTATTATTTTTTTTCTAAAGGAAAATGATACCTCAGGAGTCTTTCTTCTAGTTTGGCCATAAGTTAATACCATGGCAAGCATGTAATTGTGAACTGCAGGGCTACATTATCTTCTTTTTATTATTATACTGAAGTTCTGGGATACATGTGCAGAATGTGCAGGTTTTATTATATAGGTATAAACGTGCTATGGTGGTTTGCTGCACCTAAATCAACCCATCATTTACATTAGATATTTCTGGTAATGCTGTCCCTCCGCTTGCCCCCCACCCCCTCTGACAGGCCGCAATGTGTGATGTTCCCCTCCTTGTGTCCATGTGTTCTCATTGTTCAACTCCCACTTATGAGTGAGAACATGCAGTGTTTGCTTTTCTGTTCCTGTGTTAGTTTGCTGAGAATGATGGCTTCCAGCTTCATCCATGTCCCTGCAAAGGACACAATCTCATTCTTTTTTATGGCTGCATAGTATTCCATGGTGTATATGTGCCACATTTTCTTAATCCAGTCTATCGTTGTTGGGCATTTGGGTTGGTTCCAAGTCTTTGTTATTGTGAATAGTGCTGCAATAAACATACATGTGCATGTGTCTTTATAGCAGAATGATTTATAATCCTTTGAGTATATACCCAGTAATGGGATGGCTGGGTCAAATGGTATTTCTAATTCTAGATCCTTGAGGAATCCCCACACTGTCTTCCACAATGGTTAAATTAATTTACACTCCCACCAACAGTGTAAAAGTGTTCCTATTTCTCCACATCCTCTCCAGCATCTGTTGTTTCCTGACTTTTTAATGATGGCCTTTCTAACTGGCATGAGATGACATCTCATTGTAATTTTAAGTTGCATTTCTCTAATGACCACTGATCATGAGCTTTTTTTTTTCATATGTTTATCGGCCATATTAATGTCTTCTTTTGAGAAGTGTCTGTTCATATCCTTTACCCAATTTCTGATGGGGTTGTTTGCTTTTTCCTTGTAAATTTTTTTCTATTATACTTTCAGTTTTAGGGTACATGTGCACAACGTGCAGGTTTGTTACATATGTATACATGTGCCATGTTGGTGTGCTGCACCCATTAACTCATATTTAACATTAGGTATATCTCCTAATGCTATCCCTCCCCTATCCCCCCACACCACAACAGGCCCCAGTGTGTGATGTTCCCCTTCCTGTGTCCATGTGTTCTTATTGTTCAATTCCCACCTATGAGTGAGAACATACAGTGTTTGGTTTTTTTTGTCCTTGCGATAGTTTGCTGAGAATGATGGTTTCCAGTTTCATCCATGTCCCTACAAAGGACATGAACTCATCATTTTTTATGGCTGCATAGTATTCCATGGTGTATATGTGCCACATTTTCTTAATCCAGTCTATCGTTGTTGGACATTTGGGTTGGTTCCAAGTCTTTGCTATTGTGAATAGTGCCACAATAAACATACGTGTGCATGTGTCTTTATAGCAGCATGATTTATAATCTTTTGGGTATATACCCAGTAATGGGATGGCTGGGTCAAATGGTATTTCTAGTTCTAGATCCCTGAGGAATCGCCACACCGACTTCCACAATGGTTGAACTAGTTTACAGTCCTACCAACAGTGTAAAAGGGTTCCTATTTCTCCACATCCTCTCCAGCACCTGTTGTTTCCTGACTTTTTAATGATGGCCATTCTAACTGGTGTGAGATGGTATCTCACAGTGGTTTTGATTTGCATTTCTCTGATGGCCAGTGATGATGGGCATTTTTTCATGTGTCTTTTGGCTGCATAAATGTCTTCTTTTGAGAAGTGTCTGTTCATATCCTTTGCCCACTTGTTGATGGGGTTGTTTGTTTTTTTCTTGTAAATTTGTTTGAGTTCATTGTAGATTCTGGATATTAGCCCTTTGTCAGATGAGTAGATTGCCAAAATTTTCTCCCATTCTGCAGGTTGCCTGTTCACTCTCATGATAGTTTCTTTTGCTGTGCAGAAGCTTTTTAGTTTAATTAGATCCCATTTGTCAATTTTGGCTTTTGTTGCCATTGCTTTTGGTGTTTTAGACATGAAGTCCTTGCCCGTGCCTATGTCCTGGATGGTATTGCCTAGGTTTTCTTCTAGGGTTTTAACATGTAAGTCTTTAATCCATCTCCAATTAATTTTTGTATAAGGTGTAAGGAAGGGATCCAGTTTCAGCTTTCTACATATGGCTAGCCAGTTTTCCCAGCACCATTTATTAAATAGGGAATCCTTTCCCCATTTCTTGTTTTTGTCAGGTTTGTCAAAGATCAGATAGTTGTAGATATGCGGCATTATTTCTGAGGGCTCTGTTCTGTTCCATTGACCTATGTCTCAGTTGTGGTACCAGTACCATGCTGTTTTGTTTACTGTAGCCTTTTAGTATAGTTGGAAGTCAGGTAGCATGATGCCTCCAGCTTTGTTCTTTTGGCTTAGGATTGACTTGGCAATGCGGGCTCTTTTTTGGTTCCATATGAACTTTAAAGTAGTTTTTTCCAATTCTATGAAGAAAGTCATTGGTAGCTTGATGGGGATGGCATTGAATCTATAAATTACCTTGGATAGTATGGCCATTTTCACGAATTGATTCTTCCTATCCATGAGCATGGAATGTTCTTCCATTTGTTTGTATCCTCTTTTATTTCATTGAGCAGTGGTTTGTAGTTCTCCTTGAAGAGGTCCTTCACATCCCTTGTAAGTTGGATTCCTAGGTATTTTATTCTCTTTGAAGCAGTTGTGAATGGGAGTTCACTCATGATTTGGCTGTTTGTCTGTTATTGGTGTATAAGAATGCTTGTGATTTTTGCACATTGATTTTGTATCCTGAGACTTTGCTGAAGTTGCTAATCAGCTTAAGGAGATTTTGGGCTGAGACAATGGGGTTTTCTAGATATACAATCATGTCATCTGCAAACAGGGACAATTTGACTTCCTCTTTTCCTAATTGAATACCCTTTATTTCCTTCTCCTGCCCGATTGCCCTGGCCAGAACTTCCAACACTATGTTGAATAGGAGGGGTGAGAGAGGGCATCCCTGTCTTGTGCCCGTTTTCAAAGGGAATGCTTCCAGTTTTTGCCCATTCAGTATGATATTGGCTGTGGGTTTGTCATAGACAGCTCTTATTATTTTGAGATATGTCCCATCAATACCTAATTTATTGAGAGTTTTTAGCATGAAGGCTGTTGAATTTTGTCAAAGGCCTTTTCTGCATCTTTTGAGATAATCATGTGGTTTTTGTCACTGGTTCTGTTTATATGCTGGATTACATTTATTGATTTGCATATGTTGAACCAGCCTTGCATCCCAGGGATGAAGCCCACTTGATCATGGTGGATAAGCTTTTTGATGTGCAGCTGAATTCGGTTTGCCAGTATTTTATTGAGGATTTTTGCATCGATGTTCATCAAGGATATGGGGTTAAAATTCTCTTTTGTTGTTGTGTCTCTGCCAGGCTTTGGTATCAGGATGATGCTGGCCTCATAAAATGAGTTAGGGAGGATTCCCTCTTTTTCTATTGCTTGGAATAGTTTCAGAAGGAATGGTACGAGCTCCTCCTTGTACCTCTGGTAGAATTTGGCTGTGAATCTATCTGGTTCTGGACTTTTTTTGGTTGGTAAGCTATTAATTATTGCCTCAATTTCAGAGCCTGTTATTGGTCTATTCAGAGATTCAACTTCTTCCTGGTTTAGTCTTGGGAGGGCGTATGTGTTGAGGAATTTATCCATTTCTTCTAGATTTTCTAATTTATTTGCGTAGAGGTGTTTATAGTATTCTCTGATTGTAGTTTGCATTTCTGTGGGATTGGTGGTGATATCCCCTTTATCATTTTTTATGGCATCTATTTGATTCTTCTCTCTTTTCTTCTTTATTAGTCTTGCTAGTGGTCTATCAATTTTGTTAATCTTTTCAAAAAACCAGCTCCTGCATTCATTGATTTTTGGAAGGGTATTTTTGTGTCTCTATCTCCTTCAGTTCTGCTCTGATCTTAGTTATTTCTTGCCTTCTGCTAGCTTTTGAATGTGTTTGCTCTTGCCTCTCTAGTTCTTTTAATTGTGATGTTAGGGTGTCAATGTTAGATCTTTCCTGCTTTCTTTTGTGGGCATTTAATGCTATAAATTTCCCTCTACACACTGCTTTGAATGTGTCCCAGAGATTCTGGTATGTTGTGTCTTTGTTCTCACTGGTTTCAAAGAACATCTTTATTTCTGCCTTCATTTCGTTATATACCCAGTAGTCATTCAGGAGCAGGTTGTTCAATTTCCATGTAGTTGAGTGGTTTTGAGTGAGTTTCTTAATCCTGAGTTCTAGTTAGATTGCACTGTGGTCTGACAGACAGTTTGTTATAATTTCTGTTTTTTTACCTTCACTGAGGAGTGCTTTACTTCCAACTATGTGGTCAATTTTGGAATAGGTGTGGCGTGGTGCTGAAAAGAATGTATATTCTGTTGATTTTGGGTGGAGAGTTCTGTAGATATCTATTCTGCTTAGTGCAGAGCTGAGTTCAATTCCTGGATATCCTTGTTAACTTTCTGTCTCGTTGATCTGTCTAATGTTGACAGTGGGGTGTTAAAGTCTCCCATTATTATTGTGTAGGAGTCTAAGTCTCTTTGTATGTCTCTAAGGACTTGCTTTATGAATCTGGGTGCTCCTGTATTGGGTGCATATATACTTAGGATAGTTAGCTCTTCTTGTTGAATTGATCCCTTTACCATTATGTAGTGGCCTTCTTTGTCTCTTTTGATCTTTGTTGGCTTAAAGTCTGTTTTATCAGAGACTAGGATTGCAACCCCTGCCTTTTTTTGTTTTCCATTTGCTTGGTAGATCTTCCTCCATCCCTTTATTTTGAGCCTATATGTGTCTCTGCACATGAGATGGGTTTCCTGAATACAGCACACTGATGGGTTGTGACTCTTTATCCAATTTGCCAGTCTGTGTCTTTTAATTGGAGCATTTAGCCCATTTACATTTAAGGTTAATATTGTTATGTGTGAATTTGATCCTGTCATTATGATGTTAGCTGGTTATTTTGCTCATTAGTTGATGCAGTTTCTTCCTAGCCTCGATGGTCTTTACAATTTGGCATGTTTTTGCAGGGGCTGGTACCAGTTGTTCCTTTCCATGTTTAGTGCTTCCTTCAGGAGCTCTTTTAGGGCAGTCCTGGTGCTGACAAAATCTCTCAGCATTTGCTTGTCTGTAAAGGATTTTATTTCTCCTCCGCTTATGCAGCTTAGTTTGGCTCGATATGAAATTCTGGGTTGAAAATTCTTTTCTTTAAGACTGTTGAGTATTGGCCCCCACTCTCTTCTGGCTTGTAGAGTTTCTGCCGAGAGATCCGCTGTTAATCTGATGGGTTTCCCTTTGTGAGTAACCCGACCTTTCTCTCTGGCTGCCCTTAACATTTTTTCCTTCATTTCAACTTTGGTGAATCTGACAATTATGTGTCTTGGAGTTGCTCTTCTCGAGGAGTATCTTTGTGGCATCCTCTGTATTTCCTGAATCTGAATGTTGGCCTGCCTGGCTAGATTGGGGAAGTTCTCCTGGATAATATCCTGCAGAGTGTTTTCCAACTTGGTTCCATTCTCCCCGTCACTTTCAGGTATACCAGTCAGACGTAGATTTGGTCTTTTCACATAGTCCCATATTTCTTGAAGGCTTTGTTCATTTCTTTTTATTCTTTTTTCTCTAAACTTCTCTTCTTGCTTCATTTCATTCATTTGATCTTCAATCACTGATACCCTTTCTTCCAGTTGATTGAATCGGCTACTGAGACTTGTGCATTCGTCACGTAGTTCTCGTGCCATGGTTTTCCGCTCCATCAGGTCCTTTAAGGACTTCTCTGCATTGGTTATTCTAGTTAGCCATTCATCTAATTTTTTTTCAAGGTTTTTAACTTCTTTGCCATGGGTTCGAACTTCCTCCTTTAGCTCGGAGTAGTTTGATTGTCTGAAGCCTTCTTCTCTCAACTTGTCAAAGTCATTCTCCATCCAGCTTTGTTCCATTGCTGGTGAGGAGCTGCATTCCTCTGGAGAAGAAAGGTGCTCTGATTTTTAGAATTTTCAGTTTTTCTGCTCTGATTTTTCCCATCTTTGTGGTTTTACCTACCTTTGGTCTTTGATGATGGTGATGTACAGATGGGGTTTTGGTGTGAATGTCCTTTCTGTTTGTTAGTTTTCCTTCTAACAGTCAGGACCCTCAGCTGCAGGTCTGTTGGAGTTTGCTGGAGGTCCACTCCAGACCCTGTTTGCCTGGGTATCAGCAGCAGAGGCTGCAGAAGAGCGGATGCTGGTGAACAGAAAATGTTGCTGCCTGATCATTCCTCTGGAAGTTTTGTCTCAGAGGAGTACCCGGCCATGTGAGTTGTCAGTCTGCCCCTACTGGGGGGTGCCTCCCAGTTAGGCTACTCAGGGGTCAGGGACCCACTTGAGGAGGCAGTCTGTCCATTCTCACATCTCAAGCTGCGTGCTGGGAGAACCACTACTGTCTTCAAAGCTGTCAGACAAGGACATTTAAGTCTGCAGAGGTTTCTGCTGCCTTTTGTTTGGCTATGCCCTGCCCCCAGAATTGGAGTCTACAGAGGCAGGCAGGCCTCCTTGAGCTGTGGTGGGCTCCACCCAGTTCGAGCTTCTGGGCCACTTTGTTTACCTATTCAAGCCTCAGTAATGGCAGGCACCCCTCCCCCAGCCTGGCTGCCACCTTGCAGTTTGATCTCAGACTGCTGTGCTGGCAATGAGTGAGGCTCTGTGGGTGTAGGACCCTCCAAACCAGATGCGGGATACTATCTCCTGGTGTGTCATTTGCTAAGACCATTGGAAAAGCGCAGTATTAGGGTGGGAGTGACCTGATTTTCCTGGTGCCCTCCGTCACCCCTTTCCTTGGCTAGGAAAAGGAATTCCCTGACCCCTTGCACTTCCCAGGTGAAGCAATGCCTCGCCCTGCTAGAGCTCATGCTCTGTGTGCTGCACCCACTGTCCTGCACCCACTGTCCAACAATCCCCAGTGAGATGAACCCGGTACCTCAGTTGGAAATGCAGAAATCACCCATCTTCTGCATTGCTCATGCTGGGAGCTGTAGACTGGAGCTGTTCCTATTCAGCCATCTTGACTCCCTGTTGTAAATTTGTTTAATTTCCTTGTAGATTCTAGATATTATCCCTTTGTCAGATGGATAGATTGCAAAAATTTTCTCCCATTTTGTAGGTTGCCTATTCACTCTGATGCTAGTTTCTTTTGCTGTGCAGAAGCTCTTTAGTTTAATTAGATCCCATTTGTCAATTTTGGCTTCTGTTGCCATTGCTTTTGGTGTTTTAGCCATGAAGTATTTGCCCATACGTATGTCCTGAATGGTATTGCCTAGGTTTTCTTCTATGGTTTTTATGGTTTTAGGTCTTATGTTTAAATATTTAATCCATCTTGAGTTAATTTTTGTATAAGGTGTAAGGAAGGGGTCTAGTTTCAGTTTTCTGCATATGGCTAGCCAGTTTTCCCAATACCATTTATTAAATAGGGAATCCTCTCCCCATTGCTTGTTTTTGTCAAGTTTGTCAAAGATCAGATGGTTGTAGATATGTGGTATTATTTCTGAGGTCTCTGTTCTGTTCCATTGGTCTATATATCTGTTTTGGTACCAGTACCAAGCTGTTTTGGTTACTCTAGCCTTGTAGTATAGTTTGAAGTCAGGTAGCATGATGCCTCCAACTTTGTTCTTTCTGCTTAGGATTGTCTTGGCTATATAGGCTCTTTTTTGGTTCCATATGAAATTGAAAGTAGTTTTTTCTAATTCTGTGAAGAAAGTCAATGGTAGCTTGATGGGGATAGCATTGAATCTATAAATTACTTTGGGCAGTAAGGCCATTTTCACAATATTGATTGTTCCTATCCATGAGCATGGAACGTTTTTCCACTTGTTTGTGTCCTCTCTTATTTCCTTAAGCAGTGGTTTGTAGTTCTCCTTGAAGGAGTCCTTCATATCCCTTTTAAGTTGTATTCCTAGGTATTTTATTCCCTTCATAGGAATTGTGAATGGGAGTTCACTCATTATTTGGCTGTTTGTCTGTTATTGGTGTATATGAATGCTTGTGATTTTTGCACATTGATTTTGTATCCTGAGACTTTGCTGAAGTTGCTTATCAGCTTAAGGAGTTTTTGGGTTGAGATTATGGTGTTTTCTAAATATACAATCATGTCATCTGCAAATAGAGACAATTTGACTTCCTCTCTTCCTATTTGAATATATTTTATTTCTTTCTCATGCCAGATTGCCCTGGCCAGAACTTTCAATATTATGTTGAATAGGAGTGGTGAGAGAGGGTATCCTTGTCTTGTGCCAGTTTTCAAAGGAAATGCTTCCAGCTTTTGCCCATTCAGTATGATATTGGCTGTGGGTATGTCATAAGTAGCTCTTATTATTTTGAGATATGTTCCATCAATACCTAGTTTATGGAGTGTTTTTAGCATGAAGGGGTGTTGAATTTTCAAAGGCCTTTTCTGCATCTATTGAGATAATCATGTGGTTTTTGTCTTTGGTTCTGTTTATGTGATGAATAACTTTTATTGATTTGTGTATGTTGAACCAGCCTTGCATCCCAAGGGTGAAGCTGAGTTGATGGTGGTGGACAAGCTTTTTAATGTGCTGCTGGATTCAGTTTGCCAGTATTTAATTAAGAATTTTTGCATTGATGTTTATCAGAGATATTGGCCTGAAATTTTCTTTTTTTGTTGTGTCTCTGCCAGGTTTTGGTATCAGGATGATTCTAGCCTCATAAAAACAGGGCAGAGTCCTTCTTTTTCTGTTGCTTGGAATAGTTTTAGAAGGAATGGTACCAGCTCCTCTTTGTACCTCTGGTAGAATTTGGCTGTGAATCCGCCTGGTCCTGGGCTTTTTTTGGTTGGTAGGCTATTAATTACTGGCTCAATTTCAGAACTTGTTATTGGTCTAATCATTGATTTGACTTCTTGGGAGGGCATATGTCTCCAGGAATTTATTCATTTTTTCTAGATTTTCTAGTTTATATGCATAGAGGTGTTTATAGTATTCTCTGATGGTAGTTTGTATTTCTGTGGGATCAGTGCTGATATCCCCTTTATCATTTTTTATTATGTCTATTTGATTCTTCTCCTTTTCTTCTTTATTAATCTATCTAGCAGTCCATCTGTTTTGTTAATCTTTTCAACGAACCAGTTCCTGGATTCATTGATTTTTTTTTTTGAAAGATTTTTTGTGTCTCTATCTCCTTCAGTTCTGTTCTGATCTTAGTTATTTCTTGTCTTCTGCTAGCTTTTGAATTTGTTTGCTTTTGCTTCTCTAGTTATTTTAATTGTGATGTTAGGGTATTGATTTGAGATCTTTCCAGCTTTCTGATGTGGGCATTTAGGGCTACAAATTTTCCTCTTAACACTGCTTTAGCTGTGTCCCAGAGATTCTGGTATGTTATATCTTTGTTCTTACTGGTTTCAAAGAACTTCTTGATTTCTGCCTTAGTTTTGTTACTTACCCAGTAGTCATTCAGGAGTACATTGTTCAGTTTCCATGTAGTTCTGCAGTTTGGAGTGAGTTTCTTAATCCTAAGTTCTAATTTGATTGCATTGCAGTTGAGAGACTGTTAGTTATGATTTCCATTCTTCTGCATTTGCCAAGTATTTTACTTCCAATTATGTGGTCAATTTTAGAATAAGTGCTATGTGGTTCTGAGAAGAATGTATATTCTGTTGATTTGGGGTGGAGAGTTCTGTAGATGTCTGTTAGCTCCACTTGGTGCAGAGCTGAGTTCAAGTCCTGAATATCCTTGTTGATTTTATGTCTCTTCGATCTGTCTAATATTGACAGTGGGGTGTTAAAGTCTCCCACTATTATTGTATGGGAGTCTAAGTCTCTTTGTAAGTCTCTAAGAACTTGCTTTATGAATCTGGGTGCTCCTGTACTGGGTGCATATAGATTTAGGATAGTTAGCTCTTCTTGTTGCATTGATCCTTTTACCATTATGTAATGCCCCTCTTTGTCTTTTTTGATCTTTGTTGGTTTGAAGTCTGTTTTATCAGAGACTAGTATTGCAACCCCAGCTTTTTTTTTGTTTTCCATTTGCTTGGTAAATCTTCCTCCATCCCTTTATTTTGAGCCTATATGTGTCTTTGCATGTGAGATGGGTCTCCTCTTTTTTTTTTTTTTGAGACAGAGTCTTTTTTTTTTTTTTTTTTCTTGAGACGGAGTCTTGCTCTGTCTCCCAGGCTGGAGTGCAGTGGCATGATGTTGGCTCACTGCAAGCTCCACCTCCTGGGTTCACGCCATTCTCCTGCCTCAGCCTCCCGAGTAGCTGGGACTACAGGTGCCTGCCACCACGCCCAGCTAATTTTTTGTATTTTTTAGTAGAGACGAGGTTTCACTGTGTTAGCCAGCACACTGATGGGTCTTGACTCTTTATCCAATTTGCCAATCTGTGTCTTTTAATTGGGGCATTTAGCCCATTTACATTTAAGGTGAATATTGTTATGTGTGAATCTGATCCTGTCATTATGATGCTAGCTGGTTATTTTGCCCATTAGTTGATGCAGTTGCTTCATAGTGTCAATGGTCTTTACATTTTGGTATGTTTTTGCAGTGGCTAGTACCAGTTTTTTCTTCCTGTATTTAGTGCTTCCTTCAGGAGCTCTTGTAAGGCAGGCCTGGTGGTGACAAAATCCCTCAGCATTTGCTTGTCTGTAAAGGATTTTATTTCTCCCTCACTTATGAAGCTTGGTTGGCTGGATATGAAATTCTGGGTTGAAAAATCTTTTCTTTAAGAATGTTGAATGTTGGCCTTCACTCTTTTTTGGCTTGTAGGGTTTCTGCCGAGAGATCCACTGTTAGTCTTATGGGCTTCCCTTTGTGGGTAACCTGACCTTTCTCTCTGGCTGCCCTTAATATTTTTTCCTTCATTTCAATCTTGGTGAATCTGATGATTATGTGTCTTGGGGTTACTCTTCTCAAGGATTATCTTAGTTGTGTTCTCAGTATTTCCTGAATTTGAATGTTGGCCTGTCTTGTTAGGTTGGGGAAGTTCTCCTGGATAATATCCTGAAGTGTGTTTCCCAACTTGGTTCTATTCTCCTTGTCACTTTCAGGTACACCAATCACATGTAGGTTTTGTCTAGGTTTTGTTCGTTCCTTTTCATTCTTTGTTCTCTAATCTTGTCTTCATGCTTTATTTTATTAAGTTAATCTGCAGTCTCTGATATCCTTTATTCCACTTGATTGATTTCACTATTAATACTTGTGTATGTTTCACGAAATTCTTGTGCTGTGTTTTTTAGCTCCATTAGGTCATTTATGTTCTTCTCTAAACTGGTTATCCTAGTTAGCAGTTCCTGTAACATTTTATCAAGTTTCTTAGCTTCCTTGCATTAGGTTAGAATATGCTTCTTTAGCTTGGAGGAGTTTGTTATTACCCACCTTCTGAAGCCTACTTCTGTCAATTCATCAAACTCATTCTTTGTCCAGTTTTGTTTCCTTGCTGGCAAAGAGTTGTGATCTTTTTGAGGAGAAGCAGCATTCTGGTTTTTGGAATTTTAAGCCTTTTTGCCCTGGTTTTTCCTCATCTTTGTGGATTTGTCTACCTTTGGTCTTTGATTTTGGTGACCTTTAGATGGGGTTTTTGAGTGCCCATCCTTTTTGTTGATGTTGATGCTATTGCTTCCTGTTTGTTAGTTTTCCTTCTAACAGTTAGGCCCCTCTTCTGCAGGTCTGCTAGAGTTTGCTGGAGGGCCACTCCAGAAGCTGTTTGCCTGGGTATCACCAGCAGAGGCTGCAGAACAGTGAAGATTGCTGCCTATTCCTTCATCTGGAAGCTTCGTCCCAGAGGGTCACCTCCCAGATGCCAGCTGGGGCTCTCCTGTATAAGGTGTCTGTTGACCCCTGCTGGAAGGTGTCTCTCCTTCAGGAGGCACAGGGGTCAGGACCCACTTAAGGAGGCAGTCTATCCCTTAGCAGAGCTCGATCGCTGTGCTGGGAGGTCTGCTGTTCTCTTCAGAGCCGGCAGGCAGGAACATTTAAATCTGCTGAAGCTGCACCCACAGCCACCCTTTCCCCCAGGTGCTCTGTCCCAGGGAGATGGGAGTTTTATCTATAGGCCCCTGACTGGGGCTACTGACTTTTTCTCAGAGATGCCCTGCCCAGAGGGGAGAAATCTAGAGAGTCTGGCTACAGCGAGCTGTGGTGGGCTCCGCGCAGTCCAAACTTCCTGGCGGCTTTGTTTACACTGTGAGGGGAAAACAGCCTACTCAAGCCTCAGAAATAGTGGACACCCCTCCCCCCACCAAGCTGGAGTGTCCCAGGTTGACTTCAGACTGCTGTGCTGGCAGTGAGAATTTCAAGTCAGTGGATCTTAGTTTGCTGGGCTCCATGGGGGTGGAATCCGCTGAGCTAGACCACTTGGCTCCCTGGCTTCAGCCCCCTTTCCAGGGGAGTGAATGGTTCTGTCTTGCTGGTGTTCCAGCTGCCACTAGGTTACAAAAAAAGTACTCCTGCAGCTAGCTTGGTGTCTGCCCAAATGGCTGCCCGGCTTTGTGCTTGAAACCCAGGGCCCTGGTGGTGTAGGCACCCAAGGGAATTGCCTGGTCTGCGGGTTGCAAAGACAGTGGAAAAAGCATAGTATCTGGGCCACATAGCTTCGTCTCTCATGGCACAGTCCCTCATGGCTTCCCTTGACTAAGGGAGGGAGTTCCCCAACCCCTTGCACTTCCCAGGTAAGGCAATGCCCCACCCTGCTTCTGCTCGCCCTCTATGGGCTGCACCCACTGTCTAACCAGTCCCAGTGAGATGAACCAGGTACCTCAGTTGGAAATGCAGAAATCACCCGCCTTCTGTGTTGATCTCACTGGGAGCTGCAGACCGGAGCTGTTCCTATTTGACCATCTTGCCTGGGAATCCTAACAATGGTTATTGGTGGTAGGGAATAAATAGAGTATAGTGTAAGAGAATAACAGGGAATCTACAGAAGACCTCTTAAGGAGGCGATATTTAAGAAGAGACCTAAAGAAAGAACCAGCCAGAGGAGAAGCTGCAGTAAGACTATTTGGGGCAGAGGGAATAGCTTATATCATGTAGAGTCTGGCGACCACAAATAGCTTGGCATGGAAGGCTCTGGGAGCTGACAATAGACAGTCTAATAGGAGTGTGATGAGTAAAGGGAAATTGCATAAAATCAGGGTGGAAAGAGCTCAGGTCAGATTGTCCCAGGCCTGTGAGACTGTGGATGTGGGCTGGGTTTCATCCTCTCTAAAGCAGGACACTATTAAATGGTTCTAAGCAAGGAAGTGCTTCTGACTTACATTAGTAAAAGATCTCTCTGGCTGCTGTATGGAGAACAGATTGGAAGAGGGCAAGAGTGGAAGCAGCAAGACCAGTTAGAGGCTAGTGCAGTCATTGGAGCAGGAGAAGATGGGTGCTGGGATGGAGGCATCAGGGAGAGGCAGGAGTGGTAAGATTAGAAATAGAGTTAGAAGGTAGAGCAACCGGGGCTGCCTCCTGTGTTCTTGGGATTCACCAGAACCCAGTCTGTGTGTTCCGCCCTCTGCCCTCCACACCCCTCACAGTGACCACCACTGCTTATTGCAATTACTTCCCATGCTTCCTCAGCATTCTTCATAATAAAAGAAAATCAAATATTTGTGTTTTACCATTATAAAGTGCTCCTGATTGGTTATCTCATCTGATCCCCACAAAAAGCTTTTGAGGCAGGTGTTATTACCTTCGTTATACAGGGGAGGATGCTGGGGCCCAGAGGACTGACTTGCCCATGGTCTTCCAGATAGTAAGAGGCATCAGCAAGCCTCAGTTCCAGATTCCCTGAGACCATTCACTGACTTATTTAATAAACACTTATTGAGAACCTACTGTGTTCCAGGCACTGTGCTGGGTTCATGGTCCTTGCTCTCAAGGAATCTAGATTGCAAAGAAGAGACAGACTAGCAAGCTCATAAGAGTAAAGCAGTATAATAGGTTTCATATTATATTAAAAGTATGTTATTAATAATTTGTCCAAGTTTTGCATTCATGGGGAGAAAGACGGGTAAGAAGATTTCTTAAAGTTGCTGGCCTTTGATCTTAAATTACATAAATAATGTGTTCCATCAAGTGAAAAGGAAGGTTGCTGTAACCCCTTTCCAAAGGTGATTACTTTTTCTTGGTGTGTCATGGCTAAGACCTAAAAGATAGATTGGGATTCCCTGGGAAGAGAAGATGGGGAAAAGATGTTCCGAGCAAATATAGCAAAACTGTATGGTTTGAGAGGATTTGTGGATGGTTCTGAATGGAGGACAGAGTGTGTGGAAGGATGGGGCAGGAGAGAAATCATGGGGTAGGGGGTGTGGGCTGCTGTTTGCCTGCATGAAGAGTTAAACCTTAGCTCTGAAGATGAACACTGAAGAGTGACACTATAGGATTTGAACTTTAGACAGGTCATCTGGTCCCAGGTAGGAGACAGAAATAGAGTCTGGGAGACTAGCCAAGAAGGAATTCAGTCCCTGTGAGGGAAATGAGGACCTTATATGACCAATAGTGAGGCAAACACAGACATGAGAGGCCTAAAGAAGCAAAATACTGGGTTCTTTTCAGAATTCCTTGAGCTCCATAACAGCAGTAATAGGAATCCAAGAGTTATTGTCAACATGCCAAAAAAAGTAATAGAAACCTTATATTTATCCATCATAAATTTACACAGCTTAACCAAGATATCACATTCCTCTGTCTTTGCCTAGAATTAAACGGAATAAAACTATTAATACTGGTTATCTCATGCAAGTATCAAAAGTTCTGCTTGGCAGTTATATGTGTCTTAAACATTGGAAAATAAATTAACTATTAATAAATGCAGGATTTTTCAAAACATGAAATTCATGAAGGGGTTCTTTGAGACTGAGGAATATGTGAGGAATTACATACTTGAGCCCTTTTTATTTGATTTTATTTTATAAGACAGGGTCTTGCTCTGTCACCCAGGCTGGAGTGCAAGTGGCATGATCACGACTCACTGCAGCCTCCACCTCCCAGGGTTAAGGGATCCATTCCCACTTCAGCCTCCCAAGTAGCTGGAACCAAAGGCACGGCCCACCACACCTGGTGAATTTTTATTTTAAGAATTTTTTTGTGAATATTGGGGTCATTGATCTTTAACCATCTTTGCTCTGGTTCTGTTTTCATAAAGCAACACTCTGGTTATAATTTTATCTCCCAAAATAGATGGAAAGCACCAATTTGCTGAGTACATTGTTGCATGAGATGGCATTTTTGTCATTTTGTGGACATTGATCAGCCTCCCATGCGGTAGTTGGCATCACTGCCCACAATCACAAAGACATAGGTGGGACTCTATTTTCACATCTATAAGAGCCCAAGAGATTTCCTTCTTTTTCTTAGTCCCATGGAAAACCAATAATTTCCTACATTAAAAATGGAAATAATATTTGTAGTTCAGAAAGTATATTTTCTAGATGAGAATTTCCTTGGGTCTATTTTTAAGAAGACTTAGGGTGGAATAAAGACAGGATTTGGAGTTCATGCAACCTGAACCTTTCACAAATTTGGCTCTCTATGGGCTAAGTGTTGTCACTTTCTCCATTGGGTTGAATTTTAGCTTGCCTTTCTCTTTTCCAAGTCTTAGTTTGTCTTTATGAACCATGATTCCTGGGGAATAAAAATAGAAAATCAGAAGCTTGCAGGAATGATTTTCTTGGCTAGTTTGACCCAGTATCAGCCACTTGTCCAAGTAAAAAGCTGTTTAAAGTTTTTTTAAAAAAAAAAAAAAACAGAAGTTTTAATAGCATCAGAAACAAAAATACCATTGTGAGCCAGCTCTCATTTTTTGACATTTTTTGGTATCATCTGGACAAGGTCATTTGTCACAGGGTATGACTCTAACCATGATGCTACAGACATCATAGAAAGTCCAATGATGGAAACAATTTTCCAGAATGAAAAATCCTTGGGAGACTAGAAGTCTTATAGTTCTTGCACAATTGTAGAAGATCTTTGGTTTTATACCATGAGTTTTCCAAGTCTTTGATCCTGTGTAACTTACTCTGTGTAGTGTAACTATAGTGGTTTTCTTTAATTCACTTCCTCTTCAAAAGAACAAATTTTTATAATGGGGTCTAACACTGTAAACATTTCATAATATTGTAGCTTCAAAGAAGGCAGGCTGTAAACACATTTGCATCCAGTTAGCTGATGGTTTATAGATCTGAGGGACTCTTGGGTCCTTGCTTTCCATGAGGAAGCATTTATTTCATTGGCTTTGCCTCTGAAGTGCAGTTCCCATCAACCCACTCAGAGAGGAAGTGCTTCATTAGCATCTTTGGTCAAATAATCTTTTCTGTGTTACTTTCCTTTGATTTTCGATGTATAATTCCATTTCTGTCTTGAGTTATTTTGTTAATTTTGCTGCTGTTTTCTGTTTCTTTCTTTTCAAGTGGGTTAGAAGAAGACTTTTCTCCTATTTTGTGCTTTTCTACTTGGGGTCAGGACATGGTATTTAGCCCAGAGAATTGCATAAGGGTCAGTAAAAACTATACTTAATTTAAATATATATTATGCATTCTTTTTTTGAGACCTACTCACATATGCCTTTCATTGACCCCACCAATGAAATTGAGAGCAGGTTATATGTGTGCTTAGCTTGCTCCCCAGTTGTTGAACATGATGATGTTGGCCTCTGGGGAGTTGGGAACACCTTCTTCCCCATATTTCCCTCTGGGGAGATGCGGAAAGGGCAACATCCTGGAGATGAGATCCTGGGAGCTGGGCTGAGGTAGAGGTAAGTCTCCTGTGTATATCAATGGGGAAACACTGAATTGGGGAGGAGAGAAAAGAAACTGAATGGAGAGGTGGGCCATTGGGAGAGGCCAGGAATTGGATTCTGTATCATGGAGAGCACAATTGAAGGTATAACATGGCAGATAGGAAGAAAGGTGATGAGAGAGAGGAATGAGGATCAAGATCTGCAAGAGGCAAAGTGAGATAGCTCAAGATCAGAATGAGTGACTGCTGAATATCCACTGGGCATTATTTTTTAGGTGCATCTTGACACCTCTTAAAGAGATAAGGCAGCTCCTTAAGAAAACAACCAGGCCAGATGGCTAAGGTCTGTCCAGTCAGTGTGAGAATCTGTGGCCCCAGGTGGGGTTCTGAGCATGTGTTAGTCATGGCTAAAGCTGTTGTTCAAATATTGGGACCACAGCCGCTTATCTTCACAGACCATGGTAGTCACCCTGTGCAGCTACAGCCTGCAGCACTTCAGCATCACTGAGGTCCATAGAAATAAAAGTCAGAGGCCATCTAGCCTTGGAAAACCCCATATTCTCCTTCTTTCCATACTTTGCTAGCCTTTTGTGCTAGAAGCTAACGTGTTCTGTGGATCTTCACCAAGCTTGAACTCTCTGATTGCAGCATCCTATGTACCAGAAGATGGCCTTGCAGGAGTTTGGCCTAAGCACCAGAAGATTGTCATGCAGTCTTATTTTTGTTGTCTCCGCTTCCTATATCAGGGATCTCTCAAATGGTTATTTAATTGTACCCCCTGCTTACTAATAGGAGAATGGTAGAAGCTGGGGCAGAAGCACTTTAGCTGTAGAGTGGCTAAAGTTTGCCTTGAGGCCAAAGGTCAATTCTGGTCTCACCTCCACTCTCTGCCCAATAGAAGATGTTGAGATCACATGCCCAGAGGTGGGCTTTGATTCCCATCAGCTCTGCTCACTCAATTGTCTCATACATCCTGCCCCCAATCACCCACTCATGCCAAACATAGTTGGAAGACTGTGTCCCAATTATCTACCCTTCTTAGAGACTTTGAACCACATAACCCTGAAAGCAAAACTATGTTTATAGCCTAATTTGAAAGGATATTCAGGTTTCTTTTACCTTGAAGTTTTCTGCTTTAATGTGGGGTTTCATTTTTATTCCATTTAGCATCTCAGTTTGTAGAAAATAGGAGGCATGTCTGCTCCAGATATCATCAAGATCAACACAACTGAGTTTATGAATGATTTTCTCATCTGAGAGAGAATTAGCTTTGAATCCAGACCCAATAGAAAGCTCAGATCCAGGATTCTAGAAGAGGCACCACCACACAAGGGTGTCCTCTGAACCCTTGCTTTGGAAGACATCATTTTATATCCTGGATATGGATGCTTAGATGTATGCTTTTGTGCCAGCAGGAACTGGTTATGGCAACGTGTGGGGGAGATGTTTATCCTTTGGATGAATATTTGGGTAGGAGGTTTGTGTTTCAAGAAACTGAGCACTAATTGTAAATACAACCATTTTGCTGTGATTGACTCACTTCTTATTCATTCTCTTATAGGATCTTGTGGAAACACATTATGTACATTAGGGAGACTCAGCTCGTGCATTTCCATTGAATAAATCTGCTAAAGGAAAAGGCATTACTCCTCCAGCTCCTTTTCAGACAGGCAAGAATATAAATCTTGTGATTAAAACAACAATAATAACAGCAAACTTTTATGGGAAACCGTTAATTCCTAAGACAGGAGATCTCAGACAGATATAGTAATAAGAACATTTGCCACGGAGAGAGAAGACATTAATACAGAGTGAGAGGATCTGCTTCTCAGCTGTGTTACCTGCAAACTTCTGTTTCTGGGGTATTGTAGTTGATAACCCAAGGCTCCTTCCAATCTAACATTCTCTAGCCATAGAATGGGCATGATGACAGTGACTTCTGGCGGGGCTTTCCAGACAGGTTTGGAAGTACAGTGGTTCACATTTTGATGAGGAGGTAAGTCGGGGGAGTAATGTGGAAGGAGCTCAGGCTTAGGAATTCAAGGGACATGGATTTACATCCTGACCTTGCCACTTACTAGCAGTGTGATCTTGGGAAGGCTACTTGATCTATCTTTCCTGAAGTTTGCTATCTATAGAAAGAGGATAACAGTTCTAACCTCCTAAGGTTGTTTTGAGGATTAAAAGAGATATTATAGCTATTTAAAGTGCTTGTTTAACACAATATCTGACACATTGTAGGCCCCCAGTAAATGCTAGTTTAAGCTCCCTTACCCTTTACTAGCGATGACATCATATTAGTAAGAGTTCTAGAAACTTGAAAGATAATGTGTCATCCACCCTTAGCCTAAACTTCACATGAGTTTTCATCCTTTTTTGACCAAAAGCTTTTATTTTAACAAAGACACATTAAGTACTACTTATTTATTTAAGTGTGTGCTGTGGTTGTGATTTTTTTTTTGCATTTGTATATGAAAAATCAATAGTAAATGCTGATTTCCTTTTCCCGTAGCTGTAATTGCTATGTCAATTTAAAGGTCTGATTACAGAAACGAATGCGGCTACGCTGCTCTTGCACTGCACAGCCCTGGATGTGCTGTGTGTGTACCCAGGCATGCTGCCCTCCCTGTACTTACATCATTTGGGAGGAAGTTTCCAGTACCACAACCTCACATGCAATATTTAATCACCTCAAACTCTAGCTTTGAGGTTAGCCTGGAAATGAAAAGCCACTTGGGTTTACCACAACAGAAAAGTCAGAGGGTACACCATTTCTAAGACAGCATGTGGGGAGGCGCAGCCAGGCCTGGGGGGCTCCTGTGGAAAGCTGGGAGCCATGTGAGTTTCATACCCAGGTGCTATAGCAAAGACAGAACCAGCTTCCGTGTGTGTGTGTGTGTGTGTGTGTGTGTATGCATGAGCATATATATATGTCTGCACATATATATTCATATATTTGCACAAATTCATAGATACATTATTTCTACATATCAAGCCTGTGCCCTGTAATCATCAGTGACTATTTTTCTGTGTGTGCAGAGTTCAGGATCTCATCTGGACATTTCTATGGTCTCTGTATTGATTTCCTTATCTCCAATTTCTCCTACTCCCGGTTCAACTTCTTCATCAACCTCTACCAGATGAAATTGGTAATAAAAGTTTCCTGTGCTTCCTCCCACCTACAGCACAAAGTTAAACTCCTTAGCACAATACACAAGGCCCTTCTCGATGGGTGTCTCAATCGAGCCTCATCATCCCTACTCCCTGGTCTGTGCTGTGCCTGCTACACAAGTCTCACCGCTCCCAAGTGCACACCAGGCTCTCTTGTTCCACATCTTTGTGCTGCCTACTTCCTTGCTTCTCTCAGCCCTGCTGGGTCTAACGTCACTTCCCATGGAAATCTTCCCTGACAACTCTAGACCAAATATGGGCTTTCTCATTGTGTCTGGGTGTTTATTCCACTGCCGTGGCACTTATCACACTCCTGTAATGAGTTTTGCTTTTTTTTGTGTGTGTGTGTGTGCTTCTTGTTGTTGTTGTTGTTTACGTTTTACCTTCGGTACTATAATAGGATCTCCCAAGGACAGTGATTGTTGTCAGTTTTTGTAACCCTAAGAGCCTGGCTTGGTGCTTCACACACATGGCAGATGCTTCATAGTATTTGTTAACTGAATGAGTTAATGAAGACTCCCTGAATGTACGTGTATAGATATTAGTTATGTATAAGACCCAGCCACTGTTAGTCTTGAAACCAATTGGGGATTCTGGATACAGGCACCATTACTGATTTGCTCATTTTTTTCGCCATTTTTTTGCTTCTTTTACTTTTTACATAGATTCAAGAATGATGGCAGGCAAACAGTAGATTCTTAACATACTCTTGTCCAGATCTTTGGCTTCTCACTTTCTCTGTAATTCTACTCCTGTGGCCTCACAGCATCCTAAAGCTTAGCTTTTAGACCCTACCTGCTACTTACCGGCTGCTGCGTAACTATAAGCAAAGTACTTAAGGAAAAACAGAAACTAACCTTCTTAGGAACACCTTCATGTATCTTTCTCATTTAATTCCCATAACACCCTTTTAGATAATCATTCATCAATTCTCTTTTTTTAGGATGAAGACACTGAGGATTTGAGAAGTTAAGTAACTTGTTCAAGATCACACACAGCAAATAGAAAAGCCAGAGTACAAATGCAGCTCTGATTCCAAAACTTGTGCATGTTCTACTGGACTGCTTTGTCCTCTCGGATCTCACTTTCTCCATCTGAAACATCCCAGGTTGTTAGAGGAGTAAGTCAGGAATGAGGGCTATGCATGCCCTGCAGGCTGTCACGTGTGTCTGGGCGTAGGGAATGTTGTCACTCTGGATGTGCACCAAGGGATGCTTCTCCTGAACCAGTGTTGGCTGCAGTGGTTGGGCAGTGCTCAGCCACTACTCTTCAGTCCTGGCCATGACCTTAGTCCCTCTCTTCATGAGTGTTTATGCCAGGCAGTGTCCTAAAAGCACTTCACAGATATTATCTCATTTTAAAGATTCTATAAAAGCTCCAAGGGGCAAATACCTTAGTTAGTCTCATATAGATTAAAACAAACAGACAAAAAAAAAAAAAAAAAAAACTGGGTTCAGAGAATGTAATAGGCATCCCTAAGCTCTCACAGATGATTTAACCCAGAAAGTCTCAAACCAGACATCCCCCGCCCTTCCCCCAACACATTTCCCACTACGCTGAATTACCTCCAATTCCTACAACCCCTCAGAAGCTTCAGGCTTCCACAGGGCCCAGGTTTCTTTCTAGGACCCTTGTAGGCTGGTAAATGATCTCTACCATCTCCACCTGAAAATGTGTGAGCTTTAGCCCAAAGCTTCCCAGGATATGGGGACTAGGTTAAACAAAGCAGCCCCAGAAGAACTAGGGAAAGAAATTATCAAGCCAAAAGACCAGGATTCCAGTTCTGGCTCTACCATTTAACCAGACTGTGCTTATCTCTCAACTTCCCTAAGTCTGTTTCCTTGTCTGCAAGATTAGTATCAACATCACTGAGTTGTTCTGGGAAATGGCATAGGCTGTGTTAGTCCATTTGCTGCTGCTGTAACAGAATATCACAGACCAGGTAATTTATAAAGGAAAAAAAGTTATTTCCTCACAGATCTGGAGCTGGGAAGTCCAAGAACATGGTTCTGGAATCTGGCGACAGCAAGCCTGCAAGCCAGAGACAGAAAATAAAGTAGAACTCATCCTTTCTTTAGAAATCGACTCCTGAGATAACTAACCCACACCCAAGATAATGGCATTAATCTATTCTTGAGGGCTCCAATCATCTCTTAATGGTCTCACCTCTTAATACCATTACAATGGAGAGTGAGTTAGTTTCCAATACATGAAATTTGGAGGACACATTCAAACCACAGCAGGCTATCGTAACAAAATACCATAGACTGGGTGGCTTATTCTCACAATTCTGGAGGCTGGAAGTCTAGGATTGGTGTACCATCATGGTTTCTGGTGAGGGCTCTCTTCCTGGCTTGCGGACAGCCACATTCTCACTGCGTCCTCACGTGGCCCTTCCTCAGTGTATGTGGGTGGAGAGAGAAAGCTTTGATGTCCCTCCCTCTTCTTATAGAGCCAATCACCCAATCCTCTTCTTATAGGGCCAAGGCTCAAGTGATCCTCCCGCTTCAGCCTGCCGAGTAGCTGTGACTACAGGTGTGCACCACCACGCCTGGCTAATTTTCGTAGAGATTTCATCATGTTGCCCAGGCTGTTCTGGAACTCCTGGGCTCAAATGATCCATCTGCCTCTGCCTCCCAAAGTTCTGGGATTACAGGTGTGAGCCAGTGCATCCAGTCTGTTCCTAATTTTTTAATGGTGCCTGGTAACATCCAGAACGGAGCAAAGATACAATTTCACCCCTCAAGAATTACCATTTAGAGGTTCTGGGCTTTTTGTTGTTGTTGTTATTCTCATAATCAGAAGTCAATTAAAATGGATAATCCTGTTTAAATTAACTTCTGTGGTTTGTTATCAATCACAGTTTCAGTTTGTCCTAACAGAGAAGCCAAGGATAGTGTTCAAAGGAACCTTCCATAAGATTTCCAAGAAAGAAGACAATGGACAAACCAGTTGCTATCTATGATGTTTTATTTTCAGAATGAAACACAAAATAAACAAAAAAACACAAAAGACCCAGAACCATTTACTAGCACGTGAATGTGATCCTGTCTCTAACTTGAGCCTTCATGCATAGTAAACAATACCCCAGGTATGGGACTAAAATGCTACCAGTCATTCTTTGTTTTTTGGATAATTTTCTTTTGGCAGCATGATAGTTTATTTCAAACCAAAGTCCATGTCTTTGCTGAGACACAGGTAAGCTGAGCAACAGTAAGAAGGACAATCTCATGATCTGATTGTGAGCTAAGAAAACTGGGAAGTCTAGAGTTTAAGAAGCTGTCCCACGGGCATGCTGACCATTAGCTGAGATGCTACTCACAATCAGGATGTCAGGAGGGAGGCTGGGAACATCATAACAGTCTAAGGAGAAGACAGTCCTGGTGGGGATGACCGTGGCGCCCATGTAGAGACATGAACCCATGCTCTGGCTCCATACAACCCAGTTCATTTGGGAGGGGGATTTAAATCAGAGCCCCCACTTCTGACTGACCAGACGGAGGCCTCCCTGAACACCCTCTCACGTTTCCCAATCTCTCCTCCCTCTACTCTTCCTTCTCCATTTTTTCTCCCTCCTTCCCTTCCTCATGCCCAAAATGGCTGTTCGTAGGAATGGAAGGAGAGGGGTGTATTTGGGGAGGGATTTGGGGACTGAATTAATGGAACATATCAAGGTTAAGGGAGAATAAGTGCAACAAGGAAATTCTGGTTCCTTTTCTTTCCTTCTATCTGGATTCCAAAGGCATCGTTGTGGCAGAATCAGCATGGGGCTGTGAGCCAGTGGCCCCACTCTCATCTCAGCCCTGCCACTGATGGTGGGTCTGTCATTTAACTGCTTTGAGCCCAGGTTTCCCCTCTAGATGGTGGACATGTAACCTCACAGCATCACCATGATAACCTCCCCAGATGACCCCATGAGGCCCATGGTAGATGCTTCTGTCTGTGAAGTCCTTCATGATTGCATCAGATGCACAGACTCTCCTTCTCTTCTGGGCCCCTCTAGCATGGTCCTCTGTTGCCCTCTGGCCTATAGAACAGCATGCATTTGGGTTTGAGAGCAACCTGGATTTGCAGCCAAGACACCCGTGAGAGTACCTTCCTCTCCCTCACAACCACCCTTCTCATACCAATCAAGTCTCGATGTCCCTAAGCGTCCTGTCTAGCACCTTTTCATTTCTCTTATTACATTTCTCCTCCATGCCCTTACTTTCCAGCTATTTTAATGTGCTCAGTGGAATGTGGCATTTAACAGCACGGGCTCTAGAACCAGCATTACTTGGGTTCAGATTCTGACTTTGCCTCCCCAGACCGTGGCACCTTGGGCCAATTATGTAAGCATGTTGTGCTCAGTTTCCTGATCTACAAAATAGGGCTAATAATAGCACCCCTCATGTGGCTGTATGAGAGTTAATAAATCAAAACACACAAAGCCCAGGAAAGTACCTAGCAAATAGTAAGTGACTAAATGTCAGTCTGTCACTGTGCCTATGTCCTTGGTCACATCTCTCTTGTGGGTCAATGAGCTGCTTGCAGATTGTAATGTGGCCTTGGACTTCACACAGAGGAGTTTCTGTGACCAGAGAATAAGCAACCAAATCTTCAGCCTGGCCACACAAGCTGGATGGTGACTCAGTGGTCATTACTGAAATGCATATCGAACTCACAGCAGTTTTCTGTGGGAACCCTCAACATCCTGACTCTGTGTCCCTGGGCACAGGGGCCGTGCAGTGCTCAGGAGAGTGACTAAGTGCTGCCATCCAGCTGTGGTGGCTGACTCATGCATGAGGACTGAGGGATGTGGATTCTGAAAGCCCTTCCTCACAGTATGTTTCCTGTCCATACAGCCCTGCCCCAGGGCCTGGGGCTTCCATGGAGGACCAGTGCCCAGGAGAGATTCGTGTGACTGCAGAACACCCTGAGTTGCCCTGAAGGAAACCACTGGCCTTCACTATCACTCACTGCACCTGGGCCCACCCAAGGTCTCTGGTGCGCAATTCTGCCCCTGTGGCCTCCTCTGTCCCCTCCTTCGTAGCGCAGGCTGTCACACATGTGGCGGGTTCTCCAACACGTGGCCAGAGAATCAGCGTATGCAGTGCTGGAGGGGCCTGAGGATGATGTCCAGGGCCATTCCTCATTTTGCAGACATGGAGTCTAATGTCTGAGGAAGGCAGGGTCTTCAGCAGTACAGTCAGGACTGGAATCCTGAGGACTCATTCCCAAGTCCATGTTCTTTTCAGGAAACCCTGCTGAAGTAAAAGAATACATCTTCTTGACTGTAGTGTGAGGAACAGGCAGAAGCAGGCACAGGAAAGCGAGTCCAAGATACCTGGCTTACAGAGCCTGCTCTACCCCGCTCCCCTCGGCCATTTTGTCTCCTTTCCTCACTCCCCTATTTAGGCTCTTGGATCAGGCAGTTCCCCACTACTTCCCCAGCAAACTGTGAGGCCTCTGTGAAGCTGCTCTCCCAGAGGCCCTCTGCTCAGGCTGCACTCTCTTGCACCCAGCAGCCCTTGAACACATGGGAGGTATCCAGTCCACACCACTATGCTGTTGGAGTCAGGCAGGTCTGAGCTGGAATCACAGCAACTATGTGGCCATGGACAAGGTACTTAGCCTCTTTAAGCCTCAGTTTCTTCATCTGCAGTCTTCTTCATATAGGTGAAATAAAATAATTTGGCTGGCCATGGTGGCTCACACCTGTAATCCCAGCCCTTTGGGAGTCTGAGGCAGGAGGATCACTTGAGGTCAGGAGTTCAAGACCAGCCTGGCCAACATGATGAAACCCTCTCTGTATTAAAAATACAAAAATTAGCCAGTCACGGTGGTGGGTGCCTGTAATCCCTGCTATTCAGGAGGCTGAGGCAGGAGAATTGCTTGAATCCGAGAGGCGGAGGTTGCAGTTAGTTGAGATTGTGCCACTACACTCCAGCCTGTATGACAAGAATAAAACTCTATCTCAAAATAATAATTTATAGCTATCAGAACAGTGCCTGGCAGCCCATAGGCTTCCAATGTGCCATGCCTGTTATTATTATTGCCTGTTATTTTTAAAGCTTCACTCAAATTGTCTTTATCATGCCCATGATTCCAGATGCATCAGAATTACCTGAGGATTTTTATAAACAAGACAGTCTGATCTATTAGGTCTGAGAAGGAGCTAACGAATTTTTTTTTTAAGTTCACCAAGGAGATTCTGGTATGTGTTTGGATTTGGGAACCACCAAACCCCTTCATTGCCCACGGTTTTCTTATGAGTTTGGCACAAGTTCTCTCACATTCTCGTCACTGCCTGCAAGTTACAGGCAGTTTTGTAGGTGGACTGACCTTAGCTTTGGAAGATCCCAACTTAGATCTGTAACTTATCTATCCCTCCTAATGAGCTACATCTCACCAAGACATTAATGCGCAGAGAAGGGGGAGGCAGGAGAACACAGGGACTGTGACCACCGGGCTTCAGAATTGGAAATCCCTGTGTTCAATCCAAGTTTTGGAACTTACTGGCTGTAGCTCTTCAGGACAAGCTCCATGACCACTATTTTGTAACTGCTTGTTAAGAGGGATTTTGTTCAACTTAACATCTGCAATTCGGTACATAGCATCCTTCCCCTAATCAAGCAGTTCCCAGCAGTTCCTCCAACCTCCTGTTTCCCAGGGCCTCAGGCCCCAGACCTGGGCTCATCTGTGACTCGGCTGGTCCTCCCATCCCAGCCCTCCCCCATTTATGTCCTTCCCACCATCCCTGCCGCCTCCATCGGAAATGAGACTTCCACAGACACCATCTAACCACTGCCCTCCCTCACCCTGCTCCTTTCCAGGTTTCCTCAGGGGCTCCTGATTAGCTGTGGCTCCCTTTCAAACTTTCACTGCCTGCACACTCCGTGCGGCACTGCACAGGCACTGGCCTCAGCCCTTGAAAGTCCTGACTCAGGTTTCTAACATTCTTCTCACACTTAGTAACATGGTCATTCAATAATAACAACAGCTTCTGAGGAGATGCCAAAGAGTGTGTTGTCTCCAGGCCACAGGCCTGATTTGATCAAATCTGCTTCATCCTTTTGATTTCTCTTGGCATTTGGACTTGTTTGAGGCAAACACTGCAGGAGGTTTGGTTTTTACCTAAAATTATAATGTTGCTTTTGGGCTTGGAAGCTTGCATGTAAAGCACTTGTGGCTGTTTAAACTCTGTAGCAAAGAAAAGGCCAGGAACACGTTCCTGGTGCTCTGTTTCATGGAAACCCAGAGACAGCACAATCCACAACATCATGAAGGATACAGGAGAGGCTCTGGAGACCAAACCCACTCAGATGTCCAGCTCAGGTCCCCAGATATGTCACTGGAGTTGGAGCCTGCCAAGTCCAGCTGCATTTGGAAAATACTTTAACCAAGCGCTGTCAGTCAGGGCCTCGTGACCAGAAATCCATGCTTCTGCTGCTTGCTTTTTCCCTTTATTGATAACGGAGGTAACTCAAACCTTTAGCTCATATGTTATTAGCATGACCTTGAACTCTCTTCTTCAAAAGAACATTTTTGGGGGGATATACTGTGTGTAAAATAGATCAACAAAAGGTTCATCAGAGGATGTAGATCTCTATTGTTGGTGGCAAGTAAATTACTGCAGAACCTCCGAAGTTCCTCCAGGTCTAGAATTCTGAAACAAGTGCTTGTGTAGGCGTTATTCAGACTCAGTTTCCTCTTCTGCATGCTTCATACCGCTTCATTGTCATGGTGCAGGTATAGCAGAATTAAACCTCAACAGTGCACATTTAGACTGTTAATTACATCCAATTTCAGTCACAAGTTCTCAGCCATCTAAGCTGCTAGTGAGGTGCCTGGCAGCAGCGGGTGGGTAAACCCAGCTAGCAGGGTAAGTTCTGTAAGCTGCCTCATTAGATAAGAATGACTGCTTTGCTCAAAGCCTCAAATACTCCTGGCCTGTGTCCTCAAGGCTACTCTTGAACTCTGGAAACAAACAATGGGACACCAAGACACAGAAGATACCCAAGACAGTAAGAGCTGACTTTAACATTGGAGGACAGTGTAGACTGGCTGATATGTTTTCTCAGTAGTTTTATCTTCATACAGTACCTCAGGCTCCAAGTGATGAAGGGAGTTGTAACCAGTATAAGTATACTGGTTCCTGGTGGGAGGAAATGTGTCCTTTACCCACAGGGGAGGGAGAGGGTCTAAACCAAAACACATTTAGTCAACCTCCTTTCTTCAGCAAAAGAGATTGTTTCTCTGTTTTTAAGAACTGTTTTTTTTTTAAGTTAAGGGCTTCTTTAAGAAAACAAATGAGTACGAGCCCTGCATCTTTCTCTCGAAATGTGTTTTGAAACCCCACAGACAAAGCCATGCCTCTGGGAATAGTCCAGCTGCTCTGAATGTTATGACAAAGGAATACAAGTTCAGGGACATGAACTCGAGATGCTAGACATTCTCATGACCTGGTGAGAAAGATAGCAGGGCTCCAGTTTCCAGGCCTGGGTTTTCTTTCCCCAAAAGACAAACCATCAGTCAGACCCATTGAATTCTCTGTATCACCAGTTAGGTTTTGCAGGAACAAGGGGCATGCATGTAGCTTCCAGGCCTCTCTTTGCAGACCCTGTTTAATTGGAATTGTTAATGCAAGACTGTGAGGAAGAAGAGCAGACTGGTTCTATGCTTTGGGAGAATCAGATGACAAGCACAGCACTTTCTTTATCTTTGATTTTTCCATCCCTTGCTTGTCAATACTAGATTTAGACGTTTCTCTCCATGTAACGTTTCTCCTTCCTCATAGACTTTTCTGTAAGGAGGACTATGAAACTGAGGCTCACAGGCCCCATAATTGAGTCAAGGCCTACCCAGTGCAGGAGTTACAACTGTGGTCTGCATGAATCTAAAGTCTGTATTTCCATTTTCTGACGAGGCTACCTAACCCATTACCTAGAAAGGAGCTGAGTTCCTGGGCAGGTGAACAGAAACATTAAGGGCTTCCACGTAAGACTGATGTCTAGATCAGAAAACAGACTTTAGTATCAAATAGTCTACGAGGACAGAGCCACTGTAGGACACTGATTCTCAGCCTTGACTGCACTTTACAGTCATTTGAGAAATTTTTAAAAATACTAATGACCGTCTCACCTCCAGAGATTCTGAACAAATCGGTCTAGATTATGGCCTAGGCGTCAGAATTTTTAAAAGCTCCCCAAGTAACACGAATATGCAGCCAAAACTAAGAACAACTGCTTAGGAAAGACAGAAATAGCATCTTAGAAGGGGGAGCTGGAGCTGTTTAAATATCTGCTGCCCCAGGACCAGGGCCCTGAACAGGCTCCAGTGGCTCCCAAAGTATTGGGAGGAGGCTGGAGATGGAGGCAGGCAAGGGAGCTCAGCCAAGGCTGGGAGCCACACGCCACGCTGTTACTCACAGAGCGAGCCAAAGGATTGACTCCTATATACTGGCATGTAATTATTTTATGAACTTAAATCTTAACTCTCCAGATAGATTATAAGTTCTCTCAGTTTGAGATGCCAGCACCCAAAAGATGTCTACCATCTTCCCCATTGAATCATCTGCACCGGAGGGCAGGACCTGTTGCTGTTCTTCTTTGCAGTCTCTCAGGCTGCGTAGCACAGGACCGCACACATGGTGACTGGACATGGAGGGTGGGGGAAATTTAGCTGGAAGCATAGACATCCTGCAAAGGGTGATATTTTCATCTTAATTGATTCCAGAAGCCATTCTGCTTTCTCATCTGAAACTGGGAATTGCTTATGCGTGGTGTAACTGAAGCCACCCTTTCCTTGCAAGCCCACAGGCCTCTTGCCCCACATTCAGCTTCCTGTGCTTTTTCTTTGGTAAAAGTATGAAGACTTCGGCTGCACATTAAATCTGCTAGTGAGATGGCCTTGGCAGAGGAGCCTTAAGGATATTCATTGGGTCCTGAGGGTTGTGATTTTGAGGTTGATACTGAATCCTTCAGAGTAAGGAGAGTGGGCAGACTTCACAAATCAGCAGAAAAGCTGCCAAGACTGTGCTTGCCAATTGGTTGTGTACATGATTCTCAGAATCTTGGTAATTTTATTGTGTGTCTGATTGAAAAATTATATTCACAGTCTTGGGCAAGACAAGAATAAAGAAATAATACACTTAATATTCGTATGCATATGGGTAGAAAGACTTTCACTATGTGAAAAAGCCAACTTTGAAAAGCCAAAGTTGAAAACCACAAAGGGCAAGCAAATTTGGTTGCAATTTTGTCAGAAATCCAGCAACAGTCCTTACAGCCATGGTACAGAAAGGAGATAAAAATGAGAAATTGAGATTTGTTGAGCATCTATTAGATTGATGCAAGTTGTTTTCTAAATGTTAGATCATTTAATCCTTGCCACACTCTATTTTACCCATGAAGATATTTTCAAAATACAAATAGGGGCCTATAACCCAACTTTCTAGAGCTTTTAGAATAGAAAACCAAATCTCTAACATTGTCTCCAAGGTCTTGCACGGGCTGGCCCCATATTGCCTGTGGTTCTGTCTGCTCTGACCACAGCAGTTCTTAAGGGAGCCTTGCTTCCTTCCACTGCAGGGCATTTATACACCTACTTTCCTCTTTTGGAAAACCCTTCTCCCTCTCTCCACCTCCAAATTCTCCTATCACCCTTTACCTACTTAGTTCCAACTCTTCCTTCGGATCCCAAGGAAAATATACCAGTCAGGGTCTAGGCAGGAGACAAAAACCACACCATTTATTTGAAACAGAGGGGATATAATATAATGAATGATTAAATAAGTGCAAAGTTGTTGGCTAGGTGACAGAAGAAAAAAGAAAACGCTAAGCTGGGATGGCAAACTGTGGCCCATGGGCCAAATTCAGTTCATGGTCTATTTGTATGACTGGTGAGCTAAGAATGGTTTTTACCTTTATAAAGCTTGTTAGAAAGAAAATGCAACAAAGTTTTTATGTGGCCCACCAAGTTTGAAATATTTACTATCTGGCCCTTTACAGAAAAAGTGTGACAGTCTCTGCTCTAAGGTATCACACGGGTAGCAACTCTAGGAAGTACCTACCACCTTTAGGTCTACAGGAACAAAAGTTGGTATTATTAAAAGGCAGAAAATTAGAGAAGAGGCCAAGAGGTCTGAGACCCAGACTTCTGAGGAGAGGGTACCAACTGCCTCGTGCAGGTGTCTATGAGATGGGGTGCAATGAGGCTGGTTTTACAAATAGCAGAAAAACTGTTCACTATACTGAGCTGTTGACACAGGAGGGAACTGCTAATGCCCAGGTGAAGAAGCATTCCCTGGGTGCCACTCACAGGTAAAGGATGTTACAGAAATCGCTCAGGAAGTAGACAGAAAGGAGCCAGTTTCTTCCTTCTCTTCCAGGCTTTTGGTCTCTCTCCATTGTACTCTTGGCAGAGCCAAGCATAAAGGCAGTTTGCAATGTGGTTTACAGGGTTCCAGCCCCAACATTACAACACAGACAATAGAGGAGTAGGTTTGGAGCAATGAGACAATAATTTAATAACTGGCACAGGAAGCCTTCTCTGAACTTCCTGATGTAGTCAGTCTCCTCTGTCATATCTATATTGCACTGTGTATCTTTTCTGCATATCATTTACTATAATTAGTGAAAATAAAGATGAATACTTATATAGCACTATGTACCAGCACAATTCTAAGCACTTTTCAAGATTTAATCCCACAAAAACCCTGTGGAGGTATATACTCATATTATCCCCATTTTACAGTCAACAATACAGAGACACAGAGAGGGAAATACCTACTTACTCAAAGTTACACTCAGCTAGAAAGCGGAAGAACCAGACCTTGAACTCAGACAATCTTGTTTCAGGGTCTGTGCTATTAATACTATACTATAGAGCCTCTTAATTTCAGTTTTACATTAATTCGTGAATTCTGACTCAATGTCTGTCTGTCTCATTAGGCTGGCTTCATGACGGCAGTGACTGGGTTTCTTTCTGCTGATCCCCTGTGCCTGGCACAAGGTCTGGCACTTAGAAGGCTCAGGATACATATTTATTGCATGGTTGAATACATGGAGAAGGAATCTGAGTCACAGAAAGGTTAAGCCAACAGTTACCTGTAAGAGCTGGGATTCAAACCCAGGTCTCTTTGACTCCAGAGCCCATATTCTCCCCAGTCATGAGCTGGCAGATGAGTGCTTTCCAGCCGGTGACATGGGAGGTTCCTGATTATGTAATTGAGGCACTGCAAATTCATCATTGTTCCTGTACTTTGAACAAATGTTGATGTTCCTTGGGGTCTTTGAGTTATCTAGGATGTATGATCAGCTATGCTTCTTCATTCTTAGATCTTGCTGCATGGAAACAATCCCTGTACTCTGTAACTATGGTCTCCAAACTCAGGGTGCTGGATCTTCTACCCAAGCTTTCTCAGACATACTTTGTTAATGATAGTTAATGTCTGGTGAGGAGTTTGGCAATGGGGGTAAGAACACTTCTATTTTTTATTCTATATACTGTTTAAGTAATAGGATATCTTATAATGAGAATGCTAAAGAAAAATATTTAATTAAAAATGCTGAAAACAGAAGTGTTTCTTCTAGCAAATTTGAACGTGACTAAATGGTATTCTGTTACTTCAGGACGATGTCCTTTCTCCTAAGCATGTCATTTGCCAACTCCTGTCTACCTCTCTGGTCTCATCTCTCTACACATAGTCCAAATACTTGCAGGGCTCCACATGCTACATTTTCTCTTTTCTCTGTGTCTTTTGCAATACTGTTCTTCTCCAAGTAAAGCCAATGTCCTGACAGTGGTACACGAGACCCTCTGTGATCTGGTCCTTAGAGCAGTCCATTTGCCCTTTCTCTCCCACTATCTGATGCCAGAGGAGAAGTTTGGAGGAATCAGATGGAAATAACAGAGAAAAACAGAAGAGTGGTATGTTTCATAAACATTTATTCATTCAGTTTACCTATTAACCAGCTAATAAAATCGAATCACTCAATGTAATCAGCTAAGTTTTCCACATAGGCTGTTTTTAAAGCAACAAAATCAATCTTTGGCAATTTTCTGTGACCAGTTATCTCAGATGTTCCTATAAATAGTAGCCACTCCAGAAACTCTGCATGAGGTGTGGCCTAGGGCAGTAATCTGGTTGAGTGGGGCATTGGGAATAAGGAGAATAGAGGAGTGTTCTCAAATCTGTATTTATATGGTAAACATATTGTTTTTATTTGATTCTGTTTATTGGCTTGGAGGGGATTTGTCAGAGAATCCACAAATTTCACAGCAACTGCTAATGAAACTAAATGCTAAATCTCTGCTGGTTTAAACAAAAACAAACCTATCTAGATTAAGAGAAACAGGGAATAGGAGGTTATAGGGGGTGTCTGACAAGAGCCAGTTAGTGGAATTCAGGCAGGTTCAGGGGAATACTGAACTAGGGGCTGAGAAGCCCTCCGAATTGTCCAGCTTCTTTCTTATGGCCAATAAGCCAGCTTCAACTTCCCAACATTGTGGGGAACATGGCTGCCCCACAGCTGCCGAAGTTTATATTAAACTTCCGACCTCAAAGAGGTATAAACTCCTGGTCTCAAAAATAAACTATAAGAGAAAGAATAGATTGGTCCAGCTTGAGTTAGGTGGATACTCCTGGTTTAGTCAGCAGCTAGAGGGAAGGGGTCACATTGTACATCAAGCCTGCTGGAAAGGGAGTGGGCATATGTGTGTGGGCAGGCAGGCAGGTGTGATTTTGATCTGGGCAGACATTCCAGAAGACATCTACTCTATTAAGAAAAGGCATTCATAATCTCCAGAGGGGAAAAGTATGTTCCACGACACACCTGGGCACACAGAGAACATTTCATTATTGCTTGCTACCGAACTGGAAAGGCTCTCAAAGCTACCAGTGAAATGATTGGTTGATTGAGCCATGGATGAAGTTGTTATTTCTATAACATTGCTATTTCTATAACAATGCCTTGGTTACTTGACTCTCGACTGTCTGGCAGCCTTAAACAGTATGAAGCCAAAAATAATAGCAACGACTTACATAACACCTTAATATACTACACCCTGTTCTAAGCACTTTAACTTTTGTTAACTCATTTAAATTAATCTTCATAACAAACATGTGGTAGTATATTAGTCAGGGTTCTCCAAAGAAACAAAACCAACAGGACATATACAGATATGTAAGAGGAGATTTATTATAGGAATTTGTTCAGGCAATTACAGAAGCTGGAAAGAATGCAAAATATACCATCTGCAAGTTGGAGCACCAGGTAAGCCAGTGGTGTGATTCAGTCTGAGTTCAAAGGCCTGAGAATGAGGACAGCCAGGGTATAAGTCCCAGAGTCTGAAGACCCAAGAACCAGGAGCTCTGATATCCAAGGGCAGGAGAAGATGGATGTCCCAGCTCAAGAGGAAAGTGACAATGCACCCTTCCTCTGCCTTTTTGTTCTATTTGGGTGAGCCCTCAATGGATTGGATGATACCAGATGAGACTACGCAGACCTTCTTGACTCATTCTACTGATTCAAATGCCAATCTCTTCCAGACATACCCTCATAGACACTCAGAAATAATGTTTTACCAGCTGTCTGGGTATTCCCTGACTCAGTCAAGTTGGCACGTAAAACTAACCATCACAGGTAGATATTATTTCCATTTTACAGGTGTGTTAACTGAGACACAGAAGTGATGTCATTTACACAAGGTCACTCTGCCAATAAGAGGTGGAGGTAGGGTTTGAATCCAGGTAGTCTGCCTTCAGGGTCCATGCTCTTAACAGTGCAAGAAACAGGCTTCCAGGGGGAGTGGTTGGGAATAGGTGAAAACTTCAAAGACAAAGCTTCGAAGACAACCTTGATGGATCAATTCACCAAATAAAAGGAACTCTTTCATCAGCCAATGATGGCAGCCAGAGTCAGGAATAAGAGAAGCTGCACCAAAAAGTGGGAGAAGAAACAGTAAAACATCAAAAAATATACACAGGAGAAAGAGACCCATAGACAGAAGAGGTGGTACAAAGGACAGTGTGAAGTGGGAAAACCAGGGAACACAACTTTCAGGAAGAAACGAGATACTGTCTCAGTGTTTTTCAGTTGTGGTCCACAGACCTTCTGAGCTCTTGATAAAAATATAGTTGCTGAGGCCTCACCTTTGCCTGAATCAGTAATCTATCAGATCTACCAGAAAGCCACCTGTTTTAACAGACACTATTAGGTATTCTCATCTCAAGAGAGCACTGAGTGAGCAGCAAAAAACTTTTTTTTTTAATGCCCTCCCACAATCCCTGTAGATATATCACTGGATATGGCAGTGTCTGAAGTATGTAATGCATTTTTAAATGACTCCCATTGATAGGGAGGTATAAAATGAGAACCCACATGCAGAGCTTTTGTTTTAGCTCTGACACAACCTATCCATGTGACTATTGGCAGACAATTTATCTGCAGTCTAAGATTTTACCGCTGTCAAGGTTGTAGGTTAGACTGGATCCATGAAAGGTATCTGGAACATGTCCTTCCACACATATCCTTTCACAAGTCCTGCACCACCTACATTCTCACCTGGCCATGGCAAACATCATTAATCAGTCATGACACTCCTCGCTGAGGCCTGATGAGGCTACCCAACACATTATTTAACATAGAGCCCTAGGCACCCACTAACAATGCTGGAAGTTGAAACTTTCCTGTTATCTCTGGACTAGAGATAATCCATAAAGCTCCTGTAAGCTCTAAAAATAACTCTCTTAAAGGAAAAAGTAATTTCACATTCTGCTTTACAGGGTTCATTTTCATTTATATAAAAGTGCATTTAACACAGTTTTATATTCTGATTTATTTCAAATCTCACTCAGACCTTCCTTCTCCCCATTATTCCAACCTCGATTGTAATTATGATTTGAATGTTATTTCTCCTGAAAGCCCACTAGATCTTCATTATCAAATTATGCTGACGTTAGACTAACTTTACCTTAAACTTATATTTTAAGTCAGCTTGAATTTGAATACAACCCTATTCACAAAAACAAGTTCAAAGTTGAGGAATTTGTAGGAAAGAAAGAGAAAGAAAGGAAGGAAGGAAAGAAAAAGAATGGAAGGAGAGAAAGAAAGACTCCTGATTTAACTTTAGAAAAAAAGCTTTCTGAAGTGATGGAACCAGTCCTGGCCTGATGATTACTCAAGAGACATTCTCAGGCCAATTGTAAATAATTCAAAGTTCTGCATTTTTGTTTAAGAATTCTGAGAATCATGCTAACAAATTAGCCAAGACTGAGAGGGAAAAAAGTTTAAAAACTATGATGCAGCTGACCTTAATTGTTCTTAAATCTCATGAATTCTATGCCAGTAAAAACAATGTTTTCTTACTGGCCTTAGACCTGGATTGGAATTGTTGAAAATAGTGACTTTTCTCCTCTTATTACCTCAAAGAACATTGTGTCAGGATAGGAAATAAATATTTCAAGTTGGCAAACAATTTTCCCAAAGCAATCCTAGCAAAATTTAGAGATGGCAGGAATAAATGGGTTTTAATTTTCTGATCTGGACTCAAAACTGAAACATTTTGGTCTGGACACTTTATTGTGAGGCCTGGAAGAGTTCCCTTGACATCATTTGTCCCCTGGATCCAAACCCAGACCTTACTTTGGTGGAGGCCTGGTCAGAAGCCTGGGCTGTATTGTATTACTTAACCAATCACAAGCATGAGAAACCTCATGCTCTGCTAGGAAAATGCACCAAGACAAGTGGGCCTAGGTCAGATGGAGCCCATTTTTTAAAAACCTCAGGAAACTGGACTGAGGCCCTAGAGGACAGAGAGATTGGCTGAATTAGCAAAATGTCTGAATTTTAAAATATTTGATCAAAAAAAGATGTATGATATTAAGGCACACAAGTAGCTGAAATTAACTCCTCAAAGTGGGCTACCTGGTAGAGGTGCCTGTATCTTCTTGAAGGCATAAAGGTATCCCCTTTGTAAGCTGCAGAACAAATGTGCAAATGAATGTGAGATAAACTTCCTTTAATGATTGTTCTCTTACATGTGATTGACATTTTCTCTGTGACCATATAGCATAGTGCTGCAGTTTTAATCCAAAGATCTGATTTCACATACTAACTCCAAAGCCCCTTGCATATCACTCTTATTTTTAGATGTCATCCTAACAAGTTGATTCTCTGGGTTCCCAGTATACAACATATTAGAAAAGAGTAGACCCTAAAAGGAGGCAATGTGACAACAGCTAGCAGTGATCACTGATGTCTTTTCAATAAGAGAAGAGATAGAAAACTTTAAAAGCAAGCTAGAAAAATTAAAAGATTACATGTCTGAGACCATTTCATGAAGGCAAAATGCCCAAACGACTTCACTCACCTGAAATGATATATAGTTATTGAGTTAATAATTATTATAGTCATCAATAAGATTGTATCATATTCATTAACTCTGTTTAAGAAAGTAGGGATATATGTCATACACTTCAGTTTAAAAAAACGTTTTTTGAACATCTAGTACGTGCCAGGCACTGTGCTAAGTGTAGAGATTTAAGGGAAAATAGGATTTGTGTTTGTAGTCTAGAATATGAAACAGATAATGTAACTTTTTATTTTTTATTTTTGTCCAAAAAATATTGACATGTTAGTACTTAACGGGATAAGATAATTATACTGGAAAATTTACTTGTATGGAAGAGCTTATTCCCTGGACAAATGGTTTGTGGCTGTGAATTATTGTGAATCCCATTGTTGGAAGAACATTAATCAGCTAATCAGGCTCACACTTAAGGGATGAATTTGCTGCCCTAATTAATGTATAATATTTAATCCAAGCCCTTCCTTATTTCCACTTCTAAAAGGTATCATGTTGACAAGTGTATTAGTCTGTTTTCATGTACCTGATAAAGACACACCCAAGACGAGGGAATTTATAAAGAAAAAGAGGCTTAATGGACTCACAGTTCCACTTGGCTGGGGAAGTCTCACAGTCATGGCAGAAGGCAAAAGCACGTCTTACATGGCAGAGGGCAAGAAAGAATGAGAACCAAGCAAAAGGCGTTTCCCCTTATAAAACCATCAGATCTTGTGAGACTTATTCGCCACCATGAGAACAGTATGGGGGAAACTGCCCCTGTGATTCAATTATCTCCCACCAGGTACCTCCCACAACGTGTGGGAATTATAGGAGCTACAATTCAAGATGAGATTTGGGTGGGGACACAGCCAAACCATATCAAGAAGTAAGATCAAATTTGGCAGCCAGAAGAAAACTGAAGTTAATTAGTACCATATTTTTAACCCTCAATGTAATACTTTATTATACGATTTCAGTATTCTATAATTTCTCACATTAATAGTATTTTTCACCAACAAGATTGCATATTTAACATTAGAAACTGTATTAGGCTGTTCTTGCACTGCTATAAAGAAATATTTGAGACTGGATAATTTATAAGAAAAGAGGTTTAATTGGCTTATGGTTCTGTAAGCTGTACAGGAAGCATAGTGCTGACATCTGCTTCTGGGGAGGCCTCAGGGAGCTTTTACTCATGGTGGAAGGCAAAGTGGGAGCTTACACATAACATGGCATCAGCAAGAGCAATGGCGGGTTGGGGGGAAGAAGGTGCCACACACTTAGAAATGACCAGATCTGGCTGGGCGCGGTGGCTCACGCTTGTAATCCCAGCACTTTGGGAGGCCGAGGCAGGAGGATCAAAAGGTCAGGAGATCGAGACCATGGTGAAACCCCGTCTCTACTAAAAATACAAAAAAAAAAAAAAAAAAGAAATGACCAGATCTTGGCCAGGCGCGGTGGCTCATGCCTGTAATCCCAGCACTTCAGGAGGCCGAGGTGGGTGGATTACGAGGTCAGGAGTTTGAGACGAGCCTGACCAACTTGGTGAAACCCCCTCTCTACTAAAAATACAAAAATTAGCTAGGCGTGGTGGCATGTGCCTGTAATCCCAGCTACTCGGGAGGCAGGAGAATCGCTTGAACCCAGGAGGTGGAGGTTGCAGTGAGCCGAGATCACGCCATTGCACTCCAGCCTGGGTGACAGAGTGAGACTCTGTCTCAAAAAAAGAAAAAAAAAAAAAAACAGACCAGATCTCATGAGAACTCATTTACTATCATGAGGACAGCACCAAGCCATGAGGGATCTGCCCCCATAACCTAAACACCTGGCACCAGGCCCCACCTCCAACATTAAGGATTGCAGTTCAACATGAGATTTGGGCAGGGACAAATATCCAAATTATATCAGAAACAATTGTGACCAGCTCAAGGCTGTGTATGTTTAGATTTAGACTTAGCTAATATTTCTTCATTGCTTCCTAAATGTGACCTCTGTGGAAGGTGTTTTTCACAGACATTATCTCATTTAATCCTTGTATTAGCTCTATAAGAATTTTTGATGTGAATATTACAATTTTTGGAGTAAGAAAACTGAAGCTAGGTGATTTATGTTAGGTAGTTTATGATCCTACTTTTTTTTTTTTTCCTTTTTTTTGAGATAGAGCCTTGCTCTGTCACCCAGGCAGGGGTGCAGTGGTGCAATCTCAGCTCACTGCAGCCTCCACCTCCCAGGCTCAGGTTATTCTCTCACCTCAGCCTCCCAAGTAGCTGGGATTACAGGTGTGTGCCACCATGTCCAGCTAATTTTTTTTATTTTTAGTACAGATGGGGTTTTGCTATGTTGCCCAGCCTGGTCTGGAACTCCTGGACTCAGGCAATCTGCCCACCTTGGCCTCCCAGAGTGATGGCATGAGCCGCGGTGCCCAGCCATGATCCTACATCTTGTAAGTGAATTTGAACTCAGGTCCTAGACTCCGGGTCCAATATTGAATAATGGTTTTTGGCCATGCTCATTTATAGTCTTTGACTGCAGTTTAATGTCGTCTCAGAATATTTTTTAGCTTTTTGGATTATTTATTTTTCCTTTGTCATTTAGACCCTAACTTGTAGATCAGGTTTCACATCTGTGCTGCAGTTTAGCACCCAAAAAAGAAATTTTATATATGAAAGAGCCAGAGTATATTTTTCTTTATCCTTTGGTTATTTTTCCTTTCCTCTTCACATAGCTTGTGGTTAAATTATTTTCCTTAGACTTTCATACTAAAATAATTTGCCTTTGGGTAGAGGCCAAGCACAGACCATTTTCAATTCTCTACAAGATTGTTTTTCTAAGCAGCTCAAATGAAAAAATTCCCATGTCTTACAATGGGCATTTGTAAGTTGGTTATTTTGGGCAATCAGTGCTAAAACGTAGAGTCTCTTCAAAATCTTGCATCTTCTCAGTACACCTACCTTTAGGAAACGACCTAAAATAACTGCATAGAAAACAAGAGCAATGACCCCAAAGCCCACATCAGTTATCATTTCCAGATTCATGCAACAGTTTGTCTTCTTTATATTGAGTTTAACTTTTAAACGAGACTTAGTTACCTTAGAGGAAACTAAGAATTGGAAAGAAGAACCTTCAAACTAAACAAAATAAACATATGGCTTACATTTGTTGAGTGCTCACCTTGTGCCAGGAATAATGCTCAGTGCTTTAACTGCATTATTATTTTCAAAACCTACAATCCCCTGTAGTAGCTAATTTTTTATGTATATACTAGATGAACTAAAGCTCAAGGAAATAATTTGTCCAAGGCCACTCAGCAGTAATAAATGCCAGACCCGGAACTGAAAACCAAATCAGACTGGCTCCAGATCGTTTGTTCTTCATCTTTTTTAAAAAAAAAAAAAAAAAAAAAAGACTAAACTTCTATTTTGGAGTATTTTAGATGTACAGAAAAGTTGCAAAGGTAGTACAAGAGTTCATGTATACCCCTTACCCAGTTTTCCCACACTGTTAACATTTCCTTGGTTTTATCATTTAACATTTATCAAAACTAAGAAATTAATATTGGTACATGACTATGAACTAAACTCCAGACTTTCTTTGGATTTCACCATTTTTCTGTTGGTGCCTGTTTTCTGTTCTAGGATCCAATCCAAGATACCACACTACATTTGGCTGCCATGTCTCCCCATCCCCTCTGGGTTATGACAGTGTCTCAATCTTTCCTTATTTTTCATGACCTTGAGAGTCCTGAAGGGCACTGGCTAGGTATCTTGTAGAATGTCCCCCAACTAGGTTTATATGATGTTTTCCTCATTATTAGACTAAAGTTATGAGTTTTTCAAAGGACTATCACAGAGGTAGAATTCTTATTCTTAACCACTTTCTGATGCTGTGTGACTTTCAGATGTGCTTGTACTATTAGTGGGCAGGGTAGTTCTATCTGTCATTCTACCAAAGAATGACCTATAATACTGATATGATTTGGAAAAAAAATAGTTCATTTAAGGAGATAATACAATTTAAAATCCCACAATGACTTGCCTATTTCCACATAGACAGTTAACAGTTTAAGAATTAACATCAGCACTGAGAATTTCCTAATAAAGTGATGTTTCAGGTGAAGAGAAATTCCAGTATTTTCATGTTGAAAATATGTCCAAGAGAAGTAAACCTGAATATCATAAAAGTTTTATTCATAAAAGCTCTTTACAGTTATTTATGATAAGGAAACATTTAGAAAATAGCACAAATGCCTAACAATAAAGGAATAGTTAAGTAAATTATGGCATATCCCTCATCATGGTATATTATACAAACTTTTAAAAAGATATTTACCAAAAGTGGGTCATAATGCAGACAATATTTAGTGGAAAAGCAGGATATAACATTGCTTTTTGTTTATAGTCACAACTAACAATATATGTACTGTCTTCGAGTGACAAGAACATATACCAAAATGTCAATAGTGGTTGTGCTTTGGTGGTGAGACTATAAGTTTTACTTCCTTCTGCTTATCCATGCATTCTATGCAATTAGGATGTTTATGAGTTTTTTTTAATTGTTATTGGTGGTTTTTAATCTTTTCAAAGAAGTATGCTCTCAAATCACTACAAGAATATTTTGTGACTTTAAGAAGTGGTTGCACAAGAAAATCCTTGAGAGCAAGACCCATGACTTAGGTTTCACTCTGTCCCCCGGCCCCAGCCCCTAAGCCATAGCACCCTCAAGGTCAGAGTGCTGAGATTCTGAGTATGGGAAGTTGAGAAGAGGAAGGAGGTGCTTCACTGCTACTTACCTCACACCACCACCAACACCCCCATGTATATGGGGTAAGTAGTAATGAAGTACCTCCTCAATAGCTTTCTGAAAGCAAGGTACAGACTCAGACAGAGGTGAACTCTTATTAGCTCTGTGATCTTGATAAGTCATCCCACCTTGAGGCCTGTATTTCTACCTTGATCAAGATGCAGTATAAAGATGTGGTTAAGTGGAGTGTTACTACCTGACGTTGAGTCTTGGACAGGCAACTTAATTCTCTGTTTCTCCAGTTCTTCATCCATAAAATGGGAATAATACTAGAATGTACTTTATGAGAATTGGGGGAGGACAAAATAATGTATGTAAAGTGCCATTCATGATTGAATAGTTAATCCTTACTTACCAGAAGTTTCAGAATCCTGTACTAGATGATTCCTTGGGTAACCTCCAACTCAAAAATTCCAAAATTCCAATTATCCAGAGGCTACAGCTTCTCAAATTGTGGCCTTGAAAAAATATGTGTAGGGTCCAGATGTGGCTAGAAGCTCACTAAGATTTGAACCTATGGAAGAATAGTTCATAAATTCCTGTCTGATTTCTGAAAGTAAAAAAAAAGTTCCAAAAGGACCTCATACCAAAGGCTATAGCTCTTGGTTTTTCATACTCCGTGATATTTTTTTAAAAAAACGATTTGGTTCTGCCAGAATGTGTGTATTCTTATGGCCAAAAACCCTAAAAGTCACCTCATGGCCACATGTAACATGGTTTAGTATTTAGGACATTTTATTAAAAAGCAGCTCATGAATTTATTGGAAGTGGTAAGTGGTATGGAGCTGGGAGTACCAAGTTCTTAATATGCAATACAATATGAAAAATAATACCTGTGTCAGAGAAGTGGCTGGACCTGTTTATAGGCTAGGGGGATACAGAGAAGATATTGAAAAGCTTAATTTCCACAACACTTAACTCAGGGAAGTGTTTGGCAAATCAAGTGAATATTTGATGTTTGAGGACTTAGCTTGGAGAGACTATGAAAAAAAATCCATAGCCACCTGGTTGGTGCCTGTTGCTAAAAAGCTGAGAAGACAAGGAATTGAGGTCGAATATAAGGCGCCACCCTGGGAATTTGGAGACCTGGGTCCCTCAGAGAAGGTTATGCCTGCTTTGAGAAGGGGTTGGTGTCTGTTTGACCCATTGAGAGCCCAGACAGAAAAGAAAACAGGTCCTCAGTCTGCTCAGATGGAGCAAAGAGGGGTTCTGGAGTCACAGCAAAGGCAAAATCCATCCTGTGTATTTTGGGTTTAAGTTAACTCCAAATCAGATCAATTCAAGAGTGGATGTTTTAACGGGCTGAAATGAGTTTATAATTTCTACATAAGTGGTGAAAATACAATCTTAAAGTACTTTGCAGTCTCCAGTGTTGTAATAGTCTTTGGAGTCAGCCAGACATGAGTTTGAATGTCAGCTCCACAGTCTGTTAGCTGAGGCAATAAGTGACTGGGGCAAATCATTTAAGCGCTGTCTTCTCCAGTTCTTTCTTAGAGGTCCTGGGAAGATGATGTGAGATTCTGATTCAAAGAGCTGAGCAAATGTCTGTTTTGGTACCAGTACCAGGCTGTTTTGGTTGCTATAGCCATGTAGTATAGTTTGAAGTCAGGTAGGGTGATGCCACCAGCTTTGTTCTTTTTGCTTAGGATTGTCTTGACTATACAGGCTCTCTGTTGGTTCCATATGAAATTTAAAGTAGTTTTTTTCTAATTCTAGGAAGAATATCAATGGTAGTTTGATGGGTATAGCATTGAATCTATGAATTACTTTAGGAAGTATGACCATTTTCACGATACTGATTTTTCCTACCCATGAGGATGGAATGTTTCTCCATTTGTTTGTATCCTCTCTTATTTCCTTGAGCAGTGGTTTGTAGTTCTCCTTGAAAAGGTCCTTCATATCCCTTGTTAGCTGTATTCATAGGTATTTTATTCTCTTTGTAGCAATGGTGACTGGGAGTTCATTCATGATTTGGCTCTCTGCTGTCTATTGTTGGTGTAAAGAAATGGTTGTGATTTTTGCACATTGATTTTGTATCCTGAGACTTTGCTGAAGTTGCTTATAAGTTTAAGGAGTTTTGGGGCTGAGACGATGGGGTTTTCTAAATATAAAATCATGTCATCTGCAAATAGAGACAATTTGACTTCCTCCCTTCTTATTTGAATACCCTTTATTTCTTTCTCTTGCCTGATGCCCTGGTCAGAACTTCCAATACTATGTTGAATAGGAGTGGTGAGAGAGGGCATCCTTGTCTTGTACCAGTTTTCAAAGGGAATGCTTCCAGCTTTTGCCCTTTCAATATGATATTGGCTGTGGGTTTGTCATAAATAGCTCTTATTATTTTGAGATGTGTTCCATCAATACCTAGTTTATTGAGAGTTTTTAACATAAAGGGACACATAGATGAATGGAACAGAACAGAGACTTCAGAAATAACACCACACATCTACAACCATCTGATCTTCGACAAACCTGAAAAAATAAGCAATGGGGAAAGGGTCTCCTATTCAGTAAATGGTGCTGGGAAAACTAGCTAGCCCTATGCAGAAAACTGAAACTGGACCCCTTCCTTTCACCTTATAAAAATTAACTCAAGATGGATTAAAGACTTAAATGTAAAACCCAAAACCATAAAAACTCTAGAAGAAAATCTAGACAATACATTCAGGACATAAGCATGGGCAAAGACTTCATGACTAAAACACCAAATGCAATTGCAACATAAGCTAAAATTGACAAACAGGATCTAATTAAACTAAAGAACTTCTGCACAGCAAAAGAAACTAGCATCAGAGTAAACAGGCAATCTACAGAATGGGAGAAGATTTTTGCAATCTACCCATCTGACAAAGGTCTAATATCCAGAATTTACAAGGAACTTAAACAAATTTACAAGAAAAAAACAACCACATCAAAAGGTGGGCAAAGGATATGAACAGACACTTCTCAAAAGAAGACATTTACATGGCCAACAATCATATGAAAAAAAGCTAAACATCACTGATCATCAGAGAAATGCAAATCAAAACCACAATGAGATACCATCTCGCGCCAGTCAGAATGGCAATTATTAAAAAGTCTGGAAACAATAGATGGTTGCGAGGCTATGGAGAAATAGGAACACTTTTACACTGTTGCTGGGAATGTAAATCAGTTTAACCATTGTGGAAGACAGTATGGCGGTTCCTCAAGGATCTAGAACCAGAAATACCATTTGACCCAGCAATCCCATTACTGGATATATACCCAAAGGATTATAAATCATTCTACTATAGAGACACATGCACACATATGTTTATTACAGCACTATTTACAATAGCAAAGACATAGAACCAACCCAAATGGCCATCAATGATAGACTGGATAAAGAAAATGTGATACATATACACCATGGAATACTATGTGGCTATAAAAAGGAATGAGATCATGTCCTTTGCAGGGACGTGGATGAAGCTGGAAGCTATCATCCTCAGCAAACTAACACAGGAACAGAAAATCAAACACCACATGTCCTCATTCATAAGTGGGAGTTGAAAAATTAGAACACATGGACACAGAGGGGAACAACACACACCAGGTCCTGCTGGGGGTTGGGGGGCGAGGGAAGGTAACTTAGAGGATGGGTCAATAGGTGCAGCAAACCACCATGGCACATGTATACCTATGTAACAAACCTGCATGTTCTGCACATGTATCCCATTCTTTTTAGAAGAAATAAAAATTTAAAAAAGAGTAAACAAAACAAAGTGCTGAGCATAGAGCTAGGCACATAATGCATATCCAATAAATGGTTGATATTGGTGTATTGTCTTTGTTCCTCTCAGCAACTTTTTGAGATGGTAGCTATTAATACCCCCATTTTACAGATGAGAAAACTGAGGTTTAGAGTGGCTGAGTAGTGTTTGCCTAAGATCAAACATACAGACCCACAGTAAGAGCCAACAATCAAGGCCCTGTTTTCAGACTTAACTTCTAGAGTCTTCCCATTGCATGATAAGGAAAAGCCCTCTTTTGAATACAGCACTAATCAGATATTCATTTTTCTTTCCCCCCCAAGCTTTATCAAATTATATTTGACAAATAGAAATTGTATATATTTAAGATGTACAATGTGATGATTTGATATATATAATATATATATACATACATTGTGAGATGATGACCACAATCAAGCGAATTAACATATCTGTCACCTCACTTTTTTTGTGTTGAGAACACTTAAGATCTACTCTCTTAGCAAATTTCAAGTATACAATTCTTATTAACTATAGTCACCACACTATACATCAGATCTTCAGAACTTACTCATCTTTTTTTCTCTTTTTGTTTACAAGTGTCTGCCGTAAGGAGAGGCTTTATTTGTAATTAAAAGTTTATACCCTTTGACCAACATCTCCCCATTTCCCCACACCCCAGGCCCTGGCAACCACAATTCTATTTTCTGTTATGAGTTCAACTTGTTTATATTCCTCAAGTAACTGAGATCATGCAGCATTTGTCTTTCTATGTCTGGTTTATTTCACTTAGCTTAATGTCCTCCAGGTTCATCCATGTTTTGGCAAATGGCAAGATTTCTCTCACTCTTTAGGGCTAAATAATATTCACATATATATGAGGTTGAGACCCAAATTCTGAACCCTGTCTGGGAAGTCAGTTTGGCTTGAAGCGATATGGAGTTTGGGACTGTCCAGACCCCAGTGCTACAGCTGCCTGACAACTGGATTGTCTGCCATCATCCACTGTGCCTGGCTTTTCTTGCCAACAGTTGGTGCTGTTTTGTTCAGCAAAACACTTATCACCTATTTGTTGTCAGCCAGTCACTGACTGGGTCTCGAGTTGCAACAAGTCCTCATTGTTTCTCCCAAAGCTCAAAAGCAAATACTCTGTCAGTTATTGTTCATGCTTGTGAGCACAGACCCTGCCGCCCCCACCCCCCATTGCAGCAATCTGCCTTTGAGTAGCAGACAAGAGCCACCCCCCAACCCCACAGCCGAAAAGAGAACTACAGGACGCCAATAGATTCATGCATGCACAGCCACCCTTAGCAGCAAGGGATGTGAGTCCCTCAGGCTGGGCTTCCCAGGGGCCTTGAAATGGAAAGTGGAAACTCCTTCTGCTGCACCTTCTACCTTTGTGCACAGCATCACTCCTATGGCATATGCACTGATTTCCACATTTGCTAAATTTTTAGCGCTATCCTCCCCATAATATCTAGGCTCAACTTAAATGCCCCTTTCTCCATGAAATATCAGGAGTAATGGTTCTTTCCTTTGAGGTCTCGAGGTATTTAGTTCCTGCTTGCAGATCACTTTATTATAAAGTATTTCAGACATAGGAAAAAATATAAAGATAATATGAAAAATATCCCTATACCAATCATCTAGTTTTTTAAATGAAACATTATAAATACATCTGCTGCCCCCTCTATTCACCTCTCTGGTCATGTTCCTTTCATCACCCCTAATGTAATCACTGTCATAAATTTGGTGTTTAATGATTCCCTTGCATGTTTTTATACTTCTACTACACATGGAGGCATTCTTAAACTATAGCCTTTTTGCATATGTTTAAACATGTTAGACATTATACAAAATGTATGTAGCCTTCCTCAACTTCCTCACTTCTAGGATGGGTCTGATGATAGTTTATACCCTTGAAGGGTTGTGAGGACTAAATGGGTTAACAAATGCAGAGTACATAAAGAAATGCCTGGTGCATAATGTGTTGAGTAAGTGTTAGCTATTATTATCATTATATTTATATATGATTTTGCTTATTGTGTTTCTAGAGTTATCCATTTTATACATTTGGTTTTAGACCATTTATTTAGCATTCCATCACATCAGTAAACTGAAACTTACTTCTCCATGCCTGTGTTGAAGAACATTTAAGTTGTTCCCAATTTTTGCTATTACAATTTTGTAATCAATGTTCTTCTACATGTCTTTGTATACATGGGCAAGTTTTCTGGCTTAAGAGTGCAGAATTGCTGATATATATTCTTCAGTATGTTTTAACTCACTTCTGACTAGTATACTAGGGTTTGGTTAGGGGTGTGTGTGTGTGCATGCATACGTATGTGCACACTTATCATTCCTAGCAGATTGTAAGCTCCTTGAAGACAGGCCTAATTCAATCATTCACTGATTCATTTAGCAAATATTCATTTGGCACCCAGTATAGGCAGTGTACAGGTCTAGGTGACAGGATGCAAAGATTAAATGGCACAGGCTATCTCCCAGAGCTTTTTCTGCTCTGGAAGACACACTCAGGACACATGTAGTCAGAATCATGGTCATTTCAGAGGGTAAGGGACTTGGTTTTCACTGAATATTCATGATGGACCAGGCACTGTATATACACTCTCAATCAACCACACGTTAATGGCACCACTTACTACTTGCGTACCTGAGACTACTCATTAATCTTGCTGAGTCCTGTACCTCTGATTAGAAAGCACTATTTTATTGTGTTTAAGAGAATAAACCTGAGTTCAAATCCAGGCATCACTACATGTCAGCTGCATGACCTTGTATGAAGGATTTAACTTCTCTAAGTTCTTGCTTCCTGGTCTGTAAAAAGGTGCTAACTATAGAATCTATCTAAAAGGGATTTATGAAGATTACATGAGAAAAATGCCAATAAAGTGTTTACACAGTGCCTGACACATAAGAGCTCAATCATTGGTGGCTATAATCATGATCATGTCAATTGCTGTCCATTATCCAAAAAAATACGTGCCTTTTTAGAAGTAAGCATATCTGGGAAGTCATTATGGAATTTTTACTTTCTTCACTGCACCAAGACTTACCAGTGAATTATCTGATATACCAGTTAATTATATACCAGTTAATTATCTGATATACCAGTTACTACCTCTTCTATATGAATGCATATTCACAATGTATTTCATCTCAGCCTTACTGTATTTAGAGAATAGTAAAGTTTTACTTTATTTTTAATTCTTTCAACCAACGGATTTTGCTTTAATTAACAGAAAGAACCGATAACTCCTCGTATTCATCTTGACTGCCCTCTGAACATGGGCAGGTTTCCAAGCCAAGTTCTGCCAGCAGCTGCACACTTTAACCTCTAGAGGGAGCTGAGAGGGAATTTGAGTCCATTGCTCTGACTGAGCAAAACGGCATTTAAATTGCACCTGAAAACATCACTATCCACTATTGTGAGTGCATCCTCAGAGAAAAATCCTGGGATCATTTCCCCAAATCGATTCAACATTGCCCAGATTGCTTCCATCTCATGCATACCTCGTTTTAGTAGAAATGGGCTTCATTACAGAGTGGTCTCCAGCTCCCCATAGTGGCCCCTCCTAGTAATTTTTTCTAAATTAAGAAAGTGTGCGTGGACTCAAGAGCTACACGGCGGTATTTCTTGGCTGCCTCTTTGTCCCTCTGCAAGAAACAGGAATAACATTTCATAAATAATGAGCTGCAGCTGAACTTTAATCTGCTAGATCCATTTAAAAATGTTTGGAACCTTCCCTGTCTCTCTAAGAATTACCTTCTGGGTTTTTTTTGGCTTTTTTTGGCTTCTTTTGCATTGTAACCTTATATTAAGGAGTATGCTGCTTATGTTTAAATTAATCAATTCTGAAATAAAATGTATTTACTTTCTCCCCAAACAACAGCCTGGTGCCAAGCATGTGGGAAATACCTCACAGGTACTTTTGACACCCAGGGAAAGTCATGGCATGATCTGTGTCCCAACATACCAGAAAGAATGATTCCAGGGCCCCATTCTCTTTCTGAAGGTCAAAAGGCAGATGAGCACCCCCCCAATATCTGAAGGGCCATCATGTAGAATGGGGAGTAGGCGTATTCTGCATAGCTCCAGAGTCTGACCAAGGACATATGAGAGAGTTCACTGCGAGATCAACTTTTGCTCAATGCAAAATATGTGTATGTAATATATATATTTCTTTAAAAAAAACCCACGGACTTCCCTATCTCTAGATGTGCTCTATTGGAAGCTGAAAAAAAAATCTATCAAAGAGATTGCAGAAGGGAGTGGGAAGTACCTACTCTCTTAAGTCCTCTCCCACTCTAAGATTTTGCAAGACTTTACAGGAAGGACTTACTCTCCTAGTTTGCCTTTTTTCTGATGATATTCACCTGGCTCTATTTGGATATTTTCCCCTGAAGTTAAAAAAAAAAACAACTACACCTCTCAACTCATTGTATGTGTATGGGGCTATGAATCAGAGAGGAAGGAATGACCAACAACATGTACGGTGGGAAAAGGGAGGGAGAAAGGGGTTAGGGAAAATTTTGCATGCCTGAGAACATTGAAGGATGAGAGGAGTTAAAGTTCAGCCCCGCCAGTATATCTGAAATATCCCAGTTACGGCCAGGATATCCCAAATAAGAAGTAGCACCATCACCTTTGCAATTTAGAAAGATCACTCAGACGGGAGAATAGATTGGTAGATTTCTTAATGGCTGTGAATATGTTAAGTTGATAGAATTGTTTCAGGAAGCAGTGCTGCACTTAGTCATAAACTCAGCTATGAAAATAAGCCTGTACCTCTATCCAGACTGACAACAGTGACAACAACAACAATAACAAAACCCACCATGTGTCAATGAAAATCAGGCTGTTGGTTTACAAGAAATGTAACCCTATCTCCTCTTGTTGGTGCTTGTTGTTGGTTTTCAGGCAAAGCCTAGTTTGGCATTGAATCCTGAATGAATTTGCTGAAAACAGCAACCTCACATATTTACATTTCTTTCTCCTGGTGACACATGGATTAGAGACAGAAGTAGGAATGATTAAAACAGGAAGGGTAAGCATTAGTTAACCCACAGCCAGATTTTCAAGACAAATAACATCTAAATCAAAACCAATCAACCAACCAAAGACACCACATCCCTCCACTGAAATTCCTCCACTTTTCTGTACTGGGAGAGTTATGAGCACCATGGACTATTGGTCACTTCCCAGTATGCAATGAAGGATTTTCCCATTATGCCCATGTAAGAACATGAGGCCTGAGCAGCATCTGGTGAACATCACTCACTGGGGTTGTCAGATATATTCTGGAAGACTATCAAGCTCATGGGGCCAAGGGGGATACCTGGTGGAATGAGAGCACTAAAAGGGCCCTGAAAATAGCTTCACTGGAGGCAGACCACTAATTGATTCTTTAGGGTCAGGGCCAGTGTTCTGAGTGGCACTTGTGTGTGTGGCTATAAGTGGCCAGAGACGCACCCATCCCTTTGCTGTCCACAACAGACAACCCTGATGAGGCATGTGCCTGAGATATTTCCCCAACTGCAGCTCAGCACAGTATGGCAAAGGCCCAGAAGGGAAACAGTGTACATGGAGCCAGGTATGTGACCATCACAGGTGACCTCTCTGAGCCTCAATATTCTCATTTATAAAATGAATCCTCACCCAACTTATGGAATTGCTGTCACAATCCCATTATATAGTAGAGATCAATGGATAAATTGACCATTGCTATGGAAGGGTCACATGATGTTGTTGTTGTTCAAAGGTAAGCTGTGGTAGCTTTGGGGAGGGAGGAGGGGTGGAGTCTTCTCTCTGCAACACAGAGTGAACCCCAGATCCTTCACTAGAAGGGATGCATACAGCCTCCAGAAGCTTTTAGAAAATGGCTGGAGTGGAGAAATAGTCAGATTTTTCTGGGCACTTGTGGGAGGCCCATGGGACTTGGGGTGAGGTTGGGGGTAGGCAAACTTAGAGAACAGAAAATAATTGAAAGAGTGTCCTGGAGGCAGGGATTTAAAGTGGAAAAAAAACTGGTGTTTGGAATCAGGCTGTCTGGATTTGAGCTCTAACCTCTCCCCCTCTGACTGTATGACTCAGGGAAGTTAGTTGTCCATTCCATCTGTTAAATGGGTGTGATTTTTTAAAAATCTATTTTAAAGGTTGTTACAAAGATTTTAAATAAAGTTAAACAGAGCCTAAAATAAAAAACTTCAATGATTAATGACTATTTTAAGGATCATTGACTTCAATGTAATTCAACAAAAAATACTAGTTCGTACAGAAAATGCCAGGTCATAGATTGTCATGGCTAGAAGGGACTCTGAATATATGAGATAGCTAATGTCCAAAGAGACTGGCCTCATGCTAAATTAAGCAGTTTTTGGTGGCAAAGCTGAGCCCCCAGCAAAAGTCTTCTAAAACCAGAATAATTTTTTCAATATGACACCTCTAAAATGCTTTTCAGGACCAATACCTGGTCACAGGTTCTTAAGTCAAAGTCCCCATGACTCAGAAGCACATCCAGCCTTCTAATTGTGAACAGCATGTGCAGATGCCCTGAGGAGGAACCGGTGGCGTAGATTGGAAATCATATTGGCACAGTGGGCCTGGGGTCTTGACTATCAACAAATGAATGGATAAATAATTTGCAGTATGTATATACAATAGAATATTAATCAGGCATAAAAAGCAGTGAAGTACTGATACATGATACAACATGGATGAACCTCAAAAACATTGTGTTAAGTGAAAGAAGCTGTATATAAAAATTCACATATCTCATGATTCCATTTGTATGAAATATCCAGAATAGGGAAATCTATAGAGACAGATTGGTGATTGCTCAGAGCTTAGGGAACAGGAGAAATGGGGAACAACTGCTTAACGGGTGGTGCATCTCTTTTTAGGGTGATAAAAATATTTTGGAACTAGATAGAGGTGGTGATTGAAACCATTGTGAATGCACTAAATGTTATTAAATCATTCACTTTAAAATGGTTAATTTTAAATTAAAACATATAAGATACAATAGATTAATTCAACTTAACTTACTGTAACTAATAATTTTCTTTACTGTCTATTAAGACGTAATTTCTAACCTAGAAGTTTATCTACTCAAACTACTGTGTCAGCTGCCTCCCAAATTACTCACACTTTCTGTACCTCAGTTTCCTGATCTATAAAATGAAAATAATAATATCTGCCTCATTCATTTGTTGAGAAGACAAAATTGAGTTATAGATATAAACGTGTGTAAAGCTATTTACATTTATATCATTTTATATGCTTATTTATGTTTACTGTATTTCATTTATAAATTCTCTACCTTTATCCAGTTTTCAATTGTTTCTCAACAGAACAAGCAGTTATAACATGTAGGGAGCAATGGTTATATGGATGGAGGGAATCTTTTTTGTTCTTTTTTTTCTTGTAAGAGACGACCCTATGTAGTGTAAACCAAAAATAAAATTTGAAGCCCTCCACCTCACCCCACGACCATCTGAATGGACTCCCTCCTTAACCAGGGCATTCTAAAATTTAACCTGAAAGACTGGTTCATGACCTGACAGGAAATGGGGGCTGGACATGCCTCATTTTACCCCTCCAGCTTTAACACCAACACAGACCTTAAACCTAATAAGAAACATTTACAGCGTGTTCTCTCTGAAGTCTGGAGGCTTCATCTGCATGATGAAACTTTGGTCTCTACAACTTCTTATCGCAACCCAGACATTCCTTTCTATTGATAACTCTTTCAACCAATTGCCAGTTAAAAACATTTTAAATCTGCCTATAGATTTAGACATGAGACATCAATCAAATACATTTAAGATATGATAACCTTAAGGTTAATTTAAGGTTAAAATACATTTAATATATCTTAAATGTATTTGATTGATGTCTCATGTCTCCCTAAAATATATAAAACCAAGCTGTACCCCAGCCACTTTGGGCACATGCTGTCAGGATCTCCTGAGGGCCTTGTCACAGGCCGTGGTCACTCATATTTGGCTCGAAATAAATCTCTTCAAATATTTTAAAGAATTTGACTCCTTTTGTCAATAGTAGCAAGATATACTTTCTTGCTCAAAGGCATTTCCCACGTAGGTATTAACAGGTAAAAAGTCATGCTGTGTCTAAAGCTGCACATGCTCCAGAGAGCATACTTCACAGAGTTGGGGTGAGGTGGACAAGGAGCTGACAACAGGCTCGTTTCCAAAGACTTCTAGTGTTCCTCCTTCCCTTTCCAACAAGATGTGTGGTTTCATGGTTTCTACTTCCTCTAAAAGTCCTTTGACCAAAAATAGTCACATGGCCCCAGTCCAGTTACAAGAGAGGGTGGGAGATGTGTGGAAGTATATGGACTAATTGTTAAGCTGCTAACTGTCTCTATCACACTGCTCGGGGATACTGTAAGGAACTCTGGGCCAGAAGCTCACTGCTGGTTCTGCCATGACCTTGGAACGTGTTCCTTGGAACTGAGCTCCAGATTTTGATTCCAGGTCCCTGGGGCCCCTGCGACCACATCCCTGCCTTGGCAATGCACCTTAGTTCTTATGAAGTGGAGTCCTGCTGCTGAAATGTCACTCACGAGTCTGGAACCCTGTTACCTGCTACTACCTAATCTGCTTACAGCACTTCCATGACCCGATGTCAGATTTCCTGCTCTGCCTGTGCCATCTGTCTAACCAGGGCCTCTGCCTTTTGCTGGACTTCTCAGCCAGACTTGTTCCAGCTGCCTGTTGCCAGAGGCTTCCCTCTATGACCTGCTTTCCTTTGCTGAATTTGACTGTTCTCCACAACCTGGTCCACTTTGGTTTGGCCCATCCCATCATCATCTATGACCTAGTTCTGACAGGGAAAACAGAAAATATAAAGAAAAAAGAGGGAAAATTACAGAAAAGGAGAGCAGAAGGGAGGCCAAGTGATATAATAAGTTACACATAGAATAAGGTTCAAGTCTAACCCTTGCAACTTCTTACCTACATGACCTTGGCCAAGTCGTTGAATCTTTCTGAAATTTCAGTTTCTTTATCTATAATGTGAAAGAGGTAGACTAGATGATCCTTAAGGTCCCTTCCAGCCCTGTCACCTCATGATTCTACATGAAGGTGAGAAGCCTTCTTAAAGTCTCAAGGGCTCCTTTGAGAGTAACAGAGAAGGAGGTCAAGACATAAGTACTGAATGGGAAGTAATTTTGGCAGAATTTTGAGTGGGAACTACTTAGGAGTATCCAGTACTCCTGGTTAAACATTTTCCTGGGCTTCACTGAAAAAGCCTCAAACCTGTACTTTGAAAATAGAGGAAGGGGACAGTTAGCTTTAATTAGATTTCATCTAACCATAATGAAAGTATTAAAATTGTACAAGTAGGATATTTACAGGGCACTTTACATTCTGCCCATTTTTTTCACTAGTCAAAAGAGACTGAAATTCAGTATGTTCTCAAATTAGCTAGAGAAAACCCTTGTCAAAGACCCCTCAATCCATTTGGTTATCATTATTAAAGCATTATGGGGTATGTATGCTTTCCATTGGAAAAAAATGAATAATCCCTTCAAATATGTAATTTCATAGGTTTTGAAATATGAAGGCAGCCATTAAGGGAACTATCAAAGCAGTCTGAAGTACAGTGTGAGTTGTCAAGGGAAAAATATAAAAGAATTTTTAATAACTGAAAGTTCAACAAATTCTAATGCCAAAGCCTGGGATTGTGAGAACACTTCTTGGAATTTCTAAAGACTGTTGTTTATTGCATGGAGGCATCTGAACCCAAAAGGTAAATTCTGAAACACCTGGACCATATTAGAGTGTCTGGGGCCAAGAAGGTGTGGTGAGGGGTCCACCCAGAGGTGCCCTCTAACACAGCTTATTTCCCCATAACAGCATACCTGGGAGCTTCTGTTCTTCTGGCTGTGGCATTTTGTTCCAAGAGCACCGCACCCTGTGCCAGCCTTGCCTCTTACACATCAACTCATATGCAGAAGCATTTCCCCTTAAGTAGAGTGTAGTAGAAATAGTGAGGGCCTGGAGTCAGGCAGATCTTGAGCTAGATCCCAGTTCCCCGCACTTCCCCTCATGATCTTTGTGACCTTGAGCCAGCACAGTGCCTGGTTCATAGGAGACAGTCAGTCCTTCTTGCCTGACCTTTCGAACCAGGGCACGCACTTACTCCATCTGATTGTCAGTTTGCTTCTTATAGGATAGTGTTTAAGAGCACAGACTCTAAAGGCCGACTAATTGGGATCAGATCCTGGCTTTATAAGTACTTAACTCTCTATGCTTCAGTTTCTTCATCTGTCAAATGGAGATAATGCTAGTATTTACCTTATAAGCCAATTATGGTTACATGAGTCAAAGTGCTTGGACCAGTGACTGATACATAATAAGCTCTCTCTCTTTCTCTCTTTCTCTCTCTCTATATATATGTATGTATGTATATATATGTATATATGTATATATATGTAAAAGAGTATTCTGAAAATTTCTAACGTGATAAACACTCCAAAAATATTAAACACATATTTTTACCTATTTTATTTCTTAATATTTTGTTTACTTATTTTTATATTTCCATACATATGCTTATCCCTTTTTTCTTATTATAAGCCCTTGTCAAAGTCCTCAACATCCTCCAAAGGCCTCCATTAAAAAAGAGCAAAACTCCCTTCTATTGTTAATGCTCTATAGTTGACTAGGAGCTTTCATGAAAGAGCCTCATTTGATCCTGACCTTACCACCCCTGCAGAGTCCCCACCTAGCTTGTCCTAGCTCATCCCCCACAGAAGCCTAGCATTCGATTGGAGAAACTCATTGCTGACTCAGTCCCCAGACATATCAGGCCCTAACAAGGCACTGATTTGTCATCATTATTTTTTGCTACCTTCAAGGGCTACCTTGCAAAGTATCAGAGGCATTTCCACTCTTGTCATCCCTGCTTTGGGACTGGGATTATTTTCTCATTGCAGGCAGGAAAAATCCTTTGAAATTTGACACTTGGAGAGCACATTTTGTTTTTTTTTTTTGTTTGTGTGTGTGCGTTTTTTTGCATTGTTTTTTGAGAAAGGGTCTTGCTCTGTCAGTGGTGCAATCACAGCTCACTGCAGCGTTGACCTCTCGGGCTCAAGTGATCGTCCCATCTCAGCCTCCCAAGTAGCTAGGACTATAAGCATGCACTACCACACCTGGCTGATTTTTTTATTATTATTTCGTAGAGATGGGGTCTTTTTATGTTGCCCAGGCTGGTCTCAAACACCTGGGCTCAAGTGCTTCACCCACCTTGGCCTCCCAGAGTGCTGGGATTATAGCTGTGAGTCATTATGCCCAGCTAGGAGACCAACTTTGGATGAGAACTTAAATGTCTCTTCAATGTACTTGTATTTTATGATGAGGTGAATATATGGAGGTAGAGAGCAAAGGAGAAAAATCCCTAAGGAATGCAATATTTTTATTAAGTGTTGTAAATTAACAAAAATTTTAAATCATAATACTCAGCACTGGTGAAAATGTAGTAAGACAGCTACTTAGGTACTGGAGTTACAAAATAGTTCGACCTTTCTAAAAGTGATTTGACAATATGCCTAAAGATACTTAAAATTGTTGATATCTCTCTAGAATGTAAGCTTCATGGCGGCAGGGATATCTTGTCTGTTTTTTTACTTTGTTTCCTTATTACTGTATCGTCAGTTTATAATGGTATCCAGCACCTAGTGGGTGCTTATTAAATATTTGTTGAATGAATGAATGAGTCATCAGTCTCTTAAGTACACTTATAGTTCAATCTAAAGAAAAATCAGAAACAAAAAGTTTTGTGCTCATTACAGCATAATTCATAATTGTGGAAGTTTGGAAACAATTATATAAAACAGGAATTATTAGATAAAGCTTGCTGTGTTTTTCTGTTTTTTAATAACGTTTTAGGCTGAAATTTTAGTATGTGGGAAAATGCTAATCATAACATTTTTAGTGGGGAAAAAAATTTTATACATAGTATGATCTCAAGTTTGTTTAAATAAAATTTTTTCAAGCATAGAAAAAAGATTGGAAGAAAACAGAACAAAATGATACAGTGTCTATCTCTGGGTGACGAAAATAAGGTGTGGTTATTTTTTTCCAACTTTTCTGTGCGTAATATTACTTTCAAACTTGGGAGAAAATGTATCAGAAAATTCCTATTGAACTTAGGGAGATGGAGGCTGGGCTTGTGATCCAGTTCTGCAACTTACTGGTTGTATGTTGAGGTTCTGGAGCCTTCGTGGGGCTCATATGATATATGTGAAAGTATTGTTTTACAAAATATTAAACATGAAACCCAAGTAGGAAATGATAGCTGTTGCTGTCCTTACTACTCTTGCAGCATGTGACACCTTTTGAGAAAGTATTCAAAGCATCATGAGATCCTTTTATGACAGGTGTTAACATTCCAACAGGTTAGGAATGACATTGTCAGTTCCTGGAGGGGGAGCCTACAGTTTCATGTTGTACAGTGCCTGGTATGTTGCAGGCAGTAGCAAACTTTTACTATGTGAGTGAAGGAGGGTGGAGGAAATCATGGGTCTTCCACATGCATTTGTCAGGGTAACAGTGAACTATAACCCTGGCATACAGAAATGAGTCATTTTCCTGGCAGTGAGCCAAGGCCACAGTCATCTCCATGAAGCTTCTTTGTTCTCTTTTCATACCCAGTCACGCTGAAACCTTGTAACCCTATGCAGAGGGGACTGCATTTCACCAGGTTAATAGATAAGGGAGCTGAGGCCCATGGAAGGTTAAATAACTGGCCCACAGTCACACGCTTAGTAACCCATGGAGCCAGGACTCAAATGCAGGTGTATTTGATGCCTGAGTTCTGTGCTCTCCCCCATCACTGTTCCCCTTTCTGAAGGAGTGACTAGGTGGTATATTCCCCAAATCTTGCTAAGTTTAGGGGTTCCTGGGATATTCCAGACTGAGCTGTTTTAATTTCTTCTGTTGTTGCTAGTCAGAAACAAGGAAAACTTGACATCTCTAAATCTGAGTGGGAATTGGGTAAAATGCTCCTTTGTTGCTGGCTTAAGTAGTAACCCTTAGATAAAGGGTTTAATTTCAGATCTGGAGACCGACCTAGTTGCATCCAGCAATTGTCAATGAAAACCTTGCCTTCCCACTGGTTACAATGAGATTCCCAAACACTGTCTCTATGTTTACCTAATTAAACTCACACTTCTCTCCCCTCAGATGTAGTAATGAAGTCACTGTGGCTAGAGGAACATGGGTTTTGTGAAGTGCTCCTTGACATTTGCTTCCTTGAAGATGGATTCTATTTATATTATTCTTCCAAGTGGTATTTTGTCAACAAAGCTCAATAGTCATTTGAGTTTAAATAGGATATTTCCCCACCTCAAGGCCTAAGAAACTGGCTTTGAGCAAGTGGTGAGAGCTGAGTTATTGGGAGCTTTGTGAACCAATTGGCTGGTGCTTTAGAAAAAAAAGCAGCAGCCTGGATGTTATAACCCAGGGACATTCTTGTTCAAGTGATTGAATTCCCAACACACCTGCCCATCATTGTCGCAGTGCCCATGTCTGTAATGGAAGTAGGTTAGTGGAGAAGCTGGACTAGTTGGAGCAATTAGAACAAAGAATGTGGTCCCAGTTCCCAGGTGGTGCCTTTTTTCTCCTAGACCAGACAGGCTTGGACTTCATGTGAGATTTTCTTCATAGGAAGTGTATTAGTTTGCTCAGGCTCCCATAACAAAACACTACAGACTGGGTGGCTTAAACAATAGAAATTTATTTTCTCACAGTTCTGGACTCTAGATATCTGATATGGTTTGGCTGTGTCCCCATCCAAATCTCATCTTGAATTCCCATGTGTTGTGGGAGGGACTCGGTGGGAGGTAATTGAATTATGGGAGCAGGTCTTTCCCACGCTGTTCTCATGATAGCAAATAAGTCTCACGAGATCTGATGGTTTCAAAAAAGGGGAGTTTCCCCACACAAACTCTTTTTGCCTGTTGCCATCCACGTAAAATGTGGCTTGCTCCTCCTTGCCTTTTGCCTTGTGAGGCCTCCCCAGCCATGTGGAACAGTAAGTCCATTAAACCTCTTTCTTTTGTAAATTGCCCAGTCTTGGGTATATCTTTATTAGCAGCATGAGAACAGAGTAATACAATCTCCAAGATCAAGATACTGACAGGTTTGGTTTCTCCTGAAACCTCTCTCCTTGGTTTAGAGATGGCCATGTTCCTGCTGTGACCTCACATGGTCCTTGTCTCTCTGTCTGTGTTGTCTGTGTTGTAATCTCCTCTTGCTATGACACCCATCATATTGGATATGGGTCCACCCTAACAACCCCATTTTAATGCAACTGCCTTTTTAAATGACTTATCTCTAAATACAATCATATCGTGAGGTACTAGGGGCAAGCACTTCATCTCATGAATTTTGGGAGGACCCAATTCAGCCCACAACAGGGGCCTGTGGAGAATCCATATAAAGCAGTATTGCCATATTCCAAACCCTAAGGGCTGATGTCAGCAACTCCTCCAGTGCTATGGCAGCTAATCTGACTCCTACAAAAGGAAAAATATCTTATTGACCCTTAGGATTCCAGCATAAATGCCAAAGCAGTGCTTAGGAACATAAATGGGACCAGCTCTAGCCCACTAGGTTTGAACCATCCAAGGCTTGCATATCTTCTGCCTTCCCCCCATCACCCAACACACAGAATGAATCGTATCTTGCTTTCTCTCCCTCTGAAATGTACCTTGAATCTATGTTTTCACCTCTACTCCATTTGCACTGGTAGAGCATCTTCTTCCTTCCCATGGACTATGGCAGCAGCCTTATCACTGCCTCATAGTGCTAGTGGGCTCATCAAAGGGAAAACTGGAACAATCCTTGCCTGCTTGATGGCCTTTGCCATTGCCTTTAGTAAAATTAGCTGTTTCTTAGCATGGCACAGGAGGCCATGCTTTAACACCTTCAGTGGCTCCCCACTGCCTCCAGAGTAACATAATTAACAAAGCTTTCAGGACCCATGTCATTCTGGTCCGACCTACCCCTCCAGCTTCCCTGCCTGATGCACAGCTGTCGTATCAGCCTCACCTCCCAGATGGCACAGCACCCAAATCTCCTCTGCCTTGAGGTGCTCTGTGGCTGGTGCCTCCATGCCTGTCCTACTTCCCTTCTCCTGCCTCCGGCTTTGAAGAACTGTCCAAAGTTAAAGCCTAATTGAAAAGGTACTTTTCTGTGAAGCCTTCCCCACTGCTCCTCCCAGCCAGCAGGGAAAACTATTCTCTCCCTTCTCTGCAGTCCCATAGCACGTGACACATTTCTGTGTCTGTTCTTATCATCTTGAATTGTATCATTTTCTTAACCTTGCTTTCTCACTGGGATGTGAGCTCCTTAACAAAGACACTCTCTCTTTCTCATGTCCATATCTTCAGTGCCACAGTTAGCCCCACATAGTAGATCCTGAGTAGATAGGTGCAACATGAGTAGATAGATGAAGTCATGGAAGTCTCTGCATGGCCACGCTGCTGTGAGATTGTTGGGTTGTCTAATAATGTCCTTTGCAAACTTGAGTAACAAACTCCCCTTTGATACTGTCTATGACCAACCCATCTGTGGCAACGCTTTAGTCCTCCGTGGGCTGAGTCTCTTCCCTGGTTTGGGACAGTCAGCAGAAGAGATATAAAGTGCTGAGTAAGTTATATTAAAATTAGATGTGAGAAAACAGAGCTGGGGATAGAGGCTAAAAACACCACTAACCTCAAAAGTCCCACACCCCATCACTGTGATGTGGGGCAGCATGCACTTAAGAACACCAGGACATGCAGGTGCCAGGCAGCAACAGCTTGGCTGTTGGAGCTCTGGCCCAAGGAGAACATGTTGTGGATATTTACAAGTGAGGTCCCTTATTTGTGTCATTCTTCATCAGAATAAGATGCAGAAACGTTTTCCAATAGTGGTCAAAAGCAGAAGCCATACAAATACTTCCCCATCACAGAAAACATCCCAGTTGGAAGAGACCTAAGTGGGGGAAAAAATCTAGCCCAATAATTTTTTCAAATAGTTCTCTTGGCCACAGAATCTTTTATTAAAAAAAATCTCAAATAGGAAGACCAATGTCTAAGACAGATGAGTATCATAAAAGCTGGATTAAACCACAGTTGGGGAAGTAAGACAGGCCTCTGTTTTCCTGACATGCCTTTTCCCACTCCCCACTTGACACCTCTGTGGAATCTCTGAGGATATGCTAGAGTCTTAATGTCCTTAACTGGTATCTCCTAATCAAGTTGGGGACTGATATTCATTCATTCATTCATTCATTCATATATTCTCTCTCTTTCTTTCTCCCTCTCCCTCCCCCAACCCCACCCCCATTTATTCAGCTCCTACTACAAGCCAGGCACCAAGGTAAAAATAAATGAGACATAGTACCTGCCCTGAGGAAACCTAAGAGTTTAAATGGGGAGACAGACTTGTAAACAACACTTGCAGTAAATCTGACAAATAGTTTTAGAGCTCTAGGGCTGTGTAGCTGGCAGCAAGTTTACCAAGAAAGGAAAGGGCAGTTGATTCTCCAGTCTGCACCCAAAACAAGGTTGCCTGGATTCCCAGGCCAGTGAGATTTCTTCCCCACCCCGCTGCTGCTAAAGGAATAAAAGAGGAAGCTTTTCTATTAAGGGCCTTCGAGCTCAGCCGTTATCCCCAGTGGTGCAGAGTGCATGGAGCAGGCCCTGGGAGGTGAGGGAGGGCAGGGGGAGGAAATCTCTCTCCAGCATTGGGGACACACAGCTGCCACCTCACAATGAGCAGGGCCAGCGCCTCAGCACAACTCTTTTGTCTCAGGCTCTGGGGAGTTAGGAAAGGCATTGTGCCCAGAGATCTTTAAATAATGTTGTCACTCATGAGTAAACCTTAGGGAAACTCAGGCTTTCTTTCACTAGAAATGAACTGAGCCCATTAACAGGGGAAAGGGCCCTCCCCTGCCCTTCATACTTTAGTGGATGGACAGGCTATGGAGTGGGTTAGGCCTCTCCATTCAGTAGCCACATTCCAAGGCTCCACTTGAGGCTGCTGTTTTTCCTCCACAGCCTAAGTCCTGAAACAATGGCTCACCCTGCAGCTTGCTGTGTTGCCCTTTCTGCTCTAGTAAGCCAAATGTATTGGGGTTGAAATATGGCGTTTTCTATGGGGTCTCCTTTGACTTACGAGCCTTGGTGGGACATGAATTTAGTCACCTTGCCATAGTTGCCTCAGTGCGTCATCTATATTTGTGTGAGCCTGAGACAGTCCCCACTTACAGTGTGAGAGCCCCAGAAAATTAGTTAAGTAATTAATGTGTGTTAGCAAACAGCTTGTTATGTTACTTGTTATATTATTGTTATTACTTGTTATATTACTTTGACTGAGAGAACTTAAGAACAGAAGGGGACTAATGGGTATTAGAGGTGTATTCTGAACCAGACATTGTTGCCAGGCTTTCTACACTATGATACTGCCAATTAATTGTGAAACTGTCTCTCTCTCCCTCTGGTCTGTAAGCTCCAGGAGGGCAAGACTGTGCCTATCTTGTTCATGCCACAGCTTAGCTCCTAGCACAATGCCTGGCACATAGTAAGGCATACAATTAATATGATGCATAAATACACAATTGACTTTGTATGATCTTCTGGTGACCTTGTGGAATTAGTATTATTAGCCCATTTTACAGATGAGAAAATTGAGGTTCTAAGAAGTTGACTAACTTGCTTAAGGCCATACATCCAGACATTAACTGAGACAGTATTAATCCAGGACTTTCAAACAGAACGCTTATTTATATTTGAGCCAGAAGGCACTCATTTTTGGCAGTGGAACAGAAAAAAGAAGGAAATCCCTTATGTTCCATTGTTCTAAAAGTAACTCAGTTTGTTCTGTTATCTTTTTAAATGAGAGAGACTAGTTATTCTCCCTTAGTTAGAGTAATTTTATGTCCTACCAGGTGTCTCTCTAGCTAGGTGGGGAGGATCCTTGCTAACACAAACCATGAATGATGGCTTTTTCCACTGTCTTTCTTTCGAACTGTGATTCTTACTGGAAAAATAAAAACATCTGGGGGAAAGGAGGAAGGTGTGGGCTACAGTAGTCATGAAGGGCTTTATTCCAGGGGTAAGACTTGAGTTAGGCCTCAGGGATGAGTAAAATTTACCCAGAGGGTTGGACATCACAGCGACCATGTGAGCACAGCATGGTGTGGCATGAGGAAAGCGAAGAGACCCACCCATCTGGAACAATGACAATCACATCTTTTTTTTTTTTTTTTTTTTTTTTTTTTTTTAATTATACTTTAGGGTTTTAGGGTACATGTGCACAATGTGCAGGTTTGTTACATATGTATCCATGTGCCATGTTGATTTCCTGCACCCATTAACTCGTCATTTAGCATTAGGTGTATCTCCTAATGCTGTCCCTCCCCCCTCCCCCCACCCCACAACAGTCCCCGGAGCGTGATGTTCCCCTTCCTGTGTCCATGAGTTCTCATTGTTCAATTCCCACCTATGAGTGAGAACATGCGGTGTTTGGTTTTTTGTCCTTGCGATAGTTTACTGAGAATGATGGTTTCCAGTTTCATCCATGTCTCTACAAAGGACACGAACTCATCATTTTTTATGGCTGCATAGTATTCCATGGTGTATATGTGCCACATTTTCTTAATCCAGTCTATCGTTGTTGGACATTTGGGTTGGTTCCAACTCTTTGCTATTGTGAATAGTGCCGCAATAAACATACGTGTGCATGTGTCTTTATAGCAGCATGATTTATAGTCCTTTGGGTATATACCCAGTAATGGGATGGCTGGGTCAAATGGTATTTCTAGTTCTAGATCCCTGAGGAATCGCCACACTGACTTCCACAATGGTTGAACTAGTTTACAGTCCCACCAACAGTGTAAAAGTGTTCCTATTTCTCCACATCCTCTCCAGCACCTGTTGTTTCCTGATTTTTTAATGATGGCCATTCTAACTGGTGTGAGATGGTATCTCACTGTGGTTTTGATTTGCATTTCTCTGATGGCCAGTGATGAGGAGCATTTCTTCATGTGTTTTTTGGCTGCATAAATGTCTTCTTTTGAGAAGTGTCTGTTCATGTCCTCTGCCCACTTTTTGATGGGGTTGTTTGTTTTTTTCTTGTAAATTTGTTTGAGTTCATTGTAGATTCTGGATATTAGCCCTTTGTCAGATGAGTAGGTTGCAAAAATTTTCTCCCATTGTGTAGACAATCACATCTTAAAGCCCATCCCTAAGCCACAAGGCTTCCCGGCTGGAAACCAAAGCTCTCCTTGACCTGGGCCTGCCTGCATCATGACTGCCCAGGCCTGATGAAAATGGTCTCAGGGAAAGACCTCCTCCTTTACCACTGGTCCTCTGGGAGTCTGCAGAGCAGCCATGCTGAAGCAAACTGCACTGGCCTCAAGCCAAATGCCTCCTGGGCCTCCGCATCTTTGTGCCTGCTGATTCTTCTACCTGGATGCTTTTCTCCTCCTTTGCCCATCAGCAGAACTTCTACTTGATCTCAGCTTAACTAAGACCTCCTTTACAAAACTTTACCATCTACCTCCTTTGTAACCCTAAGCAGTTAGTCCCATTCTTCACACTCATGACTCATTCTTTATTTGCATCTATTTCTCTGTCAGACTTTCAGATCTGCACATCCTTGCCACTTCCATTCTCTACCCCATTTTACTTGGCTTTCAGGAACACCTTTCCCTTATATCTTCAGTTCTTTTCACAAGTTCTATCCAACTCTGTCTATCAACTAAAACCTACCCTTACCCTGAGTGACTGCTTCATCCAAACCCCTCTCATATGGAGGTTGCTTATTGTTTCACTCTTCAACTCCCAAGTCAGGACACAGCTAGGTATCCTTCCTTTCCCTAAAACCATTTTCAGAGCTGTATTCCCCCACCCTGTTATTTAAAAAAACAGCTACCACCACAACAAAAATCTGTTTCTCTGCTCCTATTTGAAGAGTTGGGCCATTTAGAGATATTGACCTTTTGTCCTTTTCATCACTGTCATTTACCGCCTTTCAATTATTGAGGACTTTGGCACCAGCTTATTGACCTTCTCCACCTAGTCTTGCCATCACCCTGGGTGACTTCAGCATCAATACGTTGGCTTCTCCAACACCCTAGTCTTGACTAACTGGAATACCTTTCCTCGGCTTCTCCCAGAGTCACACCCTGGACCTTGGCATCTTGTGAAATTCCACCATGTCAGATATCAGTGATTCTAACAACACACTGTCAACCAGAGATGCTGCTGGGTCAGCTGTCCCCTCAGACCCCACCACAGTCTCCAATTCTACTCAGCTCTCCACTTCACATTTTTCCATTCACTTATTGCAGCCATTGCTCCTACCCACTAACCTAATCCAACCCAGCTTGGGTTCCATAGGCAATCATTCCCACTTTTCCTGACAACACCATAAACTGTTTGCCCCTATACCTGGAAGTGAGGATTCCATCCCATAAGCATTTAAACATGCTCAAATATCTCCACCTTTAACCACCCCCTTTAACCACCCCCAAGCTTTTTGAAAAAGTTTTATGCATTTGCTGTTTCCATTTTGTCACAACTTTCCTCAAACCACTCCAGTGTAACTCCATCAACTCTTCACTGGGTTACGAAGAACCTCCACTTTTCCAAATCCAGTAGATGATTTTCAGTCATCCTAATGACTTGACCTTTCAGAGAAACTCAGCAGTGTTGGTCATGCCTTCCTTCCTGAAACACATCCTCCTTTGTCACCTGGTGACAACCCATCTTGTGGTTCTCCTTCTTCCTTTCCGCTGTCCCATCTCAGTCTCCTCCTTTATCCAGCCTTCAAAAGCTGGAGCTTCTCAAAGCTCAGGCCAGGCTCTGTTTTTGCTCTAAGCTTTCTCCATAGAGTAATACATACAACCCCATTACAGTTTCAATTGCCATCTTTTTGTTCATCATTTTCAACTTAATTCTTTACCCTCTAAGACCCAGACTTATAGATATGCAACTGTCCACTGACACCTCCAGATAAATGTCTCAAAGGAAAACTCAATGTATATAAAGTAAAACTTGAGATGAACTCCTCTCCTTCCACTCCCACCCAAAACCAGTCCTGGTCTTCATCATTAGTGTCCCATTTCAGTGAACACCACAACCATTCATCCAGTTGTGATGGCAGTGATCCTTGACCCCTCTCTCTCACTCAACCCCCAAATCTCATCTATCACCAGATCCTGTGCATTTTTTCTCCCCCATGTGTCTCTTATCCTCCTGCTTCTCTCCATCTGCATTCCACCATCCTAGCACAAGCTACCATTGCCTCTTAACTGGACCATTGCCGGAAACTCCTAATTTATCAGCACATTCTTGGACCCTTCCAGAATTTCTCCTCACTGCAGCCAAAATGATCTTTTCTAAAGAACACAGATTTAATTATGCCTCTTCTGCTTAAAACTTTCAGTAGTTTCTCATTGCCCTGAAACTGAAAACCTAAGTCCTCAGCAAAGTCACCTACACACTGCACAGTCTTGGTCCTGTCTGTGCACCTTCCCTTTTCCAAGCCTTGAACGTGGTGTTTCTTTGCCTAGAAAGCAGCCCAACCCCACCCCCACCCCGAGCACCACCACCTGGCCTAATTAGCTCCTTTTTGTTGTTATGTTTGAAGATATTCTATTATTCTTTATCACAGTTTTTTTTTCACTGTGGTGAGAACATTTGCCATGAGCTCTACCCTCTTAACAGATTTTTAAGTGTATAATACAGTATTGTTATCTGTAGATACAATGTTATATAGCAGATACCTAGAACTTCATTTTTCATAACTGAAATTGTATACCCATTGATTAGAAACTTCCCATTTCCTCCTACCCCAATCCCTGGAAACCACCATTTTATTATTTGCTTCTATGAGTAGGATTATTTTAGATATCTCATATAAGTGGAATCATGCAGTATTTGTCCTTCCGTGACTGGCTCATTGCGTTTAGCATAATGTCCTCAAGATTCATCCATATTGTTGTATATTGCAGGCGTTCCATATTTTTAAGGCTGAATAATATTCCATTTTATGTATATGCCCTTTTTTCCTCCATTTATCTGTCAAGGGACATTTAGATCCTTTCTACATCTTGGCTATTGTGAATAGTGCTAATACCTCTTTGAGATCTTGATTTTAATTATTCTGGGTAAATACTCAGAAGTGGCATTGCCAGATCATATGGTAGTTCCATTTTTTAATTTTCAAGGAACTCCATACTGTTTTCCATGGTGGTGTAATTTTACGCTCCCATCAACAGTGTACAAGGGTTCCATTTTTTCCATAGCCTCACCAACACTTGTTACCTTTTGCTTTTTTGATAATATCCACTCTAACGGAGGTGAGGTAATAACACATTGTGGTTTTAATTTGCATTTCCCTAATGATTTTTGATGTTGAACATCTTTTCATATACCTGTTGGATATTTGTGTCTTTTCTGGGAACATGTCTATTCAGGTCCTTAGCCCATTTTATAACCAGGTTATTGGGGGGGGGGGTTGCCATTGAGTTGTAAGAGTTCCTTATATATTTTGGAAATTAACCCCTTATCAAATACATGATTTCCAAATACTTTTTCCCATTCTGTAGGTTGCCTTTTCACTCTGTGGATTGTTTTCTTTGCTGTGCAGAGGCATTTTAGTTTGATACAGTCCCACTTGTTTATTTTTACTGTTTTTGCCTGTGCTTTTGATATTGTATCTATAAAATCATTGCCAAGTCCAATGTCATAAAGTTTTTCCCCTATGTTTTCTTCTAGGAGTTTTATAGTTTCAGGTCTTACATTTTAAGTCTGTGATCCATTTTTGAATGTAAGATAAGGGTTAATTTCATTATTTTACATGTGGATATACAGTTTTCTCAATACCATTGTTGAAGACAATTAACTCTTTATTTATCTGTCATATCTCATTTTGGATATTGCTTCCTCAGGGAAGTCTCTTCTAATCACATACCATTCCCAACACAAAGAAAACAACATCAGGACTCCTGGAATTCCTTATGTCCTTTAACAGCATCCTCTGCACCTGCTTTGTAGTATTTCTTTGAATGAATTAATTAATTGGGTGATTATTTATTTAATAGCTGTCTTTACTATTAGAAAATGAACCTTTGTTTTTCCCAGCTAACAACCACTGCCAGACATACTTCATTATACAAAGTAGGTGCCCTACAAATTTTTGAGGAATGAACAGCATCACTTTATTTGATAACCATTTTCGTTTGAATGACAAATCACTACATCTTGTATTAGGCTGGTGCAAAAGTAATTGCAGTTTTTGCATTACTTTTAATAGCAAAACCCACAATTACTTTTGCATCAACCTAATATCTTCTGTGTCAACTCCCCTAGTGGAATGTGAGATTTAGGCTTCATCATCTTTCTTTCCACATATACCTAGCACCATGTATATCACACAGTCTGTGCTCATTAAATGAAAGAGGGAATGAATGAATGAATGAATGATTAGGCTGAGTAAGCAGGGTGGGTCTGATGGCAGACAGCTCAAAAGAGACAGCATAACCCTTTCTAAGATCCTTATCTATAAGCCTTGGGTTATCTGGTTTGCATTAACTTTCAGCCATAAAAATGCTTTGGAAATTTGTTCCCTATAAAAAGCCAGCCTCTGATCTTGGTTTCTCACCAAGTTTTAACTGCCACTAACGCCCAGATACTTAACTTGAAGCTTCTGTTCTGTCTTCTTTTTTTTTTTTTTCCTTACCATGGATAATACAGAGAAAGCCTTTTGTTTCAGACTCGGTGGAAACAACTGGGCCTCTGTGTTGTCTGTAGGTGAGGCAACTGATTTTCTCTCTGTTATAAACTTACCCAGTGGCAGGACTCCCGTGGGGTTTTCAACTAGGGGAAAAGAGATCTCACTACAACAGTGTTGGGCCAGTGCCATCACTGTGCTTTAGCAGTATGCAGTTTTTATATTTTAAGGCAATAACATTAATAGATAATTACGTTAAGTAGCAGTATTTTTCCTTCTTGTCATTGCTGCTCATTTAAAAAGACCTATCTTTACTAATAAGTCAGCACTTATCCACTCCCCTTAGGAAATGCTCCACACTGAATTTCTATTGAGATATTTCCCAAGGACAAGGTTGTCAGCTCTACTTCTGAATGTGTGTTAAGGATTAGCATTTGTACAGAACTTTTATCTTTCCTCTGGTGCAGTTTCTCATAATCACCAGGGGTGCAGGTAAAAAGCCCTGGAACCAGCATTTACAGGTAGGGGCCAAGGACTTGAATTTTAACCCACCAACTAAGGTGATCCTGATGCACACCGAATTTTTAATTTTAAATGTAAGTTTGAATCAATGTCTTCTTCATCCTCTAATCCACTATACTGATTAGTAGATGGGCACAGAAGGCCATTCCCAACAGAGGAACTACCACATGCACACAAAGAGGTATGAAAATGCCTGCTTCTTCTGGGAATGGTATAGTTTGCTATATTAAAGGCCACCCATGGAAGAGTGGCTGGTAGTGAAGCCAAAAATGATGCACAGCTTATGAAGAGCCTTGCAGGCTTTGCTGAACATGTTTTAAGTTAGCAAGAAAATTATCAGATTTGGTTTTTGGAAAATGGCAGTCTGGCAGAAGTTCTAAAAGGTGTATTCCAGGGGTAGAACAGTAGGAGTGAAGACTAGAATTCAGGAGTTGCAGGATTTTAGTTCAATAGCAGACAAGGTGTGATTTCAATATTGGAAAGAACGGGGATTATAAGGAGGATGGATAACAGAGGAGGAAATTAGAACTATTCAGGAGATAGAAAATCACTGAACTTATTAATGACTTGACTGCATGCATATATAGGTTGAGTAGTGAGGAATCCAGGGCGACTCTCCAGTTTTTACTGGGTTACTGGGTAGCTGGTGGTACCATTGTTGAATAGGGAATGCAGGAAGATGAATTTGGTTTGGGGCATGTGGTGTTTGACATGCCTCTGAGACATGTATGTGGGGATGGCCAGCAAGCAGATGAATGTACACATCTGGAATTAAAATGATTCTGGGGACATAATGCAAAGCATTGCTCTTGCTTGCCATCAACTTTTTACCCAAACTGCTTCACTTAAAATGCAATAGTTGACATTAATTTAGTGAGTCCTTTCTAAGCATCAGGCACTCTGTTGCACACTTTACACACATTATGAGTTATTTTTTTCCTAGGGGAGAAAACTGAAACTTGAAAAGTTAAAATATACCTAGGCCATGCACCTAGTAAGGGTCAGAATTGACATCCAAACTTTGGCAGTCTGATCCATCACTCATAATCATTATCCTATGCTACAGTATTCCTCAAAATGTTTAAATCACAACCTATCGTTAAAAGTACACTTTATACCACAAGCTAGTACACATACATACCTATTACACATGGATGCATGTGTATACACACACATACCTATTACACATGGATGCATGTGTATACACACACATACACACACGAGCAAAAGTTTCACAAAACAGTACTTTTATTAAATGTGAGGCAACCTGATATTTTCTACTGAAGTCTATATATTTTTTTAGATGTTGGTTTCCCCTTACTATTTCACAGCCAGAGTTGGATTGAATTTGACAAACACTGCTGTATTTTATTCCCCTGGGGAGAATATTTCACTTCAATTCCCAGACTCTGTCATTCCCGCCTTTTGGAAGAGAACACTTAAATGTTGTTGTGTGCTTCCCCTTTTCCTCTAGAGAAGGTATCTAAGGTTAAAAACTGGGATATTGTGGGATAAGGCTGACCAGGAAACACCTACTTTGGTAGACTGATCAAACCTTGTCTCTAATGTGGCTGACAAACGTGACTTCAAAATGTCCAAAATCACAACAAAGAATGCAATGCTTAAAATTTGTGCAAAATAATGATTATTTTGCACAAATGGACTGTAGTGGCCAGCAGCACACAGACCTGGGTTTACATTCCAGCTCTACTACTTATTAACTGTATAATCTTGGGTAGGTTTTCTATTTCGTAGGAATGTGGCAGAAGGAGAAAACTGAAATAGTGCCTTAGTTCATTCTATACCTACCACAAGAGTATTTGATATTAAGACTGAAGAAGTAGTGTTAATATCTTTATTAATTTAAGTTATAAAATACAGACCCACAAACTGAGCATTCATCTATAAAAGCAAATTAAAATTTCCACACTATTCAATGATGACCCAATCAATCATTCAGTCATGTATTCAGTCAATCAGCATTAATTTAGAACAAGCTACTAGTAGGTAATCAAAAAGAGACTTTAAATATTGACTTTACTTACCAGAAGATATAGGTTTTAGAAGAGCCTGGTAGCCAAATGGCACTAAATGTAGTCTCAGGCATGCCGTCATTAATTTTGAGGCATTTGGAGGAGAGGTCATTCTGCAGGTCTCTGTGAATGTCAACATTGCTTCTTTCAGGGTCGACAGTGTCAATCTAGAACAGCAGAGCCACACTTGCAGGAATTCCAGTGACCTTTCCGGAAATCAAGAATGGAAAGGAACAATTTGACAAGGTACATGTAGCCCCTAAACATATAGATTCTAGAGCTAATCATGTTTATGAAATGAGAAAATATTTTTAAAGATTCTCAAATTCATAAGCGCAAGAATTAGATTCTATCTCAGAAAGTGACAAAGAAAACAACTCAATGTTGATTGTATCAGCTAAGCACTGGAAAGAAGGAAAACTCAAAAGGTTTGAAGTTCCAAGGTTCCATATTTTCCTTTCACTTTCTTTTAATATAAGTCTAATAAAAAATGGGGATGCCATTCAAACAGCATTCCCAATAGCTGAACTTCTAACTTGGAATCCAGTCACCTTTGAGTTTCTCTATTAATTTTAGACCTGCATTAGGTCACTATCACCAGTTAAAATTTATCAACCACCTATCCTTAAATTCCAAATAAGTGGTACATTCCAAACTGTAATTATTCCAAACTGTAATTATTAAGGAAAATGAATAGAATGGATTGAGGATAGATATTAAAAGAGGAGGAATAAACAGGGCAAGAAATTCTAAGGACATTCCTAGGCTGCCATGCCTCTCAGAAACACCAGGTTCATGAATCAGTTGTTCTCCACAGTACCCAGCATCTGGTAATAGCCTGGTCACAGCTGTGTTTAGTGAGAGCCTCAGATGTGCCAGCCAGTAGCTAGACACATGACACTCAGGGAGCTTGGCTATTACGATCTTCAGTCCCTCACTGAGGACACTGAGAACAGAGAGAGAACTTTAGAAAGTTCCCTGTGATCACATGGCCAGTTGGAGCAGAGACGTTATTTGAAGCCAGGAACACCAACTTCAAGGCCTGATCTCCCTTCTCTGTGGCCCACTGCCTCTCATGGGCAAGTTTGGACCTGCACACCTGAGCTCTAGTAAATGTACCACTTGTGTTATTCTGCTGAGCATTGAGCCTGCTGGGCACTAAGCCAGCCTACATAATTTGAAATTAATTCTGAAATATGAAAGGGTACAAAAAATACTGGTTCAAATGAAAAGATCATTAGACTGAAACTCAGTGAAGGCAGGGGCTATATATATTTAGTCTCTTAATGTATATCTAATGCCTAGTACAGAGCAGGTACTCAAAACATACTTGTTAAATGAATAATTCATTTAATATGAATGAATTAATGAGCCAACAAGGTGAAATAGAACTCAAAATTCAAGTCTCATTTCTGGAACTTGCTAGGGCCATGATTTTAGGCAAATCATTGAACTCTTTTAGCCTTAACTTTCCTATCTGCAAAATGGGAATGATACTTTCACAGCCTACCACATAGGGCAGTCGTTCTAATGAGTAGCAAAGTTTCAGAACTACTATCATAGCAAATAAAACTGCTTTGTAGACCCTAACAAAGCAGTGAAGTGTAAACAGTTGTTACAAACTGAGTCCAAAATGGCCTCTGGATTTTGGAACTCCTGCTTCTTGGTGTCAAGACAGAGAGGGTGACTGATCGCTGTGATCTCCTGTGCACCACAATGGTCCACTTTCTTCAGGACAAAATGAATTCCTTCCTGGTTCACCTGATTAGGTGGCAGAGTTGAGACTGAAGCCCAGGAGAATGAGGATTTTGTTCACATTAGGGCTGGAACAGGTTAACAGCCATCTGCTGGACAATTGCCCTGTCAGATGAGCTTGTCCTTGGTTGTCTTGTGTCCAGTTCTGGCACCCCGCCCACTTATTTGCACGCACCAGGAATGCATGTACAGTGCCTATTCTGAGACCCTCCCAAAGTGTGTCTGTTTTCTTCCTTCTGGTCATAGTTCATCTTTTGACCCAGTCCTCCCAAGCTGAGCCCATCAAAGTGCTGTTGTGTTGCTGGAGGAAAGAGGCTACTTCCCTTGTTCTCTGCTGCTCCCCTGCCTGTAAGCTTCCTCTGCTATTACCCTGTTGAGGTCCAGCTGACTCAGAGGGCCATTAGGGTGCCAAGAACAATATTATTTAAATTTTAAATAATAGTCTCTTGGGAAGAGAGGGTCCTGAAACATTCAGACTAACACAGGGAATTTTGCCAAGAGAGTGATTCATAATCTTTCCAACTATCCACCTCTGTTCCCTTGTTCCATCAGGATGGACAAAATCCTAAAGTCACCAAGTATTTCAGGAGCAGATATGGAATTTGTCTTGAAGAAAAATGGAATCTCTTCCACGCTGGTTCTTATCCAACAACTTTGCAAAAACTAATCTTTCAATAGCAAAACAATTGAAATAGCCATTATTCTCACATGTTTTTTTATGGCATTTACTAGCCACACACCCTTGACATGTCATTGACCCATCTAAGCCTCAATATTCCCTCCTATAAATGGGGATAATAAAACCAGCCTGCCTAGGATCAAATGACATAAGCCATATGAGAGCATTTTAGAAACAACGAAGCAGTAAAAATATGCAAGATATTATTTATCATTGGCAAAGATATTGGGCAAGGCATATAGACACTTGTGTAATGAATTTTATTTTTATAAAGCACTTGAGTAAATAACATAGAATATAAAAATGAGCTCATTTTTTAAAAAGTTATGATTCCTTTCACTTCCCCTGGAATGGGAAATTCTTCATTTTTGTTACTATGCTGCAGGAGGCACCAACTTAATACCAACACTGTGCCAAATGAGGTTTTAGGAGCTGTGTGGGGAAAGTAGTGGCAGCCCTAGCATCTAGCAAGGCACCCAGAACAGAAGAGGCCCCCGATATTTGTTGAATGAACAAGTGAATGAATAAACAGGCTGCAGAACTTCCATTCTTCCATGGAGGAAGACAGTGTTTAGGAAAGCAGCCTGAACCTCCAGAAATCCAAGGTTGGGGTTTGCAGTCTTCTCATTCTCATTCAGCAGAGTGCTGTGAGGACCCTAGCAGGTGTGTGCATGTGGCCCCAAGGCCCTCCTCAGCTTTGCTTTTCTGACCCCGTATCTGTGCAATCTCTTTGGCAATGACCTGGATCAAAATGGACTCAGTGCTGTCTGAGTAACCTTGTTTCTCTAAATGATATTGGGTCATTTGCTTGTGTCCTAAAGCACAGTTGTGTCCATTGAAGGTGAAAACGGGCTTTAGAATGGGAAAAGGGGAGGGGGAAATCCTGCCCAAAGAGTGATGAGATAAGAAGCTTTCCATCCTGCTTCTACCACAACAGGAATCCAGGGGACTTGGCTGATTATTTGAAAGGAAAGATGGCAGAATTGAGTTTGGAGCATAATGAGCTTAACATTCAGATAAAGAAAAGATGCAGCCTAGCAGTTTCCAAATTTGAATAGAATCAGAGCCAGCTAAGGGAATTTAAAAATACATAGGTTCTCTGATTCCCCAGCATAACTACCAGTTTCTGGGGATGCTCTCAAGTGCTTCTGATGGTTTATCTGCCAGGCTGGGACCCTTGGTCTACCAGGAAGAAGCAAATGTGAGCCCTGAATGAAGAAGCACACAGCAAGAAATGTAGCTGAGGAGGACTTCAGGCTGGGCCCACATTGAGGGGCACCCAATGGTGGTGCAGCAAACCAGAGAGGAGAGAAGGGGCTCTTACCAGTATCTCCAGGAAGGGCACATAAAGGAAGGAAATGGGACCAACAAGTCAGTCAGTACTGCAGGGGACAGTGCAAGAGCTGATCTGCCCTGAGCTTGCTCAGGCAGGCAGCACATGGAAGAAGTGGTTCTCCTGAGCCCCACTCTGAGATTCCAGCTGCAGAAGGCTCCAGGAGGGAAGTGTGAATAGAAGCAGAATGGACAGGAGAGGCTGGGTGCTGGGGATGGACACTGTTCCTCTCTCCACCTTGGCCTCCTCTCGCCTCCAAAGGTTTGAAGTGCACTGAGGCGGAGGGGAGGCGGCAGTGCCTGTTACTGTGTGGCAACTTCTCTTGGCCTCCTCAATTTAGTTACCTCCTGTCACCTCCTCCAAAAAGCCTTGGTTATCCACCTCCCCCATCCACTTTCCTCTAAGCTTCTCACAGAGAATTAATCATGTCCTCATCTTTATTTTTAAGGAACAAATAATGATGTTAGCTACCTACCACTCACTGAGTACTTAGTGCTGGAGACTTGGCATATCTTAATTACATATAATCCTCATAAATCAGCATTTGAGGCAGGTATTATAATTCCAGCTTTGTCGATGAGCAAACTTCTGTTCAAGAGTTGAATGATATGCCCAACATCACAAAACTAGAAGTTGCAGACTTTCGGACCCAGAACTGCCTGATTCCAAAGCCCAGCTCTTATTCACAATTTCACACTCCACTTTATCAACCACTAAGGGCCCCCTACACCAACTTTCTTGATAAAGTGGGACTCACAGACTTTCATTCATTTATTCATTTATTTAACACATGCTATAAAGTACCTACGTACCAGCATTGTATTGCAGTTGCAAAAATGAATAAGACCAAGTCATGGCCCTGTCTTCGGGGAGAACAGACTCATGAATAGATAGTTGCAAGGCAATATGTTGAAGCCTGGTAGAGGCATGCATGAAGCTCTGAGGGAGCGTGAGTCACTGCACCCAACCTGGGGGAAAGCATGTGATCCACTTCATCTCTTTCTCCTCTAAAAGGTAGCCAAGTCCTCTCAGAAATGATTGCCAACAGTCTCAAGTTTATTCTTACCTCAGAGAAAGGGGCCAATGACGCTACATTAATTATTCCTATCATTGTTAATAACTTTCATATTTATATTACAAATCACTTCCTTGCACATTATCTTTGCTGAATCATCTACATCTCTGTAAAGTCGATGAGGTACATATTATTCCCATTTCCCAAACAGGTAGAACCAAGGTCTAGAGAAATAACTCCCTTTCGTAATGTGACAAGAGGGTAAGAACATTAGCTAAAGTGGACCCTCTACATCTTTGCCACATTTATCCTAGTAACTTGGAACCAGAAGCTTACCTGAGGTGGAGGTGACAGCAAGCATGGGGAGTTCACCCTGGAGCACATTTTCCAAAGGGTTTTGTCTCCAATGGCTGTTTAATGCATTGGCACAACAGTTATTAGAAGCACATTTTTAAAATGTTATAAGAAGCTGTATGAAGACCTTGAGATGTGTTTCAAGGGCAGAGAGTAATGCCTTTTTTACTATGGCTGCTTCCCATACACTGAAAGCAGGCCGTGTCCACACCCACACCTTGCTGCATCTGAGAACAAGTTGGCCCCTGCCCAGGCTGGACAACCTGTCAGGGTTGCATGCTGCCAGTGTTCACAGAAAATGGAGTGAACATCCTTGGAACTTGCAGATACCTTCCCATGGAAGGCTTTTTAAAGTGGTACCTCCTTTGAAACTCAGAAGCTTATAAAGAAAACTTCTTCAGCAGCTGTTTTACAGAGTTTTTTGACTTTAAAAACTTTCCTGCCCCTTCCTTTTAAGAGTGACTACGAGAAAGTTGACGTACTGAGTCTTCTCTCAGATTACAGGAGCAAGCCTCCACATGGGAAGCCTAGCAGTTGTCTGGCCTGCTGTGACTTATGACTCTTCTGTAGTCATATGTCACATAGGAACTCTGCTGGAAAAAGAGTTCTGACTGGCATCAGGCCAGTGCCCCTCTGGGACAAAGCTTCCAGAGGAAGGAGCAGGCAGCAATCTTTGCTGATCTGCAACCTCCACTGGTGATACCCAGGTGAACAGGGCTTGGAGTGGATCTCCAGCAAACTACAGTAGACCTGCAGAAGAGGGACCTGAGTGTTAGAAGAAAAATAAACAAACAGAAAGCAAAGACAACAACAACATCAACAAAAAAGACCCCCCCCCCCCCGCCAACAAATACCCCATCCAAACGTCATCAGCCTCAAAGATCAAAGGCAGATAAATCCAGGAAGATGAGGAAAAAACAGTGCAAAAAGCTGAAAATTCCAAATGCCAAAATACCTCTTCTCCTCCAAATGATCTCAACACATCTCCAGCAAGGGCACAAAACTGGATGAAGAATGAGATTAACGAATTGACAGAAGTAGGCTTCAGAAGGTGGGTAATAACAAATTCCTCTGAGCTAAAGGTGCATGTTCTAACCCAAAGGAAGGAAGTTAAGAACCTTGAAGAAATGTTCTAGGACCTGCTAACTAGAATAACCAGTTTAGAGAGGAATATAAATGACCTCAATAAAATACTGGCAAACTGAATCCAGCAGCACATCAAAAAGCTTATCCACCACAATCAAGTCAGCTTCATTCCTGGGATGCAAGGCTGGGTCAACATACATAAATCAATAAACACAACATATCACATGAACAGAACCAATGACAATAACCACATGATTATCTCAATAGATGCAGAAAAGACCTTCAATAAAATTCAACATCCTTTTATGTTAAAAGCTCTCAATAGGCTAGGTATTGATGGAACATATCTCAAAATAATAAGAGCTATTTATGACAAACCCATAGCCAATATCATACCGAATGGGCAAAAGCTGGAAGCATTCCCTTTGAAAACCGACACAAGACAAGGATGCTCTCTCTCCCCACTCCTATTCAACATAGTATTGGAAGTTCTGGCCAGGGCAATCAGACAAGAGAAAGAAATAAAGTGTATTCAGATAGGAAGAGAGGAAGTCAAATTGTCTCTGTTTGCAGATGACATGATTCTATATTTAGAAAACCCCAGTATGTCAGACCAAAAACTCCTTAAGCTGATAAGCAACTTCAGCAAAGTCTCAGGATACAAAATCAATGTGCAAAAATCACAAGCATTCATATACACCAAAAAAAAAAAAAAAAAAGACTAAAATGTAAAACCCAAAACTATAAAAACCCTAGAAGAAAACCTAGGCAATACCGTTCAGGACATAGGCATGGGCAAAGACTTTATGACTAAAACACCGAAAGCAATTGCAACAAAAGTCAAAATTGACAAATGGGATCTAATTAAACTAAAGAGCTTCTCAACAGCGAAGGAAACTATCATCAGAGTGAATAGGCAACCTACAGAATGGGAGGAAATTTTTGCAATTTACTCATCTGACAAAGGTTTAATATCCAGAATCTACAAGGAACTTAAACAAAATTACAAGAGAAAAACTACCAACCCCATCAAAAAGTGGGCAAAGGATATGAACAGACACTTCTCAGAAAAAGACATTTATGCGGCCAACAAACATACGAGAAAAAGCTAAACACCACTGATCATTAGAGAAATGCAAATCAGAACCACAATGAGATATCATCTCATGCCAGTCAGAATGGCAATTATTAAAATGTCAGGAAACAATAGATGCTGGTGAGGCTGTGGAGAAACAGGAACACTTTTACACTGTTGGTGGGATTGCAAATTAGTTCAACCATTGTGGAAGATAGTGTGGCAATTCCTGAAGGATCTAGAACCAGAAATACCATTTGACCCAGCAATCCCATTACTGGGTATATACCCAAAGTAATATAAATCATTCTACTATAAAGACACATGCACTTATATGTTTATTGCAGCACCATTTACAATAGCAAAGGCATGGAACCCACCCAAATGCTCATCAGCGATAGACTGGATAAAGAAAATGTGGTAGATATATATGATGGAATACTATGCAGCTATAAAAATGAGATCACATCCTTTGCAGAGACATGGATGAAGCTGGAAGCCATCATCCTCAGCAAACTAACACAGGAACAGTAAGCCAAACGCCGCATGTTCTCACTCATAAGTGGGAGTTGAACAACAGACACATGGACAAAGGAGACAAAGGAAGGGGAACAACATACACCGGGGCCTGTTGGGCAGTGGAAGGCAAGGGGAGGGAGAGCATTAGGAGAAATACCTAATGCGTCCAGGGCTTGAAGCCTAGATGATGGGTTGATAGGTGCAGGAAACCACCATGGCACATGTATACCTATGTAACTAACCTGCACACTCTGCACATGTATCCCAGAGGTTTAAAAAAAAAATTCCCTTTAGTTATTTTGTCCAGGGCTGCCTGCAAATAAGAGCCTTCATACACCAGGTTGTAGACTATTTTATGGCTTTACTGGATACAATAAAGCCCAGCAAAACCCAGCTGTGAGATGTACTAGCTGTTTCCAGTATATACCCACAAGGGCTTCTGGGAAGAAAGATTCATTCTTTGTTCCACCTGTTATAGGAATTCCTGCTCCTTGGATTTTATTTGCTTCTGTTTTACATTCAGTCGTTTTGTTTTAAGTTGTCTCCTCATCCTTGACTTTTTAAATCACTCACTGTGAAAGTTGTGCTGCCTCTTCTGAAGTTTCCCCTTAGCCTCACATCGTTAAACTTCCCTTCCCTGGAGGAGCTGGGCTGGCCAGAATGAGGATCCCAAGCTCCTCTGAATGCCTCTCCCGCCTGCTGCCTCCCAGGTGTGGCCACAGGCCCTTAGGGCTCTTCCCTGCCAAGCTCCCGCCCTTCCCTTGCATTACATTCATGTCTAACTCCTATTTACCCTGCCCTCCCCAGCTTACTCCACAAAACAAACCATCACTCTGCATCAAGGTAGATCAGGGTGTCTCCACCACGTGGCCAGAGCCGGACCCAAAGTCAGGGTTCTGAGTCCGCAGTTCCCATGCTTTCCATTAGGCCAGGCTGGGAGTGATCCCCAGTGTGGGAAAGATCCGCACTGTCCAATACAGTATGTGACTCTTTATATTTAAATTAATTAAAATTAAAGGAAATACAAAATTCAATTTCTCAGTTGTACTGGCCACATTTCAAGTGCTCAATAGCCACAGTGTGGTGGTAAGCGGCTACCACATTGGACAGCGCAGATACAGAACATTTTCCTCATTGCAGCACTGAGCAGACTCATGTTGCTGTTCTAGTGAGGGCAGGCTGCCACAAACTAGTTATAGGAATGGCTCACCTAGAGCCTATAGAGAACTGGAACCTTCTATATCTTTCCACTGCTGGTTCCCCAGGATCTAAAATAGGACCAAGCACAGAAGACACTTAATACTTTCTTGTCGAAGAAGTGAATGAATCCATCCATCCATTTATTTATTGAATACTTATCCTGTATCAGTTACTGTGTGAGGCAGAAGGAACATGCAGTTCATTGAGATAGAGTCCCTGACCTGAAAAAACTTATCCTCTTGCAGGGAAAAGAGTCAAGAAGGGACTATGAAGTGCAATTGCCAAATTGCTTATAACCCTTAACCTAAAAAGATTTAAAACTGCAATAGGCACAGCCTTTTAAAAACTTTTTAAAACCCCATCTTTGAATTCACAGAAATTTTAACATTCTCCTTTAACACAATGACCCAGTAAAGGCAGCAGAGTCAGAGAAGTCAATTTCTCCAGGATCACACAGCCAGGGAAGGAATTGAATGTAGAACTTTTGTCGTCCTGTTCCCTTCCCACTCTCCTATGCTGGCTGTGTGAGCACAGTACCTCCATGTACTGGCTGAATCCCATGGAAGGAAAATTGAATTGTATCTCCCAACCAGAACAAGAACTTCTGTGTATGTCACACATGGAAGGTGGTTGCAGGCAGTGCAACCCATGGCACCAGAGCCCAGTCTTTGAGATTTAGGCTGGTTTAGAGTTGGTTCTGGGCAGTAATGAGCAGTGTATCCTCCACTCCCCTCTTAGGAATTTATGATGTGTTTCTGGATCTGTAACGTTGCACCTGATCACAGAAATATGTCTGGGAGGAAGGCCATTCTCAGTCTGTGTCTGTGGAGACTTCCCGATGCTGTGTTTCTGAGATCCCCATATATCCATCTCAGGAGTGTGCTCAGGGGCCGTCATAAAGCTGGGGTTCAGTGCAGGGAACAGCAGCCTCAGTAATCCCATTTCCTGTCTCCAACCAGAATCCCCATCACCCTAACTCATAAAAATCCCAAATAGAGTCAAGAAGGAATATGCACAAGGAGGAGGAAATGCCTCCTGGTCCCCTAACAGCTCATCGGCTTAAACTGTACAATCTCAGAGCTAATTGCCCACAGCTCTATCCCAGCTATGCTACCCTCTATGCTGCCATGGTTGATTGATGGAGGAAGCCGGTTATAGCATAAGCAGTCAGCTCAGAGCATGACGTAATGATGTATGGAACAAAAAACCTTTACTGTTACACGGTGTCTGCTAATCCTTCCTTCCAGTAATGATGCTGGTAAAAGGAAACATGGCTGTGTGTGTGTGCCGTGGGCCAAGTGCATGAACTCAGAGGTGCAGGCACACCTGTTTGCAGGTGGGCTGACTGATCTGAGGCAAATACAGAGGAATGCTCAACAGTAGCTGAAATCTGAGATACCTGGCTCTGTAGGTAAAAATAATCACATCCCTAATAAAAAAAACTCAACTCAGTCAACAACTTTTAAAATCTTTCAAGTCTTGAAGCTGTTGATTAGCTCAGAGGAAAGACTCAGAAGTTTGGAAATATTTAGGCCTGGGTTCTACTCCTGCTTTTCCCACCAGCTTGCTGTGTGACCTTGGGCAAGTTACTTACCCCTCTAACCTCAGTTTCCTAGTCCACAAAGTGGGGATAATAATCATCATATCTTCCTGCCGGAGTCAGAAGATGAGCGGACACGATGAGTGTAAAGTATCTGTCTCAGTGCCTAACCTAACCTAGTGGGTGTCCAATAAAAGGTCATCACTGTTATTATGGATGATGATAATATTATGTGCAACAACCTTGCATTAGCTTCTTCAAAGTATCTGCCTCCCCACCATGCTGAGTTTGTTATCTAGTAGTTACACCTCAAGAAATCAAATAGGAGACACATTGCATGTGCTAAACTGTGTGACACTGACTCTGAGAGAAGTGGGAGAGCTGTGTGGAATGGTGGAGGCAGGGAGGCCTCCCGGAGGTTGCAGGTAGTTGACTGTGGATTGGAAGCAGGGGAGGAGGAAGGGGTCAGAGAATGGGGAACAGGGGTGCTGGTGTGAGTCAAAGTGCAACAGCCAGAATGCATGTGTGGGAAGAACACATAGGGCCGCAAACGCCGGCGTGGTGGCTGAGCCCATGGACAAGCAGTTACGTTGTGATGTGGTGATGTCACTTCAGCCACTGTCTTGCAGCCCCTTCTGCCAGACTAAGCTCTGGACTGTCCTTCAAGGCTCCTCTCCAGCATCTGCTCATGAGCTCTCTTATGTCACCCTGCCCCGTGAACACAATGCTAATAGTAATAAGGAGAACAGCTGGTGTTCACTGAGCCCTTCCTATGTGCCAATTTCTGTGCTAAGCATGTTACCTGCACTATTTCATTTAATCCCACAACACATGAAATGGGCAGCACTTCATTTAATAAGTGGGAGAAGCAGCTTGCCCAAGGCAGAGGCCCAGGATTGGTATTGTATGTTAACCCACATGTCTCCTCTAGTAGACGTTTGAGGACAGTGACCGGGGCCTGTTCTGTTCAACAATCCCCAGTCCTGGCCCAAAGTAGGAACTCATGGATGTTTGTTGAATGAACGAGAAGAGATTGTCAGGTACACAGTAGGGCTCTGGGTCTAGAGGCACTAGGCAGATCGCAAAGCAGTACTAGGAGACTGACCCCTGGACAAACTCAGACATAAGGAATGGGCACTGGGAAGCCCGGGCCTCTGAACAGCAGGAGGCTGGGACAGAAGTACCATCTAAGGGGCTTGCTGCCTTTGCACCCTACCATTTGATGGTGGGAGCTATTGAAATATCCTCCCTCTGATGCCAGTAAATTTCATCCTGGTAACTTGGGCAGGGCTGAGCCCATGGGTAGAGTTCAGTAGCTGAACCAGAGATGACCATTCAGGAAAGCTGATGAAATAGGTAAAGTCGGGAGTGATAGTAAAAAGATTTAAAATGGTTCAGCATAAGCACTGACCAGTCGAAATGGTCACAGGTCTTTAGTGCTAGGGAAGGGTCTTCAGGCCTCCTACTATTCCAGACATTAACCCATTGGTTGTTAGATCTTGAGGAGATCCAAAGGTTCCCTGGGAGAATCCAGAGCAGGTGGGGACTACACCTGACTTGGAGAGGTCAGAGCAGTGGCCCTGTAACAGATGAGACATATAAAACTAGTAACAATAGTCAGGTCCCTACCAGCATGTCCTCGCTGAATTCCACAAGGGTATGAGGTTAAAATATGACGGTGAGAATCAGCCATTTTTCAAAAGCCACCAGATAATATAATCTGTAACTCTATTTACTAGACACACGGAAACTGTAACTTCTCAATGTGGTAAGAATGAATAAGGGCCCCACCATCAACTCCTCCAACTTGTACATGTTGTACATCCCTACTCTTACCTTCAGACCCCTCATATACCCCACGGCTTTTTTACATATACAGAACAAGCATCTGAGTGCCGATTAGCAAAGTTTATTTCTTTTGTAGAGAAGTATAAGTTCTTGCATTTCCCCCTTAAGCCCTAGTGAACTACCTTGTGCCTGTCCTGTGTTGGAGGCTGTGGTGCAACTACAGTGCCTTCATTTCTGCTTTGCAGACTTGTAAATCTGAGGTTGCCTTAATATTAGCTTCAGGATGAAAAGTAGCTTCAAGAAGTATTATTCTGTAATCCCTGAAATTACCAGTTGCTAAACAGTCATCCCTTTTCCTCAAATACAAAAGAAGTTGGCGGCAGTCAGCCAAGAAAAACATTTCTCCTTGTAGAGAGAAGTGGACTGTTGTTAAAAGCCACAGTGATCATTAACAAAGATGATGTCATAATTAGATACCTGAGCCTCCCTAGGGTGCTCTGAGTCAAGGAAAGGTGATCATAGTCTTTACGGAGGCAGTGAACAGTCGCCTGCCTAAAGGCATTTGGTGAAAGTGCCCAGTCTCCGGCACTCTTTTATAATAAGTTGTCCTTATTACTTTGTAAAAATACAAAAGAAGCCCAGTATTCAAAGTTTTAAAGATCCCAAATTACAAAATAAAGAGGAAATTGGGAGTAGCCAAGGAGTCTTTCATTCACTCTCTTTCTTTCCCTTTCTTTCTTTCCCTTTCTTTTTCTCTTTCTTTCTCTTTCTTTCTCTTCTTTTTCTTTTTTCTTTCTTTTTCTTTCTTCTTTCTTTTTCTTTCTTTCTCTCTCTCTCCTCTCTCTCTCTCTCTCCTCTCTTTCTCTCTCTCTCTCTCTTTCTTTTTTTTTTTTGACAGAGTTTCACTCTTGTTGCCCAGGCTGGAGTGCAGTGGCATGATCTTGGCTCACTGCAACCTCCGCCTCCCCGTTTCATGCGATTCTCCTGCCTCAGCCTCTCGAGTAGCTGCGATTACAGGCATGCACCACCACGCCTGACTAATTTTGTATTTTTAGTAGAGATGGGGTTTCTCCATGTTGGTCAGGCTGGTCTTGAACTCCCAACCTCAGGTGATCCACCTGCCTCAGCCTCCCAAAGTGCTGGGATTACAGGCATGAGCCATCGCGCCTGGCCACTCTCTTTCTTTTTTTATTCACTTCTTTCTCAGAACTCCCCTGACACCCCACCACATTTTCTGAGGTCTGTCTCACCAACGTCCTGAGAGGATGTGTACTACAGTGGCAAGAATACAAATGGTTTTATCACTTACCTCTAGTCAAAGAAAAACATCAGGAAAAAAATTATCACACTAAATATACTAATTTATTATAAAATGCATCCTGGTTTAAGAAGCAATAGAGTATGAAGTAATAGCCGTGGAACTTCAGGAGCATTATGTAACCTCTCTTGCTTAGCCGTCTCATCTGTAAAGGGAAGGTTGTAAAATCTTCCTCACAATGTGGCTGTAAGGAAAGTATAGAATAAGATTAGATATTCATTAAAGTCTCTTCTTTAGAACTGATGATAGCAACACCTCTAAGGTGAGGATAATCAATATATGGGTTTGGATCTCCCTATGGTTAGTAATTCCCTATCAAAGGGCTTGTAATAATTTTGGATGAAATCATTTTGAGGTGGCAGAGGAATGAAGGGAGCTCTGATGCTCCCTACCTTTGTGAGTTGCCTTTCCCCAAGGAAATCTGGGGGAAGCTGCCTATCAACAGTATAATCGAGGTCTCGTTTATCACCTGCACAGTTTTCTTCACTTTTTGGAGGCAACTTGCATTATTTGGGACTCAGTATAGATAAAAGACTTAACCAGAGTTGCCCCAGCTATGATCAGCCTTAAATTCAACAGGGGTCACATTAGCAGGCCGGCACAATCCCCCCATGGGGATTCTGGCCCCTTCCTTCTTGATGTCTGCCGCCCACGGAGCCACTCAGGGGATCACTATTGTCAGTGTTGCTAGGGCCTCCCATGAGAAAGCTGAGTGTGTCCAGGAGCTCCAGTGTCAGGGCAGCCCTCACTCCAGCTGGGCCACCCTGAGTTCTATACAGAAAAAGTCTCTGTTTTTCACCGTGTGTTGCAGCTTCTCATCTTGGGATAAAGGTGGGGCAGCATGTGTCCCATTCTCACAGTGTCTCTTATGAGAACAGTTCCTGTAACTTCTTCCAGCAAACATTGTCTCTACAGGGCTTGACTGTGACCAGGTCAGAGATTCCATGACATCTTATTCCCCATCTCTCTCCCCAGCATTCAAACTAGAAAATGCTAGTCTGTGAAAGATACTGCCAAGAGAATGAAAAGACAAGCCACAGAGTAGGAAAAATATTTACATAATACCTGTCCAGTAAAAGGCTTATATTCAAAACATGCAAAGAAGTATTAAAAAAAATTTTTTTAAATATAATTTACATACCATACAATTCACCCATTTAGAGTTGTATAATTCAACAGTTTGGGATATATTACCTTAGTAGTTTTGTAAGCTGTGGTAAAATACATATAACATAAAATTAGCCATTTTGACAATTTTAATTGTACAATTAAGTGTCACTAAGTACATTCACAATGTTGTACAACAGTCACCATTATCCATTTTTAAAACTTTTTCTCACTCCAAACAGAAACGCTGTGACCAATCATCTATAGCCATCACTTCCCTTCCTTCAAGTCCATGATAACTTCAAAGCTACTTTCTGTCTTTATGAATTTGCCTGTTCCAGACATTTCATATAAGTAGAATCACACAATATTTGTCCTTTTGTGTCTGGCTTACTTTACTTAGCATAGTGTTTTCAAGGTTCATCCATGAAGTAGCACAGAGCAGAACTTCATTCATTTTTATAGCTGAATAAATTTTCATTGCATGTATATACATTTTGTTCATCCATTCATATGTTGATGAACACCTGGGTTATTTCCACATTTTGGCTATGGTAAATAATGCTGCAATGAACATATAATTATTCGTTCAAGTCCCTGCTTTCAATTCCTTTGGGTATATATCTAGGAGCAGAATAGCTGGGTCATATGGTAATTCTATGTTCAGCATTTTGAGGACCACTACACTTTCCATACAGGCTGTAATATTTTACATTCTCACCAGCAATGTACCAGCCAGAGTTTTCATTTCTCCACATGTTCATCAACGCTTGTTTCCTAGTGTGTGTGTGTGTGTGTGTGTGTGTACATGTGTGTTTTAATTTCAGCCATTCCAGTGGATGTAAAGTGGTACAGTGTATCATATTGTGGCTTTGATTTGCATTTCCCCACTGACTAATAATGTTCAGTGTCTTTCCATGTGCTATTGGCCATTGGTTTATCTTCTTCAGAGAAATGTCTATTCAAGTCCTTTGCCTCTTTTTAAATTGGGTCATATTTCTTTTTGTTGTGCTGTAGGAGTCCTTTGTATATTCTGGATATTAAACCATTATCAGATAGGTGATTTTCAAGTATTTTATTCCATTCTACAGATTGTCTTTTCACATTCTTGATAGTACCCTTTGATGCACAGACTTTATTTTGATGAAGTCCAATTTATCTAATTTTTCTTTTGTTGCTAGCCCTTTTGGTGTCATATCTAAGAATCTATTGCCAAATCCAAGATCAGAAAGATTTACCCATTTTCTTCTGTTTTATGGTTTTGCATCTTATGTTTAGGTTGTTCATCCATTTTGAGTTAATGTTTGTGTATAATGTGAGTTAGGGGTCCAATTTTATTCTTTGCATGTAGAAATTTAGTTGTCCCCACACCATTTCTTGAAGAGACTAGTCTTTCCCCCATTGGATGGACTTGGAATCCTTGTCAAAAATCAATTTGCCATAGATGTATGAGTTTATTTATGAACTCTTTATTCTATTCCATTTACCTATATGTCTATTCTTATGCCAGTCCCACACTGTTTTTTTTTTTTTTTTTTTTTTTCTGTAGCTTTGTAGTAAGTTTCAAAGTCCCTTTTTTTAAAAAAAGATTTTTGCTGTTTGGGGTCCCTTGCTAGTCCATGTGAATTTGAAAATTGGCTTTTCTACTTCTGCAAAAGAAAGGTCATTAAAATTTTGATAGTGACTGCATTACAACTGTAGATCAGAGAACACTTAAAATTTAACAATAACGAAAGCAACAAACCTTAAATGGGAAAAATATTTGAACTGATACTTTACCAAAGAAGATACACAGATAGAAAATAAACATATGAAATACCTAGGAATACAGCTAACCAAGGAAAAGCAAGATCTCTACAAGGAGAACTACAAAACCCTGCTGAAAGAAATCAGAGACAATACAAATAAATGGAAAAACATTCCATGCTAATGGATTGGAAGAATTAATATTGTAAAAATGGCCATACTGCCCAAAGCAATGTACAAATTCAATGCTATTCCTATTAAGCTACCAAGGTCATTCTTCACAGAACTAGAAAAGCTATTCTAAAATCCATGTGGAAGCAAAAAAGAGCCCAACTAGCCAAGCAATCCTAAGCTAAAATAACAAAGTTGGAAGCATCATACTACCCGACTTCAAACTATACTATAAAGCTACAATAACCAAAACAGCATGGTACTGGTACAAAAACAGACTGGTAGACCAATGGAACAGAATAGAAAACTCAGAAATAAAGCCACACACCTATAACCATCTGATCATCAACAAGGCTGACAAAGACAAGTAATGGGGAAAGGGATCCCTATTCAATAAATGGTGCTGGGATAACTGGCTAGCCATATGCAAAAGATTAAAACTGGACCTCTTCCTTTTACCATATATAAAAATTAACTCAGTGCATCAAAGATTTAAATATAAGACATCAAACTATAAAAAAATCCTCAAAGACAACATAAGAAATACTTTTTTCAACATCAACTTTGGTGAAGAATGTTTGACTAAGTTCCCAAAAGCAATAGCAACAAAAACATACAAGAAGACATGTAAGTGTCCAACAAACATGAAAAAATGCTCAACATCACTGATTATCAGAGAAATGCAAATTAAAATCACAATGAGATACCATCTCACACCAGTCAGAATGGCTATTATCAAAAAGTCAATAAACAACAGATACTGGAGAGGCTGATGAGAAAAGAGAATGCTTATACACTGTAAATGTAAATGTAAATTAGTCCAGTCACTATGGAAAGCAGCCCGAAGAGTTCTCAGAGTTAAAACAGAGCTACCATTGGACCCAGTAATCCTATTACTGAGTATATGCCCAAAGGAAAATAAATCATTCTACCAAAAAGACACATGCACTTGTATGTTCATCACTGTGCTATTCACAATAGCAAAAACATGGGATCAATTCAGGTGCCCATCAGTGATAGAGTGGATAAAGAAAATGTGGTACATATACACCATGGAATACTATGCAGCCTTAAAAAAGAATGAAGTCATGTTTTTTGCAGCAACATGAATGCAGTTGGAGGCCATAATCCTTAGTGAGTTAATGCAGGAACAGAAATCCAAATACCACATGTTCTCGCTTATAAGCTGGAGCTAAATATTGAGCACACATGGACTTAAACATGAGAACAATAGACACTGCAGACTGATGGGGGAGGAAGGAGGATACTGGAGGTTGAAAACATACATATCAGGTACTATGCACACTACCTGGTAATGGGATCTCTGCCCTAAACCTCAGCATCATGCAATATTCCTGTGTAACAAACCTGCACATGTACCCTTGTATCTAAAATGAAGGCTGAAATTTAAGGGAAAAAAAGAAAAGATACTCAACATTATATGTCAATAGAGGATTGCTAATTAAAGCAACAATGACATATCACTGTACATCTATTAGAACAACTAAAATCCAAAAAACTGACAATACCAGTTGCTGGAGAGCATGCAGAGCAACAGAAATTCTCATTCACTTCTAGCAGGGATGCAAAATGGTACAGCCACTTTAGAAAAGTTTGGCAGTTTCTTACAAAGCTAAGCATAGTTTTACCATATGATCCAGCAGTTGTACTCCAACATATTTATCCAACTAATTTAAAAACTTATGTTCTCACAAAAACCTGCACAGGAATATTCACAGCAACTTTATTTATAATCATCAAAAGCTGGAAGCAACCAAGCTTTCTTCAGTAAGTGGAGAAACAAACTATGGTATAAATGTACAGTGGAATGTTATTCAATGATAAATATACATGAATGAACTCTAGGTGCATATTTCTAAGTAAAAGAAGCCAGTCTGAAAAAGCTACATACTTTATGGTTCCAATTGTATGACATTCTAGAAAAGATGAAAATGTAGAGTCAGTAAAGAAGGTCAGTGGTTGCCAGAGGTTTGGGGAAGGAAAGAGAGACGAACAAGTAAAGCCCACGGAATTTTTAGTGCAGTGAAACTATTTTGTATGATACTGTCGTGGTGGATGCATGACATGCATTTGTCAAAACCCATAGAACTTTACAGCATAAATAATGAACTTTAATGTGTCCAGATTTTTAAAAAATTATTTAATAGGTTGGGGGATTCCAGGAAGGAATGCAGACTATGGCAAGAGAATCTAATTGTATTACAGATGTATGTGACAATCTCAGTGAAGAGGGTAGAGGGAAAAAGTTTTGACTTAAGTAACTTTGGAAATGAGTGGACTTTGTTAGACTAAAGGCAAAAGGAACTGCACATAACCACTGTACTCTAATTTATAAAGTTGTTCCCCACAGTAGTACAGGTTAACAATTTTGAAACTGCTATATGTGTATACTGAAATTAAGCAATTAAGTACATAAATAGGAGATGGTCAAAGCCAAGCTTTTTATTGTTGGAGTGGGAATTCACAGTTTAGCAAGGTGATGGGGCTAAAATGATCCATGTGGTAATGAATTCATATTGGAGACATTAGTATGAACTTATGTTCAGCTTAATATAGGTTCAGATGGTTAAATATAGAAATATTTATAGATATGTGGTTATACTCCAGTTTTAATATACACATGTATATTTCCTTGCTCTGTCAACTGACGGGGACTAGAAATAAGCAAGGGACACAAGTAGTAAATAGTGCCCAAATCTTGCCTTCTAATACCATGCTCCGAAAAAGGAATTGGGGATCCTTGGAGAAATGGCTTAGTCTAGGACCACGGCTGGCAATGTACAAGATGAATCTGGAGCATCTTGTAGTGCCAGAAAGTAAGGAATTTCAAAACAAAAACAGAAACAAAAAAACAACCAACCCAGTACTGCTACATTATGGGTAGTATGTCAAAGAAATCCAAGAGCCAACTGAAAACACTCCCAATGGCCAAGGCTAGGAGTAACTTTACAGTGGAGAAACCTGACAAGCATGACTTTTGGCCACTGATCAAGGTCCATATCAACAGTGATAATCACATTTATTATATGTACCCATGGTCTGATGTGATGAAAATGGCACTCTACTTCTGTGATCTTCCTTCCAAAAACCCATAACCAAAATCCAATCATGAGAAAAACATCAGACAAGTTCCAGTAGAGGGGTATGTGCAAAATACCTGACCAGGGATTCTCCAAACTGTCAAGGCTGTCAAAAACAAGGGACATCTGGGAAACTGTCAAAGCCAAGAGGAGCCTAAGGAGACATGATGACTAAACTTAATACAGGATCCTGGAAATATATATATATACACACACACACACACACACACATATAATTATATACATATATTTATCTATCTATATATATGTTAGATAAAAACTTTAAAAAGTCTGAATAAACTAAAGGCTTTAGTTAAGAATAATGGATCATTACTGGTTCATTGACTCTAATGAACATATAATGCTAATGTCAAATGTTAATAATCAGGGACACTGGCTGAGGGGGTATATGGGAACTCTGTACTGTCTTCTCAGTTTTTCTGTAAATACTGTTTGTATTACTCCATTTTCACACTGCTATAAAGATACTACCTGAGACTGGGTAATTTATAAATGAAAGAAGCTTAATTGACTCACAGTTCCACAGTCTAGGGAGGCCTCAGGAAACTTACAATCATGGTAGAAGGTGAAGCAGAAGCAGGCACATCTTACATGGCGGCAGGAGAGAGAGAAAAGGGGGAAGCACCAGACACTTATCAAACAACCAGATCTCGTGAGAACTCACTCACTATCACAAGAATAGCATGGGGAAAACTGCCCCTGTGATCCAATCACGTCCCACCAGGTCCCTCCCTCAATACATGGGGACTATGGATTTGGATTACAATTCAAGATGAGATTTGGGTGGGGACACAGAGACAAACCATATCACTGTTCTAAAAAATAAAATAAAACATATATATATCAAAAAAAAAAGAAAAATGCTGATGATACAGACAGTTTCCCCATTTTTTCCAATGAGGAAGCTGAAGTTCAGAAGCGTCAAAGTTATTGGCACAAGATGACCCTCCTATTTTAACAGCAGAGGTGGGATTTGAGTTGAGGGCCCTTTCTACTGAGTCACACTGAATTTTACCTGTCTGTGGGTGGGACCCCTTCTGTTCCTTTGTCTCCTGAGTATGCACTTATGTGTGGGTGTTTTTTTCTTGTTTTTCCCAGGGGATGGCCTTTACCCTTGAAGAAAGGCTGCAGCTTGGAATCCACGGCCTAATCCCGCCCTGCTTTCTAAGCCAGGACGTCCAGCTCCTCCGAATCATGAGATATTACGAGCGGCAGCAGAGTGACCTGGACAAGTCAGTACTTAGCATCTGTTCTCTCTGCCCGGTCCTTGGGCTGAGCTGTCTGTTTCCTGTGCTTCACAGAGGGTTTTCTGGAAACTCTCCAGCTAAAAAAGGCTGAGAGCCCAAAGAGATCCTAGACTCAGCCCTACCTTCTAAAGGATTCATGGTCTCCCTGAGAGACAAGGCTTGTTATGACTGAGACACAGCTGACATGTCCTGGGGGAACTGGGAAGGGAAACTGCATTCCAACTAGTGGAATCTGGAAGGGCCTCTGGGAAGTGGTAGAAGCTGAGTCAGCATAAGAAGCACTGATAAGATTTCAGCAGACAGCAATGGGGTTCGGGGAGAACATTTCACTGAGAGGGACGAACTGGAGCAAAGAGGGAGAGACAGGCATGTTAAGGAAGCGGTACGTGGCTTGGGTTCCTGGAATTAGGGGAACGTGGTGGGGGAGAGGGAAATGGACAGGGGACGTCTTAGGATGGACCTAGATAACATCTGTTGGAGGCTATGGGCAACAGTTAATAACCCGACCTCCTCTCTGAGTTCTCCTCCAATGGGGATCCAGACATAAAGAGCCAATGGGGAATCACAGGGTCAACTTTATCAGCTTTACTAAAGAAGGTAGTCACTTCCCAGGTTGAATGGCTATAAATGGGCACGGCTAGAATTTGAACACAGAGACCTGGCTCCAGAGTCTATGCTTTTCATTTCTCTGCTATGCCACAGCTAAGATGCAGCACAGACCAGTGGCTACAAGACCAGACTCTAGAACTAGACTGAGTTCGAATCTATATTCTACCTCTTAATAGCAAAAGTTACTTAGCCTCTGTGGGTCTTTTCCCATTGGTACAATGAGTACCATAGGGAAAACTCATAGGGTTGTTATGAGGATTAAATGCCTTAGTATTTGCGATGTGCTTAGAACAGTGCCTGGCACATAGTAGGCAGTATGTCAGTGTTTGTCTAGTAAATATGTCACCTTGTTATTGGCTCTAGCAGAAACGTAGGAAGAAGACAAGGAATCCCCCTCTTAGAACAAACAAACTATAGAACTTGGCCAGTTCTATCTATAGAACAAACTGGCCAAGACTTTGGGTCCCTGAGGGTGTGGCTGTCCCCCTAGAAGCAGAGCTCAGCAGCATGCCAGGGTCACCCTGCACTCATATTCCTCTGTTTCCCTCATACCATCCATTGCTTCTGAGTGGTGATGAGCACAGAAGCCTCTGCTCATACCTCTACCCCTACTCCCAAAGCTCTAAACTCGAAGGATGTTAGTCACATTAACTCCAAGGCCATACTGTAGTCAGGCCAAATATCCTCTCCCTCTTTTTTATCTCACTCTGATTGGGTCTAGCTAAGTCACTCTGAAGAGCAAGCCAGAAATTACACAATGAATTCAACTAACAGGATGAGACACACCCTAAGTTTGAACAATCTGAACCTTCTCCTTTTGTTAAATTTATAAAGAAGAAATCAAGTCCAAAGTGAAATCCTCTTTCCTACATATATTAAGCTCTGAAAGTTAAATTCAAAAATCCTTCCCTCCCCAGTTATTTCCAGGTAGATGGGCCTCACTCATACGCCTGGGGAAACATTCCAGGCTCAGGGACAGAGGAGTGTGCCCATTCCTGGGAGCTCTAGAGGGCTTGCCGCTGATGCTGCTTGACCACCTTGACCCACTTATTTCCAGGAGTCCCTTATTTTACAGGGTGCTTGGGGACATGCTAAGGAAACTCGCCATCTTCTTTTGGGTAAGGGCAGTGGTGTGCTGGTAAATCTTTAATAACTGGTTATCTGTGTGGCGTGAGGGGTGGGGTAGGAAATTATGGTATCTGCCAGATTCCATAGTGTAAATACTTGTACGATGGCTGATTTCAGGTTACCAGTTTGACATAACTGAATGTAGAATTGAGAAAAGATGTGCACAAATGGCTACTGGGTAAGAAAATCCCACACTGGCAATGGGCTGAGATCCTGGCTCTTCCTGAGTATCAGTCCTCTCTTGCTAAAAACACCTTCCAGAGCACAGTTTTTAGTTTTCCACCAAAGGACCAATTCCTTTGGTAGAGAGGAAGAGGCTGAGACCCAAGAGGTCACACAAGACTTTCCCAAGTTCACACAGCTAATAAACAGCAGAGCTGGGATTCAAACCCAGGATCCTGATGTCATGCCCAGTGATCATTTCACCAGACCACAGACTTTTTTACCCCTGTTAGAAAATTTCTCCCATCCCACCCCATGCCAGAGCATCAGGTACCTTGGTACTCTCCCCAAGATTATTATCCAGAAAGGTTGTGATATTAGCAGTCACACTTAATTGTGAATTTCAACCCCTAGGTTTTCTCTCACAGAGGTTTTTGTATTCTTAGGAGTCTGAATGGAAGGCTCTTTCCCTGGCTTAGTGATTTCAGGTTTCAGGGATTAGGTAAAAGAGAGATTATTTTTGGAAATCACAACTTGTGACAGGAACCAGCCCAGTGTGGTAGGAGAGGCCAGTCCTAGAGTGCTTATATGCCCAGAATTTTCCTTGACCCTACCTCACCCCCAGAATATTATTATGCTGTTGTCATTCATTAATATTCACATAATATCATAAGCATCTTGACCAGTGGTTGAGAGCACAGATTCCAGAGTCAGACTACTTAGATTCAAATTCCCACACTGCCGTGAGACCTGGGGTGAGTCAGTTTCTCTCTACATTAGTCTCCTTGCCTCTAAAATAGCAAGAATTATAACCCCTACTTCACAAGCCATTGGAAGTTTTAAAGGAGTTAATGTAAAATATTTAGAACAGTATCTACACCATGTATAATAATAAGCACCACAAGCAGGTCATCTTCACATTTCATAGCTGTTGAAGCTCACGCTCAGGGCAGATGGTTTGCCCATAAATGTTCCCTTGTAGCTGAGCAGGAACAGGAGCCCTGGGTCTTTGCACCACACCACAGAGGCATCAGGGCCTGCTGCTACCACATGTCAGCTTGCTTTTTCTCTCCCTTTACAAGGTACATCATTCTCATGACACTCCAAGACCGGAACGAGAAGCTCTTCTACCGAGTGCTGACTTCGGATGTGGAGAAGTTCATGCCGATCGTGTACACACCTACCGTGGGGCTGGCCTGTCAGCACTATGGCCTGACCTTCCGCAGGCCCCGGTGAGCCCCCGTGGAGTGAGGGCTCTGGGAGGGGCTGCCTCATAGAGGGGAATAAATTCTTTCCGCCCTTCATGCTTATTGGGACCCTGGAGGCTAACTCCTGATTGGGTCAGTGGTCCAACAAAAAGACATTTGATTTTAAGCACTTGCTCAGGAAAATGACCCCGTAAGCAGAGAAATGAGTGGAAAGAGTAGCTAGCAAGGGGATATTGAATCTTCTTCACCTCCAAATAATAAATGCCCAGCATGCTCAGAGTTGGCCTGAGAGAGAGTTCAGGTTGTATTTCTCTCATTATCTACCTGTCACTTCTCTCGCCCCCTCTGGTCACCTCCAAAGTACCAACAGCTCTCCTGCCAATTCAGGCCAATGAATAATGGAGTGTTGGATACCAAAGACTGAATTCTTTTGATGTTTGAAAAACCAGCATATCTTCCTTCAGGCTTGACTCAGATTCCACTTTAAATGTCATTTTATTAGACAAAACTTTGGCACTCCATTTTCTTTCAGAGCCAAAGAATTTTGAGCAGTTTTCTAAAGCAATCAGTTTTTTTATAATGACTTCAGAATATATGTTTAAAAAAAAAAGAAAAAATGGTAGAGTCCTTGGTGGAAGGTGCCTTATAAATACATAGTTCTAGCACTAATGTTAAAAGAGCTACCTGGTTTATTATATGTAATGGAACATTGTTCTAGTCTATGTTCAAATATGTAAATATGCAACATACTGTGCACAGATATGTAATTTACATTTATGTAGAATTTATAAGTCAGTGTTTGTAAATCACACTTTATATGGGGAACATGTAATCATGGATTCAAAATGGCTTTTTTTAATTTGGAAAAACAATCTTCTAGTTTTGTAGCCAGCATTTCGGTTGAATATTACAAGATGGTCACAGTGTGTTCCCAATGCCAGGCCTGTTTCTTTCTGGATCCCACTGTTACCATTGGCAAAGGATAGCACATCAAACCTCATCCTGAGGGTGGTGTGTCTGGCTGTTGTAGCAGACACGTCCTCATCACTCGGTACAGCTAAGGTTTTGCAAACCTATAGAGGCTCACTATGCCAGGGCCCCATAACAGTTCTGGTCTTCAACATGCTTCTTTCAACAGGAAAGAGACTCCTGTTCTCTTATTCTCATTCCCAAAACCAATAGTGGCAGAGACATTAGCTGCTGATGGTACATTTCTGAAGGATGCAGGACTCTATGTACTTCCCTGTTCCTTCTCAGAAATGATCCTTTCTGCACAGATCAGCTCATGGCATTTCATCTGAGGCATTTAGCAGCTCCCTAGGGCTTAAAGAATCAAGCCCAACAGTCTGAGATATCTAAGCCTGTCACAGCCCAGCTCCAAAATTCAATGTTCTAGCTACTCTGATCTGTTCTCCATGCCCAAGTACACTGAAGTTCTTCTCCATGCCTTTGCACGTATGGTCCTGTCTGCCTCAAACTCCTGCATCTCCCCTTTCCTTGGTCTCCACTCATCACAATTCTGATTATCCTTCAAGGCCCACCCCAAGGGTCAACTTCTCCACGGAGCCCTCCCCGATCCCCTCAGGCTGAACTGACCATCCCTTTCTTGGCCTCCTCAAAATCCATTACACATACTTTGTCTATCCCATACTTTTCTTTTTGGTTTTCATGTTTTTAGTTGTTTGTATATAACTCTCTTCTACTAGAATACAAACTTCTGGAAGGGGCAAGAAACATGACGGATCTGTTGTGTATTCTAGACCAATACTTGGCAAGTAATTGTCACTCGGTTGGGAAAGTAACGCTGTGTACTCACTGTGAAGAATTGGTTCTTTGCAATCAGCCCCGAATTTTAATCTCCTTGACCCTGGGTGATTTTCTTATCCTCTCTCTGCCTTAATTTCCACATTTATGAAATTGAGGTAACAATACTACCTACCTCAATCATTATGAGGGTAAAATGAGAAGTGTGGATCAGGTACCTGGCATAAAATTGGAACCAGATAAATGTCAGTGTCTATTTCTCTTCAGTAACTATTGTAGAAAGGAGAAAGGATTGATAGATGTAGAATCATATTATACATATGCATGTTTAAATATTTACCAAGAAAATTGAATCACTGAACATGTAACAAACACTTTTAACTTCAGAAGGAAACCAAACCCAAGATTATGCAAACATACACAATTTTGCTTTTCCAGAACCAGCTTTTTCCTGAAGAGGACCTTTATCCTCCTAAGGCAAGATTAACCATCTCCCCTGACTGAGATCTTATGGAAATTCAAGTCTACCCCACTCTGGCCCCTATTGCCAGGATGTGTGGAAGCCCTCACTCCATAAGCTCTTATGGAAACTAGATTGTAGTGGCTTCAGTGGTTCCAGATGAACTAGTAGCAGGGTTAGGACCTTGCATATGCAACAGGCTTGTAAAAGTAGAATTTGCTTCCAGAGCCCACTCCAGAATCCAGGGACACCACAAGGACTGAATTTACATATCTTAACGCATTTAATGATTACAACCTCCCTAGGAGGTAGGCCCTATTATTATCTCAATTGCAAATGGGAAAACTGAGGCACAGGGAAATAACTTACCCAAAGTCACACATAGTTTCTAACCAGCAAAGCGAGGGCCCGACCCAATCTGAACCAAAGTATAGACAGGCAACCACCACACTACACTGCCTCTTATAGTTTTGGACTGTGCACAGCTGGTGGGCATTCTGGGTGGGATGTCATTGCAGCTCCAGGAATGTTTGACTGCCCAGGGGTCTCAGGTGGGGATTGCTAGATACCATTTCCAGAGCTCTCCTGGGAGGACTTGATCCATCGAGGTCCGGGGGCCTGCAGCTGGGTGAGCTTGAGGCAGGCTTGGGCAGACTTAACCGTCTTCTTGGTTTAGTCCCTCACACTCTTGGTTCAGACTTCCTGAATATGTTGTGCATAAACCCTTCTTCAGATGATTACCCAATTAAGTTATTTGACATGTGACATTCTGAGTTGTTGCTCTAGGTTTCCATTTGGCTGCTTTCCAGGTGTGGATTCCACACCTGCCTTGCTCCTGAGGGTAATAAAAGTTTGGGCTCCACCCAAGCCCTGAACTTCATCTGAGACCTGGCTTGGACTTACTTTGTGGATTAGCATCTGAAGGGAGGACAGTCCCGAGGCCAAGAGGGAGAGAGCCAGCACCTTCTCAGTTTCTGAAATGATAAACACTCCTGCCAGGTTCCCAAGAACAATGAAGTCCTCTGTAACGGTGTCTGGCCCCCCACCAAAGCTAATTACATCCAGCTGATGCTAAATTTGAGCCTCCAGCCTGCCTGGGGCTCTGCATCACCTCACTACTGGGGAAAGAGTATCTCAGGGGCACCTGAGTGTCTCTGGGCAGATAGGCACCACAGAAGGTTCTGGGCTCTGGTGGAGCCTCCTCTGCCTCATCCCTCCTCTCACCTGACACATCCTCTGCATGCACCTCCATGAGCCTGGCTTGAGGGAATGCCCCCTGAAGGTCAGTCACTAGTGTGTGAGCTGGAAGAGGTGAAAGCCAGAGGTGAGGCTGGGTGGAGGCCGAGACAGAACTCAACCCAGAGGAAGGGCGTGGGGAGGAAGCCAATATGGGGTCCAGTGTCAGTGAATACTTTCCCTTTCCCAGGCCACATCCCTGTTGACCAGGCCTGTCTTCACATGCCTCATCCTCTTGGGCTCCAAGCAATGTGCTGCACCCGCCTTTAGACCTAACATTTCCCGGCTTTGGTGTAGGGTCCAACCCGTATAGGCGATGGAGGTCTGAAAGAAAACATTATGACACTTGTTAAAGATGGTAAGGCAGACTTTTTTCAGGAGCTGGAGGGCAGAGGACTACAATAGATATATGAACTATGGCAGAGGAGTCTTGCAGTAAGGGAGAGAGATTGGACTCAACTCTGACTCCAGTAAGGACAAATGGGGATTTATAACCCAGGAACAGCATGGGGGGCAGTGTTTGGAAAATTACTAGGAGGAAACATCAAGAATAAGGAGTTTCTGGTTAAATTGATAGGATGGGATTATTGCTGAAGGCAGGCTAGGGTCTTGAGATAACAAGGGTGGCAAGTTACCAAAGGTAGGTGGAGGATTTTAGCCAAACCGACTTAGCAGGATTCTTGCTCACACTGGATTCTACAAGGACAGGGAGGGAAGCCCAATGTCTGACCTAGTCAGAGGAGACTCAGGAGCCCAACTAAAGTTTTGGTCAAAGGCGCGTCTTTGTCAGAGGGCTGGGTTGTAGGTAGTAGAAGCGGCATGGACTTTGAAGCCAGGCAGGCTTGGCCTTGAATCTCAGCTCCTGATGACTTTTGACAATTAATTTAGCACCTCCTCAGCCTCCTCATGTGTGAAATGGAAATAACACTTATTCACATGGCTGCTTAGGAGGATTCAATGAGATTCCAAATGTAAAGGGCCTGGCCCTAGCAGGAGCTCAGCAGCTGTGATCTGCTTGACCCAGGACCCCCAGGAGTTGTCATCTACTCAGTCACCCCACCCAAGAATACACACTGTAAACCTGCTGAGGCCACCCCAGTCCTCTGAAGTACCGCCACACTCTGTTGTTTGATTCAGACCTGAAATCATCTGTACTTGCACTTAACTAGCAAATCATTAGCAAGTATTTGTGAGGAATTAGAGATTGGGCTGTGATGAGTTAGAAAGGTGAGGCTGGGAAGTGGGACTTGGTTTTATGTAGTCAGAGGCTCTGTGGAAAGTACCTGAAGACGTATTTGGACAAAGCCAGCAGTCCTTGGCCCTCAGCCAAGCTGCTGTCTTTCTTATCTGCAAACAGGTGGTCTTCTGCACACTGGCCAATAACATACATACAGGATATTAACAGTTACCATTTATTGAATGCATGTACTTCTCATGGTGGGCCCTGGTCTAGCTATTTTGTGTGCATTATTGTTGAGCCCTATAACAACTCCTCGAGGTGCTTATTATTTCACTGAGATGAAAATGAAAGCTAACTTATCTAAGACATCACAGCTGACCCAGAGCCAATTTCCTATGTTGTTCCTGAATTCATAGTCCAGCTTCTGGTTGGCCCTGGTAAACATGACACATCATTCTGGCCTTCACTTAAACTCCCTTGCCAGATAAGTCTGCACCCAGGAGGGGCACATGCATGGGTGCACACACACACTCTCGCACTTGGGAGGCATAGTATATCATGTTGGACAGAGCACTTGGGCTGGAGTCAGAGGTAGTGGTTCAGTCCCCTCATCTAAATACCATGTGGCCTTGGAGCTACTCCACAGCCCCAAGCCCGGATCACAGAAACTATCCACCCTGTGGGATCATTATGAGGGTCAGAAGGGCTAAACGCATGTGAACATGCTTTATCAATTGTAAAGTTCCTCATAAGCTTAAAGGAGGGGTATTACTTTTTCTTCTTCCCCCTCACCCCATACCCATAAGAGGATATGGTTAAGGTTCACATTTACCTCTTTGGAGTTTCCTGCTTCCTGCTCAATATGTCTGGTATGCTTCCTTTTCTTGCATTGGAACCTTCTTGTCTTCAACCACCTCCACCAGCCCACCAGCAACCCCCACAACACCCAGAGGGACCCCTGGGACATGAATCATATGCCTCTGCTTCCTAAATACCCACTGGAGCCCATTTCCAGCTGTACACAAGACCAGTGAATGCCAACACTTTGACCAAAGCCACTCTGGAAAACAAAGACAACCTTTCCCCAGTAAATGGAGAGATCCCTGACACCCAGGACATGGTTTTTGAGCACATCACAACACAGTTCCAACCCAGCTGTCCGTTGATTGGGAATCCATACAAACACACACACATACTCCCAGCAAAATTGGGAGGCAAGCAGAAAGCAAGGACTAGCATCATCAAACCAGCCTTCTGCCCAATCTCAGGGCACCAAAGCACTGATTCCTTTGGCCAAGACTGCTTGACATTCCAATTACACCCAGACTCTGCTGCCAAACTTTCAGCTGTGCTGCTGGAAAGGCTTCCTTGAGTAGAGTGTGTACAAGGTCTGCAGCCCGTTCTGGTTAACCTCTCATCTGGCCCTTTTAGTCCCTTGTCTTTCGCTGTTATAGGGAGAGCACTGGATTAGGGGTCAGGAGATCTGGGTTCTAGCCCTCAATCATCCTCTTTCTGGCTACAACTCCTTAGGCAAGTCATTTAGCTCATTAGTCTCTAGTAACAGTGGTAGGGTTCTGCTGCATGGCTTCTGTGATCTCTTCTAGCTCTAACATTTTATGATCTAGTAACCCAAATTCTATAAACAAATTAGAAATAGATCTTTAAATGATCCATGGTAATATTATGCAGCCAAACCTAAATTTCCCCACCTGCAAAATTAAAAGGGTCTAGTTAAAGCACCAATTCTCAGTCCTGGCTGTGCACTAAACGTGTCTGGGGAGCTGTAAATCAGAATCCCTGAAGTGGAGCCCAGGCATCTCTGGCTTTCAGAAGCTCTTCAGAGGACTCTAATGGGCAGCCAGGGCTGAGAACTGCTGACCTGGGTGTTCCCTGAAATTCCTTACAGCTTGGATCTTCTGTGACTTTTAGGGAGTTGATAATCTGCATCCCGTATTTTCCAGCCCATCCCAACGTGGAAGTACTCTTGAAGGCTGAGGTCATAATAAGATAACAGAACCTTCATCTCCAACTCAACCTTCAGCAAGCCAAATTGTTCAGCCCCACCACCCAAGCCCCCTCATCTCATTCACAGGGTTGGGGGGGGAGTTCTACATCTGCCATCCTCCTCTCTTCCCCAATTTCCTCTTGAAGTTCCTATCACTACACAGAAGTCTCACTTCCAAGTTTCACTCTCAGTCTCTTGACTCCCTCATGTAATTACCCACTTTGTAATGGTAATAGCTGCCCACTCATGTGATGTCAATAATTGATTAGATAGGAGCAAACATCAGGCTCAAGGGTGGTTAATCATTTAGGTAACCGTGTGACCAGTGTGGCCTGGCTCAAGAGATACACTGGGCCAGTTAATGTCCTTTTCAGGAATTTGAAATGAGACATGAAAGAAGTCATTTAGAAAGAATTTTCCACTTGGGAAGAAAAATTAAGGCAAAAATGATACCGTGGTTTAGACTTTAGAGTCAGGTTATGGTAGGCCAGTGGCAAATGCCAGCTAAGAAGGAACAGAAAATAATAGAGCTGGAAGTAAAGGAATATTATGGAGAGAGGAGATAAGGGCAGATGGGAGAGAAACATGGAAAAACACAGAGAGAGTGGTCTCTAGAGCTGCCTCAATTCATGACAGCTTTCCATTCCAGTTCCTGTTCAAAACTTTACAATAGACACTCTTTCTCCAGAGGTAACTTAAGTGAACTTCTGCCTTAGGTAAGTAGAACAGCCAAACTGAAAAAGAGCTATGAAATCAGATGGATCTGATCCCCTTGTGAATAGGTTGGATGAAGCTAACAGGTTAAAGTAAGTATCTCAACTTTCGTGAGCATTAAAATCACCTGGAGGGCTTGTTAAAACAGACTGAGCAAGTCTGGGATGAGACCAGAGAATTTACGTATCAACGAAGTCCAGGTGATGTTGATGCTTCTGGCCAGGGACCACACTTTGAGAACCACCAGACAAAAAGGATGGTGAAAGGCAGCTCACTGCAAAGTGAACAGAGACCATCAGAAGGAGGCAGGAGTAGAAGATATTTCCACGGCCCACTGTACATTAGTAGAAGGAGCTGGGAGTCATGAAATGTGGGTTCCTGTCATGAACTAGTAGCGTGACCTATAATCCCTCCTCCTTTCTGGGCCTCAATTTCCTCATCTATAAAGTGAGGATATTAGTAGGTGATCTCAGGGCTCCTTCCAACCCTTACAGTCTTTCATTTTTCTTGCAGATTAGAGCACCGTGGCTACAAATTTGCCTCTAATGTTTCTGGCATTTAAGGGAGGAAAATGCAAAAGTAAATGAAAACACATACTTTTCATTTTCTGACAAGAAAAAGCTTGCAGGCTTATCTGCAAAGTGTCATTTTTTGCTGAGAGCTCTGATTCACAAATGGGCACCTTCCCAGACAGACCAGCTGGGCAATCCAGAATCTGTCATGGATTATGTGATGCCGTGGCTTGGGAATTGATGCTGGAATAGATCTTAGGAAGGTGGCAGGAGGAGGAGTCCTTCCAAAGCATAAGGTTGTTCAGCTGTTATTTGACATGAATGTCACATGGAGTAAGTTAATTGTATCTAGATCCCACATTGCTGAAATACTTTGGAACAGAAGTAGAGGAGAGAAGGAACATTTATTTTTGTGTCTGAATTATACAGATTTCAATCACTGAGGGAACTGGCTTACTTTTTTAGTGAAAGCTTTGAGATTTGCATCTGAAAAAGTGAGTTTGTGCTTAAATGCATGTGACCTGCCTGGGACTTTATCATCCAGAAGGAGCAGCTTGCTCTGGGGAAAGGACTGACACGCCTCAGCCATCCGTGAGTTTGGGTGGGAGTGAAGGTGGCAATGGCTGAGCAGCCCCCACAAATGAAGACGTTATGTTTTCCTTACTTAAATGGGAGACAGATGAACTTTATTAACTGGAACAGGATGTTCTGGGTTGACTTCCTTTAGCCAAAGGCATTATTCCCTGGCAATTTAAACAAACTGACTTTTGTTTCTTTTTTATCTGGCTCTGTCCTTTTCCTCCTTTGTCCCTGGCAATCACAGCCATGGTGATCAAAAGGATAGGTGTGGGGAGAATTTCCTAGCCCTGAGAAGGAAATACGTACATACAAGCAGGAGTTGAGTGGACCATTCCTCAGATAACCTTGATCTCCCACTGACCTGTAAAATGCACTAAACGTTCTGTTTGCTCACACTGAGTTTTGTCTAAAAAGAGTGGCTTATTTTTTTTGTTTTAGGTTTTGAATTATTTATTTTATTTATTTTTATTTTTTATTTTATTTTATTATACTTTAAGTTCAGGGATACATGCGCAGAACGTGCAGGTTTGTTACATAGGTATATACATGCCATGGTGGTTTACTGCACCCATCAACCCGTCACCTACATAAGTTATTTCTCCTAATGCTATCACTCCCCCAACCCCCCACCCCCCTGACAGGCCCCAGTGTGTGATGTTCCCCTCCCTGTGTCCATGTGTTCTCATTGTTAAACTCCCACTTATAAGTGAGAACATGCAGTGTTTGGTTTTCTGTTCCTGTGTTAGTTTGCTGAGAATGATGGTTTCCAGCTTAATCCATGTCCCTGCAAATAACATTAACTTAACCTTTTTATGGCTGCATAGTATTCCATGGTGTATATGTGCCACCTTTTCTTTCTTTTTTTTTTTTTTTTTTTTTTGAGACAGAGTCTCACTCTGTCGCCCAGGCTGGAGTACAGTGGCGCGATCTCGGCTCACTGCAAGCTCCGCCTCCTGGGTTCATGCCATTCTCCTGCCTCAGCCTCCCGAGTAGCTGGGACTACAGGCACCCGCCACCACGCCTGGCTAATTTTTTGTATTTTTAGTAGAGATGGGGTTTCACTGTGTTAGCCAGGATGGTCTCAATCTCCTGACCTTGTGATCCGCCCACCTCGGCCTCCCAAAGTGCTGGGATTACAGGTATGAGCCACCATGCCCGGCTGCCACATTTTCTTTATCCAGTCTATCATTGATGGGCATTTGAATTGGTCCCAAGTCTTTGCTATAGTGAATAGTGCTGCAGTAAACATACGCGTGCATGTGTCTTTATAGTGGAATGATTTATAATCCTTTGGGTATATACCTAGTAATGGGATTGCTGGGTCAAATTGTATTTCTGGTTCTAGATCTTCGAGGAATCGCCACACTGTCTTCCACAATGGTTGAACTAATTTACACTCCCACCAACAGTGTAAAAACGTTCCTATTTCTCCACATCCTCTCCAGCATTGTTGTTTCCTGACTTTTTAATGATCATTCTAACTGGCGTGAGATGGTATCTCACTGTGGTTTTGATTTGCATTTCTCTAATGACCAATGATGATGAGCATTTTTTCATATTTTTGTTGGTGGCATTAATGTCTTCTTTTGAGAAGTGTCTGTTCGTATCTGTCACCAACTTTTTGGTGGGGTTGTCTGTTTTTTTCTTGCAAACTTGTTTAAGTTCTTTATAGATTCTGGGTATTAGCCATTTGTCAGATGGATAGATTGCAAAATTTTTCTCCCATTCTGTAGGTTGCCTGTTCACGCTGATGACAGTTTCTTTTGCTGTGCAGAAGCTTTTTAGTTTAATTAGATCACAGTTATCAATTCTGGCTTTTGTTGCCACTGTTTTTGCTGTTTTAGTCATGATGTCTTTGCCCATGCCTGTGTCCTGAATGGTATTGCCTAGGTTTTCTTCTAGGGTTTTTATGGTTTTAGGTCTTACATTTAACTCTTTAATCCATCTTGAGTAAATTTTTGTATAGGTGTAAGGAAGGGGTCCAGTTTCAGTTTTCTGCATATGGCTAGCCAGTTTTCCCAACACCATTTATTAAATAGGGAATCCTTTCCCCATTGCTTGTTTTTGTCAGGTTTGTCAAAGATCAGATGGTTGTAGATGTGTGGCATTATTTCTGAGGCCCCTGTTCTGTTCCATTGGTCTATATGTCTATTTTAGTACCAGTACCATGCTATTTTGGTTACTGAAGCCTTGTAGTATAATTTGAAGTCAGGTAGCATGATGCCTCCAGCTTGTTCTTTTTGCTTAGGATTGTCTTGGCTATATGGGCTCTTTTTTTGTTTCCATATGAAATTTAAAGTAGTTTTTTCTAATTCCATGAAGAAAGTCAATGGTAGCTTGATGGGGATAGCATTGAATCTATAAATACTTTGGGCAGTATGGCCATTTTCACAATATTGATTCTTCCTATCCATGAGCATGGAACGTTTTTCCATTTGTTTATGTCCTCTCTTATTTCCTTGAGCAGTGGTTTTTAGTTCCCCTTGAATGGGTCCTTCACATCCCTTGTAAGTTGTATTTCTAGGTATTTTATTCTCTTTGTAGCAGTTACGAAAGGGAGCTCACTCATGATTTGGCAGTTTGTTTATTATTGGTATATAGCAATGCTTGTGATTTTTGCACATTGATTTTGTATCCTGAGACTTTGCTGAAGTTGCTTATGAGCTTAAGGAGATTTTGGGCTGAGACGATGGGGTTTTCTAAATACACCATGTTATTTGCAAACAGAGACAATCTGACTTCCTCTCTTCCTATTTGAATACCCTTTATTTCTTTCTCTTGCCTGATTGCCCTGGCCAGAACTTCCAACACTATGTTGAATAGGAGTGATGAAAGAGGGCATCCTTGTCTTGTGCCAGTTTTCAAAGGGAATGCTTCCAGCTTTTGCCCATTCAGTATGACACTGGCTGTGGGTTTGTCATAAATAGCTCTTATTATTTTGAGATACTTTCCATTGATAGTTTATTGAGAGTTTTTAGCATGAAGGGGTGTTCAATTTTATCGAAGGCCTTTTCTGCATCTATTGAGATAATCATGTGGTTTTTGTCATTGGTTCTGTTTATGTGATGGATTATGTTTATTGATTTGCATATGTTGAACCAGCCTTGCATCCCTGGGATGAAGCCGACTTGATCGTGATGGATAAGCTTTTCGATGTGCTCCTGGATTTGGCTTGCCAGTATTTTTGCCTCATCAAAAGGGATGAGGATTTTTGCATCGATGTTCATCAGGGATATTGGCCTGAAAAAGTCTTTTTTTTATTTTATTTTATTTTATTTTATTTTTATTTATTTATTTTTTTTTATTATTATACTTTAGGGTTTTAGGGTACATGTGCACAATGTGCAGGTTTGTTACATATGTATCCATGTGCCATGTTGATTTCCTGCACCCATTAACTCGTCATTTAGCATTAGGTGTATCTCCTAATGCTGTCCCTCCCCCCTCCCCCCACCCCACAACAGTCCCCGGAGTGTGATGTTCCCCTTCCTGTGTCCATGCGTTCTCATTGTTCAATTCCCACCTATGAGTGAGAACATGCGGTGTTTGGTTTTTTGTCCTTGCGATAGTTTACTGAGAATGATGTTTTCCAGTTTCATCCATGTCCCTACAAAGGACACGAACTCATCATTTTTTATGGCTGCATAGTATTCCATGGTGTATATGTGCCACATTTTCTTAATCCAGTCTATCGTTGTTGGACATTTGGGTTGGTTCCAACTCTTTGCTATTGTGAATAGTGCCGCAATAAACATACGTGTGCATGTGTCTTTATAGCAGCATGATTTATAGTCCTTTGGGTATATACCCAGTAATGGGATGGCTGGGTCAAATGGTATTTCTAGTTCGAGATCCCTGAGGAATCGCCACACTGACTTCCACAATGGTTGAACTAGTTTACAGTCCCACCAACAGTGTAAAAGTGTTCCTATTTCTCCACATCCTCTCCAGCACCTGTTGTTTCCTGATTTTTTAATGATGGCCATTCTAACTGGTGTGAGATGGTATCTCACTGTGGTTTTGATTTGCATTTCTCTGATGGCCAGTGATGAGGAGCATTTCTTCATGTGTTTTTTGGCTGCATAAATGTCTTCTTTTGAGAAGTGTCTGTTCATGTCCTTTGCCCACTTTTTGATGGGGTTGTTTGTTTTTTTCTTGTAAATTTGTTTGAGTTCATTGTAGATTCTGGATATTAGCCCTTTGTCAGATGAGTAGGTTGCAAAAATTTTCTCCCATTGTATAGGTTGCCTGTTCACTCTGATGATAGTTTCTTTTGCTGTGCAGAAGCTCTTTAGTTTAATGAGATCCCATTTGTCGATTTTGGCTTTTGTTGCCATTGCTTTTGGTGTTTTAGACATGAAGTCCTTGCCCACGCCTATGTCCTGAATGGTATTGCCTAGGTTTTCTTGTAGGATTTTAATGGTTTTAGGTCTAACATTGAAGTCTTTAATCCATCTTGAATTAATTTTTGTATAAGGTGTAAGGAAGGGATCCAGTTGCAGCTTTCTACATATGGCTAGCCAGTTTTCCCAGCACCATTTCTTAAATAGGGAATCCTTTCCCCATTTCTTGTTTTTGTCAGGTTTGTCAAAGATCAGATAGTTGTAGCTATGCGGCATCATTTCTGAGGGCTCTGTTCTGTTCCATTGATCTATGTCTCTGTTGTGGTACCAGTACCATGCTGTTTTGGTTACTGTAGCCTTGTAGTATAGTTTAAAGTCAGGTAGCGTGATGCCTCCAGCTTTGTTCTTTTGGCTTAGGATTGACTTGGCGATGCGGGCTCTTTTTTGGTTCCATATGAACTTTAAAGTAGTTTTTTCCAATTCTGTGAAGAAAGTCATTGGTAGCTTGATGGGGATGGCATTGAATCTATAAATTACCTTGGGCAGTATGGCCATTTTCACGATATTGATTCTTCCAACCCATGAGCGTGGAATGTTCTTCCATTTGTTTGTATCCTCTTTTATTTCATTGAGCAGTGGTTTGTAGTTCTCCTTGAAGAGGTCCTTCACATCCCTTGTAAGTTGGATTCCTAGGTATTTTATTCTCTTTGAAGCAATTGTGAATGGGAGTTCACTCATGATTTGGCTCTCTGTTTGTCTGTTATTGGTGTACAAGAATGCTTGTGATTTTTGTACATTAATTTTGTATCCTGAGACTTTGCTGAAGTTGCTAATCAGCTTAAGGAGATTTTGGGCTGAGACAATGGGGTTTTCTAGATATACAATCATGTCATCTGCAAACAGGGACAATTTGACTTCCTCTTTTCCTAATTGAATACCCTTTATTTCCTTCTCCTGCCTGATTGCTCTGGCCAGAACTTCCAGCACTATGTTGAATAGGAGCGGTGAGAGAGGGCATCCCTGTCTTGTGCCAGTTTTCAGAGGGAATGCTTCCAGTTTTTGCCCATTCAGTATGATATTGGCTGTGGGTTTGTTGTAGATAGCTCTTATTATTTTGAGATACGTCCCATCAATACCTAATTTATTGAGAGTTTTTAGCATGAAGGGTTGTTGAATTTTGTCAAAGGCCTTTTCTGCATCTATTGAGATAATCATGTGGTTTTTGTCTTTGGTTCTGTTTATATGCTGGATTACATTTATTGATTTGCGTATGTTGAACCAGCCTTGCATCCCAGGGATGAAGCCCACTTGATCATGGTGGATAAGCTTTTTGATGTGCTGCTGGATTCGGTTTGCCAGTATTTTATTGAGGATTTTTGCATCAATGTTCATCAAGGATATTGGTCTGAAATTCTCTTTTTTGGTTATGTCTCTGCCAGGTTTTGGTATCAGGACGATGCTGGCTTCGTAAAATGTGTTAGGGAGGATTCCCTCTTTTTCTATCGATTGGAATAGTTTCACAAGGAATGGTACCAGTTCCTCCTTGTACCTCTGGTAGAATTCAGCTGTGAATCCATCAGGTCCTGGACTCTTTTTGGTTGGTAAGCTATTGATTATTGCCACAATTTCAGAACCTGTTATTGGTCTATTCAGAGATTCAACTTCTTCCTGGTTTAGTCTTGGGAGGGTGTATTTGTCGAGGAATTTATCCATTTCTTCTAGATTTTCTAGTTTATTTGCATAGAGGTGTTTGTAGTATTCTCTGATGGTAGATTGTATTTCTGTGGGATCGGTGGTGATATCCCCTTTTTCGTTTTTTATTGCATCTATTTGATTCTTCTCTCTTTTCTTCTTTATTAGTCTTGCTAGCGGTCCATCAATTTTGTTGATCTTTTCAAAAAACCAGCTCCTGGATTCATTAATTTTTTGAAGGGTTTTTTGTGTCTCTATTTCCTTCAGTTCTGCTCTGATTTTAGTTATTTCTAGCCTTCTGCTAGCTTTTGAATGTGTTTGCTCTTGCTTTTCTAGTTCTTTTAATTGTGATGTTAGGGTGTCAATTTTGGATCTTTCCTGCTTTCTCTTGTGGGCATTTAGTGCTATAAATTTCCCTCTACACACTGCTTTGAACGTGTCCCAGAGATTCTGGTATGTTGTGTCTTTGTTCTCGTTGGTTTCAAAGAACATCTTTATTTCTGCCTTCATTTCATTATGTACCCAATAGTCATTCAGGAGCAGGTTGTTCAGTTTCCATGTAGTTGAGCGGTTTTGACTGAGTTTCTTAATCCTGAGTTCTAGTTTGATTGCACTGTGGTCTGAGAGACAGTTTGTTATAATCTCTGTTCTTTTACATTTGCTGAGAAGAGCTTTACTTCCAACTATGTGGTCAATTTTGGAATAGGTGTGGTGTGGTGCTGAAAAAAATGTATATTCTGTTGATTTGGGGTGGAGAGTTCTGTAGATGTCTATTAGGTCCACTTTATGTAGAGCTGAGTTCAATTCCTGGATATCCTTGTTAACTTTCTGTCTCGTTGATCTGTCTAATGCTGACAGTGGGGTGTTAAAATCTCCCATTATTATTGTGTGGGAGTTTAAGTCCCTTTGTAGGTCACTGAGGACTTGCTTTATGAATCTGGGTGCTCCTGTGTTGGGTGCATATATATTTAGGATAGTTAGCTCTTCTTGTTGAATTGATCCCTTTACCATTATGTAATGGCCTTCTTTGTGTCTTTTGATCTTTGTTGGTTTAAAGTCTATTTTATCAGAGACTAGGATTGCAACCCCTGCCTTTTTTTGTTTTCCAGTTGCTTGATAGATCTTCCTCCATCCCTTTATTTTGAGTCTATGTGTATCTCTGCACGTGAGATGGGTTTCCTGAATACAGCACACTGATGGGTCCTGACTCCTTATCCAGTTTGCCAGTCTGTGTCTTTTGATTGGAGCATTTAGCCCATTTACATTTAACGTGAATATTGTTATGTGTGAATCTGATCCTGTCATTATGATGTTAGTTGGTTATTTTGCTCGTTAGTTGCTATAGTTTCTTCCTAGCCTCGATGGTCTTTACAATTTGGCATGTTTTTGCAGGGGCTGGTACCGGTTGTTCCTTTCCATGTTTAGTGCTTCCTTCAGGAGCTCTTTTAGGGCAGGCCTGGTGGTGACAAAATCACTCAGCGTTTGCTTGTCTGTAAAGTATTTTATTTCTCCTTCACTTATGAAGCTTAGTTTGGCGGGATAGGAAATTCTGGGTTGAAAATTCTTTTCTTTAAGAATGTTGAATATCGGCCCCCACTCTCTTCTGGCTTGTAGAGTTTCTGCTGAGAGATCAGCTGTTAGTCTGATGGGCTTCCCTTTGTGGGTAACCCGACCTTTCTCTCTGGCTGCCCTTAACATTTTTTCCTTCATTTCAACTTTGGTGAATCTGACAATTATGTGTCTTGGAGTTGCCCTTCTCGAGGAGTATCTTTGTGGCGTTCTCTGTACTTCCTGAATCTGAATGCTGGCCTGCCTTGCTAGATTGGGGAAGTTCTCCTGGATAATATCTTGCAGAGTGTTTTCCAACTTGGTTCCATTCTCCCCATCATCTGAAAAAGTCTTTTTGTGTTGTGTCTTTGCCAGGTTTTGGTATCAGGATGATGCTGGCCTCATAAAATGAGTTAGGGAGAGGTCCCTCTCTTCTATTGTTTGGAATAGTTTCAGAAGGAATGGTACCAGTTCCTCTTTGTACCTCTGGTAGAATTCGGCTGTGAATCTGTCTGGTCCTGGGCTGTTTTTGGTTGGTAGGCTATTATTTAGTGCCTTAATTTCAGTAACAAATAGACTTGTTGTTGGTCTATTTAGGGATTGGACTTCTTCCTGGTTTAGTCTTGGGAGGAGGGTGTATGTGTTCAAGAATTTATCAATTTCTTCTAGATTTTCTAGTTTATTTGCGTAGAAGTGTTTATAGTATTCTCTTATGGTAGTTTGTACTTCTGTGGAATCAGTGGTGATATCTCCTTTATCATTTTTTATTGTGTCTATTTGACTCTTCTCTCTTTTCTTCTTTATTAGTCTGGCTAGCAGTGTATCTATTTTGTTAATCTTTTCAAAAAACCAGCTCCTGGATTCATTGATTTTTTTGAATTTTTTTGTGTGTGTCTCTATCTCCTTCAGTTCTGCTCTGATCTTAGTTTTTTCTTGTATTCTGCTAGCTTTTGAATTTGTTTGCTCTTGCCTCTCTAGTTCTTTTAATTGTGATGTTAGGGTGTCAATTTGAGATCTTTCCTGTTTTCCATGTGGGCATTTAGTTCTATAAGTTTCCCTCTAAACACTGCTTCAGCTGTGTCCCAGAGATTCTGGTACATTGTGTCTTTGTTCTCATTGATTTCAAAGAACTTATTTATTTCTGCCTTTATTTTGTTATTTACCCAGTAGTCATTCAGGAGTAGGTTGTTCAGTTTACATGTAGAATGTGCAGTTTTGAGTGAGCTTCTTAATCCTGAGTTCTGATTTGATTGCACTGTGGTCTGAGAGACTGTTTGTTATGATTTCTGTTCTTTTGCATTTGCTGAGGAGTGTTTTACTTCCAATTATGTGGTCGATTTTAGACTAAGTGCGATGTGGTGCTGAGAAGAATGTATATTCTGTTGATTTGGGGTGGAGAGTTCTGTAGATGTCTATTAGCTCCACTTGGCCAGAGCTGAGTTCAAGTTCGGATATCCTTGTTAATTTTATGTCTCATTGATCTGTCTAATGGTGACAGTAGGGTGTTAAAGTATCCCACTACTCTTGTGTGGGAGTCTAAGTCCCTTTGTAGGTCTGTAAGAACTTGTTTTATGAATCTGGGTGCTCCTGTATTGGGTGCATATATATTTAGGATAGTTAGCTCTTCTTGTTGCCTCAATTCCCTTTACCATTATGTAATGCCCTTTTTGGTCTTTTTTGATCTTTCTAGGTTTAAAGTCTGTTTTATCAGAGACTAGGATTGCAACCCCTGCTTTTTTTGCTTTCCATTTGCTTGGCAAATCTTCCTCCATCCCTTTATTTTGAGCCTATGTGTGTCTTTGCATGTGAGATGGATCTCCTGAATACAGCACACCGAAGGGTCTTGACTCTTTATCCAATTTGCCAGTCTGTGTCTTTTAATTGGGGCATTTAGCCCATTTACTTTTAAGATTAATATGGTTATGTGTGAATCTGATCCTGTCATTATGATGCTAGCTTGTTACTTTGCCCACTAGTTGATGCAGTTTGTTCATAGTGTCGATGGTCTCTACATTTTTGTATGTTTGTGCAATGGCTGGTACCGGCTTTTCCTTTCCATATTTAATGCTTCCTCCAGGAGCTCTTGTAAGACAGGCCTGATGGTGACAAAATCTCTCAGCATTTGCTTGTCTTTAAAGCATTTTATTTCTCCTTCACTTATGAAGCTTAGTTTGGCTGGATATGAAATTCTGGGTTGAAAATTGTTTTCTTTAAGAATGTTGAATATTGACTTCTATTCTCTTCTGGCTTGTAGGGTTTCTGCAGAAAGATCCTCTGTTAGTCTGATGGGCTTCCCTTTATGGGTAACCTGACCTTTCTCTCTGGCTGCCCTTAACATTTTTTCCTTCATTTCAACCTTGGTGAATCTGACAATTATATGTTTTGGGGTTGCTCTTCTCCACGTGTATCTTTGTGGTATTCTATGTATTTCCTGTATTTGAATGTTAGCCTGCCTTGCTAGGTTTGGGAAATTCTCCTGGATAACATCCTGAAGAGTGTTTTCCAGCTTGGTTCCATTCTCCTTGTCACTTTTAGGCACACAAATCAAACATAGTTTGTTCTTTTCACATATTCCATATTTCTTGGAGGCTTCCTTCATTCCTTTTCATTATTTTTTCTCTAGTCTTGTCTTCATGCTTTATTTCATTAAGTTGATCTTCAATCTTTGATACCCTTTCTTCCGCTTGATCAATTCTGCTGTTGATACTTGTGTATTGTTCATGAAGTTCTTATGCTGTGTGCTTCAGGTCCATCAGGTCATTTATGTTCTTCTCTAAATGGTTATTCTAGTTAGCAATTCCTCTAACTTTTTTTCAAGGTTCTAAGCTTCCTTGCATTGGGTTAGAACATGCTTCTTTAGCTCAGAGGAGTTTGTTATTACCCACCTTCTGAAGCCTACTTCTGTCAATTAATCAAACTCATTGTCTGTCCAGTTTTCTTCCCTTGCTGGCAAGGAGTTGTGATCCTTTGGAGGAGAAGAGGCATTCTGGTTTTTGGAATTTTCAGCATTTTTGTGCTGCTTTTTCCTCATCTTTGTGGATTTGTCTACCTTTGGTCTTTGATTTTGGTGACCTTCAGATGGGGTTTCCGTGTGGACGCCCTTTTTGTTGATGTTGATGCTATTCCTTTCTGTTTGTTAGTTTTCCTTCTAACAGTCAGGCCCCTCTGCTGCAGGTCTGCTGGAGTTTGCTGGAGGTCCACTCCAGACCCTGTTTGCCTGCGTATCACCAGCGGAGGCTGCAGACCAGCAAAAATTGCTGCCTGCTCCTTTCTCTGGAAGCTTTGTCTCAGAGGGGCAACCACCAGATGCCAGCCAGAGCTCTCCTGTATGAGGTATCTGTTGACCCCTGCTGGGAGGTGTCTCCCAGTCAGGAGGCATGGGGGTCAGGGACCCACTTGAGGAGGCAGTCTTTTCCTTAGCAGAGCTCAAGCGCTGTGCTGGGAGATCCACTGCTCTCTTCAGACCCAGCAGGCAGGAACATTTAAGTCTGCTGAAGTTGTGCCCAAAGCTGCCCCTTCCCTGAGGTGCTCTGTCCCAGGGAGACGGGAGTTTTATCTGTAAGCCCCTGACTGGGGCTGCTGCCTTTCTTTCAGAGATGTCCTGCCCAGAGAGGAGCAATCTAGAGAGGCAGTCTGGCTACAGTGGCTTTGCGGTGCTGTAGTGGTCTCCACCCAGTCTGAACTTCCCAGCAGCTTTGTTTACACTGTGAGGGGAAAACCACCTGCTCAAGCCTCAGTAATGGCAGACGTCCCTCCCCCCACCAAGCTCAAGTGTCCCAGGTCAACTTCAGAGTGCTGTGCTGGCAGCGAGAATTTCAAGCCAGTGGATCTTAGCTTGCTGGGCCCTGTGGGGGCGGGATCCACTGAGCTAGACCACCTGGCTCCCTGGCTTCAGCCCCCTTTCCAGGCAAGTGAACGGTTCTCTCACTGGTGTTCCAGGCACCACTGGGGTATGAAAAAAAAAAAAAAAACACCTGCAGCTAGCTCGGTGTCTGCCCAAATGGCTGCCCAGTTTTGTGCTTGAAACCTAGGGATCTGGTGGTGTAGGCACTGGAAGGAATCTCCTGGTCTGAAGGTTGTGAAGACAGTGGGAAAAGCATAGTATCTGGGCCAGAGTGCACTGTTCCTCATGGCACATTCCTTCATGGCTTCCCTTGGCTAGGGGAGGGAGTTCCCTGACCCTTGCACTTTTTGGGTGAGCTGACACCCCACCCTGCTTCAGTTTGCTCTCCATGGGCCGCACCCACTGTCTAACCAGTCTGAATGAGATTAGCCAGGTACCTCAGTTGGAAATGCAGAAATCACCCACCTTCTGCATTGATCTCACTGGGAGCTACAGACTGGAGCTGTTCCTATTCGGCCATCTTGCCAGCCACTTCAATAGTGGCATCTTAAGAGAAACTGCAAGCAGTGCAAATGTTCTGGGGTAGAGGAAGAGTAAAGGATCATTGAAAATTGAAGGTTGCCTTGCCAGAAAAGAACCTCAGCTTGCCAGTCCCTAAGATGCATTACTATATTCATGTCCTTGTGTTAATCCATTGTACCTACAGCAAATTTCCCTTGCAAATTTACTTTGTGCTCTGCAGGGGTAACATTGAAATCTTTATCTACGAACTGATTTCTTATAGACTCTTAATCCAGCATTTCCCAAGCCCATAGGGATTTGGATTTAGGAAGGACTGGTTTTGTTTCATAGAGGGATGTGAAGGAATAGATCAAGAAGGTCCTATCTGGGGTGTGTCATACCAAACCCCTATCCACTCCATTGGGGGTGGCACCAGGTTGAAGAGGCCGAAGAGACCCAGAGCCTTGGGTCAAGACATGGGGCTTACATACAGGGCTTACATGTAAGAGAGAGTGTCCAGTAGTGGTAGGCTGGATAGGAGAACCACTGTTCCAGTGGTGGCAGGCTGGACAGTAGAACCGCAACAGCTTGCAACAACAACAACAAAAAAAGCATGCAGTTTATGTAGCATTTTCACTTAACCACCTTTCCCTAACAACCTCCACCTGGCAACCATCATTCAATCCAGAACTCGGGGACTCTATTACCTGTATGGCCTGTGTTCCACGGGACGGGACAGGGGCTCAGATGTTCCTTATGGACAAGGAAAGAATCTCTGGGTTGGCCACTTACAGATTCCCTAGCTCAACAGACATTCAGGTGCATCTGCCATACTGAGTCATTCAGGGTATGCTTAAGTTATTGCTGTCAGATATGTTTACCATACAGCTTGCTGGAGATGGAAACAAGGTTCAGGCAGGGTGCCCTAGTGGGGTGTTGTCAGCATTGTTCAGATTTTTTTTAAAGCTCATCAGCTATCTTTAGTGTTACTATATTTTATATGGGGCCCAAGACAATTCTTCTGTTTCCAGTGTGGTCCAGTGAAGCCAAAAGGCTGGACACCTGTGGTCCAGAAGGTTACTGATGGGGACACATGAAAAGACTAAAAGGACAAAGAATAATGTGGGTGGTGGAAGATGGACTTCTGCAGCTTCACACAGTGTATATGATCTCGTCTCCTGAAAAAAGCTATAGGAGAGGAGGAGCTGTGCGTTGTTCTTCCCTATATCTGCCATGGTGCTAAGCATGGTGTCTTCAAGCACCTACCAGAGAAAGAGCATAGAGACTGTCTTCTTATTAAATTCAACAAGCATTGGTTAAGCACCATCTTTGTGGTTGGCCACTATAAGTACATGTATGAGCCAAATGAAATAATGATATTCATTGATGGTCTCTGTTTTTGAGGAGTTTACAGCTCAACTGAGAACAATTCTAAGCCAATATAAGCCAATGTGTGAAGTGTGGCATGGGCTGTCTAGTTTACTTTGCAAGTAATGAGGTAATTCATTATAGGAGGAAATCCCTCCATTGAATTTTTGGTTCTTCATCTAAACCTTGAGAGAAGGATTTTGATTCACATTAGGAAGATGGCCCATCAGAGTCTCTGGCATACAAAGATTTACTAGATGAGTTCCAAGCAGGAGAAACTGCATAGGCAAGGCTATAGGCTAGAAAAGCCAAGAATCATAGACTCTCAGGATTGGGAGTGTAAGGGACACTGCTGGTTGCCCCTTCCTCCTTATTAACAACCCCAATTTTTTCAGTTATCCATCTTCCTCCAAATGGTCACGCACTTTGAGGGAAGTCTTGGCCCTTCCCAGAATCAACCAGTAGGTCTCAAATCCAAGCCCTCATAGTGCTGTGGTCCCTTGTCAGTGATTACTTTAGGTGTAGATATATGACCTAATTCTGGTCAAAGAAATGTGATGTGATTTGCCAGAGGACTTCTGGGAAAAGCTTTTCTCATCACAAGAAAGCCCCTCTTCTTCCCTGGACATTTCCTGAGTAATGGCTCCACAGGCCAGGGTAGGGAAGGTAAGGTTGGATGTAGGGCAAAGTGAGGAGTTTGGATTGTGTCAGGGATCATGATGCACTTTCCAGTGGGGTAGGCTCTAATTTGAAAGCAAGTTTTGAGGAGGTTAATTCTCAAGAGGACTAAAGAGGAGAGCCCACAGAGAACTATAGTACTAACTGAAGCATGAGGAGGGAAGAGCCTGATGGGTTCCTAGATGTGGAAATGAGAGGTGGAAATCCAAGAGGCCAAGAAAGAGGAATCTGTGGTATGTGAGGGTGAGCTGGATGTGAAGGTAAAAGTGAGAGGAAGAACTGTCAGATTGTGAACTGTGTTGTGGTGGACTGACGGTTGTGGGAAGTTGAGCTTTGGGTCCAGAAATGGAACAATGATTAAAACAACTACTACCACCTACTTTTACTGAGTGGCCAGTACTCAGTAAAAGAAAACAAAGTTGTCTTTATTATCTTTGAATCGTACAACAGTCCTAGGAGGTGAGAGTGCATTATTGTCCTTAGACAAGTGGTTCAGAGGAGGCAGAGACTTGCCTAAGGCCATATGACAAGCAAGTGGCAGGATTCAAACCTGAATCTATTCTATTCCAACATCATTCCTTGTTCCGTATTGAAATCCCTCAATCCCATATTGTTAAAACTCAGCATTTCTGAATTATGTGTGTCCCCATAAATATGCTCCCTCTCCCCAAACAACCACAAGAAAGCAAAATTCAACAACCCTTCATGCTAAAAACTCTCAATAAATTAGGTATTGATGGGACGTATCTCAAAATAATAAGAGCTATCTATGACAAACCCACAGCCAATATCATACTGAATGGGCAAAAACTGGAAGCCTTCCCTTTGAAAACTGGCACAAGACAGGGATGCCCTCTCTCACCACTCCTGTTCAACATAGTGTTGGAAGTTCTGGCCAGGGCAATCAGGCAGGAGAAGGAAATAAAGGGTATTCAATTAGGAAAAGAGGAAGCCAAATTGTCCCTGTTTGCAGATGACATGATTGTATATCTAGAAAACCCCATTGTCTCAGCCCAAAATCTCCTTAAGCTGATAAGCAACTTCAGCAAAGTCTCAGGATACAAAATCAATGTACAAAAATCACAAGCATTCTTGTGCACCAATCACAGACAGAGAGCCAAATCATGAGTGAACTCCCATTCACAACTGCTTCAAAGAGAATAAAATACCTAGGAATCCAACTTACAAGGGATGTGAAGGACCTCTTCAAGGAGAACTACAAACCACTGCTCAATGAAATAAAAGAGGATACAAACAAATGGAAGAACATTCCATGCTCATGGGTTGGAAGAATCAATATTGTGAAAATGGCCATACTGCCCAAGGTAATTTATAGATTCAATGCCATCCCCATCAAGCTACCAATGACTTTCTTCACAGAATTGGAAAAAACTACTTTAAAGTTCATATGGAACCAAAAAAGAGCCCACATCGCCAAGTCAATCCTAAGCCAAAAGAACAAAGCTGGAGGCATCATGCTACCTGACTTCAAACTATACTACAAGGCTACAGTAACCAAAACAGCATGGTACTGGTACCACAACAGAGACATAGATCAATGGAACAGAACAGAGCCCTCAGAAATAATGCCACATATCTACAACTATCTGATCTTTGACAAACCTGACAAAAACAAGCAATGGGATAAGGATTCCCTATTTAATAAATGGTGCTGGGAAAACTGGCTAGCCATATGTAGAAAGCTGAAACTGGATCCCTTCCTTACACCTTATACAAAAATTAATTGGAGATGGATTAAAGACTTACATGTTAAAACCCTAGAAGAAAACCAGGCAATACCATTCAGGACATAGGCATGGGCAAGGACTTCATGTCTAAAACACCAAAAGCAATGGCAACAAAAGCCAAAATTGACAAATGGGATCTAATTAAACTAAAGAGCTTCTGCACAGCAAAAGAAACTACCATCAGAGTGAACAGGCAACCTACACAATGGGAGAAAATGTTCGCAACCTATTCATCTGACAAAGGGCTAATATCCAGAATATACAATGAACTCAAACAAATTTACAAGAAAAAAACAAACAACCCCATCAACAAGTGGGCAAAGGATATGAACAGACACTTCTCAAAAGAAGACATTTATGCAGCCAAAAAACACATGAAAAAATGCTCATCATCACTGGCCATCAGAGAAATGCAAATCAAAACCACAATGAGATACCATCTCACACCAGTTAGAATGGTGATCATTAAAAAGTCAGGAAACAACAGGTGCTGGAGAGGATGTGGAGAAATAGGAACACTTTTACACTGTTGGTGGGTCTGTAAACTAGTTCAACCATTGTGGAAGTCAGTGTGGCGAACCCTCAGGGATCTAGAACTAGAAATACCATTTGACCCAGCCATCCCATTACTGGGTATATACCCAAAGGACTATAAGTCATGCTGCTATAAAGACACATACACACATATGTTTATTGCAGCACTATTCACAATAGCAAAGACTTGGAACCAACCCAAATGTCCAACAACGATAGACTGGATTAAGAAAATGTGGCACATATACACCATGGAATACTATGCAGCCATAAAACATGATGAGTTCATGTCCTTTGTAGGGACATGGATGAAACTTGAAACCATAGTTCTCAGTAAACTATCACAAGGACAAAAAACCAAACACTGCATGTTCTCACTCATAGGTCGGAATTGAACAATGAGAACACATGGACACAGGAAAGGGAACATCACACTCCGGGGACTGTTGTGGCGTGGGGTGGGGGAGGGATAGCATTAGGAGATATACCTAATGCTAAATGGCGAGTTAATGGGTGCAGCACACCAACATGGCACTTGTATACATATGTAACAAACCTGAACATTGTGCACATGTACCCTAAAACTTAAAGTATAATAATAATAATAAAAAGAAAGCAAACCCATTCCTAAAGCGAATGAGATCAGCAACAGGTATCTGCAAGAGTCCATGTGCATCAGTCTCAGGGCTCGAGTCCCTTGCAGGGAGATGGGGTGAAATGGGTTTGTGAATTTCCATGCCACATCAAGGTGCCATGTTAAAGAGCCTCAGCAAGAAAGCCAGGGCTTGCACCTCGGGCAGGTTCTTCAGACCTGCACAGGCAGAGCCTTTTAAGTACACACCAAACACTTCATGGAGCTCCTGCTCCCATGATGCCCCCTTAAGTAGGTGTCAGGATGTTTAATGGCCTCCACATTTTGAAGCCTCCCTGCACAGCTTGTGGAGCACCCCAGCCAACACAGATGTTACCTGTGTGCCCCCTGCAGCCCACTCCTGAACACTCCTAGACAACTCCCTGCACTGGGTTCCAAGACAGGCTGAGAAATTGCCTCCTAAGAGGCCTTTGAAAAGAAAGATCTCTTTAGCAGGCCTGACATGGGAACAGATGGAATTGATTAGCTTTTAAGAGACCCTGGAGCTCTGCATTTCTGCAGGTTTGCCTTTCCTAGTAGCATACACTGAGAGATTCATGAAGCTATAAATCAATCAGCTCAAATCAAGGCCAAGGGGAAAAATGACTCCCTGCCCCATGGGCAGGGCATGGGCACAAATCAGTGGAAATGTTAGGACTAGAACTCAGGCCTCCTGCCTCTTATTTCAAAAGTTTTTACTCCTCTCCATTGTGCACAGTGATAGTTATTCCCTCCACTATTTGAATCAAACTTAATTTGCAATTATTATATTTATGTAGCACTTCGAACTGTTAGGGTGAACTCAAATACAATCCTGCCAACTGCCCTGTGCAACGGACAAGGCAGCCCCCTTCCACACAAGGAAATAGACAATTCAGGAAATTCACTGACTCCCCAAACCTGTACAAATAGAGATATAGCTGAACCTAGGGTTGGAGTTTCTATTTGCCTCCAGGACTCCTTCTGCTACTAAACTATGAACTTCCAATGGTTAGGAGACAAATTTGTTTGCCCATCATTTTATACCCAGCAGCTAGCACAGGGCCTTCCACACAGTTCTTGTCAGATGGAAGGAAGGATGGATGGAAGGAATAGTGGATAGATAGAAGAAATTTTATTTTTCTGATGACTTCCAATAGAATCCTAGAGGAGTGAGCTTCTATTATCCATGGCTCCTTACTTAAAGACAGAGCTCTAACTCTATAACTTTGTTTAAAATGCATTGCGTGTTAAATTTTTAAAACATGAATGTAAAAAGTGAAAAAATTCCATTAAGGATCTTCAGCAAGAAGACTTGCGTAGGATTTAGTGGGCACTCAGTATGTTTCTGAAACTTAATTGGATTTAAATGCTAGGATGGGGAGATAAAAGTAGTTTCAAAAAGTTTCTGTTACCAGGATAAAGGATAGACTTTATCCATTATTTGCAAAATAACTTTATCCCCAAATCCAGCCTATCAGTTGGGGAGAAATCAATAAGTAGAGTGAAATGAGATTATGTCCTACACTTCCAGAATCCTTGGTTTGCAAAATTATTAACGATGTCCAATCCTCATCACAAATGAGGTTCCATAGATTGCCCTGGCCTGCTGCTGCAAGATGGACTCTGGATAAGCCAATCTGTGCTTCTCATGTGCAGCCAAGTGGACGACATAGATGTGATATCATGGTAACATTTTTACTAAGTGGAAGAATAGATGAAGCTAGAGTGAACCTCCTTGGATTGTAAGGGGGTGGGAGTGGAGGTAAGAAGTAGTAAAGAGCAGAGAAAATTACCTTTTACTAGACAAAGATGCACGAAGCTTGAATTCAAGTAATAGCAGAACAAATACAGGTAAAATGCTGGCTAAAATAAGATAAATAGGTAAATGATTTTGATTATTAAACTGAGAGGGCAGCATTTGAGAGTAAACCTCTACCTAGGCCAGTGGTTTTAAACCTTCGTTAAGAATCCACTTACGAAAAATTACAGACTCCAGCTCTCTTGCCAATTCTGATTCATTGTGTCAGGAGTAGGGCCCAAGACTCTCCATTTTAAAACTACTTACAACTTATTCTCCTGCAGGAAGCTTGTTCTCCACACAAGTAACAGATGGGCCATATTTTCTTAAACATTACCCTGGGAAAACACAAAGCATCAGAGAGCAAACCCAAGTGGAAGTCCACTCAACTATTCTCACCTTATATCCCTAAGGAATAGGGATATAAGGAATGAAAATATATTTGCACAGTTGTACAGTGTGTGCTTTAAGCTAAGTGTTATTACTATTTTTTTTTTTTTGAGATGGAGTCTTGCTCTGTTGCCCAGGCTGGAGTGCAATGGCATGATCTTGGCTCACTGCAACATCCACCTCCTGGGTTCAAGCAATTCTCCTGCCTCAGTCTCCCGAGTAGCTGGGATTACAGGCATGCGCCACCCTGCCCCACTAATTTTTGTATTTTTAGTAGAGGAGGGGTTTTGCCATGTTGGCCAGGCTGGTCTCGAACGCCTGACCTCAGGTGATCTGTGAGCCTCAGCTTCCCACAGTGCTGGGATTATAGGCGTGAGCCACCTCGCCCAGCCTAAGCTAAGTGTTATTTAAAAAGAGTCAAAAAGAAAAAAATTAACTTAAAAGTGTATAAAGTAGAAAAGTTACAGTAAGCTAAAGTTAATTTATTATTAAAGAAAATTTTTTTGAAAAAAATTTAGTGTAGCCTAAGTATACAGTGTTATAAAGTCTACATTAGTATACAGTAATGTCCTAGGCCTTCACATTCGAGTGAATGTGAAGTCACCTCTCACTGACTCACCCAGAGCAACTTCCAGTTCTGCAAATTTCATTCATTGTAGGTGTCCTATACAAGTGCACCATTTTATATATATATATCATTTTTACCATACTTTTTTAATGTTTGGGTGTTCAGATACACAAATATTTGCTATTTTGTTACAATTATGTACAGTAGTCAGTACAGTAACATGATGTACATGTTTGTAGCCTAGGAGCAATAGGCTATACCACGTAGCCTAGGTGTGTAATAGGCTATACCACATAGCCTAGGTGTGTAATTGGCTATACCATGTAGCCTAGGTGTGTAATAGGCTATACCATCTAGGTTTATGTAAGTGTGCTTTATGGTGTTCACACAATGATGAAATTGTCTAATGATGCATTTTCCGAAACATGTATCCATTGTGACTGTATTTTTTTGAAGATTTTTATATCTGTGTTCATCAAGGATATTAGCCTGTAGTCTTCTTTTCTTTGTAGTGTCCTTGTCTGGCTTTAGTATCAAAGTAATGCTGGCCTTGTAGATGAGTTTGGAAGTATTTCCTCCTCTTTTTGGAAGAATTTGAGAAAGATTGGTATTAGCTCTTCTTTAAATATTTGGTAGAATTCAACAGTGAAGCTATCTGGTCCTGGGTTTTTCTTTGATGGATGACTTTTGATCACTGATTCTATCTCCTTACTCACTCTTAGATCTGTTCATATTTTCTATTTCTTCATGATTCAGTCTTGGCAGGTACTATATTGCCAAGAATTCATCCATTTCTTGTAGATTATCCAATTCTTTGATATATAATTGTTCATAACAGTCTTTTATGATCTTTTGTATTTCTGTAGTATCAGTTGTAATGTCTTCTCTTTCATTGCTGATTTTGAGTCCTCTCTCTTTTTTTCACAGTATAGCTAAGTGTTTGTCAATTTTGCTTATCTTTTCAAAAAACCCAACTGTTAGTTTTGTTGATCTTTTCTATTATTTTTCTAGTCTTTATTTACTTCTGATCTTTGTTTTCCTTCCTTATGCCAACTTTGGGCTCAGTTTGTTCTTTTTCTAGTTCCTTGAGGTATAAGATTAGGTTACTTGTTTGTGAGTCTTTTTTTTTTTTTTTTGGAAACCCCGTCTTGCTCTGTCACCCAGGCTGTAGTGCAGTGATGCGATATCAGCTCACTGCAATCTCTGCCTCCTGGGTTCAAACAATTCTCCCACTTCAGCCTCCTGAGTAGCCAGGATTACAGGCACCTGAACCATGCCTGGCTAATTTTTTAGTAGAGATGGGGTTTTGCCATGTTGGCCAGGCTGGTCTGGATCTCCTGACCTCAGGTGATCCACCTACCTTGGCCTCCCAAAATGCTGGGGTTACAGGCGTAAGCCACCACGCCAGGGCCCTTTCTTCTTTTTTGATGTAGGAGTTTATTGCTATAAATTTTCCTCTTAGAATTGCTTTTGTTGCATCTCATAAATTACATTATGCTATGTTTCCAGTTTCATTTATCTCAAGATATTTTTAAATTTCCCTTTAATTTCTTCTTTGACCTAAGGGTTGTTCAGAGTATGTTGTTTAATTTCCACGTATTTGAATTTTCTAAAATTCCTCCTGTTACTGATTTCTAGCTTTATATCATAGTGATTAGAAAAGATACTTTCCATAGATAGGATTTCAACATCCTCAAATTTGTTAAGACCTGTTTTGTGGCCTAACATATGATCTATACAGGAAAATGTTCTGTGTGCATTGGAGAAGAATGTATATCCTGTTGCTGTTGAAGGAAATGTTCTGTATATGTCTGTAGATCCATTTTGTTCAAAGTGTAGTTCAAGTCGAATGTTGTCTTATTTATTTTCTGTCTGTCTGATCTGTCTATTATTGAAAGTTGGATATTGAGGTCTTCTGCTATTATTGTATTGCAGTGTATCTCACCCTTCAGATATTTTAATATTTGCTTTACATATTTAAGTTCTCCAAGGTTAGCTGCAAATATATTTATAGAAGTTATACCCTCTTGATGAACTGACTCCTTTATCATTACATAGTGATCTTCTTTGTCTCTTTTTTACAGTTTTTGACTTAATATCTATTCTGTCTGATATAACTAACCCCTATTCTTCTTTGGTTTACATTTGCATGGAATATCTTTTTTCATCCCTCCACTTTCAGTTTCTATTTTTTTGAGACAGAGTTTTGCCCTTGTTGCCCAGGCTGGAGTGCAATGGCACGATCTCGGCTCACTGCAACCTCTGCCTCCTGGGTTCAAGCAATTCTCTTACCTCGGTCTCCCTCGGTAACTGAGATTATACACACCTGCCACCACGCCTGGATAATTTTTGTATTTTAGTAGAGATGGGGTTCACCATGTTGGTCAAGCTGGTCTTGAACTCCTGACCTCAGGTGATCCACCCACCTTGGCCTCCCCAAGTGCTGGGATTACAGGAGTGAGCCGCTGTGCCCGGCCTCTGCGTGTTCTTAAAGGTGAACTGAATCTCTTGTAGGCAAAATATGTGGGTCTTTTTTTTTTTTTTTTTTAACCATTCAGCCACTTTAGCCTTTTGATAGGAGAATTTAATTCATTTACATTCAAAGTAATTATTGATAAGTAAGGACTCACTACTGCCATTTTGTTAATGGTTTCCTGGTTGTTTTGTGGATCCTCTGTTCCTTTTTTCCTCTCTTGCTGATGTGGTTTGATGGTCTTCTGTCACCATCAAAAGTTTCTGTTAGAAACTTTTCTTCAAAGAATTAGGTATTTTAATCCAAATGTATCAGGCATTGTGCTCACCACTTTTCATATATTATCTTTAATTGTCACTACTTTATTGGAAACATTTCATTACCCCTATTTTACAGATGAGAAAACTGAGGCTCAACTGTAGTCATTTGTCAAGGTCACTACTAACCAGATGACCTAGAATTTGGGTCTAAGTCTGAACATCTGCTCTTAAGCTTCTCAATAACATCAATGTTTTGCAAATTGGAGTGGGTCTCCCTGGAACTTATCCCTGACCAGAGACACACACATCTTTTCTCAGTCATTTCAAAGCAAATACTTTTTTGGCCTTTAACATTCCTGATCTTGAATGTTCTGAGATTCCTTCCTTTCAAGGTATTTGTAGTTTGGAGGCTGAACTTAGCCAAAACAACACATTAGATCAAATGTGTGCTTCTCCCCTTCCCCCTGCTTAATTGCATCTGATGAATAGTCCTTTCAGACATCTAATTCCAGGCACTTAGCTGTCTCTTACATTTGCTTCCAGGGATCATGGTCCCTGAAGTTGAAGCATATGTTTTCCCAGTGAACTTTTTGCACTTTGAAAACTGCATTCTGTTCTCTCTTATTAAATTCCAGCTTTCATGACTAATATGCGATGATAGCTCCAGAAATGTTTATCTGGTAAATTAAAATGGGCGGGGTCTTCCACTCACAAATTACTTCAGGATAGGACTCAGATGCCTGCCCATAGAATTGCCTCATAAATGCTAGTATAAAATGGATTTGAGCTTTTACAATTTCAGCTTGTTCTTGGTTTAGGGGACTATTATCTTAGTGTATCTTCATAGGGTTCTGAGCTCCTAGCCTATTTCTTAAACTGAGGCTGCAGATTTATGATTCAGTGGAAAAAAATGTGTGACTACTTCTCAAAACTGCCTTGAAAAAACAAGCAGATAGGATGTTTTTCTCTCCCTATCTTGTACTTACATGTAAATAATGACTCATTGGCTGCGCCTCTGAGTCAGGGGGACGGTAATTTCAGAATCGCAGGTTTGATGATTATTTGCTTTGGATATCAAATGTTTGTATTAGAACAGAGGCACATTCCAAACAACTTACTGCCCAGAGACCCAGATTCACTAGAGGCCTTCTAGACGTCAGGAAGGTGTTTGTTTTATAAAGTGGAGGCATGTGTGGGTCTGTGCCATGTTCACAGCCATAAAGGAAAGTGAAGAGTGTTAAGTGTGACTTTTCAGGGAAAGGGGCCTAAAGCCTCTGATTATTATTTCTGAAGGAGTAAATATTTTAGTAGAAAAAGAAACTTCTTTGTACCAACTGTCTGAGTTTCTTGGCACATTTTAATATTCTAGGTAACAGCTGAAACTACATTAACTTTCTTTGTTCTAACTGGAAGCATCTGTGACTTGCGGAATTAGAATTTTTAGATTCTGAAGTGATTTTCTATTTGAACAGAGGTGTCAATTTCAGCTGAAATTTCCTTCTATTCGGCCTTTTTCCCCCTCCTTATTATAAAATGTTCAGTCAGCTAATGATGTGATGGAGGTTCAAGGCCTTCTTCATCAGCTTTTCCATGTACTCATGATTTTTAGTGAAAATTGCACATATACTTCTTCAGCTATTTGCACACCTTATCAGGATTCTTCTTATTCAAGGAGAGAACAGATGGAGAAACTCTTTCAACCCTTGGAACTCAACTCGAACAATTATTTTCTGCCAAAAAAAAATCTCATAATCAACAAAGAGTATAGAGCAATATCTGAGATTTGCAAATTCCAGGAAGAAAAAAAGAGTACAAACAATTAGAAACCTATTTCAGTTTTTCTCTATGTTAATAGAAGCCTGTCTTCTACAGGGCTTAGTGTTTTACAATCATTACCTGAAACTCCAACAAGAAAGGCAAGAAGGCACAATGGTTTCTTACCTGCTTTCCCTTACTACTTTGACAACTTACCTCAGTGGTATTACCTCATCTTATTGAGCTTCATTAATCTCAGGTGTAAATGAGAACAACAACATATACCTCCCAGACTTGTGGCAGTTAAGTAAATGGTGTAGCATTTATAAAATGTTCCCAACAGGAGCTAAATAAATGTTGGCTTCTTTTTTTTTTCTTTCTTACTTTTTACATATGGCAACTAACGCAATAATGACATGACTCAGTCCAAAGATCAAGTCTTCAAGGAGCCAAGACCAGGCCTGAGGTTTGCTGGTTTAACACCTTTAAGTCTCCCTCCATAGAGTTTGGCAAAGAGTGAATTGTAGACTACCAAAAAGTCATGAAGAGCAAAAGACTGTGGGTGATATATAGTCAACCTCCCAGACCCCCTTCCCCACTGGATACCAAAATCCATGGATGCTCAAATCCCTGATATAAAATGGTATAGTATTTGCATATAACATACATATCCTACAATATACTTTAAATCATCTCTAGATTACTTACAATACCTAATACAATGTAAAATCTCTGTAAATAGTTGTTACAAGACTTGGAACCAACCCAAATGCCCATCAATGATAGACTGGATAAAGAAAATGTGGCACATATACACCATGGAATACTATGCAGCCATAAAAAAGAATGAGATTATGTCCTTTGCAGGGACATGGATGAAGCTGGAACCCATCATTCTCAGCAAACTAACATAGAAACAGAAAACCAAACTCCACATGTTCTCGCTCATATGCGGGAGTTGAACAGTGAGAATACATGGACACAGGGAGGGGAATAACATACACTGGGGCCTGTTGGTGGGTCGAGGAGGGAGCGGGGCAAGGGAAGGGATAGCATTAGGACAAATACCTAATGCATGTGGGGCTTAAAACCTAGATGACAGGTTGATAGGTGCAGCAAACCACCATGGCACATGTATACCTATGTAACAATACATTCTGCACATATATCCTAGAACTTAATGTAAAAAAAAAAAGAAAAAGAAAAAAATAGTCATTACACTACATTTTTAATTTGTGTTATTTTTTATCATTGCTTTTTTTTAAATTGGCCTTTTTTTCTTAATCTGTTTGTTTGTTTGTGACAGAGTCTCTTTCTGTCACCCAGGCTGGAGTACAATGACGCAGTCTCGGCTCACGGCAACCTCCGCCTCCCGAGTTCAAGCAATTCTTCTGCCTCAGCCTCCCGAGTAGCTGGGACTACAGGCGTGTGCCACCACACCCAGCTAATTTTTGTATTTTTAGTAGAGATGGGGTTTTGCCATGTTGGCCGGGCTTGTCTCAAACTACTGAACTCAGGTGATCTACCAACTTCAGCCTCCCAAAGTGCTGGGGTTACAGGTATGAGTCACCATGCCCAGCCTTTTTTCCTAATATTTTCAGTCCACAGTAGGTTGAATCCAAGATGTAGAACCTATGGATATGGATGGCCAACTGTAAGCCACTTCACAGAGGCTTTGGGTTATTACCAGAATTTTAATTAATGACTACACAGGGAAAGGACTCAAAATAATGCCACTGAGAGAATGAGCTTGACTTTCTACAGTAGGCACCTAGCAAATGTAGTTTTGAAATTAGTAGACTGGATCTACAGATCAGTGAGTTTTTGAGAGTGAGAAGAAAAATAAATAATTGTGTTAATAATTGTGTCAAGACACAGGGGAACCAAAGTACGTGGCTGCCCTGTCCATGAACCATAGCATGAAATTCTGTGTCTCTTGGAGAGGCAGTGACATTCATACCTTTGACAAACGTTTCTTAAATTCCACCTGAAAATTTATAGAGTGGCTCCTTTACGACTGACTTTATACATGTATTGTTTTATTTAATGCTCATACCAGCTTAGTGAGATAGATTCAATGATTACAGCTCCATTTTATTATTATTATTATTTTATTGTTTGAGACAGAGTCTCGCTCTGTCGCCCAGGCTGGAGTGCAGTGGTGCAATCTCAGCTCACTGCAAGCTCCGCCTCCTGGGTTCACGCCATTCTTCTGCCTCAGCCTCCGAAGTAGCTGGGACTACAGGCGCCCGCCACCACGCCCGGCTAATTTTTTTGTATTTTTTAGTGGAGATGGGGTTTCACCGTGTTAGCCAGGATGGTCTCAATCTCCTGACGTCATGATCCGCCCTCCTCGGCCTCCCAAAGTGCTGGGATTACAGGCGTGAGCCACTACGCCCGGCCACAGCTCCATTTTAATAATTAGCAATGGAGATTTGGTGGAGTTAAATAATTTTCCAAAGTTGCACAATAAATAAGGGTTGGATCTGGGCTTTGAACCCAGGTCTGTCTAGCTCCGAGTCACAGGTAACTGTGTGCCTTGCTAGATTATAGTCATGGAACTCTAGAGTTTTGGAAGTTATCTGATCTACCTTCTTCATCTTACCGACTGAAGAACAGGCTCAGAGAGGTCTGGTAACTTTCCCAAACTCACATAGTTAGATATAGTCGTAGAAAAACTTACATTGCTCTTGTTCTAAATGCTCCATTCCCACATTTAGAGAAAGGAATTGACCATCTATGCAGAAATCCCTTTCTGAAGTAGATGCTATGTTTGCAGGGCTGCATTAGGGGACCCATGCAATCAATGGAAGTAGAGGATACAGTTCCTGCCCTTCTGAGCTTTGAGTCTACTGGAGGAAAATCATCCTGCAGGAACAAGAGGGAGGCAGAGAAAGAGGAGGGCCAAGGGGCCCTAGAAGGGACTCCAGGCCCAGCTCTGCAGCTCTCTCACTCTGTGGACTAGCCATTCTGGGCCCGCTTGTTCTCTAATTCTCCTCGGTCTTCAAATAATGTTTCTGTTATACCCCATTGTAAGGTTTTTTGGGTTTTTTTGTTTGTTTGTTTCTGATCTGACTGCATCAGAAAACCCCTCTGGATCAGAGATAAAGTCTTGCTCATACTTGTTTTCCATGTACTCAGCACAGTGCCTGGCACAAAGCAGAATGCATGAAGTCAGCACAGGGCCTAAGCACTTGTTAATCTCAAGTGTGGGAAACTGAGGAACCCCCGTCCATTCCAGGGAGGTCCCACTGATGGAGTCACATGGACAGACGTCAGGGTCCACACCTTTACACCTGGGCTGTAAAATCAGGAGCACTCCACATCCACTGGTTATCTGGGAAGGTCAGAAGGAAAGGGGGCCTCCATGGGGCTGGGAGGGGGACATAGCCACTCCCTCTGTAACTTCCCACCTCAGAGGCGAACAGGATGAGCTTTCCAAGGTACAGGAAGTTAGCTATGGTTGTTCAGTGGGTTCAAATAATCAAAATATTCTTCAGGATAGGAAATAACACCAAAGAAGGATTATGAGTGACCCACCACTAACATGTTCAGTTGTCTGTGGCCACCCCATCCCGCACTGCAGTCACACTTCCCTGAGGACGTTCCACAGAAAGCAGTGGAAAGTGTGATTTTAAAGCTCTTCCAAGGCGTGGACAGTTACCTCACTTGGGTCTCTCCAGTTCTGCCCCCCAGGCCTACAGAGCCTTCGAGGATTTCTTAGATCTGCTTCCTGGGCTTCTTAGACCTACCTATGTTTTCTTGCTGTACTGTTGACTCTGGGAGACTGCTGCTGAGCTCTAAAAATAGCCTCTTGCAGGTCCTCAGAGGACAGGTTCCCTTCCTGCCAAAAAATGTGTGGAATGGTGGTTCCGTTGGCAACAGCGAGCCTTTGTTAGAGTTGAAAGTGCGTATCCCTCCTCCTGAGCCCAGCTGCAGTGGTTTGCCTAATGTCACTGACTGTTTTAATTAAGCCCTTTATTGTTGGACTCAGTGCCAAGAAGCCTAAATGAACATTGTCTACTTGAGTGGGTGCTGCTGAGGATTCTTTTTTTCAATTCTATTTTAGGAAATTTCCAAGAATCACTCTTCTACAGGCCAAGATAAGGGTTGAGAGTCTTTTTCTCAAGAAATAACATTCTCCTAAGTGAACATTATCTTTGTTTTTCTTTCTCTCTCGTGTAACTGAATTCAAACATTCAGGAGGATTTTTCTGGCTCCTGATGGAAACTGAAGATAGTGATATAATTTGCATGCCTTTGTCGGATGGAGGAAACTTCACTTACACTTGCCCTGATGAAATTCCAACAGACTTTGAGCTTTAAGAAATGTACAGGGAAGGAATTGTGATATCACCACTACTCATAGCTACTACACAAAAATTGGATGGTTGGCATATTTGCTTCCTAGGGCTACTGTATGTAACAAAATACTACAAATTGGATGGCTTAAAACGACAGAAATTTATTTTCTCATAGTTCCAGTGGCAAGAAGTCCAAAATCAGGTGTCAGCAGGTCATGCTCCCTCTGACACCTGTGGGAGACACTCCTTGCTGCCCCTTCTAGCTTCTGTTATTTGCTGGCAATCCTTGGCATTCCTGGCCTCTGGATGCATCACTCCAATCTCTGTTTCTATCATCCCATGGGTATTTCTCCCTGTATGTCCCTGTCTTCTCCTGTTCTTATAAGGATACTAGTGCTTTTATATTAGGGCCCACACTAACTTCATCTTAACTTGACCATGTCTGCAAAGACCCTATTCCAAATAGGGTCACAGGCACCCGACAGTAGAATTTGTGGGGAGCTGGAGATCACCTCCACCACCCCCTTATAGCTTTTAGTGGGCTCTTCAGCTGATTCTAGAAGTCAAATTGACACCAGGCAGATAAACAAGAGAAAAATATACAAATTGTGTTAGTTTTACATATACATGAAGATCTTAAGAGAGTGAAGTCTGTAGAAGTGGCCAAAGCAAGATGCTTTTGTGCCTTTTGGACGAAGAATGATAAATTCGAGAAGAAATGACAGGACAAAGAAAATCTGGCTGGGCGTAGTAAATTTCCTAGGGGAGTCACTGGAAGATATATGGGGAATGTAAAACAGGTGGATGATGATAAGTGTTACTTTGTTAAGTATGTTTATTCAAGTCGATCCCAGCCTCCATTTCCAAGTCTCTCATGATAAGGGCATTTTCTCCCCTGGTATGGAGAGGTTCCCCCTCCCAGAGGAATCTTTATCATAGGCTGCATGCAGGAAAAGACAGGTCAGCTCTCCCTTTCCGAAACTACAATTTCTCCAAGTGTTTTCAACTCTAAATAATCAATTAATGAGATGGCATATTTGGGGATGGGACAGCCTTCACAACTTCAAATTTCAACATATTTTCCTGAGGGATATAACTCAAATGGCTGCAAATTTTTCTCACTCAGAAAAGGTTTGGGTATTTTTCCACTCTCTACCGTAAGTAACCAATATCAGCTACTGCTTTTGGAGAATTTACCACATGCCAAGCCCTAGGCCACGTTCCTGATATATATTCTTTTATTTAATCTTCATAGAAATACTTTGAAGTAAACATTATTATATGCCTAGTTTACAACTGTCAAAATAAAGGTCCAGCTCCGCCTCCTTCCAGCACCCATATTCTGAACAAGTCACCATACCTAACACATACATCGCTTATAGAGTACCTGCCGTGTGCCTGGTGCTACGCTAGGCCCTGGGAACAAATGTCATCCTGCCCTCAGGGAACATGAGTCTAGTGGGAAGAGATATGCATCAGAGATATAATTTCCTAAATATCAATTACTACCTCCCAGTGTCATAGCATCATTTCCCACAAGGAATTTTTTTCCTTTGCTCTCATTGCCAGAGGTCTGTTGAAAGAACAGTGGCTGCTGAGATGAAAAGCAGTGCAGAGTCCCTCAAAAAGGGGGTTTCCTCCCTTCCACTTTAATCAGAGCTCCAACATGTCGACAGGTTGAAGCTCTGATTAAATTGGAACTGAGCATCTCTGGACATTTTTATTGAACAAACAAAATGTTTCCTAGCCATATTATGCTGAGGAACAACAACCCTAAAATCTCAATGCCTAAAGCACAGTTTATTCTGTGCTCTGCACCATGCGCCTCTGACCCCCACATCTAGGGACTGTGCTCTATGTCACCCTCACACCGGATGCAGGCTAATGAAGTAGTCTTATCTGGAACTCTACAAGTTATGTGGCAAAAAGAAAAAGAGAAGATAGCAAATCACACTGACTCTGAAACACTCCCACCCAGAGGTGTCATGTTGCATTTCATTAGCCAAAGCAGGTCACCGGGCTGTGCTTTATTTCAACAAATCATGGAAGGGCAGCCTGCCTTGTGCCTGCAAGAGAGAATAGATATATTTAGAGAACAGAATGAATTGCTTCCACGAATGGACAGAAAGAAGTTTCAACCCTGTTCCAGGATGAACAGCCCATAACAAATATGCCTTTCAGACCAAACAAAATAAGTATTTGAAGGAGTAGATCAGGTACTCAGTGCAATTTTTGCTAAATGACCATTCCCTTCCCTCTCTGCATACTTAACCCAAAGCTCCATGCAGCAGAAGCCATGCCCCTTCTCTGACCACTCGTTTGGTCAGTGGGCCCTGATGACCAAGCACCAGCTAAGAGAGAACCTGTGGTCTTTTTTGGAAATGAAAGTAGGAAAGTCCAAATGTGAAAGCCATGAATCAGGGTACAGTGATGTATGTTCCTGAGCAATTCCCTGTAGCTTCCCTTTAAACAGCAACCTCCTGAGTACACATACAATATAATTTTAGATATGGATATTAGGCCAGGCACGGTGGTTCATGCCTGTAATCCCAGCACTTTGGGAGGCTGAGGTGGGTGGATCACTTGAGGTCAGGAGTTCGAGACCAGCCTGGCCAACATATAGTGAAATCCCATCTCTACTAAAAATACAAAAATTAGCTGGGCATAGTGGCACATGCCTGTAGTCCCAGCTACTTGGGAAGCTGAGGCAGGAGAATCACTTGAATCTGGGAGGCAGAGGTTGCAGTGAGCAGAGATCATGCCACTGTACTCCAGCCTGGGTGACAGAGTGAGACTCTGTCTCTCAAAACATATATATATATACAGAGAGAGAGAGATTTTATTTACACACAGCTTTTCAGGAATAAACTATATTTTATGTAAAGCAAGACATCTATTTGTTTAAACCCTGGATTCCATAGGTAGGCAGCATGCCATATCCACCATATATTTTTCTATCCCTCAAGTTCCAAAATTGATTCCCTGAAGTAAACAGGAAAAACTTGGGAGAAGTAATCAGTAGCTAAAATTATTTTTGTTTTTGTCCTGTTCCAGTTAATGGCTATTAAAAGCAAGATTTCCATGACTGCTTCTATTCCAGATGCCCATGTTCTCAGTTTTAGGAGTAGCAAAAGAAGTTGCGTTCTAATGACTCAGAGGAGTCATTAGCCTTGATGAGTGTTCAGGTTGCAGTAACTCACTGCAGGATGTTTAGTGCCTTGGGATCCCCGGGCAGCCTATAATTTGCTCAAAAGCTGGAAATGTTTCTGCACCTCTGCAGAGCCTGGCCCGCGGCTTCCTGTGTCTTCCCATCTTCCTGCCTCCCATTGTGCCTCAGAGCAGGATAATACCACTTTAAACATGTCACATTAGCTGTCAAAGGCAGTGCCTCACAAGACATCATTCATTCCCAGGGGTTTTGAGAAGGAGAGAAGACTGAAACAGACCCAGCTGTGGAATACAGAGAGCTCCTTGGCACCTAAATCACTACCCCAATCATCCCTAAAGAGCTGCCAGGAAACCACATCAGCGGGATCTCACGGAGGCTCACTTTAGCAACCCCTTCAGACTTACCATACTAGACAAGGTTAGACAAATATTAAGATTCACGTGTGTACAGGGTTTTAGAGTGTGCAGAGATTTTGCAAATTTGCCTTGTTTGATTCTCACAGTCATTCCTGTAATGGAGAAACCATTGTCCCCATTTTACTGATGAGAAAACTAAGGCACAGAGAGGTGAAGTGACTAGTCCCAAATCACACACCTATAGGGGCCATGTTTCTGGGATCTAAGAGACCTGTGTTCTAATCTCACCTCCACCTTCACAGATCTACCTCTTAATCTCATCTGTAAAATGATGGTGATGCCCTCTGGATAGCGTTTCAAGAGCATTATGACAATGTACATAAAGGGCCTGCCAGTGTCCCTGGAACAGAGATACTCAAAAAAAGCTCATTAAATAAAAATAAATGTTGCCTTTTTGTGACATGTTTTCCCTTGATCTCTTTCTCATTGAATATTAGCTTTTGCGGGGAACATGGAAAATTAGTCCCAACTGTGCATCACCAAAGATCCTTCTATTTTGTAGGAACTCAGTGACCCACATAATGAAAGATTTTCTACCTGCCATACTTTATTTACAACCGTCTTCTTATTTCAGTAACACATATAACTATTCATCATGGCTCCTAACAAACATGCATATTGAAATGGATGATTCTCGCTAAAACACTAATTTATAATTATTTACAAACATTTACCAAACACTTACTATAAGCCAAATATCTCTCTGGACATTTTGCCAGCATCTGAGCCCAGGAGATCTGACCCCCGAGCCCACACTTTTAACCTCTGTGCTAAGATCAGCAACACTAAGAGCTACCATTTATTATGTATTTACTATGGGCCAGCAGACACTGTAATATATTTTTTAAAGATACATTGTCTTATTTAATCATTGTAACAAATAAGTGTATAGTGCAGGTGGTGTCACTTCTTCCATTTTACACATGAGGAACTGAAGCTTGAGGAAGGGAAGTAACTTATTCATAGCCATGTAGCTAGGAAGTAATAGAGCTGGGTTTCGAGCCTGCATTTGCAAAGCACGTACATTAAACCCCTAGTCTATGCTACATTCTCTCTAACATTTCTGTGAACTGTCACTTGAGTTGTTTGAAGCCTCATCACTTGTCAGTGCTTTGTATGATTGGAAATCACTTGAAAATCCCCATTCCAGCCTCAGGGACTCCTGTGGGTCTGAGATCTCAGGGTGAAACTAAGCAGGCCTAGGTAGGAGCACCTCCTGAGGCACCTAAATATTCTTCCTAAAGCCACTAAGAAGGAATGCAGAGGGGTGAGTGTCTGCATTCCTCAGGTGATCAGAATCTCATGTGTATCAGTCCATTCTCATGCTGCTATAAAGAAATAGCAGAGACTGGGTAATTTATAAAGAAAAGAGATTTAATTGACTTGCAGTTCCACATGGCTGGGGAGGCCTCAGGAAACTTATGATTGTGGTGGAAGGCAAAGGGGAAGCAGGCACCTTCTTCACAAGGTGGCAGGAGAGAGAAGTGCAAGCAGGGGAAATGCCAGATGCTTATAAAACCATCAGATCTCATGAGAACTCACTATCACAAGAACAGCATGTGGGAAACTGACCCCATGATCCATTCACCTCCTTCTCTCCGCATGTGGGGATTACATGTTCCTCCCTTGACACATGGGGATTACAATTCAAGATGAGATTTGGGTGGGGACCCAGAACCACCATATCATCATGGAAACAGATAAGAACCAACCCCATCACTAGTTACTGATGGAGAAAATGGTATCTTCTGAGTGAAAATAGGCTAAATATGTAAATACATTGCTGAGGTCATTGAAGAGGTGTTCTTCCCTGGGGGTACTGTATCTTCTTTGAGCTGCTTTAGATGCAGTACTTGCCAGGAAATGGAAGGATGGGCAAGGTTCTGGCTGGGACCTGCAATACATTTGCTTATCATCATAATCCCTAGCCCCGCACATTTTACTTCCTCAATATACTTCAAAGAAAACTATTAGGGACCCCAATGTGCATTTCTGTTTGGTACACTTCCCACCACTAGGTGTCTGTCAAGAACTAGATCCTTGAGAAAACCAATATTCTGCATTAGTGGAAAGTGCATCGGACTCAGGATCCTGGTTCAGGTAGACCCAGCTGCTTATGAGCTGTGTGACCTTGGACAAGTGACTTCACCTCTCTGGACTTTAGTGTCCTTATTTATAAAATAAAGTCTTTGGACTAGACATCTCAAAATCCCCAACCAGGGCAATCCTTTCAAAGTCCTTTGTAGCTAGCCGCAGTTTAGGCAATAGATGGAAAAGCACTTTGAGAAGTGGTTAAAAGCTCTTAACGCATTTCAAAAGGTGTTATTTTTGCAGAGCAGAGCATGAAATTATACATGTAGAAAAAGCAAAAAGAGCCCTTTGAAATTTTGGTAGCTCAAATTTAAATGTAAAAATGTTCATTTTAAGTGTCCGTCCTCCCTCTCCTTCTTATCTTCAACAAAGAGGGCCTATTTTAATGTACACAGATAATTTAAGTATTCACACCTATCCTGTGTTTAACCACACCAGAGCTTTGGTAAGGTCTAAAATAGTGCATGGATCTTACCCCTTTGTTTGCCTTCTCCATTGATAAGAGTTGTTAAGAGTCTTCCTCTTCCTGGTAAGGGAGAAGGAGCCATCTCTGCAAGTGGAGATTTCCTTTATAGAAGTAAATTTCCTTTACAAAAGAAAAACTTGTGCCCTGTTTTGAGAGCTTTTCCTGCCTCTAGTTATTCTAGATGGTCTTTAGCTCAAAATAATCTACAGGTCAAACAGGCACATTTTAGGATGGCATATTCTGGTACCCTTCACCTGGACCTTGCTCTCAAACCTTATGAGTAAGCTAATTCAAATACCTACCCTGCCCCACTTCAGTGTGGTAAATAGAGACTTGGACTCCCCAAGTCTTAAAGTCTGGTGTTTTCCTCTTTCCTGGGTCATCTACCATCTCCACATGCTCATTTTCCTGCTCTAAGCCACAGGCTCATTTTCCTGCTCTAAGCACAACCCACATGATCCTTTGAACATGATACAACATAGCACACACACAAGTTGCCTTTGTTCCAACTCTCTTCCAGCTTTATTCAACACTTTTCATCCTCATCCCTCAACTATCATTATCATCTTTCATGTATTCATTTTCCATTTATTCAGAAATTGTGCATTGCGCATCTATTATGGACTAAGTTTAGGGATACAGTGGTGAACAATAACAACAAAAATAGATGCACACTTTGCCCTCTGAAGTTCACAGTCTAATGAGGGGGATGGGGATTATTAATCAAATAGCCACACAAATAAATGTGACAAGTTTGTTTATGTAGGGATGGAGTACTTTGAGAGCATATAGGAGAGAGCCTCTACTTTGAATTGGAAGTTATCAAGAGCATGAGTATGAATTAACTAAAGAGTGAGGAGAAGCATGTGTATTAGGCAGAAGGAATGGTATGTGAACTTGTAATTGCCCAATGGGTTCTTCTTGCCCACTGTACAGACAAAAGCAATTCACGAAGACCATGGTATTGCATTAAAGGAAGGGTTTAATTAACACAAGGCAACTGAGAGGAGGGAGTGGCTCAGCCTCCTGAGAACTCAGAGGCTAGGGATTTTATGGATAATTTGGTGGGCAGGAGGCTAGGGAATGGGCACTGCTGATTGGGGATGAAATGATAAGAGTGTGGAAAATGGTTCTTGTGCACTGAGCCCACCTCCGGGTAGGGGCCACAGGACCATTTGAGTCATGAGTCATGGGTCTTGGTGGGGTCAGTTGGTTGCCAGAATGCAAAAATCTGAAAAACACCTCAAAAGACCAATCTTAGGTCCTATAATAGTGATGTTATCTATAGGAGCAACTAGGGAAGTCAAAAATCTTGTGACCTCAAGCCACATGGCTGTTGAGCAGTAAGGGATTATAGAAACTATGCCTACATTTTAGCAGAGGTCAGGCCCTTTCCATAATCCTAATCTTGCGGCCTTTCCTTAGTCTTACAAAGGCAGTTTCAGCCCCCAAAACTGAACAAGGAAGGGATCAGTTTCATGGAGAGACTATTATCACACTTGCTTCACAGTTAAATTAGAAACTAAATTCCTCCCATGGTTAGCCTGGTCTTGCCCAATAATGAGTGAGGACAGCCAGCCTGTGAGACTAGAAGCAAAATGAAGTCAGCCATGCTAGATTTCTCTCACTGTCATAATCTTTGCAAAGGTGGTTTCAAAGTAGCACTGGAGTAGGAAGAACAGGGCACATAAAGGAATGGAAAAAGACCAGTGTGACTGAAGAGTGTGGAGTGAGAAGAGGAGTGGAACAAGATGAAGTAAGGAAGTTGGCAAGAGCCAGACAAGATTCTGTAGGCATGTTGAGGACTTTGGTCTTTATTCTATTTTTAGCACAAGAAGTAAAACGATGTGTCATTGATTTCAAGAACATCACTCTCACTAGCATATAGAAAATAGGAGAGAGGCAAGAGTGGATGTTACAAGGTTATTGCAGCACTTCAGGCAACAGATATTGGAAGCCTGGATAAAGGAGGTAGTGTTACTGATGAAAGAAGTGTTTGAACCAGGAGTTATTTAGAAAGTACAAATGAAGAACTTGGCAATGGGTTGTATAAAAAAAGGGAGGAGACCATTAAGGATGATTTCAAGGGGTTGGAATTGTTAAATTAGTTATGTCGGGGAAATATTCACTGAGAAAGGGAGTAGGAAAGAGAATCAGTTTTGTCTTGAGTCTTTGTTTTTTCTTGTCTTTGAGTCATAATGGTAGAAGATTAGATGATAAATTTGGTTTGGTACATGCTAAGTTTGAAGTACCTTTGAGGTATGCACAGGGAAATATCAGGTAGGCAGTTAAATAAAAGGTCTAGTGCAGTGGCTCTAAAATCAGGGATAATTTTTTTTCCTCCAGGGGACATTTGCCAACATCTGGAGATATTCTTGGTTGTCACAATGTAGTGAGAGGTGCTATTGGTATCTGGAAACTAGAGGCCAAGGATGTTGCCAAACATGCTACAATGTGCAGGACAACCACACCCCTCACAGCAAAGAATTATCCAACCCAAAATGTCAATAGTGCCAAAGGTGAGAAACGCTGGTCTATAGATATTTGAGAGTCATTGGCCAAAAGCCTTGGGTATTGATAAGATCACAAATAGAAAGAATAAGAGTAAGAAAAAAAAGTGGCATAGTACAGATTTTTGAGGAACTTTAATGCATAATGGCGGGATGACTTACCCAACATAAGAGACTGAGAAGGAGCTGCAGAGAAGTAGGAGGAAAACTCAAAGAAAATGGAGTCACAAAAGCCAAAAGTTGGGTAGGGGAGTGATGAAAAGTGTCAGATGCTACCAAGAAGACAAAGGAAATGGGAACTGATGAGTGTTCATTGCATTTAGGAATGTGAAGGTCATTGGTAGCCTTTGCAAGAGCAGTTTTGATAGCATGATATTGAGACAAGACATACTGCAGTGGGTTGAGAAATGAATGGGAGATGAACAAATGGAAGCAGTTAGTGTAGGCAATGCTTTTAGGAAGTTTGGCAATGGAAGGGAGGAAAGTGAAAGAACAGTCCTGGCAAGAAATGTGGAGGTCAAGAACAGTTTGGGGTTCAGTGATGTTTTTGGTGTTTTATTTTGTTTTAATTTTTTTATTATGGAAAATTTCTTGCATATATAAAGTAAGCAGAATATTACAGTGGACTTCAATGTACCCTAGATTCTATGGACCCTGGATTCTGTTTTATTTCTCAGATGAGTAATGTTTGTTCTAGGAGGGAGTTGATTCGGCTGGACTCAAATTCTCAACTCTGTCTCTCCTAATCAGCAATAACTTAAATCTCTGCTTGGTTCTTTCAGATTCCAGCTGTACTTTTTTTTTTTTTTTTTTGTGCCAATCCCCCTGTGTGTGCATAGTTTAGTGGTCAGCCAATAATTTGGGTAGATTGCGGAGTTTATCCTTTCTGTAGCTTATTCCCTTCCAGAACCCACCCCCTCTTCATTTCCTGGCTTCTCTTCTAGCCCCAACTCTATTATCTGATACCTCAAGCTATTAAGACTTTGGTCTTCTGTTGCCCCAAGTTGCCTGCAGATTGGACTGCCTTCAGGCAAAAAGCTGCAAACTTGCAAATCCCAAAAGGTATAATTCCTGCTTTCAAAGCTTGATTCCCCTCCAGTATCTGTCTGCTCGTGGCCAACTCCCATTGCCTTCGCACATGTGTGTGTGTGTGTGTGTGTGTGTGTGTGTGATGATGGAGTAGCTCAAGACTGTCACTAACCCCTCTTCCCATCCCCAGCTCCATCCCCCCCTGCAAGAACCTCATGTACATGTGTCTGAACATCTCCACCCACATGTCCAAGTTTCAGTCACAGACTCAGGCCTAGGGATCCAGCTACTGCAGTGTGGTCTGTACTTGGGAGGAGGGACCTGGAGAAGAGGCCCGAACAGTCCCTGGAATCAGCCTTGGGGCCATTCGGTCAGGGGATTCTGGCATCCTGGGTACTTGTCTAGAGGAAGGAAAGAAGGGCACAGACTCTGGGGAGCACAGGCTCCCTGTGGGCACACCCCATGGCCCCATGGACTCCTTGCCCTGTGGAGAGAAGCAATTGGAAGAAAGCCAGAGGATGACCCTCTAAACTGCTGGGGCTTCGGGCAGGAATCTTTCTTGCCCAGGTCTATGGGCAAATTTAATTAATGCAATACCTAGTACTATGGACTTTGCCCAGTTCCTAGTCTGACTGCCTGGTTTCTCTGTGTGTATGTGTTTTATTTCTTTTAGTGGACTGTTCATCACCATTCATGACAAAGGTCATCTTGCAACAATGCTGAACTCTTGGCCAGAAGACAATATTAAGGTATGATCCCGTTTTCATTGCTATTTAATCATTGTTGGGTGAATCGTTTCAGCCTAAACCAGAGTCATTTCCAGCTATAAAATGAGCCATTATGACACTGAAGGCAGCATACTACCCCCATTCCTAAGCCACAGACCTGTTATAGCCAAGTACAAATACACCACAGAGCAGAGGTTTGCATTAACCAGGCATCCATGTGACATTGCCCTTCATTATTGTGATTATTAGTCTGAAGATATGTTCAGCATGTGTTGAGTCCTTGCTAAATATATGGTGCCGGTTTCCATGGTAGACACAGAGAGAAATCAGGCATAGACTCTCTTCTCGAGTAGCTGACATGTTATGTGGAAAATAAGCCAAAGGCACAAAAGACTAACAAGGTGGAACTTGTCCAGAGATGGATAAGGTACACGAAAAGAACTGAGGGTGTTCTTCTAGAGGCAATGATGATTTTTAGCCTGAGGAGATTCAGGGTTGACTTCCTGGGGGAAGTGATAGTGGAGCTGGGCCTTGAATTTAGGGGTAGGCTGTGGACAGTTAGGTAGTGGAGAGACTAGGCTGTGGAGTGAGGACATTGTGCACCAAGAGTAAAAGCCTATGATGGACAATATCTTCACACCTGGGTATGTGTACCCTGGGGGTACACAGCAGTGTGGGGGTGGGGATGAGGGGCATAAATGTAGAGTGACAAAATAAACCTGCCATTTCTTCCAGGAGCATCCGTTTTACTCACAAATTTAAGAAGAAAACATTTCTACATACCAAAAAATATATATTATAGAATGCAAAAGTTGCCTTAATTTTTTTTTTTTTTTTTGAGACAGAGTCTCACTCTGTCATCCAGGCTGGAGTGCAGTCACAGATTATTGCAACCTCAATCTCCTGGGCTCAGGTGATCTTCCCACCTCAGCCTCCCCCGTAGCTGGGATGACAGGCATGGGCCACTATGCCTGGGTAATTTTTTGTATTTTTTTGCAGAGATGGGGTTTTGCCATGTTGCCCTGACTGGTCTTGAATTTCTGGGCTCAAGTAATCTGTCCATCGAGGCCTCCCAAAGTCCTGGGATTACAGGCGTGAGCCACCGTGCCTAGTGATGTTAATTTTTATACATAAAACATGCAACTTTGTAGAAATGTATTAGCCTCTGGCTAAATCCCCAGATCTCCTCCTGCTATAGAGATGTCTATGGAGGAGTTTGAGGGGTTCTGGTATCTAAGATCATTGTTACTTCTGGAAACAAAACGGATGAGGCAAAAATGCAGAACATCCACTGTCTGGGTGGTGAGGGCATTTTTGGCACCTGAGCTGGGGAGGGGTTGGTGCTGACCAAGTATAGTACAAGGAACTTTCAAGGCCAATGCTCACATCACCCTGCCTTGCCTGGGAGGCCATGGTACTCCAACACATCCACTCTGGAAGAGCTCCCTGGAGGTTCAGATACAGAGAAGGTATATGGGCCCGTATTCAAGGAGCTCAAAGTCTAGTTAGAAAGACTGATCCAGAAACAATGACAGTACACTGTGTCTGTGCTGCCAAAGAGAGGACCATGGCCTCTCTCTCTTTTTCCCTGACCATTCCCTGAGCGCCTCCACCCTTCTCCACTGGACACCAAATATAGCTTCTTTCTGTCTACCTCCCTTTATGTCCCACCCACTCCTGGCTCTCTCCAGGGAATGATATCATTTAAAAACAGACCAGGTTGGGGACAGAACCTTGGCCCTCAGGAGCCAGGCTCGAGCCATAGCCAAAGCCCTGGGACTTTAGTCCTAGCTCATTTTTTACATCTGTGTCTGGGTATCATCTTGCCTTGTGCTTCTCCCTCCTGCTTATCTGCTTAGACTCCAGGTATATGTCCTGCAGGCCCTGCAGGTTTTGGTCCCAGGCCCAGAGAAGCAAGTTTCCAGAGCATGTCTAGCATGAATCTATAATAAAATCTTGAGGACATTAAGGGAAGCCAGCTTACTGGATGGACTAATCTGAGTGGATATGCTGCTGGGGTCCTATAAAGTTATCTCTTTCACTCACCTTCCTGGACAGTTCAACCATGGGGAAACCTTGGACATAGGAGGCACTCAGTAGATGCTTACAGAGTTGAATGAATTCAGTTGATAGACATGCTTAGCATCTTCCATGTCACAGATACTGTGCCAGGAGGTTCTCCACTAATATTTTCGGGGCTCTTCTGCAAATTATGAGGAACTAGAAAGAATGATGAAAAGGTACCTCTGTTTAAGAAAAAGGCACCCTTTCCTCCAAGCTGACACAGGGGCTTGGTGAGGGGATCATGGACTCAATTTCAGGTTTCAATTGTTCCTCTTATCAGGGCACAACTGTATCAAGGGCCTTGCTGTGAGGAATGCAAAATGAGAAAAACATGGACCCTACCCTCAATTTGCTTCATATTGTGGTTGGGAAACCAAGATGTAAATTCAAAATACAACCTTAGGAGCTAAATATCTATTGACTTCAATAAACATATTTTGAGAACCTTCTAAATACTGAATGCTAATTGCCAAAGAGATGGAGACCACAACCGTTGTGATTTTAGAGGAAGAGAAACAGGGTTTTGGGCACCCTGGAAGAGGTAGGACTCCAGCAGGCCCCAAATAAGAGAGACATCTAGAGCTTCTAGGAGAATGTTAAGTTGCATGAGCAGATCTGGGACCATGATATTGAATTCAGTTGCATTCAACCATCTTTTAGTAAACATCTACTCTGGAAGAGCTCCCTGGAGGTTCAGATACAGAGAATGTATACGAGCCCATACTCAATGAGCTTGAAGTCTAGTTAGAAAGACTGATCCAGAAACAGTGACAGTACACTGCATCTGTGCTGCCAAAGAGAGGACCCCAAAGGACAAGGGGCAGACAGGTCACTGGCTGCCCACCCACCCTGTGGTTCCGCAGAGTACACAGGTGAGTGCCTGGGACCACCTCCATACTTTATTCCTGTCTCATTTTGAAGAAACCTAGAGATCAGTCCCAGCGACTATATAGAGGAATCAGACCTGGCTTTGCAATAAGACAGTCCCAGATTCTGGCCTTGAAGCTTCACTTACCTGCTGCGTGTGCAGATATCCTTTCTGAGCTTTGCTTTCCTATTGTGAGGATTAACTATGATAAAGTCTATACACATCGAAGGGCACTTGAATGGATATTGTCATCACTGGAGGTGGTGGAGGCAGCTGTAGCCTACACTGCAGTACAGTCAGGGCCTGAGGGGGCTCCCTTACCTGGGAATCACAGGCTACAGATGAGCAGTCAAACAATTTGACCCCTAAACATATTTGATTTGGCTCTTAGTGGTTTTCTAACATTTTGAATTTGTAGGCAACATTTTTAAATCAGGAGATTTCATGAGAAATATATATCCAAGCACTTGGATTTCTGGCTTCTCTGGAAAAGCCAGGAGCTCTGAATATTGGGCCTGTAGTTTGGCATGTAAACAGGTCCACTAGAGCTGATTGGACTGCCTCTGGCTTACCCCGACCCCTCCCTGCCCTACTCACTGGCCTTTTTCTGGAGGTTCCTCTCCCCCCACCCCTAGATGCTCTTTCAAAGGTTTAGAATTCCAAGCCACAGTCTCTCTTGTTTTCCGATGTGTACTTTCCAGTTACTTTAGAAAGTGGAGAGGAAGGTCTCCCTACCTAGGTGGGGAATCTCTGCTCATCATTCTTTCATAGCACTTGGGAACTGATGCAGAACCTCTACTTCATTACTTCATTCTATTCCCGCAGTCACTGGGAGAAGTTGGAGTAAGGACTTCTGAAACCCCCAGTGTGGGTCCTGAAGAATGTGTAGGAGTGAGACCAGGCATGGTGGCTCATGCCTGTAATCCCAGCACTTTGGGAGGCTGAGGCGGGCAGATCACTTGAGGTCAGGAGTTTGAGACCAGCCTGGCCAACATGGTGAAACCTCGTCTATACTAAAAATATAAAAATGAGCTGGCCTGGTGGCAGGTGCCTGTAGTCCCAACTATTCAGGAGGCTGAGGCAGGAGAATAGCTTGAACCCGGGAGGCGGAGGTTGCAGTGAGCCTTGTGCCACTGTATTCCAGCCTGGGCAACAGAGAAAGACTCTGTCTTAAAAACAAAAACAAAAAAGGGCTGGGCACGGTGGCTCACATCTGTGATCCCAGCACTTCGGGAGGCCAAGGCGGGCAGATCACCTGAGGTCAGGAGTTTGAGACCAGCCTGGCCAACATGGTGAAACCCCGTCTCTTCTAAAAATACGAATATTAGTTGGGCATGGTGGCACGCGCCTATAGTCCCAGCTTCTCAGGAGGCTGAGACAGGAGAATCACTTGAGCCGGGGGGGCAGAGGTTGCAGTAAGCCGAGATCCGGCCACTGCATTCCAGTCTGGGAGAGACAGTGAGACTCTGTCTCAAAAAAAAAAAAAAAAGGATGTGTAGGGTTGTGTCTCAGATGAGCAAGCTGAGGGGTTAAGTGACTTGTCTGAGGTTACCCACAATTAAGTGTTGGTGCCTAGCCCAGAGCTGTGGTCCTAAGTCACTTCTGCAGCAACTGCTAAGTGGGGGAGACAGAGTTTTTCAAGGCACAGGTATCTTTAGACCTGTTGCTAGCTGCTTGCCTAGAGAAGAGGAGTGGTTCAGAGGAGCCTCCGAATCAACTCAGAAAGTAAAAAATGACTCTCTATGTTTTCCCAGCAAGAAAGCAGAGTTGAAAACTGCAATGTAAGAAAAGCAGGCTGCGAGGGAAATGGAGCCAAAGTCCAGGGCTGGGGAGACCACGAAGTTTTGTGGGCCTTGCTTTTCAGGAAGGAGGGGGCGGGCCAGGCCAGGCTGCCTTGAGCTGTCCAGTGTAAATCACAAAGAGGAGTGAGAACTGCTCTTCTGACTCTTTCCCACAGTGGCCATTGCCTGGAGCCTATAGGAAGGTCCAGCTGAGAATAGCCTCCTCCCTAACAGTTTTCCCAAGCTCCTAAATCTCTCCCTCACCCCAGTCCCAGGAGCTTCGCAGGAGGAGGTGCTGAGAGCCAAGGGACCCTCCTCTGCTACTGGGCACATCCTCTGTAAACAGTCACTTAGGTGTTTATACTTAGAGCAGATTGCTAGTGCCAAGTGCCTACCTATCATGCATTGGCCCAGTTTGTGTTAAACCCCACTCTGTGCTCATTGTCAGAGGTTAGATTTCCTGAAAAATAGTCTCAGAGACATATTAGGGAGTGCTCTTTGGTCAGTCAACACTTGTGGGAAGGAAGGAAACAGGATAGAGCAGGAGAGGCTGGGCTGCAGTAAGATCTCAAGCAAGGCTCCGCTGAGCCCCCGAGGAGGCTCTGGAGCTGGGACGGCCCTTCAAAGGCATCCAGAAGTTAGGCAGCAGAGTGGGCCTTTAGATTCCTGTATTGAGCTGCCCTTGGAAGGAGGTGTGGCTTTGGGCAAGGTGGCTGTCTTCAGTAGAGGAAATTCCCCTAAGTGGGCTGATATCTGAGGATACAGCTGGGAAAATAACTCTTTCATTCCTGCAGGAGGATCTGGGCAGCACATCATCGTATCCACCTCATGCGGTATGATGCCAAGTGCTCTACATAGATTAACTCATTGGATTTTCATGGCAACCCCATAAGAGGTAGGGACTATTGTTATCCCCATTTTATAGACAAGGAAGCTGAGAGGTTAGGTTCTTTGCAAGGGAGGAGTGGAACCAAGATTTGAAACTAAGAAGTGTGAGTTATTTTTGTTGTGGAAAGAGAGAGAGGGAGAAGCAGAAGAAGAGGAGGAGGAGGATAAAAGGAAAGATGAGAAGGAAGGATGAAACAAAAGGAAGAGGAAGAAGAGGGTTGTATAAAAAGCACTGTGGGCAACACTTGTAGCTATGACCATAGCTACAAGTCCAAGGAAGCTCCAGAGCAAGCAAGGACATTTGATCCTCAGGTCAGTATTGGGTCAGTCCCATTGGGTCCACCCAAACCAAAGGGTGTAGGCAATGATTCAGAAAAGGCCTTAGGTCTGAGGCAGGTGGGCAAAGGAAGAATATGGCACAGCTTCCCCCAAACCTCCCCCGAGTCATCAGAGAGACAGGGGAGTTATGAATTACAAAAATCTTCCAAACAAGGAAAATGTGATTCTGTTGTTCTAGAAAAGGTTGCTGGGCTTTAAAACTCAAGGATGCTGCCCAGGTTTGCCCTCAGCCTTTTGACAATTTACAGAACTAGTGGCTCCCAGCATAAGGTCCATCGATGTCACGAAAAACAGGGTGCAGTGTCTTCTCTCTGAACTTGTTAATCCACAGCAGGTCTGAACTCTGTTCAGTGCAGAAGACACTTTGTTTTCTCTGTTGGATCTATCACATTGCCCACCATTTGTGTGTGTGTGTATCACATTACAGACACCAAGTTAAGTGTATCACATTACAGACACCAAGTTAAGTGCTGATGAATCAAAGATGACACAACCCATTACTGGCCCCAGAAGAGCTTCAAGCTATTGTGAAGCACAAGGAAATGTACATAACTATAATACAAGGAAGGGAGTGATAGGTTTTGTAGGTGAGGAAAATGCTATGGGAATTCAGAGAAGGAAGTGATAAAATTCAGAAGGGAAGCTTCATGGAGGGAAATGCTTTTTGAACTGTTCCTTGAAACATGCAAGAGTGGTTAAGATTTGTATCAAGGAGATAAAGAAATTGAGAAGTAAAATGGCATGTATTCAAGAAAGTACAAGCCTTGTGCAAAATTGGAAATATTTCAGTTTGGATGGAGCATGGAAAGAATAAAGGGGAAATTCAAAGGGCATCTTGGGCCTAGCCCATGGAAGGCTTTAAGTGCCAGTCTAAGATGTTTGGGCTTTATTTTACAGACATTGGGAACCATTAGAGAGTTGGGGGCAAGAATGTGATATATCTGGGTGTGCTTCAGAAAAAATGAAATGGAATGGGGAAAATCCAGTAGAGAGACCAGTTGGGAGAACAGTGCAGTGGCTCAAGTGAAGATGGATGATCTGATCCAAGGCAGTAGCAATAATATGAAGATAACTGAACAGATGTTTAAAATAGGAAGCAGGCACAATCAGCAGAACTTGGTGACCAATTGGCTGTGGTTGACTAACAGAGAAGAATCAAAGAAGACTGGACGTTTTCGAACTTGGAAGATACAGGGTAACAGAGAGCAGGAGGACAGCAGAGTAAAAAGGCTCAAAAGGAGTAAGAAGGAAAAGAGGATTCATTTGGTTAGGGACTCGTGGGAATTGGGAAGACTATTGGACATTTGAGTGGCAATGTCCAGCAGACAGTTATCTACAGGTGTCATCTACTTAGAGAGGACAGTAGGAGCCATAACAATGGATGAGGATGCCGAGGTTAAAGCTGTTAAGCTTCGCATGGCCAGACTTTCTTAAATGTTGCATTTGCCAAGGTCTCCCCTTGGTTTCTTTTTCATTCATTCATTTAACAGATAATTATTGCATGGTCTTTCTGTGTTAATGCTAAACTGGAGAGATCAGAAATCATTTCAAAGTCTGAGATGTAATCTTTGCCCTAAATAATCATCATCATTACAATCATAAGAGCAGCAACCATTTATTCATCATTCTTACTTTATACAAGGCACCAGGTTAAAATGAGACATATGTTATTTTATTTCATCATTACAACAACCTGAGGAGTTAAGTATTATTATTATTATTATTATACCCATTTTATGGAGAATTGAAGCTCAGAATAGTTATCTATTTATCTAAAATTACACATGGCACATCATCAAGGATCCTAGATTCAAAAACCGGTTATCAGACTCGAAAGCACCTACCATTAACTATGAAGGCTGTTTTGTGAGATAAAATGTGCATTTTAAAACAAAGTTAAATAACAACCCAGCTGCTTTCACCATCAAAGGTTTAAATAACACCTTGTGCGGGTCTGGGCAGGCAGTGGGTCCTTAATACACACTTGTGAAAGGCAGGCAAGCAGACAGGAAGGGTGTATGGTAGATATAGCAATTCAGGGGAAGGAGAAATTTCGGTAGATTATAATGAGCTGGATTTATGCAGCTGAAGAATAGGGAGAAGAACCCTCCAGGAGAAAGGAATAGAGAGGTTGAGATGGAGAGGTGGTAGGCAAATTCAGAGTGTGTCTGGGAAGAAGAAGGCCAGCACAGCCAGAGAAGGCAATTGGGTACAGATGTGTAGCAGGAGATAAGTTTCAGAAGGTCTGTTGGATTCAGATCATTAAAGAGTTAAGTATTTTGGACTCTATTCTATGGACAAGTTCAAAGTCACTAAAGGTCTTTGAGCCTGGGAATGGCATAATGAAAATGGGCTTTTGACATAATGAATCGGACATCGGTTGGCAGCAGAGAATGGAAGGAAGGAAGATGAGAGGCAAGAAGTCTGGTTGTGAAACTGTTGCAATAACTCAACTATAACCATGGTAGGATTGCAGGTGGACAGTAGATGGAAGTGAGACACTCATTCAGAGGAGCTGGGCATGCAGTAGAGTGCCCTGGGGCATGTTCAGGCTGACAGAGTGCCACTGCAGAGCCCTGTCACCATCCTAGGGTTGTGGGAATAACAGCCTGGAGTAGCAGATTTCCTCTGCTTAACTTCATGTCACTCACTGCCCCTTCAGCACAGAGAAGGATTCTGACAGAATGGGAACCATAATAAGGAAGCTCTAATTAGGAGAAACGATAGAGAAATGCCCAGAGTTTGGACACCAGGGGCAGCATGAGGGCATAGTCTCTAACAGGGAGATCTACCAAGAGGAGGTCAGATGCAGGCTACAGAGAGGGTGGCGCCAAAGCAGGGCAGGACTTTGCCAAGATCACAGGCACTTTACCTCAGCCAGTTGGGGTGGTAGAAGGAGCCATGAACCAGGAACCCTGCCCTGTCACATTCACTAGCAAGATGACCTTGCTAAGTCATCTAATCTTTAAGATAATTGATGTGGAAACATCCAGCCAGTGCCTGGCATGTGGCCGACACTTAACAAATATATGGAGAAAATAAAGGTTTTGAGCTTCTGTTTGCTCACCTGTGAAGCAGAGACAACAATCTCAGATCCGCCTACCTGCCCAGGCTATGGGGTAGGTCACATGAGATGCACTCTGTGAGCACTCTCCACAGAGGCAGTAGACCAATCTGAGGGAGAATATCATTATTTTCATGGATCTCTTGCACTCTCCAGAGACCCTTTTCCAGAAGCAGAGGAATGTTTTTAAGAATCTCTACACCTATTTCCACTAAAAGAGAGAGAAAGGAAGTGAGAAGATCCCATAAGCCCTTTGGGTACCAGATCATAAACTCTTCCAGGGAAAGAATGGGTCTTCATCTCTTTACCCCCATTGCCCAGCAATGTACCTTCATGGATTTAACCAAACCTTATGGTGTTCATAGCCCATCAGGACATTTGCAGCCTAAAATGGATCCAAAGCCAGGTTCCAATGAAGGGATGAGGGACCTATAAACTTAACTCTTTTAGAGATAGAGAGAGCTAGTGCTGGTGAGCAGGTGAGAGTGGCCTACAAACAACTTTACCGTTACACTGAGGGGCTCTCCTTGGCCAGACATTCAAGGCCTTTCACAGTGTGACTCCTGCCTGACTTTCCATTCTTTCCCTTCCTGCAACCTACATCTCCTCATTCCCCAAACACACCCTACATTCTCCCCACCCCCAGCACCTCTACCCTGGATTTTAACTTTCTTTTGTATCAAATGCCCTTATCCCCACCCACACCCCACAATCTTCACCTGTCCAAGGTAGGGCATGTGTGTCCCTTCACTCATGAAGGGTTACCCTCCCATCTTCTAATCTCTGCCACCTTTTATGCTATTCTGCTGCAGTCCAGCTTTTCTCCCAGAATCACGATTATTAATATACACATTCCATCTCTCCTTTGGCCCATTAATCCTTTAAGGGCTGGGTCCATGCATATTTGTTTTTGTAGATGTGCAAACTGAAGCTCCTCCAGAATTTCTCACCGTGTCTTATGCAAAGTAGGTGCTTCGTAAATATGTATTAAATTAATAAATAAAAGAATATCCATTATAATAATACAATTATTCCTATCATCATCATCAGCTTCATTCGTATCTATTAATTCACAGTAGGTAAGCCTTGAAGTAGCACTACATCTAGTACATAGTAGGCCCTCAGCAATTCTTTGCCAAATGCGAAAGGTAAATCCCAGTGCAGCCTGAAACTTTTCCTGATTTCATATGCAATAGTGATCCTAGAAGATGTCACAAGGAGCCCTGTTCTTTGCAAATCGGATTTTTCATAATCCAGGAGTAGGTCAGAGAGCACTTAGATTAGCCTCTAAACCCTGGAGCTGTAGCAGCAGCACGAACACTTATTTTTCATTTTCTCCTTTAATTATGCCCTTCCCTCCCCACCACCCCAAGTCTCAGGCTGAGAGTGTCTATTTAGTTTCCTTGAGGGAGAGTGAAGTGACTTGATGTGGTTTCCCTCCAGCTGTTTCTGCAGCCCCCACCTGAAGCTCAGAATGCAAGGCAGGCATCTTTCTGTCATCTCCTCTCAGTAGGGTTTCTCACCAGCCTGCCAGGAAGGACTGGCCACCTGCAGGTGAATAAATGCTCTGGCCATATCCCAGACATGCTCCTTCACACCAGCAAAGCCAGTGGGCATCCAGTCGCCAAGCCTGATGGGCTGGGGCTGCTAAAACGAGCACTCTGTCACAGGAAGTGCTGTCCCTGATTGATGGTACCCTGCTGTTTTTCAGGCCGTGGTGGTGACTGATGGGGAGCGCATCCTGGGCCTGGGAGACCTGGGCTGCTATGGCATGGGCATCCCTGTGGGCAAGCTGGCCCTGTACACAGCGTGCGGAGGGGTGAACCCGCAGCAGTGCCTCCCTGTACTGCTGGACGTCGGCACCAACAATGAGGTAACCCACTGCCCAGGCCAGGAGTTCTGGGGCCAAAAGGTGGCAACTGGGACAGGGTGAGGAGCATGTTTGTGGGTGGTTATATCTACACAGCGATGGACCATTTCTTTCTTGGCATCCCCCTGACCAGGGCACTCCCCCTACACAGTTGTGGAGTACAGGACCTTCTTCCCTGGTTGCCCACCCCTAGCTCCATCCTGTTCCCTCTCCCACTCCTGGGCCCCCTTGCTCCTCTACCTCCATGAGGCCCTCTATACCCACAATGACCCCAGCTTGGGCTTCCTTCCTCTCTGACCCCCATTACCGCAGGCAGTTTCTATTTCCCTTGAGGTGGGTGTGGCCAGTGGGCTGTGTTTTTTAGCATTCTCAAGGCAGGCTGCCCCAGTGGAAGGATTAGAATTCAAAGCACCAGGGGCCAAAATATCTGAATCAGACAGATTAGCGTCCTGCAAACCCAGTGAGGGAAACTGAGCCAAGCTGTAGGTGAGATCCACCTGCAGGATTCCTAGCAGTTTGTGGTTTAAAGAGCTCAGGCCCCAGCCAAGGGTTTCTCTGCTCTAGGAACCACCATGGGCATGTCTGTGATTCGCAGGTCTGTCTCTGTGTCAGAAAACATGAAAAAATATCCAAGAATTCCCTCTTAATGACATTTATCTTTGAGATCAGTGCATGTTCATCCTTTAAAAATGGAGGCCGGGCACAGTCACTCACGCCTGTATTCCCAGGACTTTGGGAGGCCGATCGGGGCGGGATCACCTGAGGCCAGGAGTTTGAGACCAGCCTGAACAACAAGGTGAAATCCCATCTCTACTAAGAATACAAAAATTAGCTGGGTGTGGTGGTGCACACCTGTAATCCCAGCTATTGGGGAGGCTGAGACAGGAGAATCCCAGGAAAACCTGGGAGGCTGAGGTTGCAGTGAGCCAAGATCACACCACTGCACTCCAGCCTGGGTGACAGAGCAAGACTGTCTCAAAGAAAGAAAGAAAGAAAGAAAAGAAAGAAAATTCAGAGAAGTGTTAAAAATAAGATATCAGCCACACAAGCACTAATCATTGTTTACATATTGGTATATTTTCTCCCAGCTGTTTTTTTTCCATGCGCTTATAAAACAAAAGTTGTGTTCTTATTATATATACAGTATTTTATATTTCTTTTTCAAATTTAATTGTCTGTCATGAGTTTTCTTTCAGGTCATTAACCATTCTTCCACAGTGTCAGTTTAATAGCTACCTGGTGCATCATAATTTACATAAGAAAACCCCCACAGTTGGGCACTTAGGTTGTTTCTAGTCTTTTTAAAATATAAATTGTGCTCTGATACCCATTTTTGCAGATGAGTCTTTGTACCTATCTCTGAGTATCTCCTTAGGATAAATTTCTAGAAATGTAAGTATTGAAGCAAAAGGAATGGTTTTTTTTTTTTTTTTTTGGAATGTAAAGAGCAATCTGAATTTATTTTTCTGGTAACTGGTCACAGCAATGTTTTCTTTTTTTTTTAACTTTATTATTATTATACTTTAAGTTTTAGGGTACCTGTGCACAATGTGCAGGTTTGTTACATATGTATACAAGGGCCATGTTGGTGTACTGCACCCATTAACTCGTCATTTACATTAGGTATATCTCCTAATGCTATCCCTCCCCCCTTCCCCCACCCCACAACAATTCCCAGTGTGTGATGTTCCCCTTCCTGTGCCCATGTGTTCTCATTGTTCAATTCCCACCTATGAGTAAGAACATGCAGTGTTTGGTTTTTTGTCCTTGCGATAGTTTGCTCAGATGATGGTTTCCAGCTTCATCCATGTCCCTACAAAGGACATGAACTCATCATTTTTTATGGCTGCACAGTATTCCACGGTGTATATGTGCCACATTTTCTTAATCCAGTGTATCACTGTTGGACATTTGGGTTGGTTCCAAGTCTTTGCTATTGTGAACAGTGCCGCAATAAACATACATGTGCATGTGTCTTTATAGCAGCATGATTTATAATCCTTTGGGTATATACCCAGTAATGGGATGGCTGGGTCAAATGGTATTTCTAGTTCTAGATCTCTGAGGAATCGCCACACTGACTTCCACAATGGTTGAACTAGTTTACAGTCCCACCAACAGTGTAAAAGTGCTCCTATTTCTCCACATCCTCTCCAGCACCTGTTGTTTCCTGACTTTTTAATGATGGCCATTCTAACTGGTGTGAGATGGTATCTCATTGTGGTTTTGATTTGCATTTCTCTGATGGCCAGTGATGATGAGCATTTTTTCATGTATCTTTTGGCTGCATAAATGTCTTCTTTTGAGAAGTGTCTGTTCATATCCCTTGCCCACTTTTTGATGGGGTTGTTTGTTTTTTTTCTTGTAAATTTGTTTGAGTTCATTATAGATTCTGGATATTAGCCCTTTGTCAGATGAGTAGGTTGCAAAAATTATCTCTCATTCTGTTGCCTGTTCACTCTAATGGTAGTTTCTTTTGCTGTGCAGAAGCTCTTTAGTTTAATTAGATCCCATTTGTCAATTTTGGCTTTTGTTGCCATTGCTTTTGGTGTTTTAGACATGAAGTCCTTGCCCATGCCTATGTCCTGAATAGTATTGCCTAGGTTTTCTTCTAGGGTTTTTATGGTTTTAGGTCTAACATGTAAGTCTTTAATCCATCTCGAATTAATTTTTGTATAAGGTGTAAGGAAGGGATCTAGTTTCAGCTTTCTACATATGGCTAGCCAGTTTTCCCAGCACCATTTATTAAATAGGGAATCCTTTCCCCATTGCTTGTTTTTGTCAGGTTTGTCAAAGATCAGCTAGTTGTAGATATGCAGCGTTATTTCTGAGGGCTCTGTTCTGTTCCACTGGTCTATATCTCTCTTTTGGTACCAGTACCATGCTGTTTTGGTTACTGTAGCCTTGTAGTATAGTTTGAAGTCAGGTAGCGTGATGTCTCCAGCTTTGTTCTTTTGGCTTAGGATTGACTTGGCCATGTGGGCTCTTTTTTGGTTCCATATGAACTTTAAAGTAGTTTTTTCCAATTCTGTGAAGAAAGTTATTGGTAGCTTGATGGGGATGTCATTGAATCTATAAATTACCTCAGGTAGTATGGCCATTTTCACGATATTGATTCTTCCTACCCATGAGCATGGAATGTTCTTCCATTTGTTTGTATCCTCTTTTATTTCATTGAGCAGTGGTTTGTAGTTCTCCTTGAAGAGGTCCTTCATGTCCCTTGTAAGTTGGATTCCTAGGTATTTTATTATCTTTGAAGCAATTGTGAATGGGAGTTCACTCATGATTTGGCTCTCTGTTTGTCTGTTATTGGTGTATAAGAATGCTTGTGATTTTTGTACATTGATTTTGTATCCTGAGACTTTGCTGAAGTTGCCTATTAGCTTAAGGAGATTTGGGGCTGAGACGATGGGGTTTTCTAGATATACAATCATGTCGTCTGCAAACAGGGACAATTTGACTTCCTCTTTTCCTAATTGAATGCCCTTTATTTCCTTCTCCTGCCTGATTGCCCTGGCCAGAACTTCTAACACTATGTTGAATAGGAGTGGTGAGAGAGGGCATCCCTGTCTTGTGCCCATTTTCAAAGGGAATGCTTCCAGTTTTTGTCCATTCAGTATGATATTGGCTGTGGGTTTGTCATAGATAGCTCTTATTATTTTGAGATATGTCCCATCAATACCTAATTTATTGAGAGTTTTTAGCATGAAGGGTTGTTGAATTTTGTCAAAGGCCTTTTCTGCATCTATTGAGATAATCATGTGGTTTTTGTCTTTGGTTCTGTTTATATGCTGGATTACATTTATTGATTTGCGTATGTTGAACCAGCCTTGCATCCCAGGGATGAAGCCCACTTGATCATGGTGGATAAGCTTTTTGATGTGTTGCTGGATTCGGTTTGCCAGTATTTTATTGAGGATTTTTGCATCAATGTTCATCAAGGATATTGGTCTAAAATTCTCTTTTGTTGTTTTGTCTCTGCCAGGCTTTGGTATCAGGATGATGCTGGCCTCATAAAATGAGTTAGGGAGGATTCCCTCTTTTTCTGTTGATTGGAATAGTTTCAGAAGGAATCGTACCAGCTCCTCCTTGTACCTCTGGTAGAATTCGGCTGTGAATCCATCTGGTCCTGGACATTTTTTGGTTGGTAAGCTATTAATTATTGCCTCAATTTCAGAGCCTGTTATTGGTCTATTCAGAGATTCAACTTCTTCCTGGTTTAGTCTTGGGAGGGTGTATGTGTGGAGGAATTTATCCATTTCTTCTAGATTTTCTAGTTTATTTGCGTAGAAGTGTTTATAGTATTCTCTGATGGTAGTTCGTATTTCTGTGGGATCAGTGGTGATATCCCCTTTATCATTTTTTATTGCGTCTATTTGATTCTTCTCTCTTTTCTTCTTTATTAGTCTTGCTAGCGGTCTATCAATTTTGTTGATCTTTTAAAAAAACCAGCTCCTGGATTCATTGATTTTTGAAGGGTTTTTTGTGTCTCTATTTCCTTCAGTTCAGCTCTGATCTTAGTTATTTCTAGCCTTCTGCTAGCTTTTGAATGTGTTTGCTCTTGCTTCTCTAGTTCTTTTAATTGTGATGTTAGGGTGTCAATTTTAGATCTTTCCTGCTTTCTCTTGTGGGCATTTAGTGCTATAAATTTCCCTCTACACACTGCTTTGAATGTGTCCCAGAGATTCTGGTATAGGAATGGTCATTTTTTAAATTCTTGATTCACATTGTCAAGAAGTTATTGTTATTTGCATTGTGCAGTGATCTGTCTTAAGAAAATTTGCCAAGACTCTTTACATGGCCTTCCTCTTCCCTAAACACAATGCACCCCCATTTCTTTTCTTTTCTTTCTTTCTTTTTTTTTTTTTTTGAGATGGACTCTCTCCCTCTCTTGCCCAGGCTGGAGTGCAGTGGCATGATCTTGGCTCGCTGCAACCTCTGCTTCCCTGCTTCAAGCAATTCTCCTGTCTCAGCCTCCTGAGTAGCTGGGATTACAGGCATGCACCACCACACTCAGATAATTTTTGTATTTTTAGTTGAGATGGGATTTCACCATGTTGGTGAGGCTGGTCTCAAACTCCTGACCTCAAGTGATCCATCCGCCTTGGCCTCCCAAAGTGCTGGGATTGCAGACTTGAGCCACCACACCCAGTCCAGGCATCCCCATTTCAAACAAAAGCAAGCACTTTAGATCCTAGTAAGGAATGATGTTTATTCAGGCTTCATCTGCAGATACGATCAAATGATGGAATGGTGGGCAAACCTTGCTTAACAGCTGGGAAATCCTGGGGGTGGGAATGAGATGAGGGAGGGCAAGAAAGTGGGAAAACTATTGGATTGGGACCTTGGGTCCCAGTACCATGACAAGCCAGGGACCTTGGTTCCAGTACCATGACGAGCCAGAGACCATGGTTCCAATACTGTGATGAGCCAGATAAGTCATTGCACCTCCTTAGACTTAATTCCCTTTCAGTATTTTGAGAGACTAGACCAGAAAGTTACTGAGCATCCTTCAACCTCTAAAACTGCCTGGTCTCCATGTGTCTCCTCACCAGCTCAGGAGACAGGAGGTTGGATTGGGATACATGCTTACAGCTGCTCATCAAAACCAGTCTTCAAGTTTTGCTCTGCACAGTGATGCCCTTCCCCCAGCCAGATATCTGAGTTTGCTGAAATTGTCTTTTGGCCTCACAGAATGCTTCTTTGCAGGCATGGATGAGCGCAGCAAACTTTGTTTTATTCTTCCTCTCCAACACCTCCTGCTGTGTTCCAACTGGATTTAACTGAGACCTTCATTCCTTCTAAAAGCTGGCCTTAGGCAAGAATTGGAACAGATTGAGTTTGATTCTGAGGCCACTGCATCCACTGGAAGGGTGCTGGCTGCCCTGGTGCATTGGGATCCTTTGTCATTGAAGGTCCAGCATTCAGCAATGATATGCTGAAGTTTAGAGCTGGCTCTAACTTGTAACAAATCCACCAGAAAAAAATGACTGGAAAGTAGCAGTGATTGTAGATCAGGCCCTTTTTATGGACCACTCAGTTTAAGCCTTGCAATAACCCTGTGAGTGGAGCATCTGTCATTACCCTCTTTTTTACAGCATAGGAAACTGAAGCCCGGAGAGTTTTATTTGCCCAAGAAGATCTGCTAGAAGCAGCAGGGCTAGGAGCTGAATCCAAGTTTGTGCTCCTCTCCCCACATTACACCTGTGTCTAGTTTCTGTTGCTTTATAAGTAAAGATTATTTCTTGATTTTTAGAATTTTCATTGCTAAAATAAATTTAGAACATTATTCAAAATTTTAAAGAAAAAGGAAATGGTATTTCTCCCACAATGCTGCATTTGTATTTCTTTCCAATATTTTTCTATGCCTATACATAAAGGTAGTTATTACTTAGGTGTAATCATAATGTAATTTTGTTCTAATTTTTTCAATTAAGATTATTTTGTGAACACTTTGCCTTATTTAATAAAAGTTTACTGTTTAGTGGGTGTCAGGCACCCTGCTGAGCCTGAGGGAGATAAATGAGGGTCAGCCTGAATAGAATATTCTAGTTGTCAGTGTTTCAACGCTGTCACCTAATTGGTCACTTTAATGAGTCGTGTGTCACATCTACTCAAAGCATCTGCTTCTCCATCTGGTGCTTTAGGCCTCTAGAATCACCTCTCCCTGTTGGATGTGGAGTGGAGAGAACCTCCCCTGGGCCTGCTCCTTATGTCAGGGAGGGACCAGAGTACCCCCCGTCTGGGAGGAGGGAACATGCCCTGATCTGCCCTCCGTATGTGCCCTGGGGGTGAGAGGAAGCAGTTCTTTCCCAGTATATTATTCTCCCCCATTTTCAGATAAGGAAACTGAGACTGAAACATGTCAACTACTTACCTCAGGTCCCACAGCTCTAAGTGTCAGAGCTGGGATTGGAAGCCAGCTCTCTGGCTCCACAGCTTCCTTGCCCACCTTGGTGCACTGCTCCAAGGGGTCAAGTGTTTGTTTGCATTATATATAGATTGGGAAATGGGGGCCGAGAATGAGTGTTTCACACAGGCAGGATCCCATGGACACTCAGGATCAAGTCAGAGGATAGCAATGCTGTTTACACCATCCTCCCCTCCAGGGAATGGTGGGCCTCCTCCAGACCCACTTGAAGAAACTCAGGACACAAAATTTTCAAAGTTATAAAGTGACCAACATTAGGAAGACGGTGATTTTCCTCTTTTCAAATGGATTTACTATGTGATCTCCCAACTACAGTTCCTTTTTTTTTTTTTTTTCAATGAATCCTTTTGCAAGATATTCCCCCCCGAAGTCCCAGGGCACACCTTTTGCTCAGAGCAAGCCTGAGATGTAACAGAGGGAAGCTTGGCCTTTTACCACTTTTATCTCACATGTCCACACAGGGAGGATGCTGTCGTGAGGTTTTTTAGTGTCAGAATAACTTGACCATCGGCGCGTACATCTCTATAAAAACTCCTGAGGCAACAGGAGCTTTAATCACAGTCAAAGACAACACCCCTCCAGGTTTCCTGTTGAAGGAAAACATCTGCTGTCCACAGCCCTGAAACTCTGCATGACTTTTACCTGCCGATACCAAGGAGATTTGGAAAAATAAATATGTGGGGCCATGATCCCATGAAGAAGGGACATCCCATGATTAAGTTCCAAGGGGGTAGAAGAAGGGAGCGCCTGCTCAGCTTTCCCTCATGGCTATGTGTGGATTGGATTTATTTTGTTTCATCCACATGCAGCCAGTCACAGACCATTCAGGTTAGAAGGGGCCTGAGTACCATCTCATTCAACCCCCTTGTTTTACATGGGAAAAGAGGCTCAGAGCAGAAGGGGCTTCCCCAAGGTTTGACTCCAAACCCAGTGCTCATCCCACCCTGTGCTAAGGCAGGGTGGGGGAATCCCAGGAGATGGGGCTTGGCTTTAAAATGACCCTGCTGAGCCTTGGAGATCTTCTCCTGGCAGAAGTCTTGAGCCTTTATGAATTCACCTCAGAAGGAGATGCTGTGTGCTCTTCTGGAACTGAAGAATGGGTGGAGGGAGGGGAGTCATGTTTGCTTAGGGAAACAAACGTGGGAGCAGATCATCAGCAGAGCCTGGTAAATAGTGCTTTGGATGTTATTGGATTGCCAAGGAAGCATGGAGTTGACAACCAAGCTGGGTATTGCAGGGTTTCTTCTACCTTACAAGATTATCATTATTCAGCATTTGCCACGTAGTGCCATCATAGAGCTCACTCTCTACACACATGTAACCCATGAGGATGCCCTTGCTAGGATCTTTGTAGCTTACCCCAGGCTTAGCTGAGCTTCCCAAGGAATGAGTGGTAGGTGGGACTGCCACTGTGAGGAGAAAGTGTGCTGTGCCCACAGTGTGAACCCAATCCTGTGACCTCCCAGACCCCCAGGTTCCCTAAGTAACATCACAGCATGCCTGTTGCTATGCAAGATAAATATTTTTTCAACCAGGAGGTTTATCTGTCTTCCAGCTGAAATCCAGTGCTCACTGATATGGGCAGTGAAGAGGAGGAAACCATTTCTTTTTCCATGACATTTTGTCTCCAAGAAAAACCTTACGGGAGGCAGAGCTGGGCAAACAGCCATAGAGAGCACATTCAACCCTCTAACTCCTACGGCAGAGGAGAAAGTTCTGCTTCACCCACTTTGAATAAAGGCCTTCGACTAAAATTATAATCATTGACTTACTTGGTTCCAAAGGGGACTTAGTAACTATCTAACAGAGGGGAAAGATTTAGTCACTCAATATTTAGGTGCCAGGCACCCACTGACCACTGAGATTTGGAAGTGAATAAGCCTGGTCCCCACCCTGGGAAGAGTCCTGGTCTAGAAACCATGATTTCTGCCTTGTTGTTTCCACAAACGTGTTTTGTGACTTTGGGCAGCTCATTTATTCTTTCCAACCTTCAAAAACTCATTTGGAGGAAGCAGAACCAAGTGATTTCTAAGACCTTCTTAATTTTTAATTCAGCATCTCCTTAGCCCAGTCCCAGGACTCTGGCAATCATATCACTAAATGCTTCTCAAGGGCTTATGTGTGCCATCACTGTACAATTAGCTGGGGAGATGTGGATGAATAAGGAGCTCAAAGAGCTTGCATTGTGTGATAGAAATCATTATTCGCTATTTAACAGAGAGCAGAGAAAACTTAAATACCTTCCCCAAAGCCACAGAGCTAGTCAAGTGACAAAGCCTCAATTCAAACCCAGGTCTATCTGATTTGAAAGCCTAGAGCCCCTTTGGGCCCTACTGAGGATGCTCAGAGGGGAGCATCCTGACCACAGCCACCAGGTCCAGCAGTGTCCTTTCCCCTGCAGCACGTTGCCTCCAAACTTGTAGATTCCTCTGCCTCTGTTGATAGGGTTACCAGATTTAGCAAATAAAAATACAGGACACCAGTGACATTTAAATTTCAGAGAAGCAATTCAACATTTTTTAGCATAAGTGTGTTCCATGTAATACATGGGTCACACTTAATTCTAAACATTTCTTTTTAATTATTGCCTATCTGAAATTCAAATTTAACTGGGCATCCTGTATTTTATCTGGCAATACTATCTGCTGAAATCTTCTCTTCTAAACACCTATGAAGAAGTCCAGACAGAGGAGGACTGCAAGGAGGGGGTCCAGGCAGGTTACTACTCCCACCCCTTGCTCCAGGCATTCTTATATCTGAATCAGTTGGCGGATACAGAGCAGAATGTGGGCTTCTTGTTCCATGTTGTGCCAATTCAGCCATGGGAGCTCTGCCCACTACTGTTTTAGAGAAGCCATTTCTACTCCTGCTAGGGAGAACCAGCTCACTAAAGATGTGGATACAGCCTTTCCTCTGAACTCACTCCAGCTCTCCTCGTTCCTCAGCCTGGTCTGCAGGTCAAGAGCCTGGACCTTCCCAGCCACTACTGACCTCTTCCAGAAGGACCCGGCAGAGGGTGAGGAGCTGCCCCTTGGCTCCCTGGTTCCCTGGCCCCCACAATATCAAGTGATGGGACAAAGAGGATGCTTCGTCATGAGACCCAGACAAAGCTCAATCTCAGTGTAACTACTTTCTGGCTCTGTGAGCTTGGGCAGTTTATTTAAACCCTTGAACTCCAACTTCCTCTAAAATGGGATGAGAAGAGGTCAGACTATTAGAAGGAACAAATGAGTGAATTACTTGAAAGTGCTATACAAACATAAGAAGCTATTTTTTAACGTCATATCCATATGGGAACTTTTTTTCATTTTTTGTGGTTAAAGTATCTGAGACATAGAACATTTTATTATGAAAGCAAAACATAAGGACTTTTTAAAAGCTTTTTATAGTCACCCTTGTATCTCAGCAGTATCTCATTATGGTTGACCTTTGATCTTTACTGCAGTACACTGAGAAATTTTTTGAAAATCTAAAAATCCCTTAGTGCTACTGGGGAACTTAACTTACCCCAGAAACTGCATATGCAGGATTGAGAAATTCACTCTATGCTGCCTGATGCACTAAGATTCAAATGTGTGACTTGGCAACATTCCAAATTATAACTCACCATGGACTCTTTTAATCTTTGTAAGAACTGGCAAAGTGAATGTTTTCTGCCAATGCCAAGAGTAACACTATTTTCAGTCATTTTTATGTATGTCCTTCCAAGCTCTGTATGTGTGTTTCAGAGAGTTATAATTATGATATCTGTGTAATTTTGTATCCTGCTTTTTCCACTTTAAATAGTCTCTTACAAATTCGTCCAGGTGACTACAAAGTCTTAAAGCCACCAATTTTAATTACTGCCTAGCTATTCATCATGTTACTCTACTATCATTTATCATTTCTTCTTTCTGGATGTTTGATGCTTCTAAGTGGCTTTTGATGGTCACTTTGAAGGTAGCATGTGGAAGGGTAGGCACCATGTATGCACCACTTCCACCCTTTAGGTCCCTGCCACTGACACACACACGCACATACCCCTACCAGTGAAGAATCCTAAACAGTTTAAAGGGTGTCCAATCCAGGGGATTAGGAGAGTGAGAGAGAAGGCCAGGACCCATTATCTTTCTAAATGTAAACCTGTGGTATCTTTGACAAAGTGCTAAACCCAGCTTAGATCTTATGTGTACCCAGGACTTGGGGGTGAAGGGTTAACAGATAATTCCTGTTCTTTTCTGTCCCTTAAACTACACCCTCCCCCACACCTACTACAGTGATATCGAAGCAGTGTGGACCCAGAACAGTGTCCTTAAAAAGAAAAATTGATTCTTGCTGGTATGCAGAAGAGCCACCCATGCAGCATGACTGAGTGCTCAAGACCATAAACTCTGGACCCAACAGCCGGGCTTTGAATCCTGACTCCCGCACTTACAAGTCCAAGGTCTTAAGCAGGCTGCTTCACCTCTCTGTGTCTTGTTGCCTCATTTAAAAAATGGGGGAAATGATGAGACCTACCTCTCGGGTCCTTTAAGAAATAGATGTGTGAGAGAGGTACTGGGGAGACACCTGTGAAGAATAAAGGTGGAGGGAGTGGGAGGAGTTGGGGGTGAGTGGGGCCTTCAGACTGTAGTAGAGGTCAGACAGCTGTAAAGGGAGAGCAGGAGGGAGTGAGGACTGACTAAGAGAGCCCAGGGAGAGTCTTCCCAGCTCAGTCAGGCCAGTGGGAAGTTGCTGCCCCAGCAGAGTCTCGGTTGGGCAGGAATGGTTTCCCCCATGCCTCCTCCATGCTCAGTCATTAAGCAATCCAGGGGGAGTGTGGTGGCTGAAGGCTGTCCACCAATTGCCCTCCCTCAGCAGGTTCCTTTAAGATAGTTCAAAGTCACACACCTCCATGGCTGACACAACCTCATTGGGTTAAGTAAAGCACTTAGGGCAGTACAGGACACATTGGAGGCACTGTGAAAGCTAAAACTGCTACCACTGTTTTATAGCATATGTTATAATTCACCAAGCTCTTTCATATATATTTTTCCACTTGATCATCACAATCAGCCCCATGCAGCCCACTTGATAGATGAGAAGAAGGCTTCAAGAGGCCCCATGACTTGCCCAAAGTCACACAGCTCACAGTGGTGGAGGTGAGACTTGACTGTAAGCCCCTGAGGGTCGGAGTGTAGGCCCACTGGTCCTTATCTTTGTGTCCTGCAGCAGCAGTTCAGATGGAGATGAAGATAACACAAAACCTTGTCCTCTAGGAACTTATATTTTTGGTGAGTTAGACAAAAAAGTAGATAATTCCAGGAAACTAACCCATGGAATTACCTCCCATTTCCCAAATACACCAGGTATTTCCTCCTCCTGCCTCCAGCCCTCAACCTTGCTTTGTGCTGACTTCTCAGCCTGGAGGCCCACCTGCTGAAATCTGCCTATCTCTTCTTACCTGACCATTTTCTTCATGACACAATCCCAATCTGTCCCCCAAAGGGAATTTCTTCACTTATCACTGTGCCTCCATGTGCCACACTTTGTTCCAAACCACCGTCACTCTGCCCTGCAGTAGAATGTGTCTGTTTACTCAGCAGCCACCTGTCAGCACCTAGAAGGCAACAATCATTTCTTGCTCCTCTACAAATCCCCCGCTGGGCCCAGTGTCAGCAATAGTAGATGAGAAATAAATGTGTCATGCATGAATGAGTCCACTGACTCTGTGTAGGGGTGGCAGGAATGGAAGACATGGAAAGTCGGCCAGCGGGAGTGGTCATTCACACCAAGGCAGACACAGATAACCCAATAGCATATGATTGCTGTGATGGAAGGAGCTGCAGGAGGTGGGGTGGAGGGGCCCTGAACACAGGCTAGGTGTTAAGGTGAGCATCTCTCTTGAACTGAAATTCCTGGTTGTTTCATTCTATGCTTGTATCCCTAGGGCCCAGCACAATGTGAGGTACATGGTAGGTATTCAGTAAGATTTCAAGGAGGGAGGGAGAGAAGTAAGGAAGAGAGGAAGGGAGAGGAAAAGAGAGGAATGGAAATGAAAGGAGGGTGGGTTGGTTTTCTAACATGAGTCCAGACCAGGGACTCTGGATGTGACCCAATACTTCAATGAAGATGCTGCCTAAAGTCAGCTACAGTGGTTCTCAACCGGTGACAGTTTTGTCCCTAAGAAGACCTTTGGCAATGTCTCAAGACATTCGTTTTTTCTTTTTTCTTTTTTTTTTTTTTGAGACAGGGTCTCATTCTGTTGCCCAGGCTAGAGTGCAGTGGCACGATCATGGCTCACTGCAGCCTTGGCCTCCCAAGGTCAAGTGAGCCTCCTGTCACAGCCTCCTGAGCAGCTGGGACCAAAGGCGTACACCACCATGCCCAGCTAATTTTTAAAAATTTTTTGTAGAGATGGGGTCTCACTGTGTTGGCCAGGACAGCCTCAAACTCCTGGACTCAAGAGAATCTTCCACCTTGGCCTCCCAAAGTGCTGAGATTACAGGTGTGAGCCACCACATCAGGCCTTGAAGTCATTTTTGATGGCCACAACTGCAAGTGTTACTGGCATCTAGTGGCTAGAGGCCAGAGATGTTGATAAATATCCTACAGTGTGCACGTCAGGCCTCACATTAAAGAATTATCCCAGCCAAAATGTCAGTAATGCCACTGTTGAGAAATCCTGAAATAACCCTAAAACCTGCAGATGGACATTGAAAGACTGTGTCTGAAAGAGGCTTGCCTGGTTCAAAGCATCCTTGGTTTCCAAAATGAGGACCATCTGAGAGTCCACCCTCAATCACTGGCTTAGCCTTCAGACTCTTTCAGAAATGACACCTGGGCGGGGGGGATCCAGTTAGCTTCCTACTCCCCCCTCTCCTCCTACCTTCTGGTTCTTCCCAGTAATCCTGGATACTTGTTGGGGAAAAAAAAAACAAAACAGGAACACCAGGAGTAGGCTCAGTCAATGGGTGCTGTCTGTTCCAGGAGCTGCTCAGAGACCCTCTGTACATCGGCCTGAAACACCAGCGTGTGCGCGGGAAGGCGTACGATGACTTGCTGGACGAGTTCATGCAGGCTGTGACAGACAAGTAAGTGGACCAGTCTGTCCCTTTTGAAAGAGGACTTTTAAGAGATGCCGTGACTAAAGTCAACACTGGTTTTGGCTGATACACAAAGCAAAGGCAGTAGATGCTTTTCCAGGTATTCTGAAAATTCTAACTTGACCCCTTGGAGTGATAAGACTGGACACCAAATGGGCTCATTCTCTGAGAGAATGTCCGGGAGCAGTGAGGGGAGGGAATGAGAGGGTTGATGGCTGAAGGCTGTGATCTGGAGGTAGTTAAGCATTGTTGTCCCAGGAGAAAAACCCCCTTGGCCTGAGCTGTTTAGGGTTCTCAGCACAATTAGGGATGTTGCAAGTGCTGGAGGAAAGATGTGTGCCCTTCTGATGAAATGGTTTTGGAAGGCAGCTTGTCACATTTGGTTATTTTCCACCTCTATGTGAGAACAAGGAAGTGTTAATGAGGCACTGTGGCAGACCACACGGGCTCTGGGCCTGCAAGATTTATGAGGTGTCATCTCTTCACTGGGGAAGCATCACAGTACTGGCAGCTTCCACCCCACTTGCCTGCCCCATCTGTCTGCCATCGTGGCCACCCGCTCACACTGCTGTGGCTGACGTGCCACTGGGATGGAGGCCTGATGACAGCCCTCACACACCCATGTTTATTCTGAGAGAAAAGCTGGTCAAGCCAGAGTTTCAGCAGCTCAGTGGGCCTCTGAAGACAAAGCACGTTCCTCTCTCACTTGCAAATCTCCAGCCTTCTTGCTGCCCCAAGATTGCACAGGTTTGGCAGAGATGGCCTGCCCATCCTTGGCAAAGTGCTCCCTTGCCCAAGCTCAGCTTCTCCAACCAGAAAAGCGGGCTGGAGCCCACAAACTCTGCACAAAGTCTCATCTGGGTGGGCTTTAGGGGTGGGCAAACTGTAATTTGACCTTTGACCCCTCCACTTTTCAGATATGTGACCTTGGGCAGGTTACTAAACTTTTCTGAGTCTCCTTATCTGGTTTCCTTATCTGGAGATAAGAAAAGAGTTTTGTTGGTGTTGTGTTTTGTTTCTTAAGATGACAGCAAAATAATATTGTGGTTATATAAGGTGGAAATGATCCTGTCAAAAGACAAAATGAATGATCGACTGTAGGATGGGGGGAAAAAGTCCTTGAGTAAGCAAGCAGGAAAAAGGATCCAGTGCACACCTGAAGAGCTTAGTCTTGGAGCACAGAAAACCATCCACAGGGAAAAAGGGAAGGCAGAGTACTGGGCACTGATGGGGCAGGTGGGTAGATGTGGTGGTGGCAGTGAGGGGGAGTCCCATCTGCTCGAAGACAAGGACATCAGCATAGAGTGAGGATGGGGAGGTTTAAGGATAGAGGAAGTGGGACCTAGTTATCTAGGAGAGTGGGAGAATGTCCAGACTGGGAAGCTGGATCATGATCACCGTGCAGCTCTCTGGGCCCCCTTGGGGTTACCGTTTATGAATTTAACTTAAGCTAGTTAACCTGTTTCTGTGCTTCCTCGAGCCAGGTTCAACTGTCTGGGTCCAAGGGCAGGAAGGCGAAGAGAGCAGGGTGTAATCAGGGTTGGGGATTTTGCCAGGCAAGAGAAAATGGGAAAGAGCAAGGAGTTGAGAGTCTATTCAAGGGAATGGTTATAATTGTATCATGAGCTCTAGGCTGGGTAAAAGGGGAGAGAATGGGAGGACGTGGTAGAGGGGTGGGACAAGAGACAGTGAAAGGGTGATCAATGGATAGTAAGTCCTAGTGAGGTTTAGAAACTGTTGAGTTGGATAGTAGGTGGAATAAGCTGGAAAGAAAGGAGGTGGTGATCAGAAAGTTAGATGTTTGCAGCTAAGATTATGGAGGAAGGGCTGCTATTGGGATGTGGCCACTAAATAAAGCAAATTCAAGGGTCAGCTGCATTAATAGAGGCATAGCATCTAGGACAAGGGAGATGAATGTCACAACTCATTATCTCCATTTCAGAAATCCTGAATACCACATCCAGTGCTAGAGAAGCTACATTGAGGGTTAAAAATTACCTAAAGTGCCTTTGGAGCACAATAACCACGATAGTGAAGAGAACCAAAAGCTGAGCCTGGTAGAGAGAAGACTCAGAGACTGCTCTGTCTATATCAGGGACGTGCTAGTACCTCCAGATTCTAAAAGCTCTTCTTTCAGAAGAGAATTGGACTTGTTTGTATAGTTCTACATGGAAAAGAACCAATTGGTGGAATGCTAAAGGAAGCAGTTTTCAGCTCAGAATAATTCAGAGCTGTCTCACATTGCACTGGACTATCTGTAGGAATGAGTTCCCTGTCACAGAAAGAGTTCAAGGATAGGTTGCATGGCTTATTTCTGGTGATATTATAGGAAGGAATTCAAGCATCAGATGTTCTTTAAGCCGCCTTCCCACCCCAGTATTCTATTCTAACCTCTTAAAAAAATCCTCTGTAGCCAACCAGATAGGTATTATTATTCCCATTTTATGCAAGAGAAAACTGAGACTCAGAGAGGCCAAGTTAGGTATCTCAGGTCACACAGTACATGTCAGGACTACAAGCTGAACCCGGGACCACTGACTCCAAGTACAGACTCTTTCCACAATGCTGTGTCACCTGTGGATGAAAAGAGAAGGGAATGAAATTGGCTTTGAAAGCCCACTGTTTGCTTCCTGTTTCCAGGGCTCACTGCTTATCTAATGAGTCAGTAATCATTCTGTGATTCCCCAAAGAAAAGTATTGCTATTCGTGTGAGAAGGTTAAATAAACTAAGATGTAAGAAGCTGTTCAAACTATCATCAAAATCAGTTCACAGTTTTACAGACATACACAGGCAGTCCAAGGGGGGGGATCCTTGGGGAGGAGCATGCGTCAGCCAACAGGAATGTGTCATTAAACAGAAAAGATGATGGATTGATGGTTAGTTGTTTTGACTCTCTAATAAGCTATAGCAGATGTTTCTGTGGATACTGCAGTTGGGGAATGAGCTGGTTTCCCCAAGCACTCTTGGGAATACAGTAGCTCCAAGACAGAATGCCCGGCCTGGGGGTGAGTCAGGAGTTCCAAGTCAAACACAATATATTTTAAGAAAGAACCTTGGGAAATGTTGACTCCTACTTTCAACATCCTCGTCTCTGTCCAAACATCCTGCTAATAACCCCTACCCACTAATAGGGATGTATGTTAAGATTTTTTGGCCTGAAATAAACTTACTATGGCTCAGTTCCTGTCGTGGAGCTTGGCCACTGAGGAGAACCTGCCAGGACAGAAGGAATCTCCATTTAAGTCTGTGAACCACAGCAACAGACAGCTGGGAGTGTCCTTCTCAAAGCTGAGACAAAGACTGATGGCAAGGACTGATTGCCCCACTCTTCCTGCTCTTTCCCTGTCATGCAGTAGATGGGTGCATTGTACCCGAGCACCACCTCCTGCTGTCACGAATTTTCCCTGACGGTTTCCATTCACATTTTTCATTTCTGTTACTTACAGTAGCATGGATGGGAATTGACTGTTTTCTGAGTTTGCACCTGGAGCGCTAGCTCTGTCTGATAATTGGCCTGGGCTGGACAGAAGCTTGATGTCAGCAGCAGCTTTGGCCTTTAGGCAGGCCAGGAAAGGAAACCACCCGCTTCTTCCCTAGTTCCCAAACCCTAAATACAGGGATTCTTAAGCTGCTTGGATGAGAGTGTTAACGAAGGAAAATAATAAATAAACCTTTTTAAAAAGTCATCTACTTTTTAGCTCTAGGAAAAATTCTTTTGGTTTAGCCTCTCCATTTTTTTGTCTCTGTGCATTCATTCATTCATTCTCTCTCTCTCTTTCCCCTCACCATAATCATACACACACACACACACGTAATCCCTGAGACACACACCATATTGGAAGTCACAATTTCACTATTAGTGCTCTTTATAGAAACTTCTAGTTTTCAGAGAAATTCAGATAGCCCTGGGCCTCTCTGATATCTGGAGCCAGTTACCACAGGCCCACTCCTTAATGTTACCTTCCACAATTGATGTGAGCCCCTGTCCTTCTGGAGCCAACCCCGCTTGCTCCAGCATTCATTCTCTGTGTCACTTCAACCTAAATGGGACTCCTCCCATTCCATCTCTCCTCTGCTACTCATCCCACTTGTTTCTAACCTTTACATTTGGAGGGCTACCCTAAAGGTTTCTGTTCAAATATATGTGCTGTCAAAATAACTAGATGTCTCTACTGTGCCCTGATCAGATTTACAGGGATCAAAGGAATTGCTACTTGCCAGGCGTTTGTACAGAGCAGAGCACCAAAGTTAAAGCTAAAATCAAGGAGATAAGATTCCAAGACTGTTCACTTGCCTCTTGATCTGTGGTGTCAAGGAACACATCTGTTTCTTTTGCTGTGTAAAAAACCATCCCAAATCTTAGTGGCTTAACATTTTATTTGCTCTTGATTCTTGGAAGCTGAACTGACTCAGCTGGAGTGGTTCTTCTCCTGGTCTTGCCAATGGTCACACATATGGCTGCTTTTAGCTGGCTACCTAGCTGGGAGCGGGCTCAGCTTGGACACTGGAAAGGTTGGGCTCCTCTGTCTTTCCATTGAGTCTTAGGGTCTCTCCTTCTTCACATGGCCTCTTCTCTTCACAGGATAGCTGAACTTTTTACATGATAGTCTAGGGCTCCTAAGAACACAAGAGTGGAAGCTGCCAGGCCTTCTTAAGGATGAGACCTGGAACTGGCACAGTCTAACTTCTCCCACATTATACTGGTTGAAGCAAATCACAGGTCCATACTAGATTCCAAGGGAGGAGGTTATACAAGGAAATAAATACTAGGAGGCAGGGTGCATTGGGGGCCACCAATGTCAGAGACTACCACACCCCATCTAGCCTAGGCGGGATGAGGAATGGGGCAGCCCTCACTATAGGAAGGCATGAGAAAACAACAACTCAGTTACGCAGATAAGCAGGGGAATGGTATATAAAATCAGTGAGCATGTCTACCTAGTACCTGCTGTACACCAGACACTGAGCCAGGCATAGTGAGCAATACACAGAGAAATAAACAGTCCTCCTCTCAAAGAGCTACATAGTCAAAAACATTTCGTATGTATCTATTGAAGTTTAGATAACCTGAGACTCTACACTTTCTTAGCCTCTAAGTGTCTGTGTAAGTCTGGAGCTCAAGAAGAGTTCTGGGGCAGAAACATAAAGTTGGGAGTTGCCAACCCATAGATAGTATTAATATCAAGAGAATGTTTGAGTTTGCCCAAAGAGAAGAGAAGAGAATATGACTTGGTTTTCTGAACTGTGTCCTATGGATAACTGCAAGTCAAAGTGCTCAACAAATTTTAGGAGTAGACTAGGATGTTGTTGGTAAGAATGGCAAGGAGGGTAAAAGTTTTCATTCCTTGTGCCAGCTCTGATTGCTTAGGACTCTGAACCTCTCTAAGTTCAACAGGGATGAGCGTCATGGTTGATTAGTAATGTCCGCCCTGAGCAGGGAATAAGGGGTGGCAGCAGTGTGCTATCCTTTGCCCCCTTTGGAGCTGTGAGGAGCCTTGTGACCTAAGCATCTGTGACTCTGTGAGCACTCATGCCAGCTGATCCTGCAACTCCCACAACTAAATAGCAACTCCCAGGCTAAAGGAGCCTCTGGGTTATTTTTCTCCAGGTGTTCAGGATATTTCAAGAGCTAAAGTAGGCCTCTATTTTAGTCCACATGAAGCTGCAGCTGCTGCTTCTGAGTTACAAAAACATGCAGGAATATGCTCTCATGGGTACACTCCACCCCCACACCCACTCCCAATACACTCTGGAGCAAAGCAGTGGGTCTAATAAAAGTAGGCATGCTAATACTGACCTATGGTTCCTAAATCTGGCTTTGCTTCTGAGTCATCAAGGAAACTTGTCAAGAATACAGACTTCAGGCTCATATGCCACAGAAGGCCTGGGTTGAGACCTGGACATCTGTATTTTTGAAGCTGTCCTAATGATTCTGATAGCGCTGTGCAAAGACTGAAATTTGGAAACTCTTCGGCTGAGCACAGTGGCTCACACCTGTAATCTCAGCACTTTTGGAGGTCAAGGTGGGAGGATTATTTGAGGCCAGGAGTTCAAGACCAGCCCAGGCAACATAGTGACACCCCTGTCTCTCAAAAAAAAAAATCGGCTGGGTGTGGTGGCACTCGCTTTTATTGCCAGCTACTTGGAAAGCTGAAGCAAGAGGATCACTTAAGCCCAGGGACTCAAAGCTGCAGCGAGCTATGATGGTATCACTGCACTCCAGCCTAGGCAACAGAATGAGACCCTGTCTCTTAAAAGAAAAATAAAAAGAGAAACTAATGGACCACATCCCCAGAAGAGGCAACTTGTGCGGCCCCAGCTCCTCCCACTTTCAGAGTCAGACTGAAGCCCAAGGTGAGGGTGTAAGGACCAATACACGGAGACTTTCCACAGTTTTATCAGCAGGGACCTACATTAGGAAAGACCCAGTGTGTTCTCTGGGCTCACCCTGCCATGGAGGTCTACCTTGCAATACAGGTACAGCTCTGGCAGCTTCCTTTTAGTCTGGAAACTTCCCAAGCAGAGCTGTGCCCGTTGTTTCTGCTGGAATCCCCTTTGACCTGAGGAACTTCAGGTGCTTTTATGCGGGGAATAATTGCATTTCTACATGTGGGGAAAGCACTCAAACATCTGGGTACCCCGGACCTGAAGACACGTCATGGGCAAGAATCAGGCCTGCCTTTCCCCACAGGCAGGCACATGTTGGGCCTGATTCCCCACAAAGTGCCTTGACTTCATGAGAGTGAAACTTCCTGCTTGGGAAGTTTCTGGACAGTGAGCTTGGAAGAGGGAGATGGCAAATTCATTAGTTAGGTAAAGACAGTGGTGACTGCCTTGTTTGGGAAATTTCTTCTAAAAGGCTTCCTTTGAAAGTACACAAAATCATATCACCTTCCCAAAAAATATGCCTATTTGGGAATTTGACTCTGCAAACTGGAAAGGGTATACTTATTCCATGAGGGAATACATTTTGTCAGCAAAGAGATAGAAACAGTAGGTACTGCAACCAGAACTCTGGGAAGTGAGCTTTATTTTCATAACTGAGATGAGAAAACTCATCACAGAAGTTTGAAGCAGCACTAACAAAGCATGTAGCTGATCATGCATTGCCAGTGCTTCTGAATAATGACTACATATCCAACATTCTACTAGGCACTGTAATGAGATTCAAAAGAAATAAAAGACATCAGCTAGGCCAGGCGCGGTGGCTCATGCCTACAATCCCAGCAATTTGGAAGTCCAAGGCAGATGGATCACTTGAGGTCAGGAGTTCATGACCAGGCTGGCCAACATGGCAAAACCCCATCTGTACCGAAAATACAAAAAAAAAAATTAGCCAGGTATGGTGGCACACACTTGTAATTGCAGCTACTCAGGAGGCTGAGGCATGAGAATTGCTTGAACCCAGGAGGTGGAGGTTGCAGTGAGCCGAGATGGCACCACTGCACTCCAGCCTGGGCGACAGAGTGAGACTCCATCTCAAAAAAAAAAAAGAAAAAAAAAAGACATCAGCTGTGTCCTCAACAACCTTACAGTCCTTCCAAGAAGACATTTTTGAATAGAAAATAATTAGGGAAGACTTAAGTACCCAACTATTTGGTGTTGACCCTCAGTTCAATGGAAATTCAGAGAAAGGGGCAATCAGGGATGATTGGGAAGAAATGGAAATCGTACAAATTTAGGACCGAATTCAAGTAAGCAGCAGGAGAAAAAATGATGTTCCATATAGAAGGTACATCATGAGAAATGCAAGAACACAGGAAAAGCAATGAATATGCAGGGAAGACAATGAGTATCTAGAAGAATGGCCCAACTAAAGATGAATGTTTAGTGATTTTAAATAAGGTTAAATAAGAACGGTGCTGGCTACATCTATTATTTAGGTTTCTCCAGAGTAACAGAACCAATAGGATATTAGGTATTTAGATGGATGAGAGCAGATTATGAGAACTGGCTAACATGATTATGGAGGTAAAGAAATCCCATGATATGGTGTCTGCAAGCTGGAGAACCAGGGAAGCTGGTGGCATAGCTCAGTATAAATCCAAAGTGGGGCCGTTGGTGCACATCCTGCAGTCAGAAGGCCAAAGAGCCTGGAGTTCTGATGCCCAAGGGCCGGAGAAGATGGGTGTTCCAAATTCAGAAGAGAGAACGAATTCACCCTTCCTCTGCCTTTTTGTTCTATCTGAGCCATCAACCAATTGGATGGTGCCTGCCCATATTGGGTGAGGGTGGATCTTCCTTATTCAATTCACTAATACAAATACCAGTCTCTTCCAGAAACACCCTCACAAACACACCCAGAAATAATGCTTTACCAGCTATCTGAGTATCCCCTAAGCCAGACAAGTTGACACCTAAAATTAACCATCACACTAACATAGGCCTTGAAATACAGGCAGAAGGTCATGATTATTAGAGTTCAAAAGTGGAAGGGGCTACAGTCATCTAATCCAGTGGTTTTTAAACCACACTTCCCTGGGCCCCAGGACTCCAAAGAAGCATATCAGGAGTGCTAGAAATGAAATACTTTCCACCAACCATAAAAAATTTAAACCACTTGAGGAAACACTTTATTGTTTTTCATTGCCTTCTATATCTGGTTTCTGCTCAATGTTTTATTAAAGAATTATTCTGCTAAAAATGTTTGAAAATTACCAATCCACAAAATACCTTATTTGGGACTTGATGTAGTGAGCAATAGGGAGCCATGGTAGGTTCTTGAGCAACAAAAGTATTGTATTAAAATTGACAAGATGTGGGAAGAGATTAGAGGCAGAACCCATAACAATGCCCCAGTTCAAATTCTGCCTTCCATAGGGAATCTACTCTGACCAGCCTGGCCTGATACTCTTGCCCTGACTGTAATCTTACTGGCTATAGAATTCATTTGCTAATTAATCATGCACTGCATTGTGACATCTCTTCTAAAATGGCCTATTGCTTTTCTTTAAACTTTTTTTTTCTTTTTTTTGGTCCTTAGGCTTTCATTGTCAGAGGAGAGACTGAGCAAAGATGAGTCTGGACTGTTGTAGAAGGGTTCAAGAACCGGCGTAGATGGCCTTTATAGATCATTCCTATCTCAGGTCCTATGACTCAGTAACATCTCTACCAATGGTAGTTCCTAGGAAGCATGGCTTTACTCGTGCAGTAAATGGTGAGGGTGGGAGTTGGTTGATTGGTGGGTGGTCAAAAGTCCACACCAGGCTAGCTACCAATTAGAATAGACTGAAGGCTATGAATCTGACCACATTTGAGGAAGCACAGAGGAAGGAAATATGGCATTCATTCTGGCTTGTCTTGACTCTGAAGGAGCAGAACAGTTTCCCAGTTTCAGCCTGATACGGCTCATTGTTGACAGTCCAGCTCCTCCATGTTCTCAGCAGAACAAGAGCCAGGTTTTGCATGGTGACAAACTCCTATGCATGCAAGGAATCTGTCCTGGGTCACAGGCTAGGAGATTGTATCAAAATGCATACTAGCACCCAACTCTCTAGGACCTTTTCACTTCCATTGCACCAAGCAGACTGCATAATTGAGTGAGTTTGCAGTTCGCTAGTTAAGGTCCAGCCTCAGGACTGAAGCCAAAATGTGCTGGAAGAAACTCACTGCCTGGGGATATGATTCAATGACACTAGCTGGCTATTTCCTTTTCATTTTCTCTTAGCAGCCTGATTTTATCTCTTGGTATCAAGAATAGGAACAAAATCATCCCCAGACCTGAAACTTTTAGTTTATGGCAGAAGAGATGAAGGCATATAAGGGTCTTATGGGTGGCGGGGAGCAGGGATCGGATTCCTCTCAATGAATAAGTACCAATAATAACAATACTCTTACTTATTTAATTGCTTACCATAAGCAGACACTGACACAAGCACTTCACACAATATTAACTTGTCTAATTCTCACAACAACCGTATGAGGTAGGTACTATTATTCGCTTTATTTTAAGAGATGAAGGAACTAAGTTTACAAAGTACACGTACCTCATCTGAGAAAGGGGACCCTAATTAAGACCCTACCCACTAACTGCAATTGTTAAAAGCATGAATTCTAGACCTAGACTGCCTGAGTTCCAACCTCTCATTAACAAGCTACTTATTAACACTTATCAACAAGCAACTTAATTCATCTGTACCTCAGTTTACTCCTCTCTAAAATGCATTTTTAAGACTGGCAAAGTATTTAGGATGGATAAATGAGGCCATCCATGTAAAATGTTTAACATACACCTCAGTGATAGAAAAAAATCATGTTTGCTATTATTATTAATTTAGGCAGTTTCCAAAGCCGTTCTCCTTTAGGCAGTGTTTCAGTGTGCCCACATTCATGCATTCATGTTTGAGTTAATATATCCATTCACATGTCCACCACTGCTGTCTACAGTCCCTGACCCATCCCTCCCCTTCATTCCAATATTACTTTTCCTCTCTTCCCCAGTGCTAAAGCTAGGAAGGAAAAAACAAAAACAAAAATGAAACAGCCCTAGGTGTGATCCATTTCCATTTTAGATCCCTGGTATGTGCAATTAGTAAATGCTTGCTCTTCATCCCCACCCCCAACACACACTTATTCAGTTTTGCTCTCCCTCCTCCAGGGGACGGTGTTGTGTAGATTCACGTGTACATAGAGGGGAGCAGTATGGTCCATGTGTTCCTGAGGGTGAGGTGTTCTTATATTTTTTTGCAGCTGTTTGAAGCTGAGTGTTACGTGGGCCTTTCAAACTCACCACTCAGAGTAAGTCGCCCCCTCAAGTAACCAAACATCTTTTCATGAGACACATTTCTCCGTATAGAAATGAGAAACAGAAGCTTGCCCAAGAGAAAGCTGCAAAATTGCTCTGAGGTCACCCACTGATACTGACCTATTCAGAGGCTCCACATATAGAAGCCTTGTACTTTGCCCTCAGAGCTGGAAGGATGCCTTTGATGGCTCCAACTCCCACCCCTCTTCCTGCTGCTCCTTAAATGTGTTGTCGTTGTTACAGCGGCAGAGCCTTCGTGCTTGCTATTTCCCCAGCTTTGAATGTCCTTTCATTTTCTGGGCTGTTTCCATCTCATCATTCAGGCCTGCAGATAGGTCCACAGCAGGCAAGGTCAAGTGTGGAGGTCTGTACAAGACAGGATGTTAGAACTGAGCATCCTGCCAAAAGCTTAGCTGACATTCTGTAGCTCCAAGCTTCTCCTGTTGGTTTTAATACAACGTATGCAAAGAAATACCCCTAGGCATATAGCATCCAGACTACAAAGGAAGTTTGAGGATTTTATTTTAATTTTAAAAGATTGCAAAAAGCTGTTAGGTCTAAGCCCTGATTGCAATGTTTCACAGGGGTGTTCACATTCTGAGTCCCTCTCAGCATAGAGGGTCACTACTCAGCATATATATATAGATATATATACTGAATATTAGGAATGCCTTCTATGGTTCAGTCTGTATCTTAGAATTCTCATTTTCCCACTAGGATCCAGCCTAGGACTTTAATCTTGCATTCTTGGAATATCTGAGCAAGAAACAACCCACTCATTTGATCCAATTTCCTCACTTTTTAGATGAGGAAACTGAGACCCAAAGAGAAAATTATTTCCCCAAGGCCAGATAATGAGAAAAGCTGTGGGAAATTAAGGAAAACTTATCCAATTATGTGCCCTCCTTCACGTAATTCATGAAATTTCCTCCAAATTTTCAGTCTGTATTTATCGTGTGCCTTCTCTGTACCCCATAATGTGGCCAGTACAAATGTATTAGTTCCTTCTCACATTGTTATAAAGAAATACCTGAGACTGGGTAATTTACAAAGAAAAGAGGTGCAATTAGCTCATGGTTCTGCAGGCTTTACGGGAAGCATCTTGCCAACATCTGCTCAGCTTCTAGGGAGGCCTCAGAAAGCTTACAATCATGGCAGAAGGCAAAGCGGGAGAAGGTATATCACATGGTGAAAACAGGAAGAGGAGAGCGAAAGGGGAGGTACTACGCACTTTTAAACAACCAGACCTCATGTCAACTCACTATCACGAGGACAGTACCCAGAGGGATGGTGCTAAACCATTCATGAGAACTCCTCCCCCATGATCCGATCACTTCCCACCAGGCCCAACCTCCAACATTGGGAATTACATTTCAATATGAGATATGGCTGGCAACACAAATCCAAACTACATCAACAAAGACTTGTCCTGAAGAATTCAATTTTCCCTGTGATTATAACATGGACACATAAAGTCACCAGAAAAATAGTTTAAGACCACATTCAGTTATTTGTTTTCCTATTTATTCATGTATTCATCCATCCATTTATTAATTCATTTATTGAATATGGCAAGAAGTCAGAAATAGACTTTGCTGTCAAGGAATTTATAAACTACAAGGGAAATTCCCAAATAATTACTGCTGGGTTTGCATAGATTTAATGTGTACGCAGCCAATGGCCTTGCCTGCAGTGTTGATCAAGGTTGATAAAGGGCATAAGGTGGTCAAAAGATCTGGGACATTTACTTGGACTTTAAAAGTCATGACCTTATTCCCAGGAAAGTGCTAGCAACTGAAGAGAACACTCAGCACGGGCCTCATTAATCAAAGAACCTTCATGGAGGACACCCGTGGCCTCATGCCAACCTGATACACACAATCTAAGGACAAATATGGGCTGACATAAATGCTGAAGCCCCCAGGCCAGCCAGTGGGTTGGTGGCCAAGAAAAGTGCATGGGCTTTATAAGCAGGAGGTTGAGGAGTGAGTTGCCATGCCCTAGAGAAAACCTCTGTGCTGCCACTGAACTTTGGGAGGTTGAGAGGTCAGCAGGTCAGCCACCATCCCCTCCCCAGCACTGAGATTTCTGGCGCCATTTGGTGTGCTTGCCCCGGAACTCAGACAAACAGGGAAAATCAGGAGGAAAGCCAAGCTGTTCCTGAGTGTTTTCTGTCTGGCCGGGACTTGCCGTCAGAGCTGTGACTGAGGAATGGCCACATTATCCTGGGACTTTTGCTTAGAAGTTACTGCTTCCTGCGACTATGTTGCGAGTCAATGGGAGTTTTCCCCCTTAGGCCAGAATCCCAGTCACAGGAGCCTGCCAGTCTGGCTGCCAGACCCCAGCACACCAGGGAATCTCCCAGTCTGGGAGCTGGGAAGGGAAGGGCCTCAGAGGTCCACCCTCACATCGTGGGCTGAAATCCCTTCCACGACTTCCTTGCCAAGTGGAGCTCCGGTGACCATGGACTCACCTCCAGTGACCAGCAGTCTCTTTCCAACCAGTGTTTGAAATCTCTGCCTTATATGGCACTGGAATCTGTGTCCTTCTGACTTCTACCCATTGGCTCTGCTTTTGCCTCAAAGCCATACAAAATCAATCTGCTTAAGTCCTTGTCCACAAACGGTCGTTCCTATGATTGAAGATAATCATTATGCCCAATTACACTTGCCCTTCTCAGGCTCCGTATTCCCTCTTTCTCCAATCCATGGTATCCAGTTTTTTCACCCATGGAATAGATTCCCTATCATCCTTGTGAATCCCTCCCCAAACCATGACCCCCTCTTCTTATTCACACCCCCAGCAGAATAAGTCACTCCTCACGCAAGTCTGTGGCAGAGTTGTGCTGTGACGGCCTCTTATCTGTCCTATGACATCTGACTGTGTCTTCTTCCCATTCTAACTGTGCTCTAGCCCCCACCTCCTCCTAGCTCCTCAGGATCTCACCAGCCCTGTCATCTCTCATCTCCCCTCCATTCTGACTCCTGTATCTCATATGTATACCTCCCATCCCCAAAACAAATTCACCCTTCAGTCCCACTTCCCCCAACAGCTGTCACCCTACCTACTTCACAGCCAAGCTTCTTGAAATTTGTGATGACCGACATTTCCTCCCCCTCCATTTTCACTTTAACCCCATGCCAGATGGTACCCTCCCTTCCACTCCACCAAAAGTGGTCTTCAAAGGTCACCAGTGATCCTCTAAACAACGACTCCAGTGTACACTCTGTGGTCCCTGTTTCACTTGACATGTTGGCAGTATTTGATGCTCCTGACCACGGCCCATTGCGTGGCTCTGGTAGCAGCTGCTGTGTGGGCCCAACCTGCTCACTATCCTTGGCTGGACTTTATTCCACTGCCTCTCTCTGCTCCGTGGATGCAGGGTGTCCCGGGGTTGTGTCCTTGCCCTGCTCCCTGCTCTGTGCACAAGCGCTGCCTGAGAACCCTCATCCAATCCCACGGCTTCAACTGCTCACAGTGCCCTGAGCTGCCTGTTCTCCTCCCCTGACCTCATGTATAGCCCAGTGCTTCATGAACACGTTCATTAGAACATTCCACAGAACCTGGCACTCCTCATGTGGCAACCCCGCCTTATCGAGTAAGTTTGCCTTTCTTTCCCCATCCCCAACCTTGATGAGTAAAGGACTCCACCCTCCATCCTCGGCTCTTCCTGGGCTCCTCCTTCTCATTCATCTCCACATCTGGTCTATTATTAAATCCTGTCCTTAATAATCATTGCCTCCGTGGACTCAGTGCCTATAGTGTGCTGGAATTTTATGTACATTATCTCATTTAATTTGCACAACAGGACTGCAAGAGAGGTATTATTAGCCCACTATTATCAGTGAAGACTGAAATTTGTATCAAGTACCTTTCCTGAGGTCATGCATTTAGTAAGTGATGGAGCCACACCTGCTCGATCTCAAAGCTGTCTATACTCTACCACACTTTGTCCTTCCTCCAGGCTACTCTTTTCACTTCCTTAACATATTTTACCCAGCTTCTTCTCTGCCTACATGTCTGCACGGCCTTATATTAATAACAGGACTTCACAATCTCTCACTGCAGTTCCATGCCTCCTTTTCTCCAGTCTGTCCTCCCAGCTGTCCATCCCATCATCCATTTCTGCCAGAATGAACTTGCTAAAACACCCGCCACCTTCCTGCCTAAAGCCCTCAGTGGGTCCCCCTTGCCCTCCAGATTGCTTAGGCTCTTTTCATGGGCATGGAAAGGGGTGGCTCCTGCATTCCACCAAGGCTCATTTCTCCCCATGTCCTCCCCATCTTCAGCCTCCTCTGGCAAGATCCGACTCTGTGTATTTTCCTGCAGCTCCAGGAAGGCACCATACTCACTCAGTCCTCATGCATATGCTGTTCCCTTTCCTTGAGATGCCCTCCTCCCTCCTTCCATCCCCACCAATCCACAGTCTGTCTGGGAACCTCTGCTCTTCCTTCAAGCCCCACCTCCTAATCTTCTGCCCTGTGAAGCCCTCATTGCCTCTCCCCCCTGCAGAGCTGCCTGCCCTCTTTGAGGCTTCCCATGTACCTGGCACATATCTTTATTATTACCAATGCCACAAAGTATTGCAACTGTTTTTTTATTTTCCTGTGTCCCCATTCAACTGTGAAATCTGTGAGGTTTTAGCGAGTAGTACAGTCCCTTGTTCATAGTGGACACTTTGAAATGTTTGTTTTGTTTTGCTTTGTTCTTCTAAGATATGGGTCTCAGTATGTTACCCAGGCTGGCCTTGAACTTCTGGGCTCAAATGGTCTTCCAACCTTAGCCTCTTGAGTAGCTGGGATGACTGGCATGTGCCACCGTATCAAGCATAAAATGTTTGTTGAATTGAATTTTTATTACATCATACTTAGTATAGTTTCTGGCACAAAGAAGATAACTTGCCCAATACATTTCTTTAATTGAAACAGAAATGTCAATAAGTAATTGCAATACAATGTGACATATATTGTTACAGATATGTCCAGAATATCATGGGAGCCCAGAGAAGACAAGAATTAGCACTATTTTAAGGGTAGGGAAAGAGATGTGTCAAAGAAGGCTTCTTAAAAGAGGTTACAGTTTAAGATCTGGGCCTACGTCTGTAATCCCAGCACTTTGGGAGGCCAAGGTGGGTGGATCATGAGGTCAAGAAATCAAGACCATCCTGGCCAACATGGTGAAATCCCATCTCTAGTAAAAATACAAAAATTAGCTGGGCTTGGTGGTGCACGCCTGTAGTTCCAGCTACTCGGGAGACTGAGGCAGGAGAATTGCTTGAACCCAGGAGGTGGAGGTTGCCACTGCACTCCAGCCTGGTGACAGAGCAAGACTCTGTCTCAAAAAAAAAAAAAAAAAAGCTCTGGGCCTTACAGTTGAAGTAGGGGTTGGCCTGGATAAAAAGAGGCCTTCTAGACAGAGAGAACCAGCAGCCTGAGCAAAGACAGGGGACCGTGCAAGGGCCCACAGTGGTTAGGAAGCAGCAAAATGTGCCTAGAGTGTCAGAAGACCTGAGTAGGTGTTCAGCAATAGAACAGCAGGTGCAGTGGAAGTGAAGAGACATAGAAGGAAAGGCTGTGGTCACAGACTGAGATGGGACAATGTGAAATCCTAGAGTAGGAGTAGTTCCTGGCGATAAAAGGTCCAGGAAGCAGCCAGGGGATGGTTGCCCAAGGTGGAGAGGAGTTCTGGGGTTCCTTAAATCCAGTGAGTTCTAGGAACTATGAGTCCAGATTATTGGATGAGTGATTCACATGGCCTCTTATGCAATTCCAAGCTAGGATTAAAGTGATCTCAATTAATGAGGTTTTATCCTATATTCCATCAAATTGCTCCATGGGAGGGAGGGGGGTTTCTTATATAAAACTGAATTAAATATAATAGTTCACTTTGGGGCCAAAGTGAACACTACCTAAGGAATTTGGATATAACCCCACAGGCAGTGGAAGCCCTCTTAGGATTTACAGAAAATAAGTAGCCGACATAAACTTGTGTTTAGAAATATGTGGAAGATGGATTGGGAGAGGGGAAATAAACTTGAAGGAGGTGAGATCAGTCACTGTAGGGTCCTGGACAGAAGCAGCAATGGCAGTAATTCTGGGGAGAGATGGCCTTGCCCTGAATCCACCCAGTACCCCCTGCACAAAGTTCTTCCTGCAGAGCCATGTCTCCCAAAGTGTGTTCCACCATAGGTGGTGAGGGTGAGATGCAACAGGGTAAGGTCTCTGGTCAAATAAGTGTTGAACATGCTGAGTTAAACACGTTTCTTATTGCAAGATTTTTCAGAGCTTTTAATACACATTGTATATGCTATGTGTAACACACAGAGTTTTCCAAATTTACTTAACCACAGAACCTCTCTCTGAGACCATCTCAAGGGACTAGAGTTTAATGGAATATGTAAAATAGAAAAAAAAGACCACGAGTTTTTATGATTCTGTCAGATCTAGTTCCTGGAAAGAAATAAAAAAAGAAATAGCTTTCCATTGGGTGACAACTGATAATCTCACTGAACGCTCTGCTGTGGAAGTCTTGCATGTGGGTTTTTTCCCGAGGGGAGGGGAACAGCGTGGACTCCCATGGAAACACCAGAGGTAGCTTTTAGTCATTCTATTTAGAGGCAGGTTGAACAAGTTCACCTGCTCTTCCCAGTCCCTCATGTTTGTTCAGGCCTGAAAGAGGTCAGACCCAGGTGTTTGAAAAAATGGCAGGTCCTGACCTATGGAAAAGAGAAACTAGGTCTGCAGCCCCTGGAATGTTTTGCACCATCAACATCCCTCACTCTGCATTTGGTTCACACACTGGGGAAAAGGGCAGAACAGCCACCTCAGACCCTCCTACCCATGGGAGGATGAATCCCAGGTGGCAGGTGCTAGCACTGTTGGTCGTGGCCTGGGTATCATCACACTCACACACAGCTCACCAGAACTCCCAGGCACAGGTCACTGTTTGCTGGCTTCCCTTTGCCTGAGTACTGGAGGAAAAAAAAAATCAAACATCCACTCATTAGCCTTGTGTCTCGAAGTGAGCCCTGGCTTTGGAATGCCTTCCCTGGCCACTCCAAGGCCATTTCCCAGCTGAGTCCCCAGGGTTGGGAAGTCTGGGAAGCTATCTGTGTGGCTTGGGAAGGTGCCTCTTTCTCCATTGCAGGAATTCTCCACTGGAGAAGCATCAGATGTTCCTCAGCCCCTGCCAGGGCTGCAGGGTGAAGAGTTCGAAATTGCAAAAGGGGACAGATAAGCAGGATCCTCCCCGGAAAGGGTGAGCTTCTCGCAGGACAGAAGGACAGACAGCAGGCTGCTGCCAGCACTAGAATCGGGAAGCTGCCCAGAGCCCTGAGTAGGAAGCTGAGAGCACAGCTTCTTGGGAGGGGTCCCGCCTCTGTTCCACAGTATGACCTGGAGGGTGCCTGCCTCGCTCTGCTCACTCAGCTGGTCCGGTTTGCGTAAGCACAAAGGGCTCTAAGACACTGACCCCCCATATTTCCCTCACATGTTGCTCTCACAGAGAATGTCTAACCTCCCTGCTCTTGACTTGAAGAAATATCTGAGTGAAGCTTCTAGTATTCAATTCCAGCCCCAAATATTAAGTAGGTTGTGCTACTCCTCCAATGCTCTCAGACCAGGAAACTGAGACCCAGACAGAGAGAGGGGACTCAGCCAAGACTCCTGCATTTTTTCTGTCTCCCTGGTCAATGTTTTCTTCACCATACCTACGATCTTTCCCAATGGAGAAAGCAATCCAGCTTTATTACCTATTTAGCTTTTTTTTTTTTTTTAAGAACCTGTAAGGCTATCAAAATTAAACTGAGGCTGGTTCTTGAGTCAGATAGAACCAGATTTAAATTCCAGCTCCACCACTTACCAAGTGCAATAGAGTAAATAGCCTGTGGGCAAATAACTTGCAATCTGTAGCTCCAGATTCCTTCTCTGGAAACAGCACCTACATCATAAGGTGATGTGAAGATTAATTAAGATAATGTATGTAAAGAGCTCAGCGCGGTGCCCAGCAGGTAATAAACACTAGATAAAAGCTAGCTATTTTTTTTACCATTGTTGTTAGTATTTTAATGAATATGTAAGGCAACTGATAATTAACATTTAAATTAGTGTTATGGTGAAAGCTCATTACCTGTATTTGGATGTACACGGATGAATTGAGAAAAGTTTTTTTATCCACTAAGCCATTTAAATTTCTACTTTGAAATTTTCTCTTCTTAATTGGTTTTTAATTAGTTTAAAGAGTTGGCAGGCAAACTCCAGACATTAAGTTTCCACCAACTCCTTCACGGATCCACCCTTTCCTAAAACATTAAACTACAGTATCAGATCATCATAGGTGCTCAATGAAGGTGTTTGGATGGATGAATTTATGGATGGGTGAATGGATGGATGGATGGATAAATGAATGATGGATGGATGGATGGATGACGGATGGATGGAGGATGGATGGATGGATGGATAAATGGAGGATGGATGGATGGATGGATAAATGAAGGATGGATGGATGATGGATGGATGGATGGATGATGGATGGATGGATGGATGGATGGATGGATAGATGGATAAATGAATGATGGATGGATGGATAATGGATGGATGGATGGATGGATGGATGGATGGATGGATGAATGGATGATGGATGGTTGGATGATGATAGATGAATAGGTGGATGGTGGTTGAATGGATGGTGCTAAGATAGTAGCACCATGAAGTAACCACCTTTGGTTCAGACTGGATAGTGGTCTGGTTTCATGAAAAGCCATAATGGAGAGTCTGAGGGACTGGGATAATATGGTGAAGGGCTCAGAGGTCTTGGTGCAGACAAACAGCAGGTGCAGTGGAAGTGAAGAGACATAGAAGGAAAGGCTGTGGTCACAGACTGAGATGGGACAGTGTGAAATCCTAGAGTAGGAGTAGTTCCTGGCGATAAAAGGTCCAGGAAGCAGCCGGAGGATGGTTACCCAAGGTGGAGAGGAGTTCTGGGGTTCCTTAAATCCAGTGAGTTCTAGGAACTATGAGTCCAGATTATTGGATGAGTGATTCACATGGCCTCTTATGCAATTCCAAGCTAGGATTAAAGTGATCTCAATTAATGAGGTTTTATTCTATATTCCATCAAATTGCTCCATGGGAGGGAGGGGGGTTTCTTATATAAAATTGAATTAAATATAAATAATAATCATGCACTGAACAAAGGTATTTATTTATAATTCTTGCCTTATTTTTACCTCAGTGAATGAATGGTGGTGTTGCTTAAAGGAGTGTGTGTGTGTGTGTGTGTGTGAGAGAGAGAGAGAGAGAGAGAGAAACAGAGAGAGAGACAGACAAACACACAGAGAGAGAGAGAGACAGACAAACACACAGAGAGAGAGAGAGACAGAGACAGAAAACGTTCATCACATTGTTTTGTTGTCTGAACTTTTCAGCATTTTAGCTCCAGGCCAGTTGTGGGGCAACACTGGGAATCTTGTAGAAATTATATATAGCAAAATGTCACCAGCAACCAAAGACATTCTGTTCCTCCCCACCCAATCCAAATACTTGAAATTCACAATAAATTTTGGCTTGGTGAGCATGGCATTATATTTGTGCATGAGAGGTTTTATTTATGATTTCTATTCAGAGTACAAGGAAAAGAGGGCTGGATGGTGGGTGGGGAGACACAGTGAGCCCCCCACCAAACCTCCATCAGCATTTGTTCTATGACTAGGAAGAAGAATTGTGGCCAGAATGGCATTTGTGTTTAGCATTTTATGGTCTAAAAATTACCCTCAGGCTTCAGTTAGTAATACTGTATTGTATACTTGAAATTTGCTAAGAAAGTAGATCTTGAGTTTTCTTACCACACACACAAAATAGTAACTATGTGAGGTGATGGATATGGTAATTAGCATGGTTGTGGTTATCATTTCACACTGTACACATATATCAAATCATCACATTGTATACCTTCAATATATGCAATTTGTATTTGTCAATTATGCCTCAGTAAAGCTGGGCTCACCCTCAGCTTTTAACCCTCACAATAGTTCACAGATGTTGGCCAGGCAGATATTATTGTGCCCATTGACGGATGGGAAACTGAGGTAGAATAGAGAGGTGAAGTGACATGTGCAGGTAACTCAGTTGAATGTGGAGAGCCAGGTCCGGCCTATGGCCTTCTAACCCACGCCCAGCACTCTAAGCACTGGACTGTGGCAAGTCACTGCCCCTGTGTTTCTGCCCCTGTAATGTGAATCCATCTCCCAGTCCTTCTACCAACAGCCTTGACTAGCTAAGGTTCTGGAAGGACCATGGCAGGAACAAATATTTGCCCGCCCACTGGTATTTGTGCTGGACAGCGTAAGCCATGCACAAAATTATAAGGTTGGAAAAAATGTTTGGTGGGCCATTTCAGTGCTCCTCACTCCCTCGTCGCCACTAGCCTCATCAGAAAGATGCCCCGAGAGCACAGGAAGCCCCCCAAGTGTGTGCCCCACCCACCTTCTCTAACAAGGTAATAAATCTTTCCACGGCTGGTCCCAAGCCTGTAGGTCACACCAGGTTGGAAGGGCAGGCCACTTCTATCTGTTACATGCCCTGACACCTCTTATGGATCAATCAGGACATTTTTTCTCAATGACATGACCTCAGATGCTGTTACTCAGCCACAAATTGACCCATGAGGTGAAACCTATTTTTATCCATGTATTAAGTAGTTTTTAATAATCCATACTACACTTGCTTCCAGAAAGGCTAAGAGATACAAACAAAACTATCAAACCAGGATCAAAGAGCAAGAATGGAGTAAAGGGGAAATCTGTGTGCAGAAGCCCACAGAAGCTGAGGGGGCCTGTTACAAATGAGCGAAAACTTCACTCTCAGCTTCTTTACAGGCAATGTTAAAAGGAATAATAGGTTACAAAACTCTAACAAACTGAGTCATTTTTAAGAGAAGGCCATGAAATCTAGGAGGCAATGCTAGCATGGATTTTAAATAAGGCATAACAAGCATCTTAATGGCCATTGTCTTCACCCACAAGGCATTGTTTCTCAGGGTTCTCTGGGCTGTCAGAATCAGAACCATCTGGGGTGCTTGTTCAAAATGCAGGTTCCTGACCCCATCCCACACTCACCGAGTGAGATTCTGTGAGATGGGCCTGGTGACCTGCTTTTTAAACAAGGTCAGTCATTGATTCTTCTATACCCACAAGTTGGAGAACAACTTCACCAAGATGTTAGTAGATAACAGTGTCTTAATGTAGTGGCCTTTCCTAACCATCCTTTCATCTTACCAGAGAACAATGCCTGGTGCCAGAGGAGTCTCTAGTGGAGGAACTCCAGGCCTCAGGGTCCAGCAAGAGAGATATTTGGAGGATGCAGGGGCTCCCCACCTACTTGTGGTGGGGAAGCTGGGCTGTCTGCATGCTCTTGGATATGGAGTGAGCTTTCTTCTGGGATCTCAGGTGGCCACAGGCTACAAAGAGGGCAGGCCCCTCCTTGGCCCTCTTGTCACTCCCAGGGCTGGCCATGGCAGCCACGGGAGCCATCAGCGCATCTTAGCTACAGTGATGCTGGCTTGGCTGACCCCCAAACCCAGGGTCCTACTCTCTCCCTTCCCCATCCTCATCCATGATAGGGCAGGCAGAGCTCCAAGCCCAGGAGTCCAGGAGCCAGCCAGTGGCAAAAACACAGACGAAGGAGCCATGCCACCTCCCACCCCCTGGCCTGCACCTCCCCACCCCACTGTGCAAGCTGGGATCTGCCAGGGATCTGCCTCAGGGAGGCAATCATGGGTTTCTTCCTCTCCCTCCACACAGGTTTGGAATAAATTGCCTCATCCAATTTGAAGACTTTGCCAATGCCAATGCCTTCCGCCTGCTCAACAAATACCGTAACAAGTACTGCATGTTCAATGATGACATCCAAGGTAGGTTTCCACCCCACCTGATGAAGCCATGGGGGACTAACTTATATTCTCAAACCTCACTGGGATGCCAAAGGAGTGAGGAAGGGCTGTCACCTCATAGCTGGTTTGCTGCCAGCAGCTGTTGAAAAAAGAATATTAAACTTAGATTCAACTCCTACTTGGCTAATTCCTAATTCTCTGAATTCAGTTTCCTTTTCTACAAAATGAAGATCATTACTACTTCAGAGGTAGGTAAGAATACGTGATTTAATGTATGTAAGAAATTCTAAACAATGCTGTAATTTACTAGCAAGTTAAACGTGAACCAGTCACTTCTCTGACCACAGTTTCATCATCTAGTCAATAGAGAGGATAACAACTGCCTTGAAAGAGCATGGTGAAAATTTACAAAGCTAACGCTATAGAAAATACTAACTCATAAAACTCATCAGACCAAAGCACCAATCACCATAAAAATGGCCTTCCCCAGCCATAATAACTTGCTTTTAGACTTTCCAAATACAAGGGGTGTCTCTGTTGGGAGGTCAGGACAATTCCTTCTCTGGTTTTGACTGAAGTGTTTTTGCTCATAATGACCCTGAGAGAGACACTGACACCAGGAACCCAGAGCCTTCCAAAGCCAACATGAAGCAGCTTCTAGTTCAGGTTCCCTTTGATCATATATTCTGTGACCCAGAAATATCTGAAGGTACTTGCTTCTTACTGTGGAGTTACCAGTGTCCAAAGCTGGAGTGGAAAGGGATTCATCTCACTTGATCTAGGAGTGCACAGGAAGGAGCACTGTGAGCTGTTCCTAGCATTTTGTAAAGTCCGAGAGAAACCCTGATGACGTTTTAACAAATGAAGTTTGCCAAGCAATCTTTTAAAAATCAAAGATCCATGTCAGGTGGAAAGAATAAGTTGGCAAGAGACAGGTGTTGGCCCTGGATTGTTAAAGGTTGGCCAACTTCTCATTTTGCAGAGGACTTCTCCAGAGGCCCAAAGAGGTCACAAGTTTTCTTCAAGTGAGTCAGGGATAGATCGAAGAGAACTCAAACTCAGGTAATAATAGCTAAGGTTAATGACTGAATGCTCACTGTATATCGGGCACTGTTCTAAGCACTCTACAGTTTTAAACTGATGAGACATTAGCATCTGTCTTATGAATGAAAACACTGAGACAGAAAAAGAGTAAGTAACCTTTATAGCCATTAAGCATAGAGTTGAGATTTGAGCCCAGGCATTCAGACTCTAAATTGCAGTCTATAAGCATTCACCATGCCATTCCCAGGTCTTATATTACAAACCAAGTTGCCTTTTTTTCCCCATTATGGTCCATATTACAAGGTATAAGAAATGTGATAGACTATTTTTTGTATTTGTCATAAATTTCCAAGAGGCAAGATAGCACAGTTAGAACACACTATTAGAAAATTTAGTTTAAAATATACGATTTCAGTGCCTGAAGAGTGGGTATCCAGAGGGAGGGGAGACCCAAAAGAGAAAGCTGGGACATGGTGCCCCCTGCCAGCCTGTCTCCATTCTGTCTCCCCCTTACCCTGTTGCATAGACCTGGGACAAGCATTAGCTGGGCTAGGCCAGCCTCACCCACACAAGCCAGGACACTGTGCAGACACGGCTGTGCAGTCCAGGAAGATGCGCTGGTGGAGGGAAGCATTCTCTCACTGCCCTCACTCAGCTCAGCAGGTGGGAGTGTGCCTTGGCCCTGAGGAAGCACCTGCCTGCTAGACCCTGACCGGCTCCTCAGCGTGAATTCACCCATGAATCAGCAGCAGGACAGCCAGTCCCCTGAGCCCACTGGGCTGCCAAGGCCAGAGGGTGGAAGTGGAAAACAAGTCCATGCAGGCGGCACACCTGGTGCACAGCCTCCAGCCGTACAGACACACAGACAGCCACATGTGTATACATCCTCCTAAACACAGGCACAGGAACACAGCCAGGCCCTGCAGCCCCCCAGCCCCCATCCGCCCCCAAACTGCTGCCAGAATGTGCCTCTGAGATGAAAGTATCACTCACTATGCCGCCCTCTCTCTTCATGAGAAAGTTCGCACTCCTTCAATGAAAATATAAGACTTCGGGATCTCTCTTCTGCTCTCTGACCTTCCCTTTATTTTACTCCTCTGACCTCCTTACCTGCCATTTCTTTCTGTGTTTGAAAGCCCTGCTCACCCTTTCCCATCATCTTTACCTGAGTAACTCCTACTCACCCTTAAAGACTCAGCTCCAGGGTCTCCCGCCCAGGGAAGGCCCACCAGCCCCTGTTCCCTCAGTCTGATTTGGGTGCCCCTCAGGTGTTCCCCTCTGTCAGTTCTCTTACTTCATTGTACCCCAAAAGCCTGTATTGCATTGTCTGCCTTCCCAGAAGATAATAAGCTTCTGGAGGCAGGAACCATGCCTTATCCATTCTTGTTCCCCAGCTCCCAGCACCGCACCTGCTACATGATAGATGCCTAATAAATGTTTAAGAATATATGAATGATGTCTACACACACAAACTGACATCCTCATAAGCACACCCACCTGTTCATGTGGGTATGTCTACACTGGACGCCTGCCCCTGCAGCCTGTTATCCGGGTCATCATTCATGTACAGCTGACCCTTAAACAAGGTGGTGGTTACAGGTGCCAACGCCCCACACAGTCAAAAATCTGCATAACTTTTCCTCTCCAGAAACATAGCTACTAATAGCCTACTGTTGACCAGAAGCCTTACTAATAACATCAGTAGTGGATTAACACATAAATACACTAGTATCTACCCCTATTTTATGTGTGCATGACATACCTAACTTCTTAAATTTTTTGATATTTCTAGGCTACACAGTTCATCTGTGAGTTTTTTCAAATTGTTACAAACCTCCAAAATTTTAAGAAACTATGTATTGAAAAAATCTGCGTATAAGTGGACTCACGCAGCTCAACCCCATGTTGTTCAAGGATTGACTGTGCTCACATATAAAAGCACCTCTACATGTGCTCATACATATTCACATGTGTACCCCACATGCAGACACATGGAGCTGTTTGTTTTTAATTAAATCAATCCATTTGTTTACATTCATTGGTTTTTGTGTCTTGCCTCTATAGCCAATTTTGCTCCCAGGCAAAACCAAGTGGGATAGTTTTCTGGGTCCCCCAGCAAAGAGAAGAGGGATTTCCCATTCTTTTCTCAGAAATTCAAGACTAAAGCCATCAATCTAGAACTCATGAGGACAGCTGGCAAATAGTGCTGGAATGGCAGGAGCTGTGTAAGAACCAGCCTTTGATCAGCTCAGCCTGATGTTTAGGTGTGACCGTATCATTAACAACCATAAAGAGGTGGGCATAAGCATGCGCCACCCAGATCCTCCTTCAAGGAAAGATTTGTTGCCCAGCTGACAGCAAGGCTGTCAGCACATCATGCAGAGCCTCAGAGAAAGAGAGCCACCTCACCATCCCACCAGGGGCCGGCCTCACTCAGTGATGAGGGAATATGAAGGCTTAACTATTTTAGCCCAGTGCAGGACAACTCAAGCTCCCCATGGAGTTGGCTGAGGCTTTGGGGCCTGCATCACAGCTCAACTTCCCCCTCAACTCATTCTGCTTCCCTCCCTTCCTTCCCACAAGGGCACTTCCTAAAAACATCCTGAACACTCCAGTATAACTCAGAATCTGCTTCCAGGGGACCCAAACTGTACCGAATAACATTTTGCATGCACACAGAACTTTAGGTTGAAAGTGCTTTTCATCCTCACTATCTTACAAGTGCCTGGCAACATCCCCTCCCCCCGCCAACTGGGGGACACACACAGCTGTCCAATGTCACTAATGAGGAAACTGAAGCCCAGGGGGTTAAAGCTTGCTCACGGCCACACAGCCAGACAGACACAAAGCTGGAACTGGAACCCCATTATGTCTGACTTGGAATTCTCCACTCTCTCCACGGCATCAGGCTGCCTGTTGCTCCTTCATGTGTGAGGTGGTGAAGGGTGTCTTCTCGTTAAGGATGAAATTCCAGACCCTGCTGAAACAGTGTGGGTGTCGCTGCTCCCTGGCATCCTGCTGCTCTCATCCTGTCCTCCCCATCGTTCCCATTCCTTCCTCTAACTCCTACAGAATGCAGACCTGAAGATGAGGCCCACGGTCATGAGCTGGTTAGGGATGGGTCCAGGCCAGAAGCCTGTGATGTGTGTTCTCATTGTTAAGTGGACAATGAGAAGACTGGTAAGGAATTCCGGGACTAATGAGCTAACATGGCAGATATAGCCCATGCTGGAATGGTCCCCCTTTATCTCCAAATACAAAGTAAGGAGCAAGGCCACTTAAGACTACAAGCCATGCTCATAATGGGAGAGAAGCACTTCCATGCACAGAACCACAGAGGGTTGGGAGTGAAGGGGTGAGAGGGAGTGTGGGAGGGAGGAGGAAGCAATGCAGAATCATAGTCATAAACAGAAACCACATCACACCACACGTGGGAGCTGGAGACGGATCCTCAGAATCTTCTTGGGAACCACACATGCAGGGGGCTGGAACCGAGCAACCCACATGAAAATGAGACTAGGGTCATGCTACCTACTCTGAACACCAGCCTAGCCTCACATCCTCAGTGGATAGATAGAATTAAATCCTCGGGAGCTCCACTCTACTGATCTCCCAGAGGGCAGGGCCATGCCTGGTGCACAGCAGGAGCCCACGGCACATTATTTGACTGTTTCCCAACCAGTCCCACTGTACCATGTGCTCAGAATCACTGACCCCACGGGGCTGGGGCTCTGGAGCCCCAGCACTTGAAGGGAAGAGAGCTCTCCAGGGCTTCTGATCATCTCTGCCTCCCACCCCAGCTCAGACCCACATAAAGCCTTGGCCCAGGCCCAGGCTGGTCCTTGGTGATCAGAGCCGCCAATGCACTGACTCATCGCTGGCAGCCTCTCAGGAATTTTGGAAAAGGCAGAGGCTCAGGTGACTTTTGTTGTTTCAGCTGGGACCAGAGAAGCATCTCTGCTCTTAGGGAGGAAAGAAAGGCCTAAAAGGGGAAATACAGTGGGAATGGTCACGCTGGGGACAGGGGAAGGAAGGAGAGCCACACAAGGGGCCAGGTCCAGGGTGCTGCTGGCCCAGTTTCTGTGGGTCTCTGGCCTCCACGTGCAAGCTGACCACACAGCATGGCTAGAGCCAGGAAAGCCCCACTGGCTCATTAGCTCTGCAGCATCCTCCACCTGGCCAGCCTTCCCTGGACTGGCATTGCCTACCAATCCTGCTAAATCTCCAGGCCAGACAGCCCATCAAGGCTCCAGTGTGTTATGTCAGGCTATTAGCACCCCCTGTGAGCCCAATGCTTAACAATCAGACATTGCACCAAGACAAGCCTAGGTCTGAATCCCCATTTTCCTGCTTTGTGGCTTTGGACAAGTGGCTGAAATTCTCAGTACCTTCCTTTCCTTATCTGTAAAACGGACTTAACAGTTTTAACAGCCACAACTGCTCATCAGCTAGTACCACCAGAATGGTCAGGGTGCTTTTATAAGGCCAGCATCTGTTATGGTTGGTTGCAGCCTATGCCAATTCCTTGATAAGTATTTCCAACACCCGTTTATGGCACTGAATTGTTGTAAGGATTGAAGTGATGTATAGGTAGTGACAGGCATGTAGCAGTACTCAGTTCATGGTACCTATTACTAAAATCTCTGATGCCTGACAGGCTCCTGACACACAGATATGGGAGGGAAGAAGGAAAGAAGAGACTTAAGGCAGAGATTTTGATGGAGGTGAGGAGAGGGCCACATGTGAGCACAGGACTGGGGAACTCTGGAGAGAAGACAAGCAGGGCCCCAGCTGACTTTTCTCCCCTTTCCCACATATTCCCTATTATTCCAGCCCATTGTACTAGTCACTCTTTTGTGAGTTTTCTGCCAACTCCACGATTTTGAATGTGCTGGTCCCTCTGCCTAGAATTCTCTTCCTGTTCTTCACTACTTTCTGTTTGTCCGTAAAGGCTCATTTCACTTCCCCCAGGATAATGCATCCAGGGCCAAGCCACAGACTCTAAATGATCCCACTCTTCCCCAGGATCTGGGAATGACACTGGACGGTGGTCACCCACTTTACAGAATGCTTCAAAGTGAGCCAGGGGTGGGGCTCTCAGCCAAGAAATGCAAAATACATCCCTGGAAGATGATGACCTTGTTGGAAAGGGAAGGTGTTGGGGACTTTGCACAGGCTTCAGATGCCACAATAGGGAAGAGGCAGACAGGCAGGAATGGCTCATCTCTGAAGACTTCGTGCAGCTCGTTTGTCTTGTTTACAAGACGCCAGGGATTATTTCCAGCTGTCGGGGGTCAACTGCCCTCTCTCTCACCCACCACCACCACTACACACACTGAGTAGCAGTTCTAGGCCTTTCCTTGATCTCTCCCCCTGCCGTGAACTTCCCCTGGTCTCTTTAACCTTTTCTCCCCTCTGTTCCCAAAGCCTTCCTTTTCACTAAGTCCTGTATTCTGAGGCTGTTCTTCACTTCCAGGGCTGTTCCTAGTCCTGAAGTTCATGTGGATCTCATGTATCTGGCTCCTCCAAGATCTCCCCTTTTAGCTGTTGCAACAGCTGAACCTCCAGAGAAGCCAAGAAGATGATCATCATTCCTTCTGGTTCTTTCCAAATTGCGGCAAAACAGGCCTAAACCCTACCTTCTCCATCGGCCAGAGAACTGCCCTCTAGAGAGTCCAGGAACTCCAGAAAATTCCCTTATGACACAAAATTGCAGTGAAGTAGTGTAGAAAGCCTTTGCTTGGTGTCCAATAAAGGGGAACCTGAATTTTTGGAACACTTATGCTGGCAACTCCTTGAGAGTTTTATTTGAGAACAAGACTTTTTTTGTCTTTATTTATTCAAGGCCTAGCCCAGAGAAGGCCCAGAACAAACACTCAGCACATACTAATGAATAAATGAATGGCAGTAGCTACTGTAGAAAGGTAATTCTTATAGATCGTGGAAGCAGGTGTAGCCTCATAGCAGATGTTGTTCTGTCCCAATAGGGATCCAGGCCTCCAAAGCCACCGTGGCCAGACCCTGACAGAGCCTCTTTCTATCCCTCTTGCTGCCTGGGTCAGAAGTTTTCCCTTACCTGATAAAGCAGTAAATTCTTTCCTCCAATAATCTGTTGTTCAGCATGGAAACTCCTTTAACTTTGTCAAATCTGACTATTAAAAGCAGAAACTACATTTTCAGCATGCTATTTCCTGAAGCTACAACCTCAAGTACTCAGTTTGTAGGAAATGTAATTATGGAAATCTCTCTCTGAAAAAGAAAACTTCTTTTATCATGAATAGGAACAACCAGCCACACTTTCAGCTGCCCATGGCATTCATGGGCACAAGCCATGTTCCAGCACATCCCTGGACCCATGGGCTTCTCAGAGTGGTTACCTTGAAACAGCTAAGTAGCTTCCTTTCCAGTTTTAAACCCCTAGTGCATAGCCTAAGAGCACCCCAAAAATGCAAGTTAATGATGGAGATAACTTTATTTGCCAAACTTTGTAATTTGGAGCTTAAGAACCACTGTTTTTCCTCTTGAGTTCTGGCCTGTACCAAGTGCAGAAATAGTTTCCCAAAGGAAAAAAATGGGCAACAGTACCAAATGCTGCTGAGAGGTCAAGAAAGAAGAAGGCTGAGAACTGATTACTGAATTTGGCCACCTGGAGGTACTTGGGGACCCTGACAAGAGGTGGGTCATTTGATTGGACTGGGTTTCATGGGAACCAAGGAGGAAGGAACTAGATGCAGTTAATATATTCAGCTCTTTAGAAGAGTTTGGCTATAAAGGAGAGCAAGAAATAGGGTGGGACATATAGGACCAAGGGAGGGCCTTTTAAAGATAGAAGTTTTACAGTGTATTTGTGTGCTGATGAGAATGATCCAGTAGAGAGGGCAAAATTGAATATGCAGGAAATAGGAGTGGGAATAATGGGACAAGTAGGCAAAAATGATGGGATCCATTAGACAAGTGGTGCTTTAGCTAGAAGCAGGGAGGCATCGATGGTAACAGGGGGAAAGGCAAGTACTTGGACATTGGAGGCAGAGGGTCTGAAGACCTGGTGGTGATAGGATTCAGAAGTTCTGTCCTGATTAGTTCTATTTCCCTTGAGCCTCACTCTCCACTTTTAAGGGCAAAAAATAGGAGCACAGTAGTCCCTACTTCATGGAGTTGTTGGGAAGATTAATTGAGCAAATGCTGTGCTGGTAAGCACATAGCACAGAGCCAAGGCCACATTAAGAGTGATCAATAAATGGCAGCTGACCTTGCATCCTTTTATTGTAATGTGTGACTCTGTCCCATCAGATTTCCCATTGTTCTGAGTTCCCCTCCCCTTCCAGAGGTACAGCTGAATGTTGACATCTACTGCCGAAGTTCACTTCCCTCTGCCTCTGCTACCACCCTACTCCATCCTTCCCCAGAGAAACCCCATAACACCTCTCCTGCTGCCCTCAACTATAGTCAGGAAGGGCTGTCTGAGCAGCAGAGATCGTGAAGGGATGGAAGCAAACCTGGGAAGGAAACCCCTAGGTTTCCTTGCTTTGGGTGACTGACAGGGCCAAGCCACCTTTCTCTGTCAGTTTCGTCATCTGTACAACTGTTAAATGCCATGATCTCCAATCCCCATCCAGCACTGAATTTCTGTGAGTAAGCCCAGTTATTCAACCTGCAAATAACCCCAGAAGACGGCTGACACCCAAAAAGAAAAAGACCCATCCAGAGTGTAGTGTCTGTGGGATCATCTCTGATGGAATACCTTTGGCGCCATCTGGTGGCAAACGCTTTGCGCAACCCCTCCTTTTAGGGAGGCAAAAGGCTGTCCTGAAACAGACTCCGATGAGCAGAAAACTCCCTCTAGCCAATGGCAGGAAACTAGTACCTCACCTAGAGAGGCCATCTAGTTCAGTGCATCCCAAACTTGAATGGCATACAAGTCATCTGGAGATCTTTTTAAATACAAATTCTGACTCCATAGAACTGAAATGAAAGAGAGTTTTATGGGTGGAGAGTAAGAAGTATGGAGTTACCTGCAGGGAGGCAGAGAAAATGGGGAGTTCCACATAATAAGTGGACTCTGGAGAAAATTAAGGACAAAGGGGATTTGGGGATTTCAGGAGAGGGTCATACAATGCAATTCTCGCCCTCTCTTTAAGTGATTTAAATACTTATTTAAATTGCTTGTTGATACTGCCTTGGATGTCAGCTTGGTGTTTCTTTTGACTGCAGTACAGTGCTGAGCCTGACCATGATATAGCCCAGCTTCATTCAGGTTAGATGAAAAAGTAGATATGGGAAAAGGAGGCATGGTTAAGGATGCCTGGGGTAGCAAGGAATGTCTTGCTGATCATTTGGGCTGAGTCTTAAGGAATAATGAACTGCAAAAGGGTCTTCTAGATAGGGAGAATAGCAGGGGAACTGTACGTAAGTATAAACATGCATGATATGTTTAGGGAACAATGAATAGTGCTACTGGTACATGGAGTACACGGGGAGGCACTGCAGAGGTAGGTTGATACTGATAACATACTTTTCTGTACATAAACTAACAAAAAGTATGTCATGAACAACTGTTTTATAACAGCCATCACACTTGTAATCATTTAGTAATTTCTTTACTTACAAACAGAGATGAGCTCAGTCCATTTTGTTACCATGGTATCCTCAGTACCTGAGCCTGGTTCATAATTGATGCTCAAAAAATAAATGAATGTAACAATTTCCAGTGATCTGTGACTACCCACTGTGTTCTACTGTTTTGTGCCCAAGTTTTGGTAAACTGGGAGTTCTCTGATGGCAGGGATCATGTTTGATTCATCTCTGTCTTCCACTGTGCCTAGCATGGTGCCTGTCACTTCATAGGCCCTCAGAGGGTGCACACTGCGTACTTTGGGGACCATGGGAAGGATATTAGGAAGTCCCAGTATCCTCAGCCCTGTCTCTGGGACACTGCCAACAGTTCAGCACTCCCTCCAGGCCACAGCTGTGTGAAGACAGGGGTGCCTGCACCCCATCTTCTGAGAAGTATGATCTTGCATAGAGTCCCGCCTTCTGATGTCCACAATGATGAATGTGCACTTATTGGCCACCAACTGTTTGCTGTACCCCCCCATCTCAGCCACTGAGCCAAGTATAAATCTAGGAGAAGGCCCACCCCAGAGCTAGCAAAAAATAAGCCACCTGGAAAACTGGAAAGAGAAAATATAGAAAATTCACTCATACTCCCACCCTGCAACCATTAGTGTTTTGTAAGTTCCTTCTGGATTCTATGTGTGTGATACATTACAATTAGAATCATCATATGCATACTGTTTAATGTTCTCTTCCTTCCAGCCAACTCAATGGAACATAGGTTAGTGCTTAAGCACACAGGCCCTAGAGCTTGATTCCCTGGATTCACATCCTGGCTCTGTTATATGATCTTGTACAATTCAGCAAACCATACCTTATTTTCCCAATCTGTAAAATGAGGATGGCAATAATGAGGATTAAATAAATAACTGTCTTCATGTTAAGACATATAAAGTACTTGGAACAATATCTGATGTTAGTGACTAGCTTCACAGCATTTTCCATGTTGCTGTATAATATTCATGATGATCATTTTTAATAGCTATAAAACAGTCTACTGTGTCTACACTGGCTACTTTACTTAATCACTACTCCTTTGTTAGATGTGTCGGTTATTTCCAGCCATTCTGTATTATAAATAACACTGTCATAAATATCCTAGTATATACGTTTTGGATTTTTCCATTTAGAGATTCTCGAAAGTAAAAGGTCAAAGGGCAAAAATATTTTATGCCTTTGCTCTAGATGGGGAAACAGTTCTCCACTAAAGATTGTAGCACTTTAAAACACAAAGTATATTGGAACATTTTACTTTTCATTCCTCCCTCCCAGGCATAGATGACAACAATTTTTTTAATTATCCAAATGTAATAAGCCATAAATAGTCCTACATTAATTTCCTTTTGCTTTGTTTTGTTTTGGTTTCACCATCGTGGAGTGTTGCTGATTGTGATTACTTTATTGTGAGCTCTCTGTATCAGAGTCTATACCACCTGCTTTAACAGAGAACACTTAATATTTTTAAAAATGTTAATTGTCTATTAAAGAATTCAAAAGCCAAAAAAGAAACACTAAGGATCTGCTACAACTCCTGAGGCTACGGGAACAAAGGAAAGAGGAGGTGGCAGTTAGTGGCGCTGGTGTCACTGAGTGGCAGCTATGAGGCTAGTTCTCTCAGTGACGGCCAAACTGCAAACTGGGTTCAACTTCTGCTTCAGGAACAAACTGCTGCCATGGAGTTGAAGAACCAAGGCTGTGGGGCTGCCAGATTTAGCAAAACCAAATGCAGGATGCTTAGTTAAATTTTGGTGTTAGAAACAAATAATTTTTAGTGTATTTATGCTCATATTGCACAGGACATACTTATACTAAAAACAATCTTGTTGTTTATCTAAAATTCAAATTTTACGAAGTGTCCTACATTTTACCTTGCAGTCCTAACAAGATGGATGATGCTGGGGTTGGGGGGAAGCATATTATCCCCCTCATCTAGCCTTTGTCTCCCTCTAGCACCTACTATTGGTAGAGCCCAGCATAGAGCAAGTTGGCAAAGCTGAAAAGTGGTTTGCAGACAAAGCAGTGTAAAGAAGCTGATAAACAATTACCCAATAATTGGTACAGTCCTCCCTTCTGGATACTCAGCATCCATATACACTGTCTGGCAAATGTGTACTTCCACACAACAAAAACAACTCTGGCCAGGTGTGGTGGCTAAAGCCTGTAATCCCAGCACTTTGGGAGGTCAAGGCAGGCAGATCACCTGAGGTCAGGAGTTCGAGACCGGCCTGGCCAACACGCCAAAACCTTGTCTCTACTAAAAACACAAAAAATTAGCTGGGCATGGTGGTGGGTGCCTGTAATCCCAGCTACTCAGGAGGCTGAGGCAGGAGAATTGCTTGAATCCAGGAGGCAGAAGTTGCAGTGAGCCGAGATCACACCATTGCACTCTAGCCTGGGTGACAGAGTGAGATTCTGTCTAAAATTAAAAAAAAAAAAACCTCTAACAAAATGCCTGACAACATTCTACTATTTTTCCAACAAATGAAGACATTCTCACCTTTTCTCCAATATGGGGATAGACAATGTCCCAACAGACATTTTAGTCATCTCTGGAAGATAGTCACTGTATCCACCTCTAAGCAGAATTAATAGCTCATAAAATTCAATCATATTTGAAAACTCTGTTATCTAAAGACTAACATGTGGAATTAACCTCCAACAGAACTTATATAAAATAATAGGGAAGAGAAGGGAGAAGAAATTAGCTCATGTGTACCATTATATATAGTCACATTATGATCAAGGAAGAAAAATATGCATGGCTGCTACCTTCCTTGTTTCTGTAACCAGTCATGATGTCAAAGATTATTTTTATAAATTTCTTCCTCAACCTTCCATCCCGTGTTTTCTTGTCCTCAGACAGGACCTCAGGTGGCTGGGATTCTTTACCCAGTAGAGTGACCCAAACCTTCATTTCTGAAGGATCTGAATCCTCCATAGTCCTGAATATCCTTGGTTGCAATAGTATTTATTAATATTTACTATTGAGCATGGAAATATGAAGATACTCCTCTAGAAGACTCCCCTAAGCTTCAGACATAGTCCTCCCTGTCCTCACAGTCCCTTTGATTATCAGGATGAATCACAACAGCCAGAAGAGTAATCCCCTTCTTTGCCCACTGATTTAGTGGCATGAAGAGCCCCAGCTGGCCAGGGAGCTGTTTCAACTCCCAATTCAATAGAACCATGTTGTAAATCCTAATGGAAGTATTTCCTTCTTGGCAACTAAGACCTCCAATCCAGTAGAGCACAAAATTAAAGAGACAGGAAGCAAAAATTCTGTACGTGGGTTATTAGGTGAAATGGTGAGAGGAGCCCCTCCCACTTCCACCCCATGATTTCTAGACCCATACATTTTGGCTATGAGAGAAAAACACAATGTCTTGCTTGCTAAGTCATCATACATTGCATCCCATAAAACAGAAGCTCATTATCTCCATAAGGTGTTGCTTCAACTTAAGTCTTAAGTAATTCTTCAGTAGGCCATTCTACTGATCTACTAAGCCAGCTGCTCCTGAATGGTTGAGTACATGTTAAGATCAGTGAATTTCATAGGCATGAGCATATTGCTGCCCATCTTTTACTGTGAAGTAAAGTCCTTGATTAAAAGCCTTGCTGTCTGTAATGTATCTGGATGGCAAATAGGTATTCCAAACATCCATAGATAATGGTGCTGGCAGAAGCATTACAGACGAGGAAAGAAATCCATATCCAGAATGTATATCTGCTCCAGTTAGGACAGATTTCTTTCCTGTCCATGATGGGAGTAGTCCATTGTAATCATCCTGCCACCAGGTGGATGGTCCCCCCCAGGGAATGGTGCCCATCAGGAGCTCAGCATCGTTCTCTGTGTTTGACAGGTTAATCATTCAACAGTAACAGTATCAGGCCAGCTTGGTAAGAGGAAGCCCATGCATAGCCTCCATACTTACAACCATGGCTGTTTTATGCATAAGTCCATTAAGCAAACCCTGGGCGACTAAAGAAAGATGCTGTCTAACATACACAGGTCATGCCATTTTGTCCACCTGATTATTGAAAGACTGTTTTCATCATGTCCTTTCATAAACTCTCACATGGGGCACAAATATCCTCTTACTCTGTACCTATCCCAAGAGGTCCATCCACCTACCGTTTCCCCAGACCTCCTGATCACCAATCTTACTATTTTGTTCTTTCCAAGTCCCTGACCATCCAGCTAAACCATTAGCAACTGCTCATGAATCAATGTAGTGCTAACCATCCCTTGGACCAAAGTATACAACTAAATTTACCACTTGAAGTCATGTCCACTGTCCTTCACCATTACCTTTTACTGGGGCTGTGAAGCTGCCACCTTATACTTCTAGTTGGTGCCAGCATATTATTCACAACAACTTGTAAACCAAGCCCAAGTTTTTTCTCCTCGGTCAGCTGCTCTTAAGGAGTCCCCAGTGAGGCCTTAGATGTGGATTCAGGGAGAAGAAGTCATGTAGCAGTGGTTCAAATGAATCTGAGCCACCTACTCATACAACTTACTTGTCCCTTCCAGACATACTCAAGCCATTTGATGATGGTGTGTGACCAGACACAGCCAACCTTATGACTTGGTGGATAAGATGGGCGGCTCAGGCCATATGGTCATTTAATGCCTCATGGCCAGGTTGTGTTCTCATTTTTTAAAATGTTTTTATCCATTTAGTCCTTATATAATTCTATGAGGCTCATGCTTCTTTTTGTCTTCCATTATATTTATCTTTGTCAATTTCTTTATGAATGATGATGGTAGCAGCATCTGGCTATCTTATCCCATCTTATGGGGTCAAGTAACAAACCAGGAGCTGTTTCTCAACTTCAACAAAAAAGTTACCTGCAAAAGAGAGCGTGGATTTGCACCAAAACTTGCATGCCTTCAGGGCATAAAGGCTAAGAAAAGTTGCCTGTTCCTCTACAGTCTAAGGTGTGGGGAACTCTGCCAAGGGTCTTCTCTTGGGAGCTGGGGGCCTGTGGCCAGAGGTTGATCTCAGGCCACTCTGTTTCAGGCACAGCCTCCGTTGCTGTGGCAGGGATCCTGGCTGCTCTGCGAATCACCAAGAACAAGCTTTCCAATCACGTGTTTGTTTTCCAAGGTGCAGGCGAGGTATGTGGCATTGAGGGTTTCTTTTGTTGCTCCAGGAAGAGAATAAGAATGGGTGGAAGCATATCAAAGAAGGGAGGCATTCTGGGGTTCTGAAAAGAGGAAGCAGCACAGACATATTGTGATCATTGCAGCTGCCTAGGCTCTGACAATTGGGTGTCTCAAGGCAAGGACTTAATTGGGCCTCCTGGCAGTCATGGAGGTGGGGGAAAGAAGAGGGGGTCATTATGGTGAGACATCAGATAAATGTTCAGCAGCTGTTTGCCCTGTGTCTGAACATCCACCCTATGGTACCTTCCAGGCAGCTATGGGCATTGCCCACCTCCTTGTCATGGCCCTAGAGAAAGAAGGTGTACCGAAGGCAGAGGCCACAAGAAAGATCTGGATGGTGGACTCTAAAGGGCTCATTGTCAAGGTACTGTCAGTCTGGAGACCCGGAGGTTTCCTGACACCTTACAGCTCCCAGGAACTGGAATGGAAGAGGTCTCCAAGAAGTAAACTGCTCAAACAGAATAGAGAGCAAAATGAGGGCAATGGCCTAAGCTCCAAAGCAAAAGATTCGTCCCAAAGTAGCCTTAATTGCTTCTGTCCAAAAGTTTGTGCAAGTGTGTAGATGTGTGCCCCTTCTAGTCTTGTCCCCCACCACTTCCGGACTTGCACTAGCCTCCAGCTACATTAAATCATAGTTTCCAAAAGCAGCCTGCTCTCTGTCTTCCACTTCTTTACACATCTTGTTCTTCTGCCTGAATTGCTCTCCTCTGTTTTTCCACATGCCAACTCTCAACCCCTAACCCCTTCCCAGTTTCCTCCTTATCTTCTGATAGTGCTCAAATGTTACCCCCTCCAAAAAGCTTATTTCCTGCATCTATGCTCCATACATTGTGCTTACCACACGGTAGAGAAGTTGTCCCTTTCCAGTTTCCCCACTAGACTACAGTCTTGATATCAATGCCTGGCACATGGTAAGTGCATAATTAATGCGTGAGGCATGAGTGAAAGAATGAATAAAGAGAAACAGTCCAGCTTCCGGCTAGCATGTGTTGAGAGACACAACTGAAGGACCCCTCCATTAGAGCTACACTCAGTGCTTTAATTCCCAGAACTTCACTAACATAGAATGTCAGTGAGAGACAAAAAATTATGGCAGAGATGAGAACAGGGGAAGTACATAAGGACATTGACCAAGAATGGCAGAGATCCTCAGCAGAATTGACCTTCCTATTGTTCCATATGGGGCCAGATTTCTGCTGAAAGGAACTTAGCCTTGGAGATTCCTCTTCCCACCCACCCCTACGTCTTTCCAGAGCATAATCTGGCCACAGGTGTAAGCTGCCAGAGACAGCCACTCTTCCCTCTTATCCATCTTTCAACATCATTTTTCTCATTCCATTAACCCTAGCTAAGGAGCTCTCAAAGCTGACATCTTTGTACTGCTTCCTATGAGGCCAGCTAATCCAAAGCAGTCATCAAAAGCATCTGAACCCATTTACCAGCACTTATGCCAGCCTGTCACCTACCAACTTCCATTTGAAGAAATGTAAGGAACTGGAGCTGGTTGGGCATGGCCCGTCATTCTAAGACCTTCCTGGAGCTTAGTTTAGTATTATTCACAGGGGAATTAATGGCTCTTATAAGCATATTCAAATTAGCTCCCTGACCCTGGGTGGCACAGGTCCCCATCCCTCAACTGAGCTTGGGTGCTGGATGCCTTGGACCAAAGGGTCTTGGTGAGACTCAGGCATTGCCCAAAAGCCTTTCTGTCCTGGCCCAGGAAGCCATAATCCTAACAGCTCAAATAAATTCTTTATGGATTCTCCATATGTGGTTTGGGTTAAAGAAACACGCACATACACACACACACCCCACTGTCACACTCAGGTCCCACCATAGGTTCTGCCAGGAAATGTAGTCAAGAAGATGGGCCCCCAAACATCTGACAGCTCAAACCAAAGCATGGGGCTCAGCAGGAAATGCTCTCAGAGTTTCCAAATGCATCTGTACTCCTACCCAACAGGCCATCACGACCACAACTGCTCTGTGTTCCTTTTCCTATAGGGGAGGAGCCACATGAACCATGAAAAGGAGATGTTTGCCCAAGACCATCCTGAAGTCAACTCCCTGGAGGAGGTGGTGAGGCTGGTGAAGCCCACAGCCATCATAGGTAGGAGGAGGGAGGGTACCCACTACCCAGTCCAGCTAACCCGCTTGACTTGCAGATGGAGAGGCAGAGGCTCAGCTAGGAAGCCTAAGTAACCCACGGAAACAGCTCTTTCCCCTATCCCATGTGCAATTCAACGCCACAAACTTTTATTGAGTGACTATTGTATAGAAACCATAGAACGAAGGCACCAGAGTTAGGGCTCAGTGATGCAGAAATATACAATGCAGTGAAAAAGTGCAGGGCTGGTCTGTCTCTCTCTCTCTCTCTCTCTCTCTCTCTGTCCTTTTTTTTTTTTTTTTTTTGACAGAGTTTAGCTCTTTTGTCCAGGCTGGAGTGCGATGGTGTGATCTCAGCTCACTGCAACCTCCACCCCCTGGGTTCAAGTGATTCTCCTGCCTCAGCCTCCCAAGTAGCTGGCATTATAGGTGCCCGCCACCATGCCCGGCTAATTTTTGTATTTTTAGTAGAGACAGGTTTTAGCCATTTTGGCCAGGCTGGTCTCAAACTCCTGACCTCAGGTGATCTGCTCCTGCCCCACTGCCGCCCAGCCTCCCAAAGTGCTAGGATTGCAGACATGAGTCACCACACCTGGCCTGGTCTCTCTAACCACAATGAGATGGGCATTTCTCTCCCAAGGCAGACCCTGGCATCTCCCTGTGTCCTGAGGAGCAGCTCACTCTCCATGGAAATGCCCAGGAATGCCTTCACAGGAGCAGCTTAACTGGCAGGGACCTGAGGTGGACCAGTGGTCCCTGAGATGAAAAGGAGGTCTCAGGCAACTCAGTCCTTGTGGCAGATGCTGGGACCAAGACCGAGTCTTTCATGGTGTTCCTAGTTCCCCCACCACTACCAGCAGAAGAGGAATGGGTTGTTTATAGACAGTAGGCATCCCCACTACCCCCCTTTTCCCTGTAGGTGTTGCTGCCATCGCAGGAGCCTTCACGGAGCAGATTCTGAGGGACATGGCCTCCTTCCACGAGCGCCCTATCATCTTTGCCCTGAGCAACCCCACCAGCAAGGCCGAGTGCACGGCTGAGAAGTGCTACCGGGTCACCGAGGTCAGCGGGGAGTCCTTCCTTCCCCCGGCTGAGAGGACATAGTAACAATTACTATGAGTAACCCCATGAGGGTGAAAAATATTCCTACATCGCTGATGAGCAAACTCAGTTTCAGAAAGATGAAGTAACATGCCCAAGGTCACAGAGCTAATAAGGAGTGGAGCTGGCTGTCAAACCCAGGTCTGACTCCAAAGCCCAAGCTCTTACCTTTGTGCTATGCTGCTCAAGGTTCACCCTAAATAACACAGAGCTTTGACCAGAACCCAAAACCTGAGGCACTTGTGGACTCTAGGCCACATCCTGTCATGTCCTGGGTTGGCCCTGCCAGGAGGTGACAAAACTGGTACTGTGAACCCCATCACCTTTCAGCAGTTTCTTGGCTGCTAGATAACAGGTGAGGGCTGAGTTTTCTGGTCAAATGACAAATGTGCTTTAAATACCTGCCATGTTCTCAGCACAGTGCTGGGCGTTTGGGAGAGGATGAAGAAGGGTCCAACATTTGGAAGATAAGAATAGGCCACTATTATTACCCCAAACCAATCTCCAAGTTCATCTCTGGTTTTCCTCCTGCCTCCAGGGCCGAGGGATTTTTGCCAGTGGAAGTCCTTTTAAGAGTGTGACTCTGGAAGATGGCAAGACCTTCATTCCTGGGCAGGGAAACAATGCTTACGTGTTCCCTGGGGTGGCACTGGGAGTCATCGCCGGCGGGATCCGGCACATCCCAGATGAGATCTTCCTCCTGACAGCAGAGGTATCACTGTCCGTGCTCCCTCAAATGCTTGCAGTAGGGTCTGTGGGTTGACACTGGGTCCTATACCGGATCTCTCTTATCTCTTCTGCCCATCTGCCCCAACGTTGCCAGTGGATTCCCAAAGTGCTTAAACCTCAAGCATCTCTCATGGCCACCTTGAAGCTTGACTTCTTCAATCGCACATGGGGCTTTTGAGGGGGAATGGGGAATAGTGGTGAAGGGTATTAGCAAGAGGCACTGACAGAGGAAGAGACATGCCTCATACTGCCCCCTGTGCCCTAGCAATGCCATCTAGATGCCTAGACAGAAGAGATGCCATCAGAGCCACCTGAAACTGAGGGCTTGTGGACCATGATAGGTGATGGATTCTTCCAGCCACAGGCCTTAACCAAATCACTGGGGTAACTGGCGGCAGTAAGCCCCACTAGGACAGCTTTCTGTAAGGGAGGGGGTGGGTGTCATACTTGTTTTTTTCTCCTTGGAGGACCCAGATCTTGAGCACTGATATGAAGTGTTGGAGATGTACCTATTCCAGGTATCTTACTAGAAAAGTGCACAAAAGGGTTCGTTACTAGACATGATGAAAACCATGAAAGAATTCATTAAGAATGACAGCCTATATTCACACTCATGGTTATTGATAACAGTTACAGTGGCTGAAATTACCAGGTAGTTACCGAGTGCCAGGCACTTGACATTTATCCTCACTCTGACAAAAGCAAGGCATCGAAATGTCTCTGTTGAGAGGTTAGGCTAATCAAAGCCATATACAAATATTAAACATATTTACACATAACAAACTCCAAAGGCTCTCCTGTGACTTCTAACATCCTTCTGCATTTCCTTCTCACTGAGGCACTGGTGAAAGCCTGAAGCCAGTGAGACATGGGTATGGCTTCCACACAGCCCTGTCTGGATCCACTTCTGTGAGTCCCACAGGGAGCTACCTCATGTACCAGGTCCCTTCTTACTATGTCTAGTCTTTGAGCCCTGGCTCTCCAAGGCTGTGCAAATAATGTCTCCCAAAGGCTTTTCAGCTGCCCCCAGCCCCCTGCACACTACTTATGACTTTGTGTTACAGTTCTCTGTTCCTCTTGTCTGAGTATTCTGTTTGTCTTTCTTCTCATTGCTGTGATGGGTGTTCTTGTCCTGTAGCTGTGGGCAGAGCTGTGTGAAGCCCCCATTGGATGGAAAGAGTCACTTTCTGCTTGAAGTCAGCCTGAAAGCAAAGTCCTCTGTTGAGTAAAAACACAATTGCTAGAGTCCGGCCTAAGTAATACCATGGGACATCCACACATCTGCCCCACTACCTCCAGTGCTGTGAGACAGTTCAGCTCCATCATTTCATGAACAGTGTCCATCAATTACACAGGAACCTCTCCTGGATCTACTTATTATCACCTGCTGTGAGCAAGATAAGGCCCCTCCCCTAAAGGGCTCACATTATGGTCTTCAAAGGCCTGCCAAGTTATATTTCTGAAAAGGGTACTTTTAGTGAAGATAATTTAAGTTGAATTTGATTTTCCCATGGAAAATTAATATAGGCTTTAAGGAGATGTGCATTCACCACCTCCTTTCATTGTAACAACTCTGTAAAATAGGTAAAATTCTTACTCATATGTGAGTTTAAGTCACTTGCTCAAGGTCACTGGTCTTGTGAGCCCAGGATGGCTCCAGACAACTTGACTCCCTGCTGAAGAGCACTGCCAGTGCCTACCATCTTAGATGTGATCACACATACCATGATATATCTCTTCTCAGGATAACTTTTCTAGATGCATATCTAGCCATGGAAATCTTGCTTCTCTCTTATCAATCCATCTTCCATACCTTCACAAAGAGAATCCTTCAAAACATAGGTCAGGTCAAGTCTCTCCCCTAATTTCAGACCTTTGTATGGCTCCTTGGTGCATACAGGATAAAGTCCAAACCCCTTCCCATGATTTCCATACAAGGCACTTCATCACCAGGCCCTCCTTTCCTCTCCAACCTCACTTTTGGTGTCTCCCTACCATCGACCTAACCAATGTGCTGTTTTCAATCTTTTGTCCATGCTCTCTCTCACCTCCCAGCATTTGCATGGGCCACTCTCTCTGCCTTAATTCATGCTTTGTCCTTCAGGTATCAGCCTGTGACACTTCTGAGAAGCCTTTCCTATACATGGTAGACAGGATCCTGCCATCCTCCATGCCTATATGTCCCCTCTCATTGCACTCACCCACTATAATTGCTATAATCATTTGTTACTTGTCCACTGACACCAGTCTCCATAAGAGAAAAGACTATGGCTTCTCCACCATAGAATCCTTCCTTATATGGCTCCTCAGCACCTAGCACAGGGTCTAGAGACTAAAAGTGAGGCTGAAGAGGAAAGGAGGGCCCAGTGATGAAGTGCCTTCTACAGACACCATGGGAAGGAGTTTGAAGGAGCCATATAAAGGTCTGAAATTAGGAGACAGCCTTGGCCTCCTCTGTGTTTTGAAAGATATAGTAGAGCTCAGTGAATGTTTGACTGAATGAATGGAAAAGAAAGATAGAAGTGTGAGAAGGAGGTAGAGGGGGAGGCCCACTTCCCTAATATCTGAAAACATTGAGGGGAGACCAACTTCTTAGCCTTGTCACTTCTAAGACACACAGTTCTCAGAAAGCACCAGTGGCATTTCCCAAGTCTAAATTTAACACCAGAAGATTTGGTGGGAATAGATTCAGAACTACCACATTAAAGAGGCTGATTTGCAAGGCTGAACAAACTCCAGCGTCTGAGCCTGGAGGATGAGGGCCTACGGCAGATGAGGCTTAACCCTCAGAGGCAAGCTCTGAACCTGGAAGGGAAGCTGTGGGAGGCTCTGTTCTCAGGATGATGTGCTTAGTACATTTATTCCAATAAGGTGTAAGACTCAATCACTCACTGGAGGAGAGGCCTTCCTCAGACTGAGACCAGGGCTGGAAGGAAGAGCTCCAGGAGACTGAACACAAAGACATAACATAGCCTAGATGGTCACTCAAGATGGTACCAAGCACATGGAAGGAGGCTGGGACCCAGGAAGTGAGGGACCCAGGGATCCCTATGCAACAGGCCGGACCAGCCAAGAGGAGATCTCATAGCCTTTGCTTTGCAGGCCACAAATTTATTCATCTTGGCTTTAGTGATTTTCCTTTGGAATTCAGAGACACTTAACGTTGTTTTAAGCCTCAGCCAGTCTTATAGTACAGAAAGGATGTGTCCTCTCTTACGCCCAAGCATTAACCTTCCCTGGTAACAGAGTCAACAGTTGGAACTGCAGTGTTTGACCAACTATGCAGGGTGGGGTGAGTCTCTGGGGTAACGGGTTGGGCTTGTTTTGGGAAGGCAGAGACTCAGCTTATTCCTCTCGGTTCTCTCCTTCTCCCCAGCAAATTGCCCAGGAAGTCTCTGAGCAGCATCTGTCCCAGGGGAGACTGTACCCACCACTCAGCACCATCCGAGATGTGTCTTTGAGAATTGCCATCAAAGTAAGGGGCATCCTACCCCTGTAATATGGGTAGTGAGGCTCAACTACTTTCTCTGTCTATGACTTCAGGAGGGTTAAGGGGATGGAAACTGTGGAGACATTGGATCTCCTTGAGCTGCACTACATGTAACCCAGAGGCTGGGTGACAAACCCTTGTTTGCAGCTTGAGCTCCACCCCAAACACCCACCCAGGCCAGTTCTGGGAAAGCTCCTGGATTTCCCCTAATACACCAAGCAGAAAGGTCATCAAAGTCCATGGACCAGAATATGGGAATTTTTTAGAAATGACTCATAAGCGCCCATTTATAAGAAAGGTCAGCTTGCATAGCATCATGGAAAAAGCTCAGGCTTTGGGGTCCCAGCTCTCCCAATCAATAATGGTATAATATTGGCCCAATCACTTCACTTCCCTGAGCCTCAGTTTCCTCCTTCTTCAAAGGGCCAGTAGTTCCCCACTCTCAGAATTCTAGAGATTGGCAGAGAACAGTGAAAAATCTTCATACCCAGAGCTCTCTCAGCCAGGGTAAATCTCTTTCTTCCCCTTTTTCTCGGAATGGCTGGCTATGGGGTGATCAGCTTCATGGAATATTCCAGACTATAAGACTGTGCAGAGATGATGGGTTTTCAAAGAATCAGAACACGGTACAATAAAGACTGGCCCAACATTGATAATTGTTAAAGCTGGATAATAGATACATGACAGTTTATCATACTATTATTTCTATTAGTGTGCATGTTTTACATTTTCTATAAGTTTTAAAAATAATTTCAGAAAATGCATTGTACAACAGCACACACTACCCATGAGTTGTCTGGTACAGCATCCAGAAACAAGCCTCAAGATTAACAGTCCAGCTCAGGGTCCAGCTTCACCCCGTCAGTTTCCTCCTTCCGGCGATATTTAGATTCACATTCTCCTGAAGCCAAATCTAATACCCAGAGAACAGTGTCCAGGCTGTTCATCCAATTTAACCCATATTCAAGTGGAAAAAAAATCAGGTTCTGGACACATTTGCCTCTTGTCTAATTTTATCTTAACACTGCTCCAGAGAAAGGTCTCTTTACTCTCATTTTACAGATGAGGGAACTGAGGCTCAGCAAGGATAATATCACCTCTGAGGACCCAGAGGCCTTTGGAACAGGCAGAATTTATGCTGAAGCCTCTTGACCCTGACTCAGTATTTATTCCACTATGTTAAAGCTGCCTGTCCAGAAAGAAAGCTTAAAATCCTTCCTATCCAGTTGTTTCATGAGCCATACTCAGGAAAGAAGCAAGTCTGGTTCCTTAAGGTGTATTCCCCTCCCCCATGCTCCCAAGCAAGGATCTTTAAGCAGGTTTCCCCTTAGATCCGGTTCCTTAGCCAAACATGTTTTTCCCTAGGTTCTCGACTACGCGTACAAACACAACCTGGCTTCTTACTACCCGGAGCCTAAGGACAAGGAGGCTTTTGTAAGATCCCTGGTCTACACTCCAGACTATGACTCCTTTACACTGGACAGCTACACTTGGCCCAAGGAAGCCATGAATGTTCAGACGGTCTGATGCAGTCTCAGAGGCTGGCATGGGGCTAGATGAAGCCCAGAGTAACACCCACAATATAAATGGGTTCCAAAATGGCCCAAGTGAATCCTTGTTGCTGTGTTTTTTCTTTTAAACTTTCTGCTGTGAGAGGAGATGCCAAGGCATACAGTGAATAAAAGCCTTGTCTCTGAAGGCCCTGGGAGTTCACTTTTCTGAACCCTCCTCTGAGTTCCTTCCTAAGTATTTCTTCATCCATTAATCACCAACTATTGGCCAGGCCTTGTGGGAAATGCAGAATCTCATCTAGAATCCCGCTTTTACAGAACTCGGGCTCTAGTGGAGGAGACTGGACACAATTCATTTTGCCATAGGGAGAAAGTGGTAAGTTCATGAAAGAAGAGCAGATAAAAACTGAGGGCAGTCAGAAAAGGGAGAGGATACTTCTTATGGAAATGTAAGAGAAGGTTTCAGGGAGAGCAGTGTTTGCACTGAGTCCCAAGAGGAAAAGATGGGTGGGAGTCATGTGGAGATGAAGAATGCCAGCACAGTCACTAGCCAGAAAGCACAGCCCACCCATTAGGGAGTTTAGTCCATGTCAGCAATACACACCCTTCAAGTCTCGGCAGTGTGTGAAGGCTGAGTGGCTAAGGGCAGCTCGCTAACTATTCAGGTCACTGCCCTGTGGGTTGTTGAGTCTTAGACATTCTTTTTTCTAAAAGGAAAACCAGAGAAATGTGGGTGGGGAGGGTCAGCCTGCCAAGGAGTGAGGAGGAAGAGAGGCAGTGAGAGGAAGAGCACCATAGGGAGTTCTAGGGAAGACTTGATTTCATTTTCCTGGCTCTGGAACACACTCTGGCTTCCATCCTTCACTCTCTGAAGTAGTTGAGCAACCCAAAGCAGTTTTCTTAGTGAGTAATATCAGTCCATCCTGGGTGTTTCTTAGACCAAGTTCAGTGCTAGCCTTCATCTCTCTCATGTTCAGCAGAGTCCATATCATAGGGGTGGGGGCGGGAGAGAGCTAGCAGCCCCCTGAAATTAGATACTGCTAAGATGTTAAGACATGTTGAGATGGCAGCTTCCAGCCTCTAATTTCATTGTATAATAAAGGAATCAATAAATCATGCTTAGGGCCCTACTCCTGCTGCTACCTCAGCCTCAGGATCTCCACTGCCAGCAACGAATAGGTCCTATATGACCAACTCTCAAGGACAGACTAGATGGACTATTAGACTTCTAGAAGAGTAATTAGCAGAGATACCACTCACTTCTTGCTCAGGTCTTATTCTTCCAAGAACTGCTTCCTCGGTGCTGGTGCTCAGCCAAGAATATCCTGAGAAAACATCCCTCCTCTATGATCCTTGGGATCACAGAGAATGAAAAACTATTCAGAAGAGAGTTTGAAGAGTGAAGCTGGAATCTGAACACCATGGAATTTTTGACACTATCTTTTTACATCATGTCCCACAACTTCCTCTGTACTGCGGCTACATATCCTTTATAATCAATATAGTAGAAAAGAAAAACAATAGTAGAGAAAATAAATGAAAGCAAAATAGGTTCTTTGAAAAGATCACATAAATTAACAAACTTTAGCTATACTAACCAAGACAAAAACAAAGAAGACACAAATTACACTTCCTTTGTTCCAGCCACACTGAACATCTTGCCAGCCCTAAGCACATGTGCTTTCAAGCCTGTGCTGATACTATCCATGCTTGTTCTCTCCTTCTGGGAAGTCCTTCCCTTCCCTTTTTTTCTCTTTACTGACTAAATTTTAGTTCACTCTAGCTTTCTGCCTGGAAACGGCATTCATCCTTGGAATTCAAATGCAATTGGCTCTATAGAGTAACAGAATTAATAACTAAATTAGAAATCAACAAACAGAAAACTATGGGAAATTCCAAAATATTGGAAAACAGTACATTTCAAAATAACCCATAGATCAAAGAAATCACAAGCCAAGTTATATATGTTGAACTGAATTTTAAAAATCATATCAAAATTAATAAGATGTAGCTAAAGCAGTATTTAGAGAGAAACTTTATAGCTTTAAATGTTGTCATGGTTAATTTTATGGCACCACAGGGTGCCCAGATATTTGATCAAATGTTATTCTGGGTATTTCTGTGAGGGTATCTTTGGATGAGATTAACATTTAAATCATTAAACTGAGTAAAGTAGATTGCCCTCCACTAATTGCCTTCCTCCAATTAGTTGAAGGCCTGAATAGAAAAAATGGATTGACCCTCCCTTGAGTAAGAGAGACTGACTCCTACCTGATGCCTTTCTAACTGGGATATTGGTTTTTTCCTGCCTTTAGACAGGAACTATACCATCATCTCTCCTAGATCTCCAGCTTGCTGACTCACCCTATAGATCTTAGAATTTGACAGCTTCCATAATCATGTGAGCCAAGCCAGTTCCTTATAATAAATCAACAGAGAGAGAGAGAAAGATCCTATTGGTTCTGTTTGTCTGGAGTAGCCTGACTAATGCAAATTCCTATATCAGAAGAAAAAGAAAGAGAGAAAGGAAAGAAAAAAAGTCTCAAATCAATAATTTAAACTTCCTCCTTAAGAAAATGGGGGTGGGGGAAAGCAAACAAAATTCAAAGCAAGCAAAGATTAGAGCACAAATCAATATACCTATAATAAGTAATGAAATTAGTAATTAAAAAAATCTTTCCCCCAAGAAAAACCATGTCCAGATGGCTTCATTGGTTGGAATTTATCAAATACTTCAGTAATAACACCAATTATTCAGAAACTCTTTCAGAAAATAGGGGAGGGAACACTTCCCAAATCATTCTATGATACTAGTATTGCCATATCAAAGCCAGATAAATGTATCACAAGAAAAGTACAGGCCAATATCCTTCATGAATATAGATGAAAAAATCCCAAACAAAATATTTGCAAACCAAATTCAGCAACATGAAATTTAAAAATTACATACAACAAACAAGTGGGCTTTATCCTCAGAAACATAGATTTTTAACATTCAAAAATTGTTCAATAAGGTTGTTCAATTACATTAATAGAATGAAAGACAAACAAAACATGATCATGCCAATAGATATGAAGAAAGCATTTGAAAAAAACCAACGCCCATTTATGAAAAAACTCTAAACAAAGTAGAAATAGAAAAGAACATCCTCAACCTAACAAAGGACATCTATAAAGAGCCAAAGATAACATCATATTTAATGGTAAAAGAATGAATACCTTCTCCCTAAGATCTGGAACAAGGCAAGGATGTTGCTTTTTCCACTTCTAGTCAACATGGAGGATGTTTAGCCAGTGCAACGAAGCAAGAAAGAGAAGCTAAAGGTGTCAAGATTGGAAAGAAAGAGTAATACTGCCTTGATTCACAGATGACCTAATCCTGCATGTAAAAAATGCTAAAGAACACATACACATTCATTCATTCATTCATTCTCTCTCTCCTCTCTCTCTCTGTCTACTGGAACTAATAAATTAGTTTTGAAAGGTCACCAAATACAAGGTCAACATACAAAAACCAGTTGTATTTCTATATGCTGGCAGCAAATGATCTAAAAATAAAATTAAGAAAACAATTTCATTTACAACTGCATCAAAAAGAAAAGATACTTTGAAATAAATTTTAGAAGTGAAGGTACAGTATACCAAAAACTACAAAATATTGCTGATAGAAATTAAAGATCTAAATAAATTGAGAGAGATTCCTTGTTCATGGATTTGAAGACTCAATATTGTCAAAATTGCAATTATATTCAAATTGATCTATAAAGTCAACACTATACCTATCAAAACCGTTGTAGGGTTTTTTGGTGGAAACTTACAGGCTGATTCTAAAATGTATAAGGAAATGTAAAGGATCTCAAAGAGTCAAAAAAATTATAAAGAAGAACAAAGTGCCCTATTCAATGTCAAGAACCTACTATTAAGATACAATGATCAACACTGTGTGGTCCAATAGCAAAGACATGAAATTAATCTAAGTTTCCATCAGTCGATGAGTGGATAAAGAAAATGGATAAGAAAATGAATATATATGTGCAATGGAATACTATTCAGCCATAAAAAAGGAATAAAATCATGTGTTTTGCAGCAACATAAATAGAACTGGAGGCGCTTAATTGAAACAATTCAGAAACAGAAAGTGAAATGCCATATGTTCTCATAAGTGGGAACTAAATAATGTGTACACATGAACAAAGAATGTGGAATCTCACTGGAGACCTGGAAGGGTGGGAGGGTGGAAGAAGAGTGAGGGATAAGAATTTACTTAATGGGTATAATGTGCAGTATTTTGGTAATGATTACACTAAAAGTCCGTACTTCATCACTATGCAATATATCCATGTAACAAAACTGCACTTGTACACCTTAAATTTATACCAAAAAAAGACTGTGTAGTCATATAAATAAATGAAGCAGAACTGAGAGTTCACAAATAAGTTTTTACATTTATGGCAAATTGACTTTTAATCAAAGTTACTAAGGTAATTCATTGGGGGAAAGAGAGTCTTTTGAACAAATTGTGCTGAAACAATTGAATATCCACATGCAAAAAAAAGTTAACTTAGACACCTCACACTAAACACAAAAATTAACCTTTACACATCTCAAACCAAACAAAAATTAACGTGAAATGGATCACAGATCTAAATGTGAGAGCTAAAACTGTAAAATTTCTAAGAGAAATACAGCAGAAAATCTTTATGGCTTAGGTTGAGTTCTGAGATACAACTTTAAAAGCATGATTCATAAAAGAAATAAATTGTGCTTCATCAAAATTTAAAATTTTGCACTTTGAAACACTTTTTTTGGGAGGGAAAAAGACAAGCAGCAGACTGGGAGAAAATAATTGCAAATCATATATCTGATAAAGACATTGGATCCGGAATATACAAAGAACTACTTCAACTTAATAAGAAGATGACAATTCAAATTTTAAAATGAGCAAAATACTTAAATCAGCATTTTATCCAAAAAGATAGGTGAATGGCTAACAAGCACATGAAAAATGCTTAACATTATTAGTAATATGAAAATTAAAACCACAATGGCGTAACAACACTCACCAGAACGGCTATAATTAAAAAAAAAGATCTGTTGGTAAGAATGTGGAGAACTTTGTCTCCTAAGCACGATTAGATTCAAGGAGAGTTCCCTTGCCTTTTAAGTCTTCACTCTAACTCCCCAGCCTCCCATACATAGCACCAGTATTCAGCAAGTGTCATTTAAAAGAGTGGATGCTGTGGTTGCACCACCTAGATCCTGCCTTGGGTCTGAAACACTCATTCCTCCAGATGCCATTATCAGCTGAGGGCCCACAGCTGCATCGCTCTCTAGGAATTGCCCTCGACTGAAGGTGAATGCTTCACCCAAGATTATGCCATCATCCCCAAGGGAAGCCTACAGGCAATGACTGGTTGATTCAAGGGCCCAAAGGCCAGCTTCCTAGCCTCAATTGAGAACATCTCTAAATAGCCATCCCATCCTCAGAGCTCCCTATGAGACTGGCTGAGGCTACTGTTGCAACTGCTATGTATCACCATTCAACTTCTTATGCTCTATCCTGTTTCTCTTGCTCCCCCATAGATATTCCCTGAGAAGACACCCCAGTAATCCTCTGGATGCGAATCTCAGATTCAGTGTCTGTTTCCTGAGGAACCCAACTTATAACAGGTAGAAGAAACTGGCCAAAGTTCTTAATTTTCCAATTTGTTGCACCAGCCCCACGTGACCACCAAAAGCTTTTCTGAGTTTCCCTTTCCCTCAGGACAGACCCTCTTCACAGACCAAGCTTGATCCTTATTAGTCCATGTCCAGAATCAGTAAATGTCCCTAGAAAATAAAATGGCCACTTACCTCAGGAGGCCTCCTCCCTCTCTGGAATTCCCATTCACCTAGTCCTTATTGCTTTCATAGCTCTCACATATCTTTAAATATGATCTTTATAATTTTTCCATCTTTTTCTAGTTGCAGGCAAAGTTTTAGGCTGCCATGACCTACTACATCCTATTTAGAAGTGGAAGTCTCTAGAGAGATTTTCAAAATTACAGATGTGTGGATGTTAACTTTTTTCCTAATTTAATTGAATTGTGGTGAGAGAAGGTGTTCTGTATTATTCAAATAGCTTAAAATTTGCTGAAATGGGTTTATAAACAAATATATGGTCAAATTTAATAGTTCATGTACTCTTATAAATATGTATTCTCCCACTGTTGGATGCAATGCCCTTTGTATGTTCATGGGATCAAGTTTGTTGACTGTTTTGTGTAAATCTGTATCCAAAATCTTGATTTTTGTCTACTTGATCTGCTTCTGAAAGAGGGACAATAAAATTTCCCACTGCTATGGTAAACTTGTCAATTTTCCTTGTAATTCTGTCCATATTTGCTCTATTTACCTTGGACCAATGCATCTTTACCTTTTAAAAAACATTTACTAAATTAAAAGTCCTAGACCATATGTTCTGCACAAGATCAAAACAACATTTTACTAGAAATATTTCATAGTCTCCTCTCATTCTGTCTTCAGGGCCCTCCGTGTTAAGTTACATCCCAACCATAAACATTAATGGTAAGGCCTTTTTATTTGAAGACATTCAACACATGTGCTTCTGTACAACGTGGATTTTGCATGAACTTTCAATCAGACGTTGATTTTTCAAAATTGAGGTTTTCATAACAAAATGAGATTAGAGAAAGACATCAAATAACCACAAGATGTGTAAAGAATCCAACAAAATCACCTGTTGGACAAACCTGATGTATACTGGGACCCGTGTAGGATGGCAAACATGAAGCAGGCAAATAATCATATAGGCCCTACTTGCAGTGTTTGATATGACTTAAGGGATGAGCTACATAAAGTTATAGTTCCTGGAGTTTTAATTCTATATGATACTAAAAATATACAAATTTTGTGCTGGGGATCTTGGCATCTAATCTCTAGATTTCTTATGTATTTTTTCTGGCATGGGAATAGCACTAAGCCAAACATAGAAGTTGCATTTCTGTTAAATTTGTGGCTTTTTGATATCCCTATGGAAGCTTCATCAGACTTATTCACTAAGCCCACATGTTGGCTAAAATGTACAATAAATTAGGTCTTTTCTCAAGTCCCACTTTCAAGGCAATAGCATCAGGCAGCCGGGTTTATTGAATACAATAGTTATTTCTGTGACCACTGGAGTCTTTGAAGCTGAGAGGTGACAGCATGCTGGCAGCCCTCACAGCCCTTGCTAGCTCTCAGCACCTCCTCGGCCTTGGCGCCCACCCTGGCCACGATTGAGGAGCCCTTCAGCCCAACACTGCACTGTGGGAGGCCCTATCTGGGCTGGCCAAGGCTGGAGCTGGCTCCCTCAGCTTGCAGGGAGGTGTGGAGGGAGAGGCGTGAGTGGGAACCGGGGCTGCGCGCGGCGCTTACAGGCCATCTGGAGTTCCAGGTGGGCATGGGCTTGGCGGGCCCTGCACTCGGAGCAGCCGGCCGGCCCTGCCGGCCCCAGGCAATGAGGGGCTTAGCACCCAGGCCAGCGGCTGTGGAGGGTGTACCGGGTCCCCCAACAGTGCTGGCCCACCGGTGCTGCACTCGATTTCTCACCAGGCCTTGGCTTCCTCCCCGCAGGGCAGGGCTCGGGACCTGCAGCCCGCCATGCCTGAGCCTCCCCACTTCCGTGGGCTCCTGTGCCACCAGAGCCTCCCCGAGGAGCGCCGCCCCCTGCTCCATGGTGCCCAGTCCCATCCACCACCCAAGGGCTAAGGAGTGCGGGCACACAGCGCAGGACTGGCAGGCAGCTCCACCGGTGGCCCCAGTGTGGGATCCACTGGGTGAAGCCAGCTGGGTTCCTGACTCTGGTGGGGACTTGGAGAACTTTTATGTCTAGCTAAGAGATTGTAAATACACCAGTTGGCACTCTGTATCTAGCTCAAGGTTTGTAAACACACCAATCAGCACCCTGTGTCTAGCTCAGGGTTTATGAATGCACCAGTCGACACTCTGTATCTAGCTACTCTGGTGGGGACTTAGAGAACCTTTGTGTCCACACTCTGCATCAAGAAAGAGAAAGTAAGAGAAAGAGACAGAGAGAGGAAGAGACAGAGAGACAGAAAATGTAAGAGGGAGTCAGAAACAGTGACAAAGAAAAGGAGTCAGAGAGAAAGAGGGACAGACACAGAAAGTCAAAGAGAGAGTTAAAAAGAGAGGAAGAGACAAAGAAGTCGAAGAGAGAAAGAGAGATGGAAGTAGTAAAGAAAAAACAGCGTATCCCATTCCTTTAAAAGCCAGGGTAAATTTCTGTCTACCCAGCCAAGGCCTATTTTTCTATGTGGAACATCGACCTATATCTGCCTCCCCACTAACTGGACAGGCACCTGCACCTTAGTCTTTCTAAGTCCCAACATTAACACTGCCCCAGGAAATCAGACTTTATCAGTACCCCTCAAAGCTCAAGTCTGTCAGTGCAGAGCCATACAACTAATACCCGTACTTATAGGGTTAGGAATGGCTACTGCTACAAGAACCAGAATAGCCGGTTTATCTACTTCATTATCCTACTACCACACACTCTCAAAGGATTTCTCAGACAGTTTGCAAGAAATAACGAAATCTATTCTTACTTTACAATCCCAAATAGACTCTTTAGCAGCAGTGACTCTCCAAAACCACTGAGGCCTAGACCTCCTCACTGCTGAGAAAGGAGGACTCTGCACCTTCTTAGGGGAAAAGTGTTGTTTTCACACTAACCAGTCGGGGATAGTACGAGACGCCACCTGGCATTTACAGGAAAAGTCTTCTGAAATCAGACAACACCTTTCAAACTCTTATCTGGAGTTGGGCAACATGGCTTCTCCCCTTTCTAGGTCCTGTGGCAGCCATCTTGCTGTTATGCGGCTCTGGGCCCTGTATTTTTAACCTTCTTGTCAAATTTGTTTCCTCTACAATTGAGGCCATCAAGCTACAGATGGTCTTACAAATAGAACCCCAAATGAGTTCAACTAGCAACTTCTACCAAGGACCCCCGGACCGACCCGCTGGCACTTCCCCTGGCCTAAAGAGCTCCCCTCTGGAGGACACTACAACTGCGAGGCCCCTTCTTTGCCCCTATCCAGCAGGAAGTAGCTAGAGTGGTCATTGGTCAAATTCCCAACAGCAGTTGGGGTGTCCTATTTAGAGGGGGGATTGAGAGGTGACAGCGTGCTGGCAGCCCTCACAGCCCTTGCTGGCTCTCAGCACCTCCTCCATCTCGGCGCCCACCCTGGCCATGCTTGATGAGCCCTTCAGCCCGCCACTGCACTGTGGGAGCCCCTTTCTGGGCTGGCCAAGGCCGGAGCTGGCTCCCTCAGCTTGCAGGGAGGTGTGGAGGGAGAGGCATGAGTGGGAACCGGGGCGGCGCGCGGTGCTTGCGGGCCAGCTAGAGTTCCGGGTGGGTGTGGGCTTGGAGGGCCACGCACTCAGAGCGGATGGCCGGCCCTGCCGGCCCCAGGCAATGAGGGGCTTAGCACCTGGGCCAGCAGCTGTGGAGGGTGTACTGGGTCCCCCAGCAGTGCCAGCCTACCGGCGCAGCACTCGACTTCTCGCCAGGCCTTAGCTGCTTCCCTGCAGGGCAGGGCTCAGGACCTGCAGCCCCCCATGCCTGAGCCTCCCCACCTCCGTGGGCTCCTGTGCCGCCCAAGCCTCCCCAACGAGCGCTGCCCCCTGCTCCACAGCGCCCAGTCCCATCCACCCAAGGTATGAGGAGTGTGGATGCATGGCGCAGGACTGGCAGGTAGCTCCATCTGCAGCCCTGGTGCAGGATCCACTGGGTGAAGCCAGCTGGGCTCCTGACTCTGGTGGGGACTTGGGGAACCTTTATGTCTAGCTAAGGGATTGTAAATACACCAATTGGCACTCTGTATCTAGCTCAAGGTTTGTAAACACACCAGTCAGCACCCTGTGTCTAGCTCAGGGTTTGTGAATGCACCAGTCGACACTCCGTATCTAGCTAATCTAGTGTGGACATGGAGAACTTTTGTGTCTAGTTCAGGGATTGTAAACGCACCAATCAGCACCGTGTCAAAACGAACCAATCAGCTCTCTGTAAAATGGACCAATTGGCTCTCTGTAAAATGGACCAATCAGCAGGGTGTGGGTGGGGCTAGGTAAGAGAATAAAAGCAGGCTGCCCAAGCCAGCAGTGGCAACCCACTCAGGTCCCCTTCCACACTGTGGAAGCTTTGTTCTTTCGCTCTTTGCAATAAATCTTACTGCTGCTCACTCTTTGGGTCCACACTGCCTTTACGAGCTGTAACCTTCACCACGAAGGTCTGCAGCTTCACTCCTGAAGCCAGCAGGACCACAAACCCACCAGGAGGAACGAACAACTCCAGACGCGCTGCCTTAAGAGCTGTAACACTCACCGTGAAGGTCTGCAGCTTCACTCCTGAGCCAGTGAGACCACAAACCCACCAGAAGGAAGAAACTCCAAACACATCTGAACATCAGAAGGAACAAACTCCGGACATGCTGCCTTTAAGAACTGTAACACTCACCGCAAGGGTCCACGGCTTCATTCTTGAAGTCAGTGAGACCAAGAACCCACCAATTCCGGACACAAAGCGAAGCCGCATTTGAGAATGATATTTCTCCAAATACAAAAGTTGCTTGCTGTTAAAAGTACTGTGCCATTTATCTCTAATAAACCATACTGCATCTTCGTTTTTCATTCCACTTTCAATTAATGCTAGGACAACAAGCACTGGAGTCCTCCCAAGACCTGCAACACAGTGAACGGCAATACAACAACCAGGTTCTTCACGAAACTTAACGTCTACAAGACTTAACAAGTCATCAACAATCTGGTTGGATGGTGATGAACCATCATCAAAAGGCCAATCCAGAAACTGGATTGGCCTTCTTTCTCCACAAGAGCAGGGTCGTAAGTTGTTTCACATACTCTTACTATTGTGGTAACCCCGTATTTCTTAAGTTCTTCTGTAAATCTGTTTAAGGTCGAATTGGTTGTGTTGTGTATAATAAGAAATCTCATGTTCCTGTATGTGACTTCCACTGGAGCTGGGTGATTCATTGGAGCCATGTTAATTTAGTTAAAAAAAAAAAAAAAAAACTACTGATATGGTTATGAAAAAAATTAAAAATTTTTGAATACAGAAATGATGTCACGAAACTGAAGTCTATGCCAATATACTCCACTTGAAATTCACAGAGCTTTGAATATGAAGTTGGTAGTGACAAGAAATGAAATGAACCTTCCAACAAGAAGCCGCGATTCTTCAATTCAGTAATTCTGAGCCAATGGAAAGGAGGTGCACCAAGGGTTACCCCACCTAGGTCAGAACTCTTGTAAAATGCTCTGATGATCTCAGTTCTACATTTCTGTGTCCAGGTGACCCGCTCTGCAGAGGCTTCCTGGTGGGGCAGTAATGACTTTCCACCATTCATTTGTCCTCATAAAGTTCGTGCTGAACCTGGCAGTAATCTCCAGGGCCCTTCAGAAACTCCATAAATGCATGATCAAGAACACCACAGAAAGGAATATGTTTACTCAGGAACGATGGTGGCCTAACCATACAGCTGGGCCCGCGGCGGCCGCACCACTGCCGGGAGCAGCCGCAGTCGTGGAAGGGCAGCGGCGGCGGGGCACCAAACTCTAGGAGGACCAGCGGAGCGCCTCCACTGAGCCAATACGCGCACCCCGAGGTGCCCTTGCGTCGCAAGTCCTCTCTTTCGTAGAGGGCTCGCCACGCACGAACCCCTTCACCCATCGTAGTTGGGCGGACCATTGAGGACGTCATCACGGCCGCCGCCGACGGGAGCCGGTTGCTAAAGCGAAGGAGCGCTGGATGAATGCTGTTTCCTTGTCTCTCACTAGAGAGGAGAGGGGCTGAGGAGCGACGCGGGGTTGGTGGGATAGGAAGCCTGGAAGAGGCTGGAGAGAAACTGGAGGAAGACAGGTAAGGTAGCGGAAGGTTTCCCAGCCATTGACTCTGACTAGTGTATCTTTTTCTACCTGCTTCCTGTTTAAGTATGTCTCTTGGGAACAACATAATATTTGGCGCTTTTTTTTCCGCATCAATCCAGTCTGACAAACTTTTTTAGCGGAAAAAGTGCACGTATGCACTTTTGCCCTCTTATTTTATGCTATTTGACCCATATTTCTATATTTTTTTTACCTTTTCTTGACATCTTTTGGATTAAGATTTTCCCTCTACTCTTTTGGAAGTTTTCATTGGGGCTAATACTTCCTTAGGACTTATTTTAGAGTAAGCACTGTTCTAAGCTTTATATAAATGTAATACAAAGCCCCTGTGAATTAGATACTAGTGTCATTTCTACTGTCCTGACTTTAAAAACCTAGGCACAGAACGGTAATTTGCCCAAGGTCACACAGCTAGTAAATGGCAGGGATGAGACTTTTTAAAAAAATAATTTTAACTTTTATTATAGATTCAGGGGGTTCACGTGCACATTTGTTACATGGGTATATTGCGTGACCCAGAGTATGAATGATAATTCTGTCACCCAGATAGTGAGCATAGTACCCAATAAGTAATTTTGCAAGGGCTAAGATTTGAATCCCGCAATTTTGGCTCTGGAGTCTGCCTCTCTAATACATATGGTCTATTATATACCCTGTTTCTGTTCTTTTAGTGCTTAAATAACTTAGAAAAAGTCAAACATGGTTCAGAATCTTTTCCTGCCTCTTGAAGGAATTCAGTATGCTTTAACTATTAATGTCGTCAAGCATCTTAATCTTTTAACGCCACAAATTGGACATTATTGTTTGTACAAATCAATGTTTGTTTACATTTATTCATGTTATCAGTTTCTTTGCTCACTCTTCCTTCCTGAAGCTCCATTCTTTCTGAGGTTACTTTTATCCAGAAGCATTTTTTTGGAGATTCCTTTGAGTATCTGGTCAACTTTGATAAATGTTTTATATATGCTAGAAAATCTCTCACTATTGAATCCATTTCCCTTAATATTAGTAAACTATATTTTGTTTTTTCCTTCAGGTTTCTTTTTTGGCATTTTTCTAAAATTCTTTTATTTTGCCTTCATTGTTAAAAGTTTTGCTGGGTACAGAATTCTTCATTGACATTTTCTCTCAGCCTTTTGAAGGAAAGAAGAAATAGGGCTTTATTGCAAGGGGCCATGTGAAGGCCAGGAAGCAAAGTCTAGATATTTTAGAAAATTCTAACAGCTGTTACAGAAGAAACCTGAGAATAAGAATATCTTCAGAGGACTGAGACAAAATGTCAGTATAGAATTGTGTACTCAGAAAAACTATGTAAAAATGAAGGCAAAGTAACAGAATTGTAGAGGGAACAAAAAAAAACAAAAAAAGTGAAAGGGAATTTTCAAAAGCAAATTAAATCCTTTACTTTTGATAGCCTAAGCTTGTAAAAATGGTGAAGGAAAGCTATCTAGAACAGGGATTCTTGGCCTGTGGTCCAGGGGGGTCTATGAAACTTCTAACTGCATGCAAAATGTTGTATAGGAATATATACCTGTTTTTAGGAGAAGGGTATATATTTTTCATCAGATTCTTAGAAGAATCCATGACTGTCCAAAACATTGAAAACCACTGAAATAGGGAATCCTTTGGTATATTAATCTGGTCTGGCTGTGCTGTATTTCTGGAAAAGACAGAACTTGATGATAGCGAGCTGGGGTTAATGACAGAGTTAGACTAGTACAAGAATAATAGTTAACAATGAGGATCACTGAAGAAGATCCAAATTATGAAGACTTGCTCAGAAATCAGCTGTTTAGTGACGGACTATAATAAAGTTTGATTCTTAAAATGGTTGAATGATAGAAAACATATTAGACCTCATATCTATATAATTCATATAACCATGCCTCCATCTCAGTCTTGATAGACTGGAGCACACAGCCTTGACATCTGTTGTCATGACCCCTTCTTCTCTTCGCCTGGCTTTTTCCTCTTTATCCTTAAAATTCAGCTTGGGCTTCATCTCCTCAAAAAGCTTTCCCTCTCTGTGCCATGGTAAACTTACCAGAAGGAATCTACCTTGTTTTTCCAACAACCAATGCACAATGATATTAGGTTTTTACTTTGTTATACAGGGGTTTTCTAGTTTTTACCTTGTTATACCAGAGGTTTCACAATGGTATGAAACTAGAAATCATTAACAGGAGGAATTTTGGAAAATTCACAAATACATGGAAATTAAACATGCTCATGTTTAATTAAACAAGATCTAAAAGTATCTTGAGACAAAAAGGAAAACACAACATACCAAACTTTATGGAATGCAGCAAAAGCAGTTCTAAGAGGAAAGTTTATAGCAATAAATGCCTGCACCAAGAAAGAAAATTACAAATAACTAAGTTACACCTCAAGGAAATGTCTTTAAAACCATAAGCCCAAGTTAGTGGAAGGAAAGAGATAATAAAGATCAGACCAGAAATAATCTAATCTCTATTTTATTTCTGCTCTGGAGATTAAAAAAACAATACAAAAGAAACTAAAAGTTCATTTTTTGAAAAGATAAAATCGAACAGACTTTAGCTAGACTAACCAAGAAAAGAAAAAGAGAAAAGACTCAAGTAAAGTCAGAAATAAAGAGATGTTACAGTTGACAACACAGAAGTACAATAGATCATGAGAGACTATTATGAACAATTATATGCCCAAAACTTGAATTACCTAGAAGAAATGGATATATTCCTACACACATACAACCTGCCAAGACTGAATCATGAAGAAATAGAAAATCTGAGCAAACCAATAATGAGTGAGGAAATTGCATCAGTAATAAAAAGTATCTCACCAAAGAAAAGCCCAGGAACAGATGGCTTCACTGCTGAATTCTACCAAACATTTAAAGAAGAACTAATACCAATTCTCCACAAACTGTCTCAGAAAACAAACAAACAAACAAAAGAAAACGAATGGGAGAGAATACTTTCAAACTCTTTTTAGGACCAGTATTACCCTTATACCAAAGCTACACAAGCACATCACAAGATAAGAAAACTACAAGCCAGTATCCTTGATGAGCATAGATGCAAAAATCCTCAACAAAATACTAGCAAACCAAATCCAACAACACATTAATAGGATTATTCACCATGATCAAGTGGCATTTATCCCTGGGTTGCAAGAATGGTTCAATATTCTCAAATCAATAAATGTGATATATCACATGAACAGAATGAAGGACAAAAATCATATGACCATCTCATTAAATGCAGAAAAAGCATTTGACAAAACTCAACATCCTTTCATGACAAAAACACTCAACAAATTAATTACAGAATGAATATACTTCAGCACAATAAAGGCCATATATAATAAGCCTACAGCTAACATTATACTCAACAGTAAACACTTGGAACTGTTTCTTCTAAGATCTGGACCAAGGATGTGCACTCTTGCCACTTCTGTTCAATGTAATACTGAAAGTCCTTAGAGCAATGAAGCAGAAGAAAGACATCCAAGTAGGAAATGAAGAAATAAAACTACTGTTATTTGCTGACAACATAATTATGCATACAGAAAACCTAAGGCCAAGTGTGGTGGTTCAAGCCTGTAATTTCAACCCTTTGGGAAGCCAAGGCAGGAGGATCACTTAAGGCCAGGAGTTTGAAACCAGCCTGGTCAACATAGTGACACCCCATCTCTACAAAAAAAGAAAAACTCTGAAGATTTTAACAAAAAGCCATTAGAATTGATCAACAAATTCAGGAAAGTTGCAGGATACAAAATCAACAAACAAAAGTCAGTAACATGTCTTTATATTAACAATGAACTTTCCAAAAAAAGAAATCAAGAGAACATATCATTTACAGTAGCTACTAGAAATAAAATACTGAGGAATATATTTAACCAGTGAGGTGAAAGATTTATACAAAGAAAACTATAAAACATTAATAAAAGAAATGGAAGAAGACAAATAAATTGAAATATATCCCGTGTTCATGGACTGGAAGAATTAATATTGTTAAAATGTCCATACTACACAAATGATCTGCAGATTCAGTTCAATATCTATCAAAATTCCAATGTTATTTTTCATAGATATAGAAAAAACAATCCTAAAATTCATATGGAACTACAAAACAAACAGCCAAGGCAATCATGAGCAAAAAGAACAAAACTTGAGGTATCACACTACCTAATTTCAAACTATACTACAAACCGATAGTAACTAAAACAGCATGATACTGGCATTAAAACAGATATTTGAACAAATGGACAGAATAAAGAACCCAGAAATGAAATCATGTATCTACAGTCAATTAATATTCACCAGAAGTGCCAAGAATATACAATGGGAAAAGGACAGGCTATTCTGTAAATTGTGCTGGGAAAACTGGATATCCATAGACAAGAGAATGAAATTGGACCCTTATCTCACACCATATGCAAAAATCAACTCAAAATGAATTAAAGACATAAACATAAAACCTGAAACTGTAAAACTACTAGAAGAAAACACAGGGAAAACTACATGACATTGGTCTGGGCAATGAATTTTTAGATTTGACCCAAAAATGCAGGCACCATGTGCAAAAGTGGACAAATGGGATTACATCAAAATAAAAAATTGCTACACAACAAAGAGAGCAATTAACAGAGTGAAGAGAAAACCTACAGATTGGGAGAAAAATATTTGCAACCCATAGATATGATAAGGGATTAATAGCCAAATTATGTAAGGAACTCTATTAAAAAAAAAAAAAAGAGAGAGACATGGGCAAGGAACCTGAATAAATATTTCTCAACAGAAGACATATGAATGGCTAACAAATACACCAAAAAATGCTCAACCTCACTAGTCATTAGAGAGATGAAAATTAAAACTACAAATAGCTACCACTTCACATCTATTAGAAAGGCTATTATCAAAAAGACAAAAGATAACAAGTGTTGGCTAAGATATGGGAAAAAGGGAACCTTTGTACACCGTTGGTGGGAAATATAAATTAGTACAGCCATTATGAAACACTGTATGAAGATTCCTCAAAAAACTACAAATATAGTTACCATATGACCCAGTAATCTCACTTCTGGTTATTTGTCCCAAGGATTTGAAGTCAAATATGAATATGTCAAAAGAGATGTTCATTGCAGCACTATTCACAATAGCCAAGATATGGAATCAACCAAGTGTCCAACAATAGATGAATGAATAAAGAAAATGTGGTATATATACACAATGGAATAATATTCAGCCATGAAAAAGAATGAAATGCTGTCATTTATGGCAACATGGATGGAACTGGAACTTAGAGAAATAAGGTAAGAACAGAAAGTTAAACGCTGAATGTTCTCCCTCATATGTGGAAGCTAAAAAATAGTCGATCTCATAGACATAAAAAGGATATGTGGATAGCATTGGAGAACATTATGCTAAGTGAAATACACCAAACACAAACAAATACCACATGTTCTCATATGTGGAATCTAAAACTCATATAAGCAGAGAGTAGAATGATAGTTCCCAGAGGGTGGAGGATGGGAGGAATGGGGCGATGATAATTGAAGTGTACAAAGCCTCAGATAGGAAAAATAAGTTTGATTTTTTTTTTTTTTTTTTTTTGAGACAGAGTCTGGCTCTGTCACTCAGGTTGGAGTGTGGTGACATGATCTCAGCTCACTGCAACCTCTGCCTCCTGGATTCAAGCGATTTTCCTGCCTCAGCTTTTCGAGTAGCTGGGACTACAGGTGCATGCCACAACACCCAGCTAATTTTTTGTATTTTTAGTAGAGACAGAGTTTCACCATGTTGGCTAGGCTCGTCTCGAACTCCTGACCTCAGGTGATCTGCCTGCCTCGGCCTCCGAAAGTGCTGGGATTACAGGCATGAGCCACCACGCCCAGCCAACTTTGATATATTTTTGAGATCTGTTGCACAGTGTAGTGAATATAATGAGCACTGTACATGTCAATATCGCTAAAAGAATAAATTTTAAATATTCTTATCACAAAAAGTTAAATAAGGTGATGGACATTTTAATTCAGTTGACTTAATTATTCCACATTGTATTCAAAAATCACAATATCACTTTATACCCCATAAATATATACAACATAAATATTACAAATAATTTGTCAATACATAATTTTTAAAAATAGTTTTTAAAGGGTCTGACTGTAGTACTGACTGCTACCTGTGACAGTAAATTATAAGTTCAATTCCTCCAGTGAAAAGGTCTATGAAGTTAAATCTGCTCACCTGAACATACCAAAATTAACTTTTTTTTTCTTTAACAAGGAATTCTTTTTCTTTTTTTTGAGACAGTCTGGCTCTGTCACCAGGCTGCAGTGCAGTGGCACGATCTCGGCTCACTGCAGCCTCCACCTTGGGTTCAAGCAATTCTCCTGCCTCAGCCTCCCGAGTAGTTGGGACTACAGGCACGTGCCACCACACCCAGCTAATTTTTGTATTTTTAGTAGAGACAGGGTTTCACCATGTTGGCCAGGATGGTCTCAATCTTTTGACCTCATCAAAAGATTTGAACCACCCGCCTCAGTCTCCCAAAGTGCTGGGATTACAGGGATGTGCCACCGCACCCGGCCAGCATTCAATATTTTTAAAAAATATTAGTACAACACTATTATAGTAATTTATTATATATTAGAAACAAATTACTTCAAGGGTGCAGCAGATGTAGATTCAGGCAGGTCAGGCAGTCTTGGGGAAAGCCTATTGTTTTAAATATTGGTTAATGATGGTTGGCCCTCCATAGAATGATTTTTTGAGGAAATGAAAGGCAGAAATGGAGAAAGATTAGGGAAGAGGTTCCAAAAAATTGTGATCATCAGCAGGTATGCTTGTTTCATAGAAAAAGATAACATTAGCAACAAAATTTGCCCAATATCAGCTTGAGTGAATATTTTCTCCGTAATTATTCAGGGCTCAACACATTCCTATTTTGTATTTGTAGTAGGGCAAAATGAAAGTTTAAATGTTCACAAACATCTTCCCACATAAACTTTCCCTCATTTCCCAAGGGAGAGATGTGGCAGGCAGAGAGCAAATAGTCTAAAAGACGTCCTTCTTAGCTTTTGTATTTCAGAAATCTAGACTTCACTCTATTTTACCTCAATCGGTCAGACAGGGCAGGGAGAGGAGAAGAAAGTGTACCTGAGCGAGTTAGAGAAAACGCCACACTTTGAGACAATTAAAAGTCCATTTAGCCGGTGGCAGAGACGGCCAACACTCAAAGTTCTCTCAGCCCTGAAGAAGGGGCTAGATTTTCTTTTATACTTTGGTTTAGAAAAGGGAGGGGGGTCAAGTTAAAACAATTTTACAGAAATAAAGTAGGCAAAAAGTTAAAAGGATAAATGGTTACAGTAAAGTAAACAGCTCCAGGTGCAGGGGCTTTAAGACTATTACAAGGTGATAGACTCGGGGCTTTGGGCGTTATCAATCAGACGAATTCCTGGGAATTGCGGATATTGCTCGCCACAGGATCTTATCAGTTAATTGCATTCTTCGATGTGCGGGGAGTCAGCTTGCACAAGTTAAGTCCTTGAGGAAGGGGCTGCCAGTGAAAGAGCCAAGATGGAGTCTGTCTGGCTCTCTTAGCTAAGGGAGAGTCAATTCAGGTGGAAACAAGGCTAGGTGATTAAAGGAAAAGGGAGAGTCTAAAAACAGGGTTAGTAAAAACAAGGTTGGGCATTACAAAAGTATGAAGATAAATGAAGAAAGTTTTTAGTTGAGAACAACCATACCTTAACTGAAAGTCAGTGCTGTGACAGGGAGATAAGTCCTCTTGAACAGCACCTGCAGCTTAAGAATGAATACAAGTGAAGTAGTGGGAGACTCACCTCACAGTGCACAGTTATTCCAAGGGTATAGAAATAGCTGGACAAGGGAATGGTATCTTGGGAGGCCCCACTAAAGTCCCAGGTATGTCATCAGTGAGAAAACTCAGGGAGCATTGTTCTGGCCTCCTGAGGGTAAATAGTCTAACCCATCTCTGTGATGTTCACACATATACCCCTCTGGAAAAGTCTAGGATTGGGGGAAGAGGGAGGGGTAAAATGTACCATTATGAATCGTCGTGCACAGTCAGGCGCTTAGAAAATATTTATTATTGCCACTATTCATTACAGACGAAAAAAGTTTTGTACACAAAGTCATGGAGCAGCAGCAGGGCTGGGTCAGCAGCACCCCAGCAGCCATAATGAAGCTGGGTCCGATTCCCAGCCCCTGTGCCGCAGGTTCTAGCCCTCAGGACCATTTAGACACCTTCACTGCCATCAGAGATGAGTATAGGAAATAAGTGGGGGGTGGGAGGAAAGCAGGAGTGAATTCAGTAAGGGCTTAACAAGCAATCTAATGAAAGCACCAAATCTGAACAATGATTTTTTTCTCTGAGGTAAAAATACGCAGTTTCACAATCACCCCCAAACATGTAAAAGATAAAAACTTTCCCCAGGAAACGCAGAGCCAAACTTTGAGTTTTACACAAGCAACCGGGAGCCAGGCAGGAACTTGTTCAGGGGCCACAGGTTGCTCTCGCCCACGTTGGAGGTGCGCCTCTGGCATTGCTTGCAGCGCCGATACTTCTCACACTGGTCGAGGAGAAACAGCTTGTCTGAAGCCCTGAGGAGAGGAGAGCAAATGCAGATCAGCAGGTTCCTGGAGCTCCTGGAGGCCCAACTTGGAAGCTGGTGTGGCAGGAGGTACACAAAAGAAAAGTGACACCTTGCGTTCTCTGCCTGCCGTGCTTCAGTTCACCCCATCCTGGCATCCCCTGCTTCCAGACTTCTGCTGGCTTGTTGTTCTCTACTGAATAAAAAGCCTCGACTTGTGCCTTCACAACAGTCTGACCCTACCCCTCCCCAGCCTCAACCACCCAAGCCCACAGAGAACTTGCCAAAGGTCACACAGCCAGCAGACAGTGGCTCCAAAGCCTCTCTGTTGACTGCTTTCCCACCTGGATTATACCTCTACCTGTTGAGCTCCTGGGAGACGGTGTCTGAGAGGCATATCAACCATTAAGTTGCTGGTTATCAGCTAACAATAGCAGAGAGTTGAGAGGACTTAAATGAACTATCCCAGGAGGCCAGAAGCCTCTGGAGAATTTAAGGCAGGAAAGGGAGTGGAGACAAAGAGGAAGACAAAAGCAACTAAAAGCAGAGATAAAGAGGCAGTAGTAACTGATTTTCCCCTTTGATAGTTTTTCTTCGTTATGCAAAACAGTCCCTCTTGTGCTCCTCTACCCCATCAGAATTTCTCCACAGGTGGATTTTTTTCTTTTTCCTTTTTTTTTTTTTTTTTGAGACTAGGTCTCCCTCTGTCACCAGGCTGGAGTGTGCAATCACAGCTCACTGCAGCCTCAACTTCCTGGCTCCAGCGATCCTCCCACCTCAGCCTCCTGAGTAGCTGGAATGACAGGTGTGCACCACCACACCAAGCTAATTTTTGTATTTTTGGTAGAGAGGGGGTTTCACCATGTTTGCTCAGGCTGGTCTCAAACTTCTGAACTCTAGCGATCCATCTGCCTCAGCCTCCCAAAGTGCTGGAATTACAGGCATGCGCCATGGCATCCAGTCAGAATTCTGTTTAAGAAGGATTATCGGCCGGGCGCGGTGGCTCACCCCTGTAATCCCAGCACTTTGGGAGGCCGAGGCGGGCGGATTACGAGGTCAGGAGATCGAGACCATCCTGGCTAACACGGTGAAACCTCGTCTCTACTAAAAAATACAAAAAATTAGCCGGGCGTGGTGGCAGCCACCTGTAGTCCCAGCTACTCGGGATGCTGAGGCAGGAGAATGGCATGAACCCAGGAGGCGGAGCTTGCAGTGAGCAGAGATTGCGCCACTGCACTCCAGCCTGGGCAACACAGCGAGACTCCGTCTCAAAAAAAAAAAAAAAAGGATTATCAAGGGCAGTCAAAGAATAAACTACCTTGGAAATGAGCAGGGGAAGACCTGCCTGGCTTGGTAATGGAACACAGTATCATGAGCTAACTGCATACATATGGACTTTGGTTTTACTTTTGCTTTATTTTCTTTTTGTGCCAACCAATTCCTTCTTCCTACTGCTGCCTGCCCAAGTCTCTGTCCACACTTGGCCTAGATCCTCAGACAAGGCTGCTCCACGATATACCTGGAGTAGATTTGTTAGCCTGCCACTCAACATTATTTCCTGTGTCTCCTCAATCCCTTATCACCATGTTGGCCAAGCACTCTTCCCAAACACAACTAAAATCTCCCTGGCGTTAATCTCACTGACTTTTACCTGCCTTCCCAGATCATTGAGAAAATTGAAATCCCTAACTGCCCTTTCCTCTCCTTTTCTCTAAGCCAAATGACTCCACTTCTCCTTTGGAACCTGTTTTCCACATCATCACTCATACTTTCATTGTCACAAAATATGGGTTCTACTCATTAGAAAGACAGGTGAGAAATGCTTTACAAGAAAACCTAAAAGGAAAAGTAGAGTTACAGATCAAGATCCATTCTACAAATTTTATCCATGATTAAAAATTGATAATTGGCAATTTAAACTATTTTGGTATATTTGGGTTTTAATAATTTGATTGTATAGACTTGATCTTTTTCATCACATTTTTAACATGCTATAAAATCATACCTTACATTGGTATTTTAATTTTTTTCAAGGGTAATACAACAGTAGTGATGTGAATATTTAAGCTGAGGAGAGGGCAGGCATGTAATAATTTCAGAAAGATGCTCTTGGTTGGCTCCATAATAGGCATCTTACTTTTCCAATTGCCAATCTTACAACCCCTGACCCTGCTCTTAAATAACCATTCCCTAAGCCTTGAAAATGTTCAGATTAGGCCGGGCGCGGTGGCTCACGCTTATAATCCCAGCACTTTGGGAGGCCGAGGCGGGCGGATCACGAGGTCAGGAGATCGAGACCACGGTGAAACCCCGTCTCTACTAAAAATACAAAAAATTAGCCGGGCGTGGTGGCGGGCATCTGTAGTCCCAGCTACTCGGAGAGGCTGAGGCAGGAGAATGGCGTGAACCTGGGAGGCGGAGCTTGCAGTGAGCCGAGATTGCGCCACTGCACTCCAGCCTGGGCGACAGAGCGAGACTCCGTCTCAAAAAAAAAAAAAAAAAAAAAGAAAATGTTCAGATTGGAAACTCGCTCCCCCTACTTCCAAATAGTTATTTCCAAAGAGAATCTTCACTCTCCACAAAAAGCAAATAAAGCCACCCTAAGCAGAGGCAAATATTAGAGCAGAGTTAGTAAATACCTAGCATACAACTCGGCATTCTCCAATTCCTTGTCTATAACAGACATTTCTAATCAATCACAGCAGTATTTCCCATGGAATACAGACTTGCTTTCTCCACAAAGTTCTCTAGGCAGCCACTACTAATCAAGTGGAGTTCCACTTGAAACCTGTTGCTATCCCACAAGAAGCAGGAGAATTTGGGGGTTCCAATCAGGCATTACCGTTCAAAAGCCTTCTCCTCCAGGTCTCGCTGCTTCTTCATCGCAGCACTCCTCTCCCAGTCCTCCTGTAAGCATTGGTTGACTCTATTTACTCGCTCCAGCTCAGTGGTTCTGTCTGCCAAGTGCCTGGAGAGAAAAGAACAGCCTGACTTCATAATACTTGGAAGAGCATGCACCAACTTTGGGAGCCCCATTACTTTTATGTTAAACAAAAAAACCTTCCGGTTTTGTTCACTACTCTGAAATATACTAAAAAGCATGAACACTGTAAAAGCATACTGAAATTCCTAGCTCTCAAATAATTTATGGGTCAAAGGTCTGTCATCTTCAATCCTGGTTTGATTTAATAGGACTGAAACCTTTTTCCAGTTAACAACTTCAGCCTCTAAAACCATTAATTTCCTTTGAGGCTAATTTAACTTATCTGAAGAATCATCCCAAATGGATTTCCTATACTCTATTTCTTTCCTTTTAGTCCAGCCTCGCAGCTGCCAGTACTCAGCCTACCAGTCACTGCAGACATAGTACAAGGCAAAATAGATGGGTATACAAATGAAAGTCTACAAAAAGAGAAAATAAACACAAGTGACTAAGCAAGGGAAAAGAAAATAGAGAAAACATTAACATTGTGAAGAAGGCAAGAAAAAAAAACACGAATGTTTGGTGAAGGCCATATCATCAAAGAAGTGACTGCAGTATAATCTCTCTCTTCATAGGGAGATATTCCCAGTGTTGTGTTTCTATCACTGGTCTCCAAACACTCCATCACTACTGTTGTGAATCACCTTAAGCCTGGTTCTGATTATGTGTTTATTTCTTGCCAAACTGAAATGTTTACTGTCAGTTCTCACTGAAATCTAGAAGGAGCTTCACAAAATGTAACTGTTGATGTAGCCTGCTCTGAAGGGCTTTGTGTTACAGGTAGCAACGGCCACTGGGTGTCAGGATCCTCCAATAAAAATCAGTTAATGTCCTCTATACTGTCTCACTTTTTCCTTAAACGGCACACCTTTTCATCTAACAAGCATTGATTGAACAGCTATTGTATGGTTATTATAAAGACTAAATGATACACAGGAAGTGCCAGTGCCTATCATGTAATTGGAGCTTAATGACTGAAGAGTACCTATTACTTTTTTCATAAGTTATTTTTCTTTTCGTAGATTTTTTTATCATGGTTTAAAAAAACACATAACAAAATTTACTATCTTAACCATTTCCAAGTGTACGGTTACTTAGTGTTAAGTACATTCACGTTATGCAACCAATCTCCAGAACGCTTTCACGTTACAAAACTGAAACTACACCCATTAAACAACTCCCCATTTCTGCCTCTAGCCCTTGGCAACCAACATTCTACTTTCTGTTCCTATGAATTTTACTTCTCTGGATAACTCATATAAGTGGAGTCATACAATATTTTGTCTTTTTGTGACTGGTTTATTTCACTTAACATAATGACCTTGAGGTTCATCCACAGTGTAGCATGTGTTAGAACTTTCTTCCTTTTTAAGAGTGAATAACAATTCCATTGTACAGTGTATATATATATACACACTACATTTTGTTTATCCATTCGTCTGTCAGTGGACACCTGGGATGCTTCTACTTCTTGGCTGTTATAAAAAGTGCTGCTATGAACATGGCTGTACAGATATCTTTTGAGATCAGCTTTCAATTTTTTTGAATACATATCCAGAAGGGGAATTACTGGATGATACAGTAGTTCTATTTTTAATTTTTTGAGGAACCACCATACCGTTTTTCATAGCAACCGTACCATTTTATGTTCGCACCAACAGTACACAAAGGTTTCTACTTCTCACCAACGTGTGTTATTTTTTTTTCATAGTAGCTATCCTGATGGATGTGACATGGTATCTCACTGTGATTTTGGTTTGCACTTTCATAATAATTTGTGTTGTTAATCATTTTTTCATTTGCTTGTTGGCCATTATGTTATTTTTTTAAGGATAGGTTAAAATAATTTTAAATGCTCAGAAAGTAAGAAAATGAGGCAGAGATTATGCAGGGGACAACTAGCATCCTCACAACATTGCTGAGAAGCAAGTTGCTATGCCTTCTTAGAAATTTAACTGTCAGTTTCTGGTAATATTTCAAATATATCATACATTAGCCAGAAGTGGTGGCATGCACCTCTAGTCCCAGCTACTCGTGAGGCTGAGGCATGAGAATCACTTGAACCCAGGAGACAGAGGTTTCAGTAAGCCAAGATTGCACCACTGCACTCCAGCCTGGGTGACAGAGTGAGACTCTGTCTCAAAAGAAAAAAACAAAAAAGGAAAATTAGATGTATCGTACGTTTGACACAGCAGCCCCACTTTTGGGAATTTATCTGATAGAAACAAAAAAAAAGTATAAAAATATATATTTAAAATGTTTAATACAGAACTGTTGTAATAGCAAAATATCTGGAAACAAAGTGAATGTTCATCAATAATGTAAAAGTTAAATTGTTATACATCTATATTATAGATAATATGCTGCTATTAAAGAAGAATGAATCTTATATATATGTACTGACTTGTATATGACATTGTTAGGTTAAAGAAAGATTAGTTTGCAGAGTAATGTATAAGATCTCAAAGACTATTTCATTTACAAAAGTAGAAGGAAAAATATAGATGTGCATATTACTTAAATAGGAAAAATTGTTTAAAATTTTTTATAAAAAATAAGGTTAATATGTAACCTACTTTTAAATTATTTTTTACAAAAAAATTTTTAAAAATTTTCCTATTTAAGCAATATGCACATATATATTGGCTACTTAGTAGGGGAGATTATTAACTTTTTTTTTTTTTGAGGCAATCTCTGTCACCCAGGCTGAAGTGCAGTGGCGCAATCTCAGCCCACTGCACCCTCTGCCTCCCAGGTTGAAGCATTCTTGTGCCTCAGCCACCCGAATAGCTGGGATTACAGGCGCACACCAACACGGCCAGCTAATTTTTTTATTTTTAGTAATGATGGGGTTTCACCATGTTGCCCAGGCTGGTCTCAAACTCCTGGGCTCAAGTGATCTGCCCTCCTCGGTCTCCCAAAGTGCTAGGATTACAGGCTGAGCCACTGTGCCCGGCTAACCTTCAGTTTACTTCTTTTAATGAACATGAATTGTTACTTTTGAAAATAAGAGCAAAAAGAAAAAAAACAAGTATAAATAGCTTAGCAGTCCTGTCTGGATCACCCTGACTAAATTATCCCCTCTGAAAGAAAGTGGCCTTCTATTTGTCACAAGATAATCTAAGATCACATGTTGAGATGAACCAGAGAAGGACCAGGCAGTTGGAAAAGATAAGGGAAGTGAGAGAATCTGCCATAACCAGTAAAGAATATGTAAACAGAAAACGAGGATCTGACCAATACAGAAACAGGGATTTGTTCAGAGCTTAGTTTCCGAAAATGCTCTCACATACATAATCTCATCTAATTCTCCCAGTAAGGTTAGGAGGGGCAGATGTGATTATCCTTCTTTCTCATATGAGGACAATAAGGCTCAGAGACTTTACATGTGATCTGGCCCAAGTCATACAACTTAAAAGTGACAATTTAACCCTCCAAGTTTAGGAAATAACTAGATTCCAAGTTTAGGAAATAACTAGATTCCAAGTTTAGGAAATAACTAGATTCCAAGTTTAGGAAATAACTAGAGAAGCTAACAGACAGAAGCAGAAGAGGAAGTAGCAATAGTCTTAGCAACAAATACAGAGGGTCCCATATCTGGCTATGGAAAGCACATTTTGCTTCCCACTATGGGACAAGTGATGGTGGTTCTGCTGTTATAAAACCGAAGCTAAAGAGGAGCTGAATGCTTACCTAAGGGAATAAATTTTTTTAAAAAATCAGTGGGAAAGACATCTCCTTTCAGGCATGTTTAGGCTTTACAAATACATCAGATAAAGGACTTATACACAGAATATATAAAGAACTTTCAAAATTCAACAATAAGAAAAGAGTTTATAAAATAAGCAAAAGATTTGGATTGATACATTATACCCTTAACCAAAGAAGATACACAGATGGCAAATAGGCACATGAAATGATGTTCAACATCAGTAGGCATTAAAGAAATGCAAATTAAAGCATGAGACACCACTATGCACCTATTAGAACAGCTAATTAAAAAAGACTGATCAGCCTGGGTGCTGTGGCTCACACCTGTAATCCCAACACTTTGGGAAGCTGAGGCAGGAGGATTGCTTGAACCCAGAAGTTCAAGACCAGCCTGGGTAACATAGTGAGATCCTGTCTCCCCAAAAAGTTTAAAAGTTAGCCGGGCGTGGTGGCACTCGCCTATAGTCCCAGATACTCCAGAGGCTGAGGTGGGAGAACTGCTTGAGTCCAGGATGTTGAGGCTGCAGTGAGCCACGATCATGCCACTGCACTCCAGCCTGGGTGACAGAGCAAAACCCTGTCTCAATCGATAAAATAAAATAAAGACTGATTACACCAAGTTCTGGGAATGATGGGGAGGACTGGAATTCTCATATGCTATTGGTTAGGAATGTAAAGTAGTACAGCCACTTTGGAAAACACCAAAGTGTCAAGAGAGGTTTTTAAAAATTTATTTAATAACTTTTTCTTCATATAATGAATTAGGGTAAAACAAGATGAAGCATGTAATAAGTTTAAAACAATGTCTTGCACAAATAACTCCTCAGTGTGTTAGATATTATTCTTACTTCTCCACTATTGTATGAGAAAGATGAGGGGCAGGGACAGGGTGGAGAAAGAGAGAAAAAGGAAGCGGAATAAGTGAGGAGAAGTGGAGGGAGAAAGATCAGGGGTCTCCTTACTCTCTTTGTGTCCTCTGAAGCATTTGCAAATCCCGCCTCTGGTCCACTAGTTGATGCAGGATGGCTTTCCTCTTGTGGTTAGCAGCTGCCTCCAGCTGGTGTTTCATGTAATTTTGTTCTCGCTTTTGCTTTTCCACCATCAGTTCACCCTCATTCTTACCAAAGATGGGCTCGGAGGAGTCTGGCTCAAAGCGGGGCAGCCGGGAGGGTTTGTTCTTTATCTTAAACAGAGATACACATAATGCAGGGTATCATTCTACCAGGGAATAAGCTTTATGCACAACCCTGTAATGTGGTAAAATACCAGTATCTTACAGGAAGGAATGCGGGGCACAAAAACTACCAAATGCGTAACACATAAAAATATTCATAAAAATTTACACATATTTTAGGATGTTATTGACGCATTGCATAATTTTAAAAACAATAATATTTGTCCCCTTACCTGTGCATCCAAAGCTCTCTTGTAACACTGTGTTTCTTCCATCTTATCTTTTAAAAATTTCGCTCTTTGCGCAGCAAGTCTGGCAGTTAAGAACAGGAGAAGATGGACCACAGTTTTGCAGTCTTTAGTAATACGGATTCACATCATCAAAACATGTTTAATAAGTATTAAATAGGAACAAGAGTCTGGTAAATAAAAATTGATGTTTTATTCTGGTAGCTTTCATTTTAAGAAAGAAAAGAGTAATTCAAATCCATAGGTGGCCGGGCACAGTGGCTCATGTGTGTAATCCCAGCACTTTGGGAGGCTGAAGTGGGCAGATCACTTGAGGTCAGGAGTCTGAGACCAACCTGGCCAACATGGTGAAACCCTGTCTCTACTAAAAATACAAAAATTAGCCGGGGGTGGTAGTGGGTGCCTGTAATCCCAGCTACTCAAGAGGCTGAAGCAGGAGAATTGCATGAACCTGGGAGGTGGAGGTTGCAGTAAGCCAAAATCACACCACTGCACTCCAGCCTGGGCGACAGAGTGAGTCTCCATCTAAAAAAAAAAACATGGCACATGTATACATATGTAACAAACCTGCACGTTGGGCACATGTACCCTAAAACTTAAAGTATAATAATAATAAATTAAAAAAAAAACCTCAGGGTGCAAATGATAAAATGCACTCTTTACCCATGTAAAAAAAATTTTTTTCTGTACATTTGGCATTTTAATATAAACTATATACCATTATAAGTCAAATCTTTGTAACTAATACAAGTCACAAATCCAAATAAACACGTTTTCTTCATAAAAAAATTCTAGTTCTTTGATGATATACATATATTTTATACATACACATGTATATGTGTTTCTAAATTTGAATTTATTCAACTCTGGTATCCTAAGAAAAAATGTAAATCTTATTTTTGTTATTATTATTCACTAATAGTATAAAGTATGGTTCCCAGTCTGTGGGTTGTAGGCTCCTGGGCTTGAAGACCTATAAATACCAAGTATTATCTTAAAAAAATGAATAAATATGTTTTGAAAAAAAAAATCCATAGGCTAGTGAACAATGTGCTGAACACAGGACAAACAGGACAAGTATAGGCAGGTGACTGACCATATTGTCCAAATGCCTTACTACTAAAACAGCAGACACATCACCACCACTCCACCTCTTCCCACACCCACCAGTTCTTTTAAACATGTACATAAGAAAGCAGGATTCTATAAACTGATTTATTTTCAACTCTCTTAAGTTACCTATCCTATTAAAAATTATGGTTCTGTTATATGTAACTTCTAAAGAACCCATATATGATCTTTCAAGTGAGTATAATGGAACATATATTTTATAGAAATAGATTTTTTTCATCACAGAAACTTGCTTCTTATTTGTTTTAGGAGTTTCTGTTCACACTATAACAGCCTCCACAGTTGCTCTCCCAATCTCAGCAGCAAAAATGTGGGCCCCCTTACGCGTATGTATGTAAGCAGAGGGAAAGCTACTTTACATGGCTTTTAGTCTCTGGTTCCAGTCCTTCCTATGTTCCCTGTACATTCCTGCCCTCAGGTTCCATGGGACACCCTTACATAATTATAATAAAACCTCAGCTTTGCCATGAGGTCATTTGAACATCTAATAGCTAGGAACAGCTGCTCAAGACGAGTCCCTTTCTTCATCTACTGGTACTGGCGATTGCAAAAACAATACAAGATGATGCTCTATATTATAGTAATTACAGATTGACCATCACTACTATAATGATAACTATGACAGCTTTTTCAATTTTATAATAAAAAATTGTGGTACTGATACAGAAGGGAAGTGCTGGGAAGGGAAGAGCGTGGTCCCTTTAAACGATATGGAAGTGGGGGAAGGGCACGGTCCCTGGCTAGGGCTCCACCCTAGGACATGGTCCCTGGCTAGGGTTCCATCTGTGCCCATGGACCTAGATGAGGACAGGCATTTTTGTTTCCCTGACTAAATGTTGCATTTCTCAAGACCACCCTGGCCTGTCACACCCCCATCCTGTGCCTATAAAAACCCCCGAGACCCTAGCAGGCAGGCACAGAAGCGGCTGGACGTCGAGAGAAACACATCAGCAGAGGAACATACAAGTGGCTGGATGCTGAGAGGATGTCCAGAGCACACCAACAGGCACTGGCACGCCAGCAGGCCATCAACTAGCGGAATGACGTGGAGTTTGGCTGGGGTGGTTGGAGGGGAACCCGGCCCGCACAGCAGCCCGACTCCAGGGAAATACCATCTCCTTTCTGGCTCATCCATCTGTTGAAAGCTACTTCCACTCAATAAAACCTTGCACTCATTTTCCAAGCCCACGTGTGATCCAATTCTTCTGGTACACCAAGGCAAGAACCCTCGGATACAGAAAGCCCTCTCTCCTTGCGATAAGACGGGTCTATTGCGCTGACTAACACTAACCACCTACAGATGGCTAAACTAAAAGAGCACTCTGTAACACATGCCCACTGGGGCTTCAGGACCTGTAAACATTCACCCCTAGATACTGCTGTGTGGCCAGAGCCCCACAGCCTGCCCGTCTGTATGCTCTCCTAGAGGTTTGGGCAGCAGGGCACTGAAGAAGCAAGCCACACTCCCATTGCACGCCCTGCTAGGGGGACGAAGGAACTTTTCCCATTTCAGTACTGGCTGCTAACTGGGTTAGTTTGCTCAGTTGGTTACGGTGTGCTAATGAAACTACCAATGCTGATTCAATCCTACATGGAAATTAACTTCACATGAAAATTCCAAATCCATTTGTCAGAGCGTGTGTAGCTGGACTCACTCCTCTGTGAGTTGCACTTGTTCCAGGCGGTCCATCAACTCTCTGTATTGTCTTTGCTTTATTTCGTTTTCCTGTCTGTTATCCATTTGTTTCAGGAGACTCCAGGAATACTCCTCTTGCTTAAGAGCATTAAGCGCAGGACTGAGTGGCCGTTTGTCAAATAGGAAGGATTTCTAGAATGAAAGAGAAGCAATTCATTTATGCTAGAGTACCGAAAAACAAGGTTAATAATTCAGAAGACTAAAATAAATCAAAGTATTTCTTAATTTATAATATTTGCCCAGCCCTCAACACACTGACCAGCCGGTGTTGAGGTAACCTATAGAATCATATGAGTGTGTTCAAGGATGAAGCTGAGCTAAGCTGACTGTGTTACCAAAACACCAGGAGTTTGGTCTAGGTGCTCACGGCACAGACAGCCAATCACTGAGACAATGATTATTGCCAAAGAAGAGGGCTTTAATTGGGTGCTGTAGCCAAGGAGATGAGAGATCAGTCTCAAGTCCATCTCCCTGACCAACTAAAAGTAGGGGTTTATATAGCAGGGAAGAATTGAAACTATGGGAAAACCAGAATTCAGGAGGGATAAGGAAGCAATCATGGTCAATGGAGGGGCCTGGCTCATTGTCTGAATTGAATCATCTGGTGAGTTTCAATTGTTTGACACTTTTTGGAAGGCCTAGTGGTTCTTTTCTGAGGAGGAAACTCAGATAAAACAAATGTTAAGTTTCAAGCTTTAAGACCAAAAGGGTCAATTTCTATGTTTATTTAAAACAAAAACAAAAAAACCTGTCTGTGGGACTATTGGGTCAGTTTCAACTGGAATCCCATTGCTGAGACAGAGATGAAAAAGGACTCCATGGAGTAGGTTGTGAGTTAGCATTTACAACATCCGATGGAAGGAAGAAGGAATTCTGAGTGCATGCAAAATCATGCAAGGACAGAGAGGAACTGAAAAGAGGGCAAACTGAATACCTACTGTGGGCCTGGCCATTCTAGACCCTGGTGATCCAACAGTGAGCAACAACAGAGATCCTCGCACTCATCAAGCCTGCATGCTGGTGCAGGAGACAGACAATGAACAAGAAACGGTACATCAGGTCATTTAAGATAGTGCTAAGTGCTAGGAAGCCCTTATGATAGCAAGTGGCTGGGTGGGAAAAGAGCTAAACTGGCTGGTTATTAGGGAAGGCTTTTCCATGGAGAAAATGAATCACCTTCACTGTAAATATCAGGGAGACCCGTGTTCCATACAGAAGGAACATTAAGTGCAAAGACACTAGATGGAAACAAACTAGGCATGTTCAATGAGCAGAAAAAAAGTCTCTGTGGCTGAGACATAGTGACCAAGGGAAAGGAGAAGGCATAGTGACCAAGAGGAAGGCAGGAGTCAAAGCGTGTAGAATTTGATAGTTGAAGGTGAGGAGTCTAAATTTCATTTTAACTCAATGGGAGGCCAGTGGAGGTTTTAAACGGGATAATAGTATGTTTTGGTTAACAATATTATAATATCACTTTGGCTGCTGTGTGGAGAATAAATTATAGGGAGCAAGAATGCAAGCAGTGAATCTAAAAGTATTGGAGAAGTTGAGCATAAAAATGTGGCTTGGCAACACTTTCAATGTGGCAACATTAAAGATGAAGACATTTGGACAGATATTGGATACATTTTGGAGGTAAAAGCAACTGGACTTGCAAATGATCGGAAGTCAGGAACAGAGAAAGGAATACTGAGATCATGACTAGATACAGGTTTGTGCAAAAATGGATGGTTGGTGATGCCACTTACTAACATGAGAAGACAGAAAGGAACGGGTTAAGGAGGGAATCAAAAGTTCTGTTTAGGTCTTTTTAAATTTAAGATGTGTATAGATATATCAAAGAAGAGATACACAGCAGTGATAAATATAATCTGGAGCTTACATATAAGAAGAGAGAAAGATCATGCCTAAATTTCAGAAGCCCCGTGCTCGCTCTCTCTCTCCTTCTTTCCCTGCTTCCCTGCCTGGAATGCTCTTCCTCCCTTGATTTCTTTACCTAACTCCTATATGCCGGAAAGTCTTCCCAGATCTCTGGTCTAGGTTAATGAATCTCTTCTTTTGCTCATATAGTGCCCTTTTTCAGAGATTTATCATCGCATTTATTACACCACACAGTTGTCTCTTTAAGTGTCTGTCTCTCCCACTACAGACCTCTTCAGAAGGGGAACCTTGTATTCCTAGACACCAGCACAGTGGCCAGCATGGAGGAATTCAATAAATGTTTGATGATGAATAAATAAATTATATTTTATTAGATTTACATCCGGAATGTCGACTACCTAGATGGTGGTATATAAAGAGAAAGATTCAGGCAGAAATAAAGGTAGGCCCATGATGATTGAAAACATTAAATCAAGCAGTGAAGCAGTTGGCTCACCACCATCTGAATCTGAGTTTCTCAAACATTAATGCAAATGCAAATCACCTGGGGATCTTATTCCACCATAGATGCCCATTCAGGGAGTCTGGGGTGGGGCCCTAGATTCAGCATTTCCAGCAAGCTCCCAGGCAATGCTGATACTGCTGGTTCTCTTAGGTCCTTGGGCTGGACTTTAGTAGTATACTGCTCCCTCCTCTCCACCCATCCCACGTCCTGGTTGAGAATTACCATAATTAACAAGACCTGCAGTGACTAGTGGGAACGATACAGTGAATGTGAGTGGTGTGGCTATAGACACTGGACAACACCTGCCCTAGAAGAAAGCTTCAAAGTGCACCACCCACTTTTCAACTCTGCTGCTTAAAAAAATGGCACAACTGGCCAGGCATGGTGGCTCACACTTGTAATCCCAGCACTTTGGGAGGCCAAGATGGGTGGATCATGAGACCAGGAGTTCGAGACCAGCCTGGCCAACATGGTGAAACCCTGTCTCTACTAAAAATACAAAAATTAGCGGGGCATGATGGTGGATGCCTGTAATCCCAGCTACTCGGGAGGCTGAGGCAGGAGAATGGCTTGAACCTGGGAGGCAGAGGTTGCAGTGAGCCGAGACCACACCACTGCACTTCAGCCTGGGTGATGGAGCAAGACTCTGTCTCAAAAAATAAAAATAAAAAATAAGGCACAACCTGCAACACAGGGAGTGGATCCAAAGACTCACAGATGGGCCAGGTGTTAGCAATAGAAATTTTTAAAAGACTTACATAAAATTCCGGTTTCTCATTCTTGTGGCTTCTTATAGCTTCAGCAACTCCAAGATTATAGGCAGCATTTTTCTGATTCTGTTCTCTAGTAGCCAGACTTTTCATCTATTGTAAAAAAAAAAAAAAAGAAAAAGAAAAAAAGTTTATTTTTAAATTTTAAATTACATATTGAAGTGGAGCCTCTAAAAATTTTAATTCTATTATATTAAAATAATCCAGCCATGGTAGAAACCTGCCTTTTGGAGGCAATGGTATTTTCTGATATCTCTATAGATTTATAAAAGTAGATTGGGAAAGGTATTTTATTTCCTATTCTTGGCCTTTAGGTACCACCACCAGAGGGATCTAAGGAATGGAAGAATTCATCACAAATGCATGAAAGGGCAGGCAGCAGGGTCAATTATTAGACACCACAGAAATCTGGATACAGCAAGTGTAAAAGTGCTATTCTGTCTTTGCTTGAAATAGGACATGAATCTGAAGGGTAAAAGCCTTCACCAGAGTTATATTTTATCAGAAATAAGGAAACATAAATCCAATAATTCCACCTTTAAAATTCAGACCTTAGGTTAAAGAAAATCAATGATATGTGCAAACATTCGACTGCATGGATATTTGTCCCAGTGTTGTTTATTATTAGTGAAAACTTCAACACAAGTTTTAGTCTAACCGCAAATACATGATTAGATATGTCACAATACAGACATATGATGGAACATTTTTAAATTACATTATAGGCTGGGCTCAGTGGGTCATGCCTGTAATCCCAGCACTTTGGGAGGCAGAGGCGGGAGGAATGCTTGAGCCCAGGAGTTGGAGATCACCCTGGGCAACATGGTGAAACCCCGTCTCTACAAAAAATACATAAATTAGCTGGGTGTAGTGACATATGCCTGTAGTCCCAGCTAATCTGGAGGCTGAGGTCGAAGGATCACCTGAGCCCAAGTAGGTCGAGGCTACAGTGAGCAGAGGTTGTGCCACTGCATTCCAACCTGGGTGACAGAGTGAGACCCTGTGCCAATAAAAAATAATAATAAATTACATTATATAATCATGTTCTACTGCCCCATATTAAAGACTAATCGAGGTGTTGGACTACCTGGTGTCTGAAGAGAGCCTCCTGATCTTTCAACATCTGATACTGCTGTATGAGTCTCTCATCTTCTATCTCTCTCCTCCTTTCCTCACTGTAGTACAACAGGGAATTTCGTTGTGCTCGTTGCAAACATACATAGCACATTTCCTACAATCCCAAATTTCAAGACAAATAAATTTTTACATTTTACCTTTTTGCTTTCACATTCCTTTCACAAGCTCTCCAAAGGCTAGGTATATCAAGAAACCTGTTATTAATGGATATATTAGTGACAGCAAAATGAGATTTGCAGAGTGGACCCCAGAAATATTCTAAAGGATCTTCTGAACTCTCACTTCATCAGAAGTATTTATAGCAGCTGAAACTTAGAAAGGGATTTCTCAACTCTTTTTTTGTTTACCAGTACATCTTGACTAGTAGACAGATTTATCACAGTCTGGTTTTGAGCCTGAGTACTTGAGCCGTACTCATATAATTAACAAGAGAGATTCCCAGAACTCTCTTTGAGAAACAAAAATCAGTATAAGATTCTGATGGGGCTTATTTGTTTGGAAACACTGTACCTGTCCTGCCTTATTGTGATCCTGGCAAGCTGGAGATGTTTGGGGCTTCATCTCACTGTCATGTTTCAGACAACTTGGAGATGATAAGCTATAAAAACAATGCAACATTAATTAATGTTTAATACAATCTGATCTCAAGAGCAATAATAATTTTAGAGGCAAGTATAAGATGAAGAAAAATATCTCGGTGGTTTACTTCAGAACAGCTATATGTATAGAGGTTAAGAATATGTACCACAGAATCTGAATTTGTGTCAGATAAAGGTGGGTTTGAATCCCAGCTTTCTTGCTTACAAGATGACTGACATCAGACCAGCTGTGTAATCTTGCAAAGTCCCAGTTACCAATTTGTGTGAAATGGGGATGAAATTTATTCATTCCACAGAAACGTACTGAGTGCTTACGATGTACACTGTTCTAAGCACAGGAGAAGCAATGAAGAACAAAATAAACACATACAAAAGTCCCAGCCCTCATGGAATTAACATTCTGATGGGGCTAGACAGCCCAGTGACAAGATAAATAGGTGAACTCTATAGTATGTTCCATGATGATAAATGCCTTGCAATGCTGGAGGAATGGAGTGTTAAACTGTAAAGAGAATGGCCAGGGAAGTTCTTACCAAGGAAGTGACATATGAGTAAATACCTGAAGGAAGTAAGAGAACAACAGTGTAGATACCTGATGGAAAAGACATTCCAAGCAAACAAACCAGTGCAGTCCTTCAGGTAGATGGTGCCTGTGGTCAGTGTGGTGGAGGGAGATGAATTAGGGGTGAGTATTAATATAATACTAGTATTAATTCATTAGAAAATAGGACTGATAATATCACCTAAAAAGCAGCTCGAAGAATGAAAATATTTATTTTTAAATTTTATTTACTTTATTTTATTTTTTGAGACAGAGTCTCACTGTGTCATCCAGGCTGGAGTGCAATGGCGTAATCTCAGCTCACTGCAACCTCTGCCTCCCAAGTTCAAGCGATTCTCCTGCCTCAGCCTCCCGAGTAGCTGGGATTACAGGTGCACACCACCATGCTGGGCTAATTTTTGTATTTTTAGTAGAGATGGGGTTTCACCATATCGGTCAGGCTGGTCTGGGACTCCTGACCTAGTGGTCTGCCCACCTCGGCCTCCCAAAGTGCTGGGATTACAGGCGTGAGCCACCGAGCCAGGCCAAGAATGAAAATATTTAAAAGTAGAGAAATGGAGAACAGATTCAGAAGCTCAAACATGCATTTAATAGGAGTGCTGAATTTTTGGAATAAAGGAAATGGCAAAGAACAATATTCTAGAAAATAACAGATAAGAATTTTCCAGAAAGTCATGACTCCTAAGAATAGTCATGCAGAACATCAAGAAATAAGAAAGATTCTTAAAAGCTACAAGAAAGAAGGACAACCAGATTGATTCAGACGTTGCATCAGGACAAGTGTCGGGAGAAAATGGAGCAATATCATTAAAATGCTGAAGGAAAATAACTATGAACCAAGAATCAGCACTCAAGAGCGACAACATAATAAGAATCATTTTAAGCAATACAAAGAATAAGTGTACTGAAAAGACAGGGAACCATTACAGGATATACTTTAGCAAGAAGAAAAATGAACCTAGGAGGAAGGACAGGGATATAAGAAACAGGCCAGGCATGGTGGCCCACGCCTGTAATCCCAGCACTTTGGGAGGCCGAGGCAGGTGGATCACTTGAGGTCAGGAGCTCGAGACCAGCCTGGCCAACATGGTGAAACCCTGTCTCCGTTAAAAACACAAAAATTAGCCAGGCATGGTGGTGTGCGCCTGTAATCCCAACTACTCAGGAGGCTGAGGCAGGAGAATTGGTTGAGCACAGGAGGCGGAGGTTGCAGTGAGCCAAGATCACGCCACTGCGCTCTAGCCTGGGCAAAAAAGAAAAAAGAAGAAATGATGGTGACCAAAGAAATTGGTAAAACATGTTGACAAATCCAAATTAATCATTGACCATAAAATAATACAAAATGTTTTAACGCTTAAAACCAAATTGGAACAAAAGTTCTAGACAAAAAAAATACAGGTTTGGAAGAGGATGCAGTTTGAAGGAAATTGAAAGCATACTGAAGAAACGTGGTGAAAGGAAATTGAAAGCATACTAAAGAAATGAGATCAGTCCAACAGAAAAGGGGTAATAATGAAGTTAAATGCACAGTAAATAGAAAATACAAAATAAGACAGTAAAGATAGGTTCAAATATACCAATAATTACAACTGAAATTAAAGTCTAGATTGAGTTTTAAAACATCCAAATATAAGCTATTTAGTAGAGACACACATGAAATAATAAAACACACACAAAAATTCTTAAAATGGCATTAAAAGGCTATTCCAGGTAAATACTAATCAGATGTTGCATTGTTAATTACATAGTACAGAAATGAAGGCAAAAGATTTTAGTAGAGACAAAGGAAAATATTTCATAATGATAAAAGGAACTATCTACCAAAAAAATCTTAGACATGTAGAATTGAATATTGCTTAAGAAGCAAAAATTGATGTAATTACTGAAAAACATACCATCATGGTGAAAGATTTTTAATATCTCTCTCAAAGAAAAAAATAGGATTTAAAAGCTTTTAACAACTTATTTTAACAAGGTTTAGCTAATATCTAAATATCTAGAAATTTACATCTAAGGAATAGTAGTATACAGTATCTTCAAGTATACATAAAACAATTACTGTAAAAGTACTCAAGCTAGAAAAGAAGGTTCAGCAAATTACAAAGTACCAAATAACTAACATTAAATGAACCACAGCATAAAATGAGAAAGCACCCCACTAAAAACCTCTATTCATTTGGAAAAAGTAATAAAATGTATCTTCTGAATAACCAATGAATTAAGTATCGTATAAGTCTACACTCCCTTCCTGCAATTCCAAAATGCAAATGCTCGACTCTGACCACACTGGTCATGTTTTCTAATTTCTTATACCATGTTCATACTTTCCATTCTTTTAATTTATGTAAAGATTTTAAACATCTTATTCTATATTCTGTATTTTATAATATTCAGGATCCAAAATCCTTGAGAGCTCAGTTCTTCCATCTTTTGTTTCTGATGGCTCTCATTATGTGGCAGCTTATTTCCACGTGGTCTTTGTAATTTTGGATTCTGACCTAATTTTTGGCCCAATCCATCTGTCAAAAGTCAGGAGCCTGAGATGAAAATAAGATCCTTTAGAGCAAGGGTTGGTAAACTTTTTATGAAAAGAGCCAGAGAGTGAATATTTTAGGCTTTGAGGGCCATACAGCCCCTGACACAACTAGCAGGTGCAGATAATATGCAAATGGATGGGCATAGCAGTGTTTCGGTGACACTATTTATAAAAACATATGGTGGACTAGATTTGGCTCTCAGTAGAGGACTTTTTCAGATTATTTAGACCACCATATTGCTAGAAGCAGAACACTTTATTTTTTAATAACTTCTCTTAGGCCTCAAAATCTGGGGTGGGGCGAATGCTGATTCCCTAAAGGTTTGATTTAAATAACCTGTCAGATGCAACTGACATGAAGAAGTAATAGGAAATATGTCTCAATCTGGTTTCTTATGATCCAAGAGGATTCATTTGTATTTTTTTTAATCCTCTAACTTGGAGTGAAAATTTTACAGACTCACTAACCACTACATGCCCTTCAGCACCATCCAAATTTGCACTTCCTATAGTAGTCCCTATTTTGAATAATGGTGCCATCTTCTCCCAGTTACCTAAGCCAAAATCTGGGGTCGTCTTTGACATCTCCTTCTTAACCTTCCTTAACTAATCCCCAACGAAGCTAAAGCTCTCCATCTGATCTTTGTTTCATACCCTTATTACCTTTCCCCAGACGAGTTATACTCAACTGTTAAACAATGGAAGTCCTATCCTTCTTAGTTTAAACAAATCTTACTCAAACTCCAATATATAAAACAGAAAAATAGCACACATCCTCCAGTGGAAGTGAGGAAATAGAGCCCAGAGCCCCACCCATATGACCTCACTCTCAGCCTTTGATATGCTCTTAAGGCCCTCTGAGGCCTTAGGGTCATTTGCTGGAAACAGATTCCCTAGACTACTGCCTTGATCTGCTAAATTGTGCTACACTTTTCCATTTTATTACACCTCTTCCTCTGCTGCTAATCTTATCCCTCTAAATCATTCTTTACTCTTCTAAAAGAATATTTTTTTCAAAATGAAAATGTAATCATGGACTGACATTCCCAAACATGGTGTTTGGGGACTTGGACGGGTTGGTAAATCAGAAAAGATGTATTTTAAACTTCTGTGCACTAAATGGTGCAGAAACAAAATTAAAAAGAAAAAAAAGAATTGGGAAAATGTTTAAAACATACACATCAGATACCTATGATACATGAAGTTCTCTTTATAAGAAACACAACTTGTTTTTAAGAAAAAGTAAAGCTCCCAGTTGAAAAAGGACACAGGATTCAAGCAGGAAAATTGTAAAAGAACTACAAATGGCTAAGAAACAAGATAAAAATAAATGTAGGCCAGGTGTGGTGGCTCACGCCTGTAATCCCAGTACTTTGAGAGACCAAAGTGGGAGGATTGCTTGAGTCCAGGAGTTCTAGACCAGCCTACACAACATACTAAGACCCCATCTCTACAAAAAAAAAAAAAAAAAAAATCAAAAAATTAGCTGGTGTGGTGGTGCACAGCTATAGTCCCAGCTACTCAGGGTCTGAGGCAGGAAAATCACTTGAGCCCAGCAGGTTGAGGCTGCAGTGAGCCGTGATCATGCCACTGTTCTTTAGCCTTGGTGACAGAGTGAGATGCTGTCTCAAAAACAAAACAAAACCAGTTAGAATGGCCATCATTAAAAAATCTGGAAACAACAGGTGCTGGAGAGGATGTGGAGAAATAGGAACACTTTTACACTGTTGGTGGGACTGTAAACTAGTTCAACCATTGTGGAAGTCAGTGTGGCGATTCCTCAGGGATCTAGAACTAGAAATACCATTTGACCCAGCCATCCCATTACTGGGTATATACCCAAAGGACTATAAATCATGCTGCTATAAAGACACATGCACACGTATGTTTATTGCAGCACTATTCACAATAGCAAAGAGTTGGAACCAACCCAAATGTCCATCAACGATAGACTGGATTAAGAAAATGTGGCACATATACACCATGGAATACTATGCAGCCATAAAAAATGATGAGTTCGTGTCCTTTGTAGGGACATGGATGAAACTGGAAACCATCATTCTCAGTAAACTATCGCAAGGACAAAAAACCAAACACCGCATGTTCTCACTCATAGGTGGGAATTGAACAATGAGAACTCATGGACACAGGAAGGGGAACATCACACTCCAGGGACTGTTGTGGGGTGGGGGGAGGGGGGAGGGGGGAGGGACAGCATTAGGAGATACACCTAATGCTAAATGACGAGTTAGTGGGTGCAGGAAATCAACATGGCACATGGATACATATGTAACAAATCTGCACATTGTGCACATGTACCCTAAAACCCTAAAGTATAATAAAATTAAAAAAAAAAAACCCACTAGAAATCAAATGAACACAGGTTAAAAACAATAATGAAATACCATAATTTCACTTTGCTAAGGTATTAGCAAAGCTGTAGAAAATATAGCAGTCTCTCATATTACTGTTGCTGAGAGGATAATTTGCTACAACCATGAAGAAGATAATTGGAAATGTGTATCAAAGGCACGAAAATGGACTCACCTCTTATCTCTGAACTTTAACTTTAAAGTTTTTATCCTATGGAATATCCAGATGTATGCATGGAATTATGTTTAATTATATTTTCACAACATTATTTATAGTACTTAAAAACTGGAAGCCATCTAAATATCCAATAGGAGATTGGTTAAACAAAAGGTTTAATCTTTCATTAAGATGATATGCAATTATTTGTTAAGGTTTTAGAATATTTAATGTCATGGGGAAATCACCACTTATTAAATGTAACAAAAATCCATATAATATCTCAATTTTATTTAAAAACTGTGTATATTCCAAGTGTGAGTATCTGTATATATTGTATATGCATTGAAATAAACGACATACACCATAAGGTTAATATAAAGTTTCCTCTATGTAGAGGGATTATGGGTGAATTTTTGTAACTCTTGCTTTTTTGGTTTTCTCAAAATTTCTATGATAAACCTGTTGTTTTAGTAATCAGCACAAAAAGTATTTTTTGGTTAACTTTTTTTTTTTTTTTTTTGAGACGGAGTCTTGCTCTGTCACCCAGGCTAGAGAACAGTGGCACAATCTTGGCTCACTGCAACCTCTGCCTCCCAGGTTCACGCCATTCTCCTGCCTCAGCTTCCCAAGTAGCTGAGATTACAGGTGCTCGCCACCACGCCCGGGTAATTTTTTTTATTTTTAATGGAGACGGTGTTTCACCGTGTTAGCCAGGATAGTCTTGATATCCTGACCTCGTGATCCACCTGCCTCAGCCTCCCAAAGTGCTGGGATTACAGGTGTGAGCCACTGCGCCTGGACTATTTTTTGGTTAACTTCTACAGGAAACAAACATTTTTGAGTCAACTTCTATAGGAAACCTTTACCAACCACTTCCAACAATTACTCTGTCCTTTTGCAGCCTCTGTACTTTTGTTATCTTCATCGCATGCACTTTTTTTAAATTTCAGTCTTCCTGCAAGACTAAGTTTTATAAAAGCAGTTTATACATCTGTAACTCTGAATCTTCGGTGCCTAGAATAGTACCTGGCAAATGGTGGTGCTCAATTTTTGTTGTATTGAATTAAATTCCCAAGGACTATACATCTAATTCTCAATTATCTTTCATAACAGTGATATTATCCAAAACAAGCATTCCTAGAGTTTTTAACATGACTTTAGTAATCCACAAAGTACATAAATTGCACATATGATAGCTGATAAATTTTGACACATTAATAAATTTGCAGCACAATGCAAAGTACATAGTTAGGTGCTCAGTAAACGCTTAATGAATGAGCATGGTTGAGTATGGTTGACTGATTTGAGGTCTTAAAAAGTATCCTACTCAGAGAGAAGGATAAAATATTTTAGAAATCCTTTGACATACCATCACAAGAAGAAAACGACCATGATAAATTGTAATATAGTCATTCATTCAAGTAATGTTTATTGAGAACTAATGGAGTGCTGGCTATGTTTGGCAAAACTACTTTCCAATTTGATATAAATATAACACTGTGTCACATCATAATATCCAAGCACTCAGAAAACAGGAAAGTTTTGTAGATTTGGGAAGCCCAAATCTACAGAAAAAGTTGGATGATCCCAACTCTGTGCTATTTTGTTTCTGCTTGTGTCATAACATCTATTCCACTGAATCGTAATGTATCCCTCTGCATATGTCTGGCTTTCCCACTAGATGGTGAACCTTGGTCACCTTTATTATTCCCATCAGGTTGCATATAGAAAGCTCTAAAGAACACTGGATAAATGAATTAATGAACAATTACAGTTCCCTGCATCAAGCAATGACTCAAAAATGTATTTAGTAAAGTACAACAGAAAAAAAAAAGTCAATGCATTACCTTTCAGGGGTCATAATCTTCCCACCACTCTCACTTTGGTCAAACTTTTCCAGCAAGCTGACATTTGTCACTTTGGCAGGGAACAAAGCTTGTCTGTCTCGAAGTCTTTTGGGTGATGAGATATCTGTAGAACAAAGAATGAATGAAAACGAGTCTCCTTTCAACTCTCAAACCACTAACTGTGTAGTTTTTACCAAGGGAAATTTTCATATAAGATACACTCTCTTATCTTTAAATAATCACCGGTTGTTCTATTGTGGTATAAAAAAATGGTTTTTTGCTGTATATTTACAAAGAAAGCACTGTGCTAAGCATTTAGAGGACAAAAAGAGGCAAGTAACATAAATGCAGAAAGTGGGCTGGATATAACACGACCAGGAGACATGTTAGTTTAGTTAACATTTCTTATGAAAAATGAACAGTGGTAGTTTTACAACTTTGATATCTGTAGATTTAGACATTTTGCCTGTAAAGATCTTTCAATAGATATAGTTGAAGAGAAAAATAAGATATAAACAAAAAAGTGAGAGCTCCCATTTGGAGGTCATCTTATGTGCTAACAGTGCTAAGTGCTTTATAATATACGTTTAATAAATAACAACTTACGACAGTGATGCAAAATGTATAAGTCACAAATAAGTGTTGCAGACTTTTTTTTTTTTTTTTTTTTTTTTTGAGATGGAGTCTTACTTTGTCGCCCAGGCTGGAGTGCAGTAACCCAATCTCAGCTCATTGCAACTTCTGCCTCCCAGGTTCAAGCAATTCTCCCACCTCAGCCTCCCGAGTAGCTGGGATGACAGGTGCACGCCACTACTCCCAGCTAACTTTTTTTTTTTGGTAGTAGTAGAGATGGGGTTTCGCCATGTTGGCCAGGCTGGCTTCGAACTCCTGACCTCAGGTAATCCACCCACCTCGGCCTCCCAAAGTGCTGGGATTACAGGCGTGAGCCACCATGCCCAGCCAAATGTTGTAGTCTTTAAGGATCTGATATGTTCAGAGGAGAGAAGCCACTTCAGAATTCAGTGATAAGTTTTCATGGAGGATGTGAGATATGAAAAGTGTACTAAAAGGTGAGTAGGATGGAGATAGACTGAAAGAAAAGGAAGGACAATTCAGGCTGCAGGAAAAAAAAATGAAAAAAATGAACAAAAGGATGAAGTTGGGGAAGGGCAGGCATGTTAGAAGAGCATGAATAGGCCAAGCATAGTGGCTCACGCCTGTAATCCCAGCACTTTGGGAGGCCAAGGTGGGCAGATCGTTTGAGCTCAGGAGTTCAAAACCAGCCTAGGCAACATGGCGAAACCCTGTCTCTACAAAAAGTACGAAAATTAGCCAGGCATGGTGGCGCACACCTGTGGTCCTAGCTACTCAGGAAGCTGAGGTAGGAGGATCACCTGAGCCCAGGAGGTTGAGGCTGCAGTGAGCCAAGACAGTGCACTCCACCCTGGGTGAACAGAGCAAGACCCCACCTCAAAGAAAAAAAAAAGAAGAACATGAATAGATAATTTTGCCCAATAAAGGGGTCTGTGTAGGGCACAGTGGGAGATGAGACTAGAGAAATAAAAGCATATGAATATTAGGCTAAAAGTTGATATGCAATCCTGTAGGCCACACATAGAAAACAGACATCCACAAGCCAATGTTCACACATTGGTAAGTTTTGTTTGGCCTAATTAGCATTTTTTGTTTCAATATCAACAAAAGTCGTCAACATTTAACAACCAATAGATTTTACATTAAAGTCAGGATCTCTGCTTCTTTTGAAAAATCAGAAGATTGTGCTCACTTTGGTAGCATATATAGTAAAATTGGAAAAATTAGAAGATTTGATACCACTTGGGCCACATTTCCACAAAGCAACAATCTGCTAGAGGAACAGTCCTCAAAGTGTGGCCTGGCAAGCCATACTTTTTGGGGTCCCTAGGACCCTTTCAAAATGTCTGTGGCTGCGTGTGGTGGCTCCCGCCTGTAATCGTAGCACTCTGGGAGGCCAAGGCAGGCGGATCACCTGAAGTCAGGAGTTTGAGACCAGCCTGGCCAATACGGTGAAACCCCATCTCTACTAAAAATACAAAGATTAGCTGGGCGTGGTGGCACGTGCCTGCAGTCCCAGCTACTTGTGGGGAGGCTGATGCAGGAGAATAGCTTGGACGCAGGAGAATCGCTTGAACCCAGGAGGCGGAGGTTGCAGTGAGCCCAGATTGTGCCACTGAACTCCAGCCTGAGTGACGGAGCGAGACTGCGTCTCAAAAAGAAAATAAAAAGTCTTTGGTTAAAAAAAACAAAAAATCTTTGGAGTCCTAAGATTTTCTTCATTTGCTTCCACCAAAACAACCTATCACAACAGATTAGATGCAGACATAGGTATGAGAATCCAGCTTTCTTCTACAGACATCAAAGTGATAAAACTGCCACTCTTTGTTTTTCGTAAGAAATGTTAACTAAGCTAACATGTCTCCAACCCACTTATATCCAGACCACTTCCTGCATTTGCGTTACCTGCCTGGTCCCTGTAGTCATCTGAGTTTTGGTCCCTTTGAGCAATGGGGAGCCAGCAAAGAGATGATGATCTAAGAGCCTGAGAGTCATAGGATCTAAAGCTCATAAAGTAAGTAAGCTCATAACTAAGGTCGGATGCAGGATTCTAGGAATAGAATATATTTGTTAGAAATAATATAGTGATTATTTGTGGCTGGGTGCAGTGGTTCACGCCTGTAATCCCAGCACTTTGGATGGCCTAGGTGGGCGGATCACTTCAGCTCAGGAGTTCGAGACCAGCCTGGCCAATGTGGTGAAACCCCATCTATACAAAAAATAAAGAAATTAGCCAGGCATGGTGGCACATGACAGTAATCTCAGCTACTCGGGAGGCTGAGGCAGGAGAGTCGCTTGAACCTGGGAGGTGGAAGTTGCAGTGAGCTGAGATTATGCCACTGCACTACAGCCTGGGCAACAGTGAGACTCCATCTCAAAAAAAACAGTAATAATAATAATATAGTGATTATTTGTAAATTTAACTTTATTTACCTTGGGCTAAGCAATATGGCTGGGCTCATAGCAGTAAAGAGTGACAGATTGTACCCAGAAATCATTGGCCTACCTCTGGTGCCTTCTTCTTTGTCTGACTGGTCTTTTAACTTGCACTTCCTTTCTCTATTCTCTCCACATTCTTCTACAAGGGTCTCCATAGGCAGTTTGTTTTCCATCTCCTTGAGCTCAATCCTAGGAATGAGCCAACATGTTTTTCCGCTGCACTGAACCTGAACAGGTAACTGTGTGAACTCTCAAGTTTTGGAAGCAACCCAGCCAGCTGGCTGATTCTGAAATAAGCCCACTTTCTTCAAGGGGTGAGTGTTCTGATGTGCTGAGTACATATCATAGATTAATTTTCTCCAAGGCTTTCTGGAAGCTGACCAAGGCCTTCCCCTCTATACCATAGTTTCAAAGCAGCTAGCATATAGAGAAATTGCCTTTAAGTCCTTTATTTAGGTTATTGGTTTTTGTTTCAATTTGAATTTTTATATCCTAGTTCTTTAACTAGATGCTATGGGGTGATATAGTGGAAAAAAGGTTGTTGGATAGCTTGAAGGCAAAGATTCATAGCCTGGTAGAGTATGCCCCAAAATAACCATTTTTCTCCTCCCTCCTTTGCCACTTCGCTTCATCATTCTCTCCCCAGGCAAAAGTGAAGGACTTGCAAAGCTACAGATTGCAGCGGGGAGGAAGGGGGATGTTCAGTTGGTGTGCGTAGTTGTAGGATTTCTTTGGCCTCAGGTATGGAGTACTAGGTTGGAGTAGGGAGTGGGGGTGGGGGTACCTTCAGTCAATTCAGGGGCCAAATGTCACATAAATAAAACACCAACAATTGTTTCGAGTATTTAAGTCCCCGTGTCCATTTCTAGGCCCTTGACTTGATGGAGCCTCCATCTCTGTTCTTTGACCCACTACAATTATTTCCCTCCTGGAGTGCCTAAGCCAAAATATGTCAAAGGAACAGCCACATTTGCCTTCCAAAACAATCAAAATAAAATTCTTTTCAATCCACTGATTTATTTGTAGTGAGTAAGGCAATATGGTGCAATGGAAAGAACACTGGACCAGGAGCCATGGTCTTATTTCTATAAGCTTGGCCGCTTATTAGTTGCATGGCCATTTCATGTGCAAGATGAGACAGTTGGAAAACAACCTCTAAGGCTTACTCTGGACTTCACACTGAATGTTCTGAGGTATGTGTCATACAGCTCTTCCAGGAGGGGGTTGTTCCAAAGCAACAAACAAGAGAATGTCACACTCAAAACATCTCAGAAATTCTCATACTTTTATACTTTACTCATACTTCCTAAAGTAATAATGCTTTAGGAAGCTAGTTGTTATTCCCCAAACTTCCTCCACCTGAAATGTACAGTGGTTAATGGCACAGCAATTAAGATTATTAACATAATTAAGGGCACACAATGAATAAGTGATGGCCAAACTGGAAATAAAACTCAAGTCTCCTGACTCCTACTCCAGTGTTCTCAATAGTGCACCATGTTGCTTCATTCATGTAAAAGAAAAAAATTAAAATTAATTTTGTATCATGATAAAATGGAGAATTATAATACGTAAGTCACATGGTTGTCGTGAAGATTAAATACAGTAATATGCAACCACCAGTAACAACCACTGTGCTCATGGAGTAAAGCTGTTTCCTTATTCTAACTTATCTGTTTAACCCGTTTAGTGGTAAAAATCCAAGCTCAGATAGGAAATGGGCTGAACTGAAGGAAGAAGAAGCAGCTAGGGCAGAAGAAGTGGTACAAAATAGAGGAAAGCTCAGCAGGTGAGAAGAGTTTTACTAATACTGCAGGGACTAAGGTTAATGGAAGGTAGTACCAGAATTTCCAGGAGCCAAGCGTAGTTTTAAAAAAGAGTAAATGGGCCAGGCGCAGTGGCTCATGCCTGTAATCTCAGCACTTTGGGAGGCCGAGGCGGATGGATCACTTGAGACCAGGAGTTCGAGACCAGCCTGGCCAATATGGTGAACCTTCATCTCTACTAAAAGTACAAAAATTAGGCAGGTGTGGTGGCGTGTGCCTGTAATCTCAGCTGCTCGAAAGGCTGAGGCAGGAGAGAATTGCTTGAACCCAGGAGACTGAGGTTGCAGTGAGCAGAGATCATGCCACTGCACTCCAGCCTGGGTGACAGAGCAAGACTCCGTCTCGGTGAGGGGGGATAAAAAATAATAAATGTCCATTATTATTTAACTTAACTACAGAAAGTGTATGCAATAAACTCTTCTTTGTTGGTGCATTTAGAGAGAGAGAGACAAACAGAGAGAATACATTAAAAGGAACATGAGCTACAAAACATTGAGAAACACTGCCCAATGAGATCAGCAGATCAGCAAGGAGTGCTAGTGCCTAGAGGAACCCGTGAAGCAAAGCGCTCACCTTGGAAACGCAAGCACACTGCTGGGCCACTTCCTTAAGGCCTCTGTGCTAGACAACACCGAGTCCACAGTGCCAGGCCTCTAGAGGACAGCGACAGAGCAAGGTTACATCTAGGCTGCGGTCCAGGACTCAGACAAATTAAAAACTGTAGGCTGTCTCATAGGCAAGGCTACCACGATACTTTTCTTGTTGTGGTTTATGTTTAGCGCTTGTAAGTCCAGAGCTTGAAAATCCAATGAGGAATGATCTCATTCATCAGAGCAATCACCCTGGGTAGCTGCACCGCAATTCTTTTGGTGTTGCCTTTTCTCAAACCATTTCCTTTTAGGGAATTGCCTTCAGAGTTGACAGATTCTTTTAGATGTCTTTAAGAAGATAGCAGACTTTGTAAAAATATATGGAAAGTGAGCAAGCTGTCTAATTCCACTCTTGACCCAAATAACTAAAATTAGGCAATTAAGAGAAAAGCTTTCGAGTCAGGTGGGCTCATCTTCAAATCCCCACACTGCTAACAGTTATGTGGCCTTAGGCACTAGGTTTCTGGGGATAATAAAAGGATCTAATAGCACTTCCATGAGGTCCTCTATGTAAGTAGCTAGCACATAGTAAATACTGAACAAATGACTATTTTAATTATCATGTGACTATAAACATAATAGTCACATTGTCACATTTTTACTGTAGAATAATATATAAAATTATTATTTTTGCATGAATGCTATCGCTTACAAAAGCCCTTTGAAGGGAATTCCCAAAAAGAAGTATAGAAAATATTTCTAATAAAAGCAGCATTACTGAAATAAGCACACAGCTTTCCAAGGGGACTACTCTACAAGACAGTTTTAAGTTACGGGTCATTTGGGAATAAATTCTCACTCACACCACTTTACAGCAGTTTTCCAGAATGTATCTTACAGAGCTAAATGAGATATTGGATTAACCTAGAATTCCATGATTGAATACATTCAGACAGTTAAACTGACTGCTTTCCAGCCAGACTTCTCAGCCCTTTTAACATGCTGATGTGCTCTGCCCCTCTGTCCATGAGGGTGATTGATTCAATCAGCAGTTTTCAGTCAGCTTTGACCTCCAAACCGTTTTTTCATAGAGTATCTTTCAGGACTAGTTCTTCTGGAAAACGTTCTGTAAAAGATGTGCTTTAGAGTTCAGCAGGTCAAGGAAAATGCTATCTTCTCTTTTAAACACATATTGAAGCTACAAAGTTCGGCAGAATCCCTGAGGGTTAGAGATGAGCTAGCCACTTTGGCCTTGCTTATGGACTTGCAAATCTTGCCTGTGTTTTCATGGAAAAGCAGGGGTTTTTCCTGCATGTGTTTCCCACTTTCCATACACAGGGTTGGCAATCCTCTTAGCAATCCTGTATGAAACCAGATTGTGTAGAAAACACCAGGAGTTTCATTATGCACTACTCCATTTCCTAAATCCCTATCACAAAGCTTCATAAAAGGAGAAATGGGTAGACTGAGATTATATGAATAGCCTTTTCATTAAAAAAAAATCAGAATTTGGCTTTATGGGATATAGGATTATATGACATTCCATAATAATTCAATTCATTCATGTCTACTTTGTTGGTTTCCAGAGGAGTACCTGAGGCACGCTAAGTATTCAGTAAGTCCAGTAGATTGACTATTTCATTTGTTTAAACTCTGCTGTATCCAACTTAGCATGAAGGTCACACCAGCTACTTAATGGTTGACAATAATGATGCCAATTAGGAAATTTCTTCTACAACATGGCAAATTAAAAGCTAAAGATTCAAAAACTCCATGACTCAAACTAAATTTTGTTATAGAACTTTCATTAAAAAAAAACAGTAGAACCAACATTAAAAAATAAAATAGTAGAACCAGCAAAAACTGAGTGGTTAGGAAGTCTGGGGTTTGAATTCCAGTTCTAGTTCACCTCGGGATTCCCACATAGCCTCTCTGAGCCCCTACTTTTCTCACTTGTAAAATTAGGATGATAAGGCCGGGCGCAGTGGCTCATGCCTGTAATCCCAGCACTTTGGGAGGCTGAGGCGGGCGGATCACGAGGTCAGAAGATCCAGACCATCCTGGTTAACACAGTGAAACCCCGTCTCTACTAAAAATACAAAAAATTAGCCGGGCGAGGTGGCAGGTGCCTGTGGTCCCAGCTACTCGGGAGGCTGAGGCAGGAGAATGGCATGAGCCCCGGGGGGCGGAGCCTGCAGTGAGCCGAGATCGTGCCACTGCACTCCAGCCTGGGCGACAGCGAGACTCTGTCTCAAAAAAAAAAAAAAAAAAAAAAAAATTAGGATGATAATAATGCTGCTTGTATAATATTTTGGGGCTCAATTGAAATAATACATGTGGAAGAAGTTTTTAAACTATAGGCCGGGCACGGAGGCTCATGCCTGTAATCTCAGCAGTTTGGGAGGTCAGGGCAGGCAGATCACTTGAGAACAGGGGTTCAAGACCAGCCTGGCCAACATGGTGAAACTTTGTCTCTACTAAAAATACAAAAATTAGCTGGGCATGGTGTCACGCGCCTGTAATTCCAGGTACTTGAGAGGCTGAGGCAGGAGAATCACTCAAACCCGGGATGTGGAGGTTGCAGTGAGCCAATATCGTGCCACTGCACTTCAGCCTGGGTGACAGAGTGAGACTCTGTCTCAAAAAACAAACAAAAAACCTATAAGGTACTATAAAATGTTCAGAATTCTAAGAGTTTCCATTACTATTTATATCCCTCAGTTGACTTTGACTCTTAATGTTCCTTTGCCTTCCTAATCTTTTTTGTCAAAGAGTTAATCAAGTATAAACAAGCACATCCACGTACTTCAGGTAACTGTCACTCAAAATATGTCAACCTTCATTTTTCTTAATTACAACACACCTATAGATGAGTCAGAACCACAATTAGGAGAAGACTTAGGAGAAGGAAAATATTAATTTACATTTGCTAGGGCCTTTGCCAAAGCCCCACTTCCATCCATGGTACAAAGGAAGTCTTTATAAAACCTCATCTTCACTTTGCTGTCTCTGATCATGAGGACCCCAATTCCTTTGAATGTAAACTCCACATTTTGTTTCATGGAAATGGATTGCGATAAAAAAAGCAACGTCTCCTTCACACATCCTTCCACCACATCTCTGTTAAATGGACCCTCCAGGGATATCATGACAAAATTAAGTGGAACAATTGGGATATCACCTAGAGGAGAAAAGACAGTTGGGGTGGGAGAAAGAAAGTGGTGATTACGATAAGGACATATCATACACACTCACAAATAATTATCTGATTCTCAATACCCTAAAATAGAATCTTCTGGATGAAGCCTTTAGTTGTACCCAATGTAATATTATTACTACAGACAACTAAGTATTACTAACATATTAATCAGCACAATTTTCTCTAAAAGTATAAGGTTCAGTGCTCAAAATAAGAACAATTAGCTTTCTAAATAACACTGTAGACAAGCTTTTGATTTTCTCTAGGACACATATAATAACTAACTGATTCTCTTCCTCAGAGAGTTTCCTAAAGTTTTCATCCCCCTTATCTTTTAGGACATACTGCAGCAATATTTGCTGATATGGTTTGGATCCGCATCCCCACCCAAATCTCATGTTGAATTGTATTCCCCAGTGTTGGAGGTGGGGCCTATTGGGAGGTGATTGGATCATGGGGGCGGATCCTTCATGTATGGTTTAACACCATCCCCCTGGGTGCTGTCCTCATGATAATGAGTGAGCTATCATGAAATCTGGTTGTTTGAAAGTGTGGAGCACCTCCCTCCATCCTCCCTCTTACTCCTGCTCCAGACTTGTAAGACATGACTGCTTCCCCTTCGCCTTCTGCCATGAGTAAGTTTCCTGAGGCCTCCCCAGCCATACTTCTGTACAGCCTGTGGAACCATGGGCCAATGAAACCTCTTTTCTTTATAAATTACCCAGTCTCAGGTATTTCTTTATAGCAGTGCAAGAATGAACTGATACATTTGCCTATCTCCTCCAGTTATCATGCCATTTTTACATGATTACAATAACCTACAAGTGTTAAATATTTTGAAAAGATACCCATCTTCACTAGAAGTTATCATTTAAATGAAATAGGGTCTTATTACAAGGGTATCAGACTAAATGACTCACAGAAAGCTTTTCCTCTCTAATGAGCCCATATATGACATTACAAAGGAATACGATTATATCTAGCGTGAAGGAAGCACAGGGTCTATCCAACTAGAGCAGATGTAGGAGCAATATAAGGTTCACGAGTCAGAAAAAGGGTAAATAGCAAAGAGGATCAAGATGACAAAGCCAAAGAGAGACAACAACAAGGTCCACTGATAAACAGGACATAGAGAAGATGAGAGTATTCTAAACATTCACTCAGTAAGCATGAGTTATATCCTTTCAAGTGTCCACCGCTGCTAAATGATGAAAATTAACAAGACCTGAGCTTCACTGCATCAGCCTGCCATCTCCTGCACAATTTAACAGTAATTCTAACCACCTCCCTCCATTTTTAAAAAAATACACATTTCTTAAAAAGAAGGCTGTCTTGCCTGCCTCTGGATTTTCCCCTCCCATTTGCCCACTGCCTCTCTGCAATCTGTCTTTCAGACCACTCATCTGAGTTAGGACACTATTATCTCATAGATTGTCAAGTCAATGGATACTTTGACTCCCTGGCCCCCTTTGCTGGCTTCCCTCCTTTTCTACATCTTATAAGATACTGAGGTTTGTTTATTTGTTTTATGGATTTTGTCCTTGTTTATCTCTTCTGCTGAGTGTATATTCTCTCCTAAGTAAACGTCCAAATCTTGATCTCTAGTCTCCACTCTTCTCCTAAGCTCTGGAATCACCTCTACCTAAATATCCCCACATGTATCTCAAATTCGGCATGTGCAAAAGCAAATTCACTATTTTATCCACCACCGAAATTCACCTTTCCCCTTCATTCTCTATAAAGGTAGTTGATAGCATGAGCATCCATCTGTTCTCCAACCAAGAAATCTGAGTTATACTAAACGCCTTTCTTCCTCTTCCTATCCACCACTCTCAACTTAAGCCCTACCAGTTCTACATCTGAAATGTCTCATGAGTAATGTCTCATGAGTAGATACCCTCATTTCCCCTCCTGATGATCACTGTCTTCATTCAGGCTTTTGCTGCATTTTACCCAACTACTGTAACTGAGAGTATCTTTCTAAACTAATCCTATCTGTACAGATAATTCCCTGCTCAAAAATTTTCAGTGGCTCCTCAGTGCCTACAGGATGAATTCTAAAGTCCGATCACACCATACAAGGCCCCTCACAATTGGCCCCTACCTACCATTTTAATCTTATCTTCCTCTGCCTGCCTCCACAATCATATGCCTCAGCCATACGGAAGTACCCATTACTTCCTCAACAGGCTTCATTCCATATTCTTGACTTGTTCATATTGTTCCTGAAATACCTTCCAACAGATTCTCTGCTCACACAGTCCTATCATCCTTTAAGACCTCTTCACATGTCATCTTCCTAAAGCAGAGTTAGGCATGCTCTCCTCTGGGCATCATAGCATTTGATCCAGTTCTGATCAACTCAGCTTTCATAGCACTTAATCATGTTTCATCTTTTTTTTCTTTTCTTTTTTTTTTTTTTGAGATGGAGTCTCACTCTATTACCAGGCTGGAGTGCGGTGGTGCAATCTCAGCTCATTGCAACCTCCGCCTCCTGAGTTCAAGCAATTCTCCTGCCTCAGCCTCCTGAGTAGCTGGGAGTACAGGCATGCACCACCACGACCAGCTAGTTTTTTGTGTTTTTAGTAGAGATGGGGTTTCACCATGTTGGCCAGGATGCTCTCAATCTCTTGACTTTGTGATCCGCCTGCCTCAGCCTCCGAAAGTGCTGGGATTACAGGCGTGAGCCATCGCACCCAACCCATTTCTTATATATTAATTATCTATGCTAGATTTAAAAGAACTATGTCTTACTAATATTTAAAAACCATTATAAAATGTTTGATTAGTTACTGATATGGTCTGGATTTGTGTGCCTGCCCAAATCTCCTGTCTAATTGGAGGAGGGGCCTGGTGGGAGGTGATTGGGTCATGGGAGTGAATTTCACCCTTGCTGTTCTCATGATAGTGAGTGTGTTCTCATGAGATCTGATGGTTTAAAAGTGTGTGGTGCCTCCCCATTTCACGCTCTCTCTCTCTCCTGCTCCACCATGGTAAGATGTGCTTGCTTCCCCTTTGCCTTCTGCCATGATTGTAAGTTTACTGAGGCCTCTTAGCCATGCTTCCTGTTAAGCCTACAGAACTATGAGTCAATTAAGCCTCTTTTCTTCATAAATTACCCAGTCTTAGGTAGTTATTTATAACAGTGTGAGAACAGACTAATACAGTTACCTAGTTAATTAATGATGAATCATAACCCCAAAGCTAAACTGTAGACAGAAATTTTTCTTTGGGGGTTTTAAATTTTTATTATTTCCTTATTTATCTTATTATTATTATTATCTTGCAGCCTTCAACTCCTGGGCTGAAGTGATCCTCTTGCCTCAGCCTCCCAAGTAGTTGGGACTGCTGGTGTGAACCATCATGCCCATCTAAGTTTTTTAAAATAATTTTTTGTAGAGGCAGGAGCTTGCTATGTTGCCAAGGCTGGTCTTGAACTTCTGGCCTCAAGTGATCCTCCCTCCTTAGCCTCCAAAATTCTGGGATTACAGGCATGTGCCACCATGCCCAGCCTAGAATTATTATTTTGAACTAATTCAGTCATATATGTCTAATTCTAAAATTGCCTCACCCAGTAAGAAATATAATTTTAGATCTAAACTACTTTTTTGGACTACAGTACAAGATCCAAGATAGAAAATGAGCTTTAATTCTAATGCACAGATGTTTTTGCAAAAATGTTAGCTTTATTTTCATTTTCTTTGATAGGTTTTTGATGAAATAGGATATATTTCTTCTGACATAAAACTCCAGGTATTTCTTTTTGTTCCCATGAAAGGAGAAAACAAAGAAAAGAAAAGAAAAAAAAACTCTAGGTAATAATAGCTGAAAAGTTCATCAAGCCCACCACACTGAATATATACCTAAGAAATTCTAAGTATGGTTTGTTGACATTTGTTTTTCTAATATAACTTTCTTTTGAAAGTAGAAAGTTACTCAAGTGACTCTGAAAATTAACTTTCAGGAACATTAACTTAGAGGACAGTTTCAGCCTTTTCGCCTGTTGCCATGGGAGATAGATTGTCTCCATTTATCCAGGTGTGAGTCTGATGTGGGGGGCGGGGACAATCAGGAAGGTCAAAAGGAACACAGCCAGGAATCAGGAAGTATGCATCCAAAGGCCGCTAAGTAACCAAGGGAGGTGTTACGAAGCCCACACACTAAAGCTGGATGGAAGCGGTCTGTGGCAGGGATTATGCCTATTTTGTTTACCACTATATCTCAAGCACCTGGAACAAGGTCTGACACATAGTTGGCTCTCAATAAATATTTGAGGAAGAAGGAAGGAAGGAAGGAAGGAAGGAAGGAAGGAAGGAAGGAAGGAAGGAAGGAAGGAAGGAAGGAGGGAAGGAGGGAGGCAGGGAGGCAGGGAGGGAGGTGGGTTGGCTTTAGGGTATAAGAAAGGTATATAAGGTATGCATTAAGTCTTTATGGAAGTATTCAGCTTCTAACTTTTAAATTTTAATGATTTGGATTATACATATGATAGAAAGACAGTTATCTTTTTGACAGCTGATACTGACTGTAGTTCTCCCAACCAGAGATCCTAATTAACTTTCTCTTCTTTATAACCACTTTTAATTTCTTAGGAGCTGAAATAAAGGGCTTACAGCTCTGTGGTGTGGCTTTTACATAAATTTTCCTTTACATTACATCAGGTTTTTTCACTCCTTCCTCTTAGGTTACTGGGGTTTAAAATGGCCTTCAGGAAGACTCTATTATTTTTCCACTTTGGCCCCTCCCTCTGCCAAAAGCACCTTGTGAAAAGTGAGTTCCTCGAATCAGAAGGTAAGACAGCAGCACTGGCTACGCTTTGCCCTTTCATTTTTTTTATCCCCAGGACAGTAACCTTCTGGGAAAATCCTACATAGCAGAATTATTTACCAGGAGTGTATACTTTGTTTTGTTTGAGTCCATGGATCTGCACTAGCTTCTCCGCCATGATAAACACAGGCCTCTGGATTAAGATAAATTTGTTGTTTCCCACCTCGAGCTTTTGTCTTATGAAAGTGAAAGTTCCAAATCCTGGAATCTGAACCCCCTGAAAGGAAAAAAAAAAAAAACAGAATTCATTGAAGGAGTGAAGAAAAAATAATCCTTAATATTATTATCTAAAAAACATGAAGAGAAGTAAGCTTAGGCCTTAAAAATTCAGTGATCTCTAGGACTCTTCAGGGCTATAGCATTTTATAATTCTAAGTTTTCAAATAAGCTGAGTATAAAATGTAATACATTGGTCCATGATGATTTGCAGACATCAGATCGCTCATCTCTGTATCATCAAAAGGCTAAGAAAATTGGTGTGAATGCCATAGCATCTTTTAATCTTTAACCCAGATTACTCCTGACCTAAATTGTGTGACATTTTAAATTTTAATCATCTGCCATTAGAGGAATTTAAGAGGGCATGAGAATCTCTGCCTTCTCATTCCTACTTTTAGATTTTATGTCTGCCACAGCAGACAACCAGCATCCAAATCATATGCTGCAATGTAGTGGTCCTGGCTGATGAGTAGAAGCAAATGTTTTTGGCTCTCATACTGGGTTGCTGTCTCCCTGGAGATATCATACATCAAGGACTACAAACTCAAATGCCTACAGGAGCCAAAAAAGAAAGCAAGACAGTGAAAGTAGCCAGCCAGGGAATGTGATGGCTACGGACTGCACACCCCGTCTAAAGGGAAGAGCACATCTTGAGCTCCAAATGTGTCACCATGTAGCAATGGAAGACTAGTGTTGTTAGATCTGCTGATTTTTCAATGAAAGGGAGGGAAAAAATCCAAAACATTATATAATTTCTCCCAAGTTTAAGTGCTGATAACAAATTCAAATTCTCAAACAAAACAAAATAAATTTGAAGTATGAATTCTGCCCAAGGGCTGTCATAGTAGGACCTCTGAATGGGGTATAAAAGTTCCACAACTTCCCAGCTTCCCCCAAGCTCATCCCCAAATCTCCATCCAGTTCTATGGCATCTAAACCCAAGACTTAACAGGAGGGAACAGTCCAGCCCTAGGCAAAGTTTCTCATTTTGGCAAGTCTTCTATTTCAATTAAAATCCATTCCCTGCAAGGAGGCAAGACAAGAAGCGTTATATCCTTCTACAGCTATGCCAGGAGCTATCAGATCACAGACAAACAGAACTCATCTAGTTTCCTTACACAACCAGCTGATCAGCACTACACTCTGTAACACTAGAAAAGCAGAACTTACAAATTCATTACCTAAAAATAAAATTCATGTTTGTTAAATCTATTACCCACAAGTCCGAAGCATGAGCATCATAAAATCATAGGACTGAAAGTTAAATGAGATGGCTCTAAAGTCTACTGCCCTGCTCGCAGCAACATTATGCAAGACTATGGAGGAAAGATCCTTTAGATGCCTACATTAAAATTAATAAATAAATTTAATTTATTAATAAATTAATAAATCTTACCTTGTGCAGGGTTAACTGCCGTCCCACAAATTCTGATACATTCCCCCAGATAATAGAGACTTCTGAAATTCAAAAGTAACCAGAAATTATTTAATTTATATGAGCACCCATGTGATAGTATCTTAGTGCTAATAAATAAAAATGTAAATATGAAATGTGGAAGCAAATGACATTAATTCCTGATTAATTTAGAATTAACAAAAAACAAGGCCATTCCCAAAAGTTAATTTTCTTGGTAACTAAGGCTTACTCCCTTTAAGTTCGGAAGATGTGATTTAAAATAATAATAATAATACATTTTTAAAGAAAATATTTCTACAGCAAAGGGAACTCTGTCACACCCTTTTCTTTATTCTATAAAGAGAGTTAATCAAGTATAACCCAGCCTTTTCTTAATGACCCATTCAGCAACTCTTTATCGGGTGTCTACTCTGTGCCATCTGATTAATAAGAACATTCATTCTCACACCACTCCATAACACAGGAATAAGGCAAAAGGCCACTAAGGCATGAAAGGCTGTTGTGTGTACATTAACTTTTCCTACACTTCTATTTTTGCTAAATCCTCAAATCTGCTTTTTATTCTCAGTTTTCACTGCTAAGCTACCAGCTGTCACTTGCGCTACTAGTACTCTGTGGGCTCCTGGACCAGTCATAATTCATTGCTTCTTATCTACTGTGTTCTGGAAATAACAAATACTATGTCTAAAATAATTTTTTTTTTTTTTTGAGACAGGGTATCACTCTGTCGCCCAGGGTGGAGTGCAGTGGCGCAATCTCGGCTCACTGCAACCTCCGCCTCCCGGATTCAAACGAGTCTCCTGCCTCAGCCTCCTGAGTAGCTGAGATTACAGGCGCCAGCCACCATGCCTGGCTAATTGTACTTTTAGTAGAGAGTAGAGACGGGGTTTCGCCACATTGGCCAAGCTGGTCTCCAACTCCTGACCTCAGGTGATCCACCCGCCTCGGCCTCCCAAAGTGCTGGGATTACAGGCATGAGCCACCATGCCCAGCCTAAAATAATAATTTTTAAAAACATACTTTTGAGTAGGACAAGAAGCTTTACTTTGAATTAATGCATACTCTTTGCACTATCAATTTTGACTGATTGGAGGGAAGCCTTCCAAGTTTATCTTCTTGTTCTGAGCTGTGTTCCAAACAACTGTGGTAGAAAAATAGGTAGTTGCCAATAACTAAAGTGTTAATGTATGATATGAACCTATACTGTAGTATGACTAATATTTCGAAGTCTAGAAAATTATATCTGTGTTAACATCACCCTTCCAGTCCTAATCATGTGTTTATCCAAGATACTTTCCAGTTAAGAACTCTTTGCAAATCAAGAGTGTTACATTTTAATTCTCAAAATAAAAAATCAAGAACAGTGACATTAACCAACTTGTCATTTAGGGACACAGATGCAGCTGGTGACAAAAGTCCAATCCTTTTTCCACTTTGGAAACTGCTTGTTTTATTGGTTTATCTTTTTTCTAACAATTTAAACCACTAACTAAAGCACGGAGAGTGCAATCTTTTAATTCTGGTATATCAGAGTTATAAATATTTTTATTAATAGGCCAGGAAAGGGGCAGCTTTGGTGGAGGAGAAGTAGCAATGACTATTATGAATATCTGGGAACAAGTTTGGTGATGGAAACTCACTCACCCATTAATCAAATTAGGGCTGCATGCTACAATGAGCACGAGGGCCAAGATTCTGCCCCTCATTAATCACTTTCTATAATCAGGCATTTCTCCTACTCTGCCCACCCTACCTTGTTCCCCACTCCTCCCCACCCCCACAGCCCATAGAATTCTACTATAAGCTGCTAAGAACTAAGAACCAGTTCTAACTGTATACTGAATTAAAATTTTCATCATGACCAAAAATTTCATTAATTCATGAATGCAAAATCTCAGTATCCAGATGTACACAGAGAACTTTCAAAGTTATTAAGACAAAATTGTTAAATTTATGACTCTAAAAGTCTTTTGCCTCTAAAAGCTTGTATTTTAGGAAAACAACTACACTGAAGATGATATGATTTCATTAGAGCCAGGAGAAAGTGTATAGTTTTCAACCAAATCCCAGTGAAAAGACTAAGCTAGTTTAATTGAAAAGTTGAAGATTTTGTCTTTCTTCATTTGGATGATATATTCAAGCCCACTGTACTGTTTTATTCCATAAAGCCTAAGAGACAACATTATATAAGAGCAGAACTAATTATTGTAAACTAAAATTTGCTATTTCTCATTGAAGAGAAAGGAAATTATGCATATCATTTGCCTTAGGAGGCTTTAGGCCCCTGCAATTCAATTGGAATAGATTTGGAAAGCTTACAGACTGTAATTTCTGAATTTGACTTTTTCTGACATCCCAAAGAGTCAGAGAGGATATCATTAAATCTCAAAATGAAAAATATCAAGTCTAAAAAGCAAATTGAAGGATATACTAGTTTCATATTTTAAGGGAAGCCAGGGTTCTTACTTATTTCAATCAAACACTGAAATGCCAAGAATCACTCTTATAAAGAACTAATCCCTAGACATATACTCTATATTCAGTTCAACCTTCATTTGGCTTTAAATTCTTAACATTCCATGCACTCAAAACCATATGTTTAAACGCAGTGCCAAGTAACAGCAATACTGTATCTTATGTATGATCATTATAAAAAAAAAACTACATGCCTGCTCTGTAAATTATACAATACTACATGCTTGAAAAAGACATTAATGTCAAAAAACAGATATGTTTCCTGATGTTATAAAACTTATCTTCTAAAATTAAAATACTGATATATGGAATAGTATAGCAGAATAGTAAAGGATGATTTGAACAAAGAAACATGTTCCCAGAGCATAATGCAATGGAAACGGCGGTGTGCTGCGTGGAAGATCCACAGCCGTCCTGCCTCCATGGACTCAAGTTTTACCCAGTTCACATCTGTAAAATGATGACAGGGCCTCCTAAGCACTATAATTACATAATATTAAACTTTGCTAAAACATACAGAAGCAGCAGGAATATACAACGATGAATATATACACTGATGAAAGTTAACTTATGTGTTTTGCTGAGTTTGAAGTTTATTTTCATCCTTGTTGCAATAGATCATTTGTGAAAGTTAATAAATAGTAGTTTGACTTTGACTTCAGCCCTTGCTGAAGTCACCAGTGGTCTCTTTGTCAATATGTTCAATAAACGTATTTAATTCTGAGCCCTCAGCCCTGTCTGACACTGTTGATCACTCCCTCCCCGTTTAAGCACCTCTCCTTTTGGCTTTTATACTACTACTCTCATTTGAGTTTTCTCCTAACTGTCTGGCCATTTCTTCGGTCTCCCTTGCAGGCTTATCCTCCTCCATCCAACCATTAAATGGTAGGGTTTCTCAAGGTACAGTCCTAGGCTGCTTCTCTTTTCACTTTATACTCTCTGCTTCAGCAGTCACACCCACACTCAGGATGATTCCCAAATGTTTATTTGCAGACCCAGACTCCTTCCCACCCCCTCTTCGAGATTCTGGACCGGTTTATCCAACTGCCTACTTACATATCACACAAAGGCCCTTCAACTTGCCCAAAACCACAATCTTTCTTCCCTTAAATCTTGTCTTTTATTCAGGATTTCAGTCTCAGTTAATGGCACCACTATCTGTTCAGTTATATGAGCCAGGAACTCAGAAGTCATCCTTGAGACTTCTCTTATCCCTCACCCCTAACATCCAGTCCATCACCATAATCTGTAGATTTTACCTCCAAGTTGCCCCTCATTCATTGCATTCCTCTCCATTTCTACTATTACCAGTTTTAAACCAAGCTACCATCTGTTCTCACCAAGACTATTGCTATAGGTATTCTTGACCCTCCTATTCATTCCCCACATGGCAACCAGAGTAATCTTTTCCAAATATAAACTGATCATGTCATTCAACTTCTCCTTGACCTCCAGCTCAAAACACTTAATGGCTTCCCATCAGGCTTAACATAAAGGTCAACATCCTTAATATGACTTACAAGGCCCTGCATTACTTGACCCCTTCCTTTCTCTCTAGCCTACTTTAGAATACACTCCCTCCCCACATCTACAGAGCAGCCAATCAACTGTCTTTCAGTTGCTCTATCACATCATACTCTCACCATAAGTTTTTGCCCCTGTCATTCCCTTTGCCAAAATCATTTTCAACTCACTTCCACTCTCTACCTCTCTGATCCATTTCATCTACTTAATTCCAACTCATTCTTCACAACTCAGCTCAAAGCATCCCTTCTTTAGCCATTCTTGGCACACACCCCCATCCTTACTCTCCATTAAATATTCTCATTTGACTTCCATTTCTTGGTGCTGTATGTAAGGAAGTCACCACTCCATCCTAACAACTAAAAAGTTGACCAGACTGAAAAATCAACAACTCTTCTTGGATCCATAAGATGAGGGGGGACACAGGGCAAACTGCTGCCCCTAAAATTGGAGAGACAGAAAGGCAAATACCAGGAGGAATGGCTTCCTGAAACAGACTCACATGCAGAAACAGCATCAAGAACCAATGCTGGGTAAGAAAACTCAAAGTGTAATTGACAAATTTCTGGAGGCTCAGTGTGGACAACACCAAGAGTTAAAACCTCCAGGGGGACCCAGTCATGGAGGGAGGGTCTCCACATATTTTAAGGTTTACTTCCCAGAGCTCAACCAGATTCCCACAGCCAAATATCCAGGTAAATATAAGAGAAAAATCTCCTTGTGCTTCTGGTGGGGGGAAGAAAAAAATACCATTTTTAAATATGCCAGAGTACTCTGTTGTTCTTAATGGCCTGCCCTCAGAAGAAACTAGTTCACCAGAGCCTAACCTGCTGGGATATTATCAGAGCCTAGCTGACCTGAGAGAAGGAAAATGACCAACTCCAGTCCACTTTAGCCATTCTGTCCTACCTAAGGAGAAAGGACAAATCTGAGAAACATTTGTAAAGTTCACAGTCCAGAGGCACAGGCTCACTAAAAGACTGAGACCTGATCATAGGACTATATAATGCTTTCCCACCCCCCACACTGTACCCCTACATTACTAAAGGCCTATTTATAGCAGTTACTTTTACCCAGTACATCACTTCCAGCTATCAAGAAAAAATTACAAGGCATACTAAAAGGCAAAACACACAATATGAAGAGACAGAGCAACCATCAGAGCCAGACAGGCAGGGATGTTGGAACTATCACACTGGCAATTTAAAACAACTATGGCTAATATGCTAAGGGCTCTAATGGATATAGTAGACGGCATGCAAGAACAGATGGGCTACATAACAGAGAGATTGAAATCCTAAGAAAGAACCAAAAATAAGTGCTAGCAACTAAAAACACTGTAACAGAAATGAAGAATGCCTTTGATAGGCTTACTAGTGGACTGGACATGACTTAGTAAAGAATCTCTGAGCTTGAAGATGTGACAAGGAAACTTCAAAAGGAAAGTGAACAACGACTGGAAAAAAAAAAAACCCAGAATATCCAAGGATTGTGAGGCAACTACAGAAGGTGTGTACCCATAATGGGAATACCAGGAGAAGAGGGAGAAATAATAGAGGAAATACTTGAAACAATTACTGAGAATTTCCCTCTAATGTCAGACATGAAACCACAGATCCAGGAAGCTCAAATAACACCAAGCTGGATAAATACCCAAAAAAAGACACCTAGGAATATCATTTTCAAAGTGCAGAAAATTAGAGCTAAAAACAAATCCTGAAAGAAGCTGGGCAGAAAGAGGGGAAGGAACACCTCATCTATAGAGAAACAAAGATAAGAATTATATTGAACTACTTATCAGAAACCAAGCAAAAAGAGAGTACCGTGAGACATTTCAAGTGTTGAGAAAAAGAAAACACCAACTAAAATTCTCCATCCTGTAAAATTATTTTTCAAAAGCAAAAGAGAAATTATTTTTCAGAAAAACAAAAATTAAGGGAATTAATTGCCAGTAATTAATTTGCTTTTCAGGAAATGTTAAAAGACGTTCCTTAGAAAAAAGGAAAATGATGAAGATCAGAAACTTGGATCTACATTAAAAAAAAAAAAAAAAAGGAAGACCATCAAAGAAGGAACAAATGAAGGTAAAAAAAATTTTTTTTTTTTTTTCTTTGAGACAGGGTCTTATTCTGTTGCCCAGCCTGGAGTGCAGTGGTGCAGTCTTGGCTCACTGTAACCTCCACCTGCTAGGCTCTCAAGCAGTCCTCCCATTTCAGCCTCCTGAGTAGCTGGGACTACAGTCGTGTGCCACCATGTCCATCTAATTTTTTTGGTTTTAATTTTTTGTAGAGACAAGGTCTCACGATATTGCCCAGGCTGATCCTGGACTCCTGTACTCAAGTGATTCTCCCACCTTGGCCTCCTAAAGTGCTGGGATTACAAGGATGAGCCACTGCACCTGGCCTATTTTTATTATTCTTAGCTGAGCTAACAGATAGCAGTTTGTCCAGTAATAGCAATAATGTATTCAATTATGTATGCTTATGCATATATCATATATATTTATGTTTATATATAAGTGAAATGAAATGAATGCCAGCAATGATACAAGGGATGGGAGGAAGGAATTAAGATTTTGTTATTATAAAACAATCACACTACCTGTGAAGTGGTACAGTGTTATTTGGAAGTGGACTTGAATTGACTGTAAATATATATTGTAATCTAAGGCAACTACTAAAATTTTTTTAAAAAGTATAACTGGGCCGGGCGCAGTGGCTCACGCCTGTAATCCCAGCACTTTGGGAAGGCCAAGGTGGGGGGATCACGAGGTGAGGAGATAGAGACCATCCTGGCTAACACGGTGAAACCCCGTCTCTACTAAAAATACAAAAAATTAGCCAGGTGTGGTGGCAGGTGCCTGTGGTCCCAGCTACTCAGGAGGCTAAGGCAGGAGAATGGCATGAACCCAGAAGGCGGAGCTTGCAGTGAGCCAAGATCGCACCACTGCACTCCAGCCTGGGTGACACAGCAAGACTCCGTCTCAAAAAAAAAAAAAAAAAAGTATAACCGATATGCTAAAAAAGGAGAAAATGGAATCATAAAATGCTCAGTGGAAAATAAAGATGCATACAAAAAACAAGGGCAAAAAGTAGAAAACAATAACAAATATGGTAGGTGTTAATCTAGCTATATCAGTAATCACTTTGAGCATAGGCTAAATGTACAAATTAAAAGACAAAGATTGCTGGAGTGGACCAAAAAACAAAACCCAACTATACGTTGTCTAAAAGAAACCCAATCTAAATCTAAAAACAGATTAAAAGTAGATGGATGGAGGAAAATACATCATGGTAATACTAATCAAAAGAAAGCAGGGGTAGCAGTATTAATTTCAGAACAGACTTCAAATCAAGGAGAGTTGTCAGAAATAAAGAGCATTACATAATAATAGAGGGGTCAATTTTTCAAGAAGACATAAGACTTTTTAATATGTATGCACCTAAAAATAGTATGTCAAATTACATGAGGCAAAAACTAATAGAAGTGCAAGAAGAGATAAATGAATCCATTATCATACTTGAAGACTTCAGTACTCACCTATCAGAAATGAACAGATCCAGCAGGCAGAAAATTAGTAAAGACATAGTTGAACTCAACATCACCATCAATCAAATGGATATAGTTGATATCTACAGACTAATTAATCCAACAGCAGTAGAATGCACATTCTTCTCAAGCTCACATGGAACATTCACCAAGACAGATCATGTTCTGGGCCATAAAACACACCTTAACAAATAGAAAAGGATAGAAATCATACAATGCCTGCTCTCAGATTACAATGGGATTAAAGTAGAAATGAATAAGAGGAAGATAAATGGAAAATCCCAAAATACATGGGGACTAAATAATATGCATCTAGATAACACATGGGACAAGTCAGAGGACTGTCACTACCCAACTTCAAGATTTGCAATAAAGCTGAGTCATCAAGATGTGTGTTATTGACAAAAGAACAGACAAATAGATTAATAGGACACAAAAGAGAGCCCAGGAATAGACCCATATAAATACAGTCAACTTATCTTTGACAAAGAAGCAAAGGCAATACAATGGAGCAGATAGTCTTTTAAACAAACATTGCTAGAACAACTGGACATCCACATGCAAAAAATAAAAAATAAATGAACCTAGACACAGACCTTACACCTTTCACAAAAATTAACTTAAAATGGATCATAGACCTAAATATGAAGTACAAAACCATAGAACTCCTAGAAGATAACATAGGACAAAACTTAGATGATCTTGGGTATAGCAATGACTCTTTAGATAAAATACCAAAGGCATAATCCAAGCAAGAAATAATAAGATGGACTTCATTAAAATTTAAAACTTCTGCTCTGCGAAAAACAATGTCAAGAGAATGAGAAGACAAGCCACAGACTGGGAAAAAAATATTTGCAAAAGACACTGTCATGCAAAATATACAAATAACTCTTAAAACTTAACACTAAGAAAAGAAAAACTCAATTTAAAAATGAGCCAAAGCCCTTTATATATATCTCATCAAAAAATGACAAGCATATTAAAAGGTGCTCCCCATTATAGATCATCAGGAAAATGCAAAATAAAACAATGAGATACCAATACACACATCTATTAGAATGACCAAAATCTAAAATACTGACAACAACAAATGCTGACAATAACATGGAGCGACAAGAATTCCCATTCATTGCTCTTAGGAGTGCAACATGGTACAGCCCCTTTGGAAGACAGTCTGGCAGTTTCTCACAAAACTAAACATCCTCTTACCATACAATCTAGCGATTATGTCCCTAGGTATTTACCCAAGTGAATTGAAAACTTATATCCAATTTTTTAAAACCTGCACACAGATACTTAAAACAGCTTTATTTATAATTGCCAAAACTTGGAAGCAACCAAGACATTTTTCAGTGGGTGGATAGATTAAAAAAAAAAACAAACCTGTGATACATCTAGATAATGGAATATTATTCAGAACTAAAAAGAAATGAGCTATCAAGCCACGAAAAGACATGGAGGAATATTAAATGCATACTGCTAAGTGAAAGAAGTCAATCTGAAAAGGCTTAAACTGTATGATTCCAACTATATTCCATTCTGGAACTGGCAAAACTATGAAGACAGTGGAAAGATCAGTGGTTTCCAGATTTTGGGATTAGGGGTGGGGTGAATAGGCAGAACAAAGGGGAGTGAAAATACTCTATATGACTATAATGATAGATATATGTCATTTTACATTTGTCCAAACTCATAAAATGTACAACACCAAGAAAGAACTCTAATGTAAACTATGAACCTTGGGTGATTTTGATGTGTCAATGTAGGTTCAGTTGTAACACATGTACCACTCTGGTGAGGGATGTTCACAATGGGAGAGTCTATCCAAGTGTGGGATTAGAGAGTATGTGGGACATCTCTGTCTGATATGGTTAGGCTTTGTGTCCCCACCCAAATCTCATCTTGAATTGTAATCCCTAGGGGTTGAGGGAGAGGCCTGGTGGGAGGGGACTGGATCCTGGGAGCAGTTTCCCCCATGCTTTTCTCATGATGGTGAGGGATTTCTCACAAGATCTGAGAGTTTTATAAATGGCAGTTTTCCCTGGTCCCCTGGGCTTCTCTCTCTCTCTCTCTCTCTCTCTCTCTCTCTCTCACCTGCCGTCATGTAAGACATGCCTGCTTCCCCTTCTGCCATGATTTTAAGTTACCTGAGGGCTCCCCAGCCATGCAGAACTGTGAGTCAAGTAAACCTCTTTGCTTTATAATGACCCAGTCTGGGATAGTATCTTCATAGCAGTGTAAGAATAAATTAATATATTGTCCCTCCTTCTTAATTTACTGTGAATTTACAACTGCACTAAAAAATCATCTTTTAAAAAAGTTCTTACTGTACCATTTACCTCCTCCCTGGTAGCATTTACCTAAATGCTAAATTTGCATTGATTTGTGTGATTACTTGATTAATGTGTATCTTCCCCACTAAACAGTAAATTCCAAGATTTTTGTTCACCATAAGTTAACTAGTGCTCAGCATATAGCAGGGTTTCAAAATTACTTGAATGACTATACATAAATTTACAAATATAGCAAATGTTTTTAAATTCATTAAACCATTATCTTCAATGCATCTTTCAGGATGACTTGAGAGGAAAAGATAGGAGTGATGCAGGGGAAGAGAAAGAAGCATCCATTCCTATTTGTTTTCTGCAGTCATTTGGTTAAAGCCTAAGCAACATCTATATTATAACATTATAATGGTTTGATAATAATAAGAGTTTGCATTCCTGCAGCACCTTTCTTCTCCTATGGTTTGCAGACAGATCTCAGCCTCACTTTGGGGTGACTCTTCTACAAATGATGCTGAAAACAGATCTTGTCTTGCTACTAACCAAGCCTAATGAGTTTTCTCTGAGAAGGTGCCAGGTCCCCTTCCAAAGTACTTACCCTGTATCTTTTTATGATCATCTCATTTTCTTAATACAACCGCAAGATGTCAAAGGCAACAAAAGCAACCGTCTTTGCATGAACTCTCAAAAGGAGCCATTTAGGGCCCCTGCACCTCTTTTCTCTAGGTAGGCAAAAGGGTTGTGAACCATCCCAGCGGGTGGGGTGGGAGTGGTTGTTTTTACCTAACCTTTATTGAGCACTTACTTTGTGCTAGTCCGTTTATTGAGCTCTTACTTTGCGCTGTCTACACATCACCTGGTTTAATCAAAACCAGAAAAGGGTCTCTGGGCGTCCAACGTGGGCAGGATGTGATTACCAGCTGGTTGTCAAGGCAACTTAGCCACTGCAGGCCAGGCCTGAGCCAGGGGAATAGGGAAGTGGGTCCCCCCGCCTCCCCTGCAAGCAGATGAAGATTCAATCCCCAGGGCCACCCCCTGCTACCCAACACGCTTACCCTCCTGGCTCAGCGAGGGCAGAGTGGGCAGCACCTGCCTGCCCAGGTCCTGCAGGGCACGGGCGATCGTATCCAACATCTCCAATTTCCAGATGACTCCGTACTGAATCTTCGATGGGTCTCTTCTTTCTTACATGGAATGTGCACAAAAATGATTTTCCCACTCTCCAGCCCCTTCTCCAAGGAGCTTTGGATGTGCCTTAAAAATAAGAGTGACGAAAATCTTGAATTTTTTGACTCTTTTTCTTCTTTCTTAAATAAACTTAAACATTGTTTTTCGCCGTCCCTCCCCACTGCTCTGGCTGTCGGGCAGCTCCCACAGCAAGAGCCGCAGGAACTGCGCTGTCCGGCACCGAGTGAGAGTATGCAGACCCGCGCCCTCCGGACCAACGAGAGACCCAAGGAGGGATGAGATGCAGCCTCGAGGAAGGGAGGGGCACCAGGGAGAATAGGCCGGGCAGAGGGAAGGGCCGGGCAGAGGAAAGGGCCGGGCGCGTTGCTGGGACACGAGAAAGGCTCGCTCGGTTGCTAAGGCGTCAAGACTGGGATTCGACCTCACCCCCTTAGATGGGCGGCTTCCAGGTTGCCCAGGTGATTCAGAAGCTCGAGGCAGCGAGGTTGGAAGTAACTTAAAAATAAATAAATGAATAAATAAATAATTGGTTTTTACTTCTCTGACCCCGGGCAGCGAAGAAACGTGGTTAGAGTGGTAGTTTTTGTACCTTGGACAAATCTAGGAATGCCTTTCGCCCAGAGAGATGGATATTTGAGTCTCCAGATCTGTTTGAGGGTTTGAGTTTGAGCTGGAATTTGTTTCTTGGTTTGCTTTTCCCTGGACTCTCTTCCTAGGAAATGGAGAGCTGGAGAAGTGGGGAGGAGGGAATTGACTTTTTTTTAAACTACAGTCATTTCTCCCTTTTCTCTACATGTCACCAATCTCATCCTGAAGAATTGTGTGCATACTCTCCCCTCTGCTGGTAATTATCACAAGTTGAACATACCTACGCAAAACCCATCCAGGTCAAAAAATAGAATGCTAGCACACTGCACAGATCAGCACCTCATTACCCCTCCAGTCATTAGCCAGCACATACTGCAGATTCATTTTGCCTGTTGAATCTTTGGAATCATATAGTATGTATTCTTTTCTGTCTGGCTCTATTCAAATTCACATTATATTTGTGAGGTTCATCCATAGTTTCTATGGTAATAATTTCTTCATTTACACTGTTGTGTATTATTCCTTTTTATGAGTATGGCACAATTTATGCATTCCACTGTTGAAGGGCATTTGCGTTGTTCCCCTTCGAGGCTACTGGGAATAATGCTGCTGCAAACAGTCTCACAGAACAATTTTGACAGATACATGTACTCATTTCTGATGTGTATATAACTAGGAGTAGATTCATGGGTCATGAGAAATGCATATGATCAATTTTAACAGATAATGCCAGCTAATTTTTAGTGGCAATATCAGCATTATTGTTCCATATTAAGATAATGGATTATAAAAATAATTGTTTTACAATACATTAGATTTTGAATTAAATATAGTGATACTTTTAATCTCTAGAAAAGTTGTCTTCAGTTCCAGAAGATGGTGGTGGATGCTAATTTTTAGTGAATTGTAGATGGCTAAAGGAAGCTCTAAAAAGAATAAGGACAAAGACTTTTCTTCCAAGGTCTTATTTTCCTTTTGTCAAAGGTCTCTTGACAAAAGAGGCTGTGTAGATACATGTAACCCTGTGTTGACTAGAAACTTTTAATGAGCTATAAATATTATATATCCTGAAAATACATACTTTTCAGTTGCTATTAAAACTCAGGCAAACCATGTACTTCCACTGCTACAAATTTGCTCCTTGGATATATTAGCATGATACATACAAAGATATATATATATATATGCAACATTGTTTATAATGTTAATTCTTAGAATTAGCCTAAGATGACCATCATAGGGAACTGGTTAAATTGTGAATACATACATTGGAATACATTTCAAGAGTTTACTTAAAAGAAAACTGCACATTTACGTGCTGATGTTGAAAAAGTTTCAAAATATAGTAAGTAAAAACCAGTAGCAGCATAGTATTTTTATATAATGTAATCCTGTTTCCTTCAAATATAAGTACATAAGTATGCATACATATTCCTATATACTTTTGTAAACATATGGGCTATTTGAGGAAAGATACATACACAAAAATATTAACAGTGGAATTTTGGATCAGGCAAAATTTTGTATGGTGGAGGAGGCATTCCAAGAACATTTATATTCACTTTTCTCCTTTATTTACTGTTTAACAAGAGCATGAATTACTTTATAATATTTTAGATAATTTACCAAAGAGAGGAAGAGAGAGAGGTACAGGTAGAGTGTAGGGATTTATGCAAACACTGAAGGAAAAAAACAGGGCCAAAATTTTCCCAAGTATTTCAATGTACACGTACTTTTCTGCAAGCTCCAACTTGCCTTGCAAAACCCACAATGAATGGGCAGTCATTTTTACCCAAGCCCCAAGGCACACACAATATTAAGTGGCTTACATTAAAGGCAACTTGGAAAACTATTGAAAAAGAAAACATAATACTCATTATACAACACCAGAATAGAAATTTGCAATAAATAATTTAACCCACATCTATTGAGTACCTAATTTGTGCCAAGCACTTTGCTAGTTGCTAAAAGGAATACTGACACTTACCAGAAAACCCTTACAGATAAGAAGTTCATAATTCATTTTTCACCATTTTAACAAATATTTATTGCAGGAAGTTCTAAAATCAGGATTGGGTTTCAAAGTTAAAGTGTAAATTGAAAATTAGATGTGGGAAAACTACTCTAGAAATCCCTTCTTAGGAAGGGACCATATCAGAGACCCACATATGCCATCTCTCAATTTATAGACCCAATGCAGTCTTTCTCCCCTCACACTGGAGCAGATCACTTTCTTCAGGAGAGATGCAATGAAACAGTTGGCTAGAGCTTAGGAAAACAGTCTTATTCTAAAAATTCAACCAAATAGAATTGTATGTACTCAACACTGTGCCATGCTTACACTATGATATGCACTTATGAACTGAGACAGATTAAAAATATAGCAGATGTGTATCTTCTGTCCTTTGCTTACTCAAGGATTTATGCTGAAACAGACTTGCGGTAGCTTCATAGAGTGTCAACTTAGCTAAGATAGAACTACATTTTCCAGAATTCCCTTCCCTATATGATTCTAGGTTAGGGTTAGTCAAAAGAGAATGTGTGTGAGATTTGGAAGGCAGAAGTAAAGCAGCAGCCATTTGATCTGAAGCCCTAAAGGTCATTGTAGGGCCAGGCACTGACCTGCTGGCTCACCGTGTAGGCATGGGCCAGCAGCCTGGCCTGCAGCTCTGCAGCTCCTGCCAGATCTCCTCATTCTGCTTCTCTCAATCTTAGACCAGGTACATGCGCAGCAGTGTTGCCAAAGGCACTGCCTAATCCTATAAGTCCCTCACGTCACTGAGGTTGGATGTAAGGAAATACAGATGCAGGTTGCAATTTGTCCTCACAGGATCTAGTTTGCCTGTGTGTAACCACCCAATGGGTTCTTCTTGCCTACTGCCCAAATGAAGCTGATTTATCAAGATGGGGGAATTGCAATAGAGAAAGAGTTTAATACAGGTAGAGCCGGCTAAATGGAAGACTGGAGCCTTGTTATTACTCACATCAGCCTCCTTGAAAATTCAGAGGCTAGGGTTTTTTAGTTTGGTGGAAAAGGAGCTAGGGAATGGGGAATGCCAATTGGTTGGGTCAAGGATGAAATCATAGGAAGGTGAAGCTGTCGTTTTGTGCTGAGTCAGTTCCTGGTGGAGGCCACAAGACCAGATGAGCCAGTTTTTCGGTCTGGGATGTGCCAGCTAATCCATCAGAATGCTGGGTCAGAAAAATCGGCTCAAACACCAATCTTAGGTTTTACAATAGTAATGTTATCTATAGGGGCAATTGGGGGAAGTTAGCAATCTTGTGGCCTCTGGCTGCACGACTCCTAGGCCATGGTTTCTGAGCTTGTGGCTAATTTGTTGGTTTTACAAAGACCAATCTGGTCCCCATGCAAGGAGGGAGTTTGTTTCAGGGAGGGGCTGTTGTCATCTTTGTTTCAAAGTTAAACTATAAATTCCTCCCAAAGTTAGTTCAGCCTATGCCCGGGAACGAACAAGGGCAGCTTGGAGGTTAGAAGCAAGATGGAGTTCGTTAGGACAGATTTCTTTTACTGCCATAATTTTCCTATGTCAGATTTTTCTCACTGTCATAATTTTTGCAAAGGCGGTTTCACTTGTAGTTTCCAGATTGTTCTCACCAGTTCCAATCTTTCCTTATTCTTCCCCATTTCATGACCATCTTTTCTTCCTATTAGCCTTGCTGGCTTTAGGCCCTACACCAGACACAGAGGCCAACACCAGACAGAGATGACTTAACCAGCTCTTACAACTATGTAAAGGCTAGTGCTCATAATAAATTTTATATTTTCTATCACTCTTACAGGTTCTGCTTCTCTGATTGAACCTGAATGATACAGGACTGGTAGATAAAACTAAAGTATTTCAATTTAAAGTATTCTCTTTAAGTTTTACTTAGGCTTGAATCCACATAAATTATGTGTTTGTGCACTGCAACTGTATTGTAAAGATTTACCTTAGTCTGTTTTGTGTTATTATAAAGGACTACCTGAGAGACTGAGTAATTTATAAAGAAAACATATTTATTTGGTTCACAGTTAAGAATGGCTGGAAGGTTCAAGATTGGGTATCTGCATCTGGTGGGGGCCTCAGGCTGCTTCCACTCATGGCAAAAGGCCAAGGCAAAGGGGAGCCAGCTGTGCAGAGATCACTTGGTGACAGAGGAAACAAAAGACGGGTAAGGGAGATGCCAGGCTCTTTTTAACAGCCAGCTCTGAGGAATTAATAGAGTGAGCACTCACTCCATACCTAGGGAGGTCATATATCTATTCATGATTCACCCCCATGACCAAAACACCTCCCATTAAGCCTCATCTCCAACATTGGGCCAGGATCAAATTTCAGCATGAGGTTTGGAGGGGACATCAAACCATAGCATACGTTAAATGTCATGTTTGAGGCATGAAGACAGTGTAATGGGAATTCAAGGGGAGGAAGATTATATCTCTATTAGGCCATTCTTGCATTGCTATAAAAAAATACCTGAGACTGGGTAATTTATTTTAAAAAGAGGTTTAATTGGCTCATGCTTCTGCAGGCTGTACAAGCATGGTGCTGGCATCTGCCCAGCTTCTGGGGACGCCTCAGGGAGCTTTTACCCATAGTGGAAGGCAAAGCAAGAGTAGGCTTATCACATGGCGAAAGCAGGAGCAAGAGAGAGAGTGGGTGGGGGAAGGTGCCACACACTTAAACAACCAGATCTCGCAAGAACTCATTCACTACTGTGAGGATAGCACCAAGCTATGATGGATCCACCCCCATGATCCAAACCCTCTCTGCCAGGCCCTACCTTCAACATGGGGATTACAATTCAAGGTGAGATTTGGCGGGGATAGATATTCAAACTATATCAGCTTCTAACTGGGATGATTGGCCTGAATGCTAAACAAAGAAGCTTACATTGTATTGGGAAGCTGTGGATAATTCCTGAAGGCCTTGAATAAGAGAATGACCCAATCACCACTATATTCTTCTGTATTACATTAAAAAGAAGTTTGAATTTCATTACATGTTATAAGTAATCCATATGTCAGATAACAACTAATCAGAGAAATGTCTCAGAGAGATAGGGGAAAGCTACCAAATAACTAAAAGGATAACCACAGGAAGGCTGGCTACGGAATGATTAATGTGGTTGAGTGACAGCCATTTAGAAGCTATTGACAGATGAAACTGCAAAGATGCGTTCACTTTCTTACAACACAAATGAAAAAAAGTAAATTAGCTAAGGTGATAAATGAGATTACCTTGACATTAAGCTGTGGAATGATCTCCCAAAGAAAAAATATAGAAAACTCATCAAGTCAGACTATCTGAAAATAGACCATTTCAAGTAGGAGTTAACACACTATCGTTATTCTACCTGGACTCTTTGCAGAATAAAAGTCATACAATAGGGCTTTCTCATGTTTAATAGATGTTGTCTCAATGAATAATAAATATGATAATGATACCCGTGTATATAACATTATCTATTTATGAAAAGAAGAGAAAGTTAATATTTAAGCTGTACTCATCTGACCTACACCTCTTATAAACACTTTGCACCTTTTGTCCATTTTACTGAATTCGGCAGTTGGAAATCTGAGCTCATGTCTAGTATTAACATAATAGGTTTGTGTTTATAACTGAATAAAATCTTAATATTTCTGAGCCTGTTTGTTGTTAAAATAGTAATAATGACTGTAAATGTTAACAGAGTATATCCCAGTAAACTTAAAGAAATAATGATAAAAGTAAAAATAGGAAAAAAAAGCTCTTTGGCTTCCAAAAATTATAAACCTGCAGATTCTTGCCCCATTTTACCATAAGATGATACCACTTTACATAGGCAAAACCAAATGTATATCCTATAAACAAAAGAATACCTCTTGACTATTTTTTAAAATGGAGACTACTGATAAATAAATTTTGAGAAATTGTAAAATAAGTGACTTTAGGCAATGTATGGTAAGTTGGTCAGCCAATTCACTTCACACAATATACAAAAATTAACTTAAAATAGTTCATAGACCTAAATCTAAAGGTAAAAGATATAAAAGTTCTAGAATATTACATAAGAGAAAAATCTTGTGATCTTGAGGTTAAGCAAATATTTAAGACATAAAGCATTAATCATAAAAGTTAAAAACTTGATAAGTTGGACTTTATCAAAATACAAAACTTTTGCTCTTTAAAGGCATCATTAAGAAATGAAAAGAAAAGTCACAGAATAGTAGAAAATATTCACACTACAAATACGTGACAACTGGTATACAAAATGTATTTTTAAAATCTCTCAAAGCTCAATAATAAGACAATTCAATTTCTTTAATGGACAAAATATTTGAACATACATTTTATAAAAGCAGATGTATAAATGGCCAGTAAGGAGATGGAAAGGTTTTCAACATGGTTAGTCATTAGGAAAACACATATTAAAACCACAATGAGACAACACTACATTAGGATGGCTACAATTAAAAAGACTGATAATACCAAATGTTAGTGAAGATGTGGAACAATTGGAGCTTACACTCTCAAGGTGTGAATGTAAAGTAGTTCAAAAAACTGGCAGTTTCTTATAAAGTTAAACATACACCTACCGTATGACCAGCCATCCTAGTTCTAAGCATTCAACCTGTAGAAATAAAAAGTCTGTGTTCACACAAAGTGTTAAATGCAAATATTCATAGCAGCCTTATTCACAGTAGCCAAAAATATAAAACAGCCCATATGTCCATCAAATGGAAAATGGATAAACAAGTAGTAGTATATCCATACAAAGTAACACTACTTAGTAATAAAAAGGAATGAACTACTGACATAGGTAATAACATGGATGAACCTCAGAATCATCATGCTGGCTGATAAAAACAAGATACAAAGAATACATACTGTGTGGTTTCATTTATATAAATTCTAGAAAATGCAAACTAATTTATAGTGAGTCCAGCAAATCAGTGATTGGCTGGGGCCAAGATCAGAAGGAGAAATGAACTGCAAAGGGGGCATGGGAAATATTTTGGGGGGTAATGGATATACTCTGTATCTTGAATGTGGTAGTGATTTCACAGGAGTCTACAGCTGTCAAAATTCATCAAAGTGTGCACTCTAAATGGGTGCAACTTATTGTATGTATCCTGATGAGGATTTTTTTTTTAAGAAGCAACCCAGAATTCTAGGAAAGCAAACTTAAAAGCTTAATAAAGGCAAACTTAAATAAAATTTAGTTAATTCATAAGTTGACTAAAAAGTAAAGAACTTACTTGAGGATTTTAACAGTAGACAGAAAACACCATATGTCAAGATGAATGAACTTAATGAAATTATCCAAATTGAACCTCAAAAAGGAAGACGGTAAAAAGAACCTCACACAGTAAGAAATGTGAAATATATGAAGTTCCAGGAAGAGAAGACAGAATAAGAAAGAAGTAATCATTTGAGAAAAATGGCTGATAATTTTCCAAATTGATGAAAAGTATTAACAAAATCTTCAAGAAGCTTAGCAAGTCCCAAATAGGATAAATACAATGGAAATGACACCTAGGTACATAAAAGTCAAACTTATTAAACCAAATATTTTAAAAAACAACCTTAAAAGCAACTAGAGAAAAAAGACAATCACAAGAAATGCCACTGACATCATAATTAAAACATCAAAGTGCAAGACTGTATGTAATGATAACTTTAAAGTACTGAAAGAAAAAACTGCCAAACTTTTACTTTATACTCATGAAAAAATATTTTTCTTTTTCTTTTTTTTTTTTCTTGAGAGGAGTCTCGCTCTTTCGCCCAGGCTGGAGTGCAGTGGCGCGACCTGGGCTCACTGCAAGCTCCGCCTCCAGGGTTCACGCCATTCTCCTGCCTGAGCCTCCCGAGTAGCTGGGACTACAGGCGCCCACCACCACGCCCGGCTAATTTTTTGTATTTTTAGTAGAGACGGGGTTTCACCATATTAGCCAGGATGGTCTCAATCTCCTGACCTCGTGATCCGCCTGCCTTGGCCTCCCAAAGTGCTGGGATTACAGGCATGAGCCACCGCACCCGGCCAGGAAAAAATATTTGTCAAAGTCAAGAACAAAGTTTTAAAAATTTATCAGGCAAATAAAATCTAAGAAAAAAGCAGAGGATGTTCTTCGGATTGAAGGAAAATGATCCCAGATAGAATATGAAAGTGGAAAAAAGAATGAACAGCTCTAGGGAAGTTAAATTAATAGATAAAAATAAAACAAAATTGGCATTGAGAGCAATAATAATAACTATATCATCCAAAGTTTTAACATGTAGAGATAAAATATATAACAAGAAAATCAGAATAAGGCATCAGGCAACAAAGGAATCGCTGAGAGATGGGAAACACATGAGGTAAATCCTACAATTGCCCCAGCTTACTGCCTGGAGAAAATTTTCAGGCTGCAATGCAGGGATGGGGGAAAAGCACAAACCCACAGAGAGAGAGAAAGAGAGAGAAAGTTCCAGAGATCTTCAGAGGGTCCCCTAAAGTATTCAGTTGAGTACTGATTTGTACATGCATGTGAGAAAGCTACCCATGGCCAGAGAAAAGAACTATCCAAAAGAATCAGAGGGAACAGTGTCCACAGATCACAGAGATCCAGGAAGAGTACCTTTTCCCAACAGCCAAAGTAGAAAACCTCATAATTCATGGGGTGTTGGGTAGGAGTATAAAGAATAGTCTTGGCTCAGTAGTGGGGAAAATTAACCTTAGACTAAATACTGCTTCATTTCTTCCCAATAAAGCTAGAAGGAAGACCTAAAACTTCCTTTTAGCCAACCTGTTTTAAAGTAACTTAACTGCATCCCAAAAGCAAGTTCAGTAATATTTACAGGAATATGAAAGTATCAAGAACCAAACAAGGTAAAATTCAAAATGTCTGATCCAACAAAAAATTACCAGACATGCAAGGAAGCAAGAAAGTATGATCCATAATGAGGAAAAAAAATCATTCAATTTAAAAGTGACCCAGAAATGACACAAATAATAGAATTAGTAGACAAGAACACTAAAACAGTTATTAGTAGTTAATATGTTCAAGAAGCAAAAATAAAAGATGAAACATGTTAAGTAGCAACATTGGAGATATTAAAAACAAAGAACTTCCAGAGATTAAAACTACAATGCCTGAGATGAAAAAAATACATTGGATGGGATTAGTGTCAGAAGAAAGGTTGGTGAACTTAAAGACGTGGTAAAAAAAAATCCATAATGAACTACAGAGAGAAAAACTACTGAAAAAAAAAAGAACAGAATATCAGTTACCTGTGGGACAACTATAAGAAGACAAATATAGCCCAGGCACAGTGGCTCATGCCTGTAATCCCAGCACTTTGGGAGGCCGAGGTGGGCGGATTACGAGGTCAGGAGTTTGAGACTAGACTTGCCAACATGGTGAAACCCCGTCTCTACTAAAAATACAAAAATTAGCCAGGTGTGGTGGTACGCACCTGTAATCCCAGCTGCTTGGGAGGCTGAGGCAGGAGAATCGCTTGAACCCAGGAGGTGGAGGTTGCAGTGAGCCAAGATCATGCCATTCCACTCCAGCCTGGGCAATAGAGTGGGACTCCATCTCAAAAAAAAGACAAATGTACATACAATTCAAGTCCCTGCATGAGGAGAGAAACTTGCAGACAGAAAAAGAATTTAAAGAAATAATTACCAAAATTTTTCACAAGATAGGTGGTGATAAATATGTATACTATAAACCCTGTAGTTAACAACTAAAGTAATACAACAAAGACTTAGAGCAAATAAGCCAACAAAGAAGATAAAATGAAGTCATAAACATATACTCAGTTCAAAACAAGACAGCAAAAGAGGACAAAGAGAACAAAAACCAGATAAGACAAATAAAAAACAGATAGCAAGATGGTAGATTTAAACCCAATCATATCAATGTTAATGATATATAAATTGCCTAAATGTTATATAAATGGTCTCATAAATGGTCTAAATACCCCAACTAAAAGTCAGAGGTTGTTTAATTGGTTAAAATGCATAACATAACTATATACTGCCTATAAGAAATACATTTTAAATATAAATAAATGGATTAAAACTCAAGGGGTGATAACAAATATACCACGCTGACATTAACCAAAAGAAAACTGGCGTGGCTATATTAATATCAGACAAATTAGACTTCAGAGCAAAGACTGTTACCAGAGATAAACAGTGTCATTTCATAATAATAAAAGGTTTCAATTCATCGAAAACATAAAAAGTATAAACAATTATTCTCCTAATAACTGAGCCTCAAAAATACATAAAGTAAAATCTAATAAGGATAAGTTTGAGGATTAACAATTTTATTTTTTTTTGAGACGGAGTCTTGCTGTGTCACCCAGGCTGGAGTGCAGTGGCGTGATCTCAGCTTGCTGCAACCTCCAACCGCCAGGTTCAAGTGATTCTCCTGCCTCAGCCTGCCGAGTAGCTGGGACTATAGGTGCATGCCACCATGCTCAGCTAATTTTTTGTATTTTTAGTAGAGATGGTGTTTCACCATGTTAGCCAGGATGGTCTTGATCTCCTGACCTCGTGATCTGCCTGCCTCAGCCTCCCACAGTGCTGGGATTACAGGTGTGAGCCACGGCGCCTGGCCAAACAATTTTTAACTTTCTTTTTTTTTTTTTGAGACAGAGTCTCGCTCTGTCTCCCAGGATGGAGTACTGTGGCACAATCTCAGCTCACTGCAACCTCTGCCTCCCAGGTTACAGTGATTCTCCTGCCTCAGCTTCCTGAGTAGCTGGGAATACAGGCATGCACCACCACGTCCAGCTAATTTTTATATTTTTAGTAGAGATGGGGTTTCACCATATTGACCAGGCTGGTCTCAAACTCCTGACCTCAAGTGATCTGCCTGCTTCTGTCTCCCAAAGTGTTGGGATTACAGGTGTGAGCCACTGCACCTGACAGTTTTTAACTTTCTTAATGCAAAGACATATCTATAGCTTATTATTTTATATAAACTTTACATTTATTAAGATATACTAATAACTTTTATCTTGACCAAGGAAATGAGCCATTGAAAATTACTAAGTTGACCAGGCACGGTGGCTCACACCTGTAATCCCAGCACTTTGGGAGGTTGAGAAGGGTGGATCACTGGAGGTCAGGAGTTTGAGACTAGCCTGGCCAACATGGCGAAGCCCCATCTCTACTAAAAATACAAAAATTAGCCAGTCATGGTGGCTCACGCCTGTAATCCCAGCTACTTGGGAGGCTGAGGCAGGAGAATTGCTTGAACCCAGGAGGCAGAGGTTGCAGTGAGCCAACATCATGCCACCACACTACAGCCTGGGTGACAGAGCAAGACTCTGTCTCAGAAAAAGAGAAAATGACTAATTTTTTTTTTTTTTGAGGGGGATGAGTTCCTTTTTTTTTTTTAAATTTTTTATTTTATTATACTTTACGTGCTAGGGTACATGTGCACAACGTGCAGGTTTGTTACATATTTATACATGTGCCATGTTGGTGTGCTACACACATTAACTCTTCATTTACATGAGGTATTTCTCCTAATGCTATCCCTCCCTGCTGCCCCCACCCCATGACAGGCCCCGGTGTGTGATGTTCCCCACCCTGTGTCCAAGTGTTCTCATTGTTGTATTCCCACCCATGAGTGAGAACATGCGGTGTTTGGTTTTCTGTCCTTGTGATAGTTTGCTCAGAATGATGGTTTCCAGCTTCATCCGTGTCCCTGCAAAGGACATGAACTCGTCCTTTTTTATGGCTGCATAGTATGCCATGGTGTATATGTGCCACATTTTCTTAATCCAGTCTATCATTGATGGACATTTGGGTTGGTTCCAAGTTTTTGCTATTGTGAATAGTGCCGCAAAAACATACGTGTGCATGTGTCTTTATAGTAGCATGATTTATAATCCTTTGGGTATATACCCAGTAATGGGATCACTGGGTCAAATGGTATTTCTAGTTCTAGATCCTTGAGGAATCGCCACACTGACTTCCACAATGGTTGAACTAGTTTACAGTCCCACCAACAGTGTCAAAGTGTTCTTATTTCTCCACATCCTCTCCAGCATCTGTTGTTTCCTGACTTTTTAATGATCGCCATTCTAACTGTTGTGAAATGGTATCTCATTGTGGTTTTGATTTGCCCTTCTCTGATGGCCACTGATGATGAGCATTTTTTACTGTGTCTGTTGGCTGCATAAATGTCTTCTTTTGAGAAATGTCTGTTCATATCCTTTGCCCACTTTTTGATGGGGCTGTTTGATTTTTTCTTGTAAATTTGTTTAAGTTCTTTGTAGATTCTGGATATTAGCCCTTTGTCAGATGGGTAGATTGCAAAAGTTTTCTCCCATTTGGTAGGTTGCCTGTTCACTCTGATGGTAGTTTCTTTTGCTGTGTGGAAGCTCTTTGGTTTAATTAGTTCCCCTTTGTCAATTTTGGCTTTTGTTGCCATTGCTTTTGGTGTTTTAGTCATGAATTCCTTGCCCATGCCTATGTCCTGAATGGTATTACCTAGGTTTTCTTCTAGGGGTTTTATGGTTTTAGGTCTAACATTTAAGTCTTTAATCCATCTTGAATTAATTTTTGTATAAGGTGTAAGGAAGGGATCCAGTTTCAGCTTTGTACATATGGCTAGCCAGTTTTCCGAGCACTATTTATTAAATAGGGAATCCTTTCCCCATTTCTTGTTTTTGTCAGGTTTGTCAAAGATCAGATGGTTGTGGATGTGTGGTATTATTTCTGAGGGCTCTGCTCTGTTCCATTGGTCTATATCTCTGTTTTGGTTCCAGTACCATGCTGTTTTGGTTACTGTAGCCTTCTAATACAGTTTGAAGTCAGGTAGTGTGATGCCTCCAGCTTTGTTCTTTTTGCTTAGGATTGTCTTGGCAATGCAGGCTCTTTTTTGGTTCCATATGAACTTTAAAGTGTTTTTTTCCAATTGTGTGAAGAAAGTCATTGGTATCTTGATGGGGATGGCATTGAATCTATAAATTATCTTGGGCAGTGTGGCCATTTTCACGATATTGATTCTTCCTATCCATGAGCATGGAATGTTCTTCCACTTGTTTGTGTCCTCTTTTATTTTGTTGAGCAGTGGTTTGTAGTTCTCCTTAAAGAGGTACCTCACGTCTCTTGTAAGTTGGATTCCTAGGTATTTTATTCTCTTTGAAGAAATTGTGAATGTGAGTTCACTCATAATTTGGCTCTCTGTTTGTCTGTTACTGATGTATAGGAATGCTTGTGATTTTTGCACATTTTGTATCCTGAGACTTTGCTGAAGTTGCTTAACAGCTTAAGGAGATTTTGGGCTGAGACGATGGGGTTTTCTAAATATGCAATGTTGTCTGCAAACAGGGACAATTTGACTTCGTCTTTTCCTAACTGAATACCCTTTATTTCTTTGTCCTGCCTGATTGCCCTGGCCAGAATTTCCAACACTATGTTGAATAGGAGTGGTGAGAGAAGGCATGCCTGTCTTGTGCCAGTTTTCAAAGGGAATGCTTCCAGTTTTTGCCCATTCAGTATGATATTGGCTGTCGGTTTGTCATAAATAGCTCTTACTATTTTGGGATAACGTCCCATCAGTACCAAGTTTATTGGGAGTTTTTAGCATGAAGAGTTGTTGAATTTTGTCAAAGGCCTTTTCTGCATCTATTGAGATAATCATGTGGTTTTTGTCTTTGGTTCTGTTTATATGATGGATTACATTTATTGATTTGCATATGTTGAACCAGCCTTGCATCCCAGGGATGAAGCCAACTTGATCATGGTAGATAAGCTTTTTGATGTGCTGCTGGATTCAGTTTGCCAGTATTTTATTGAGGATTTTTGCATCGATGTTCCTCAGGGATACTGGTCTAAAATTCTCTTCTTTTGTTGTGTCTCTGCCTGGCTTTGGTATCAGGATGATGCTGGCCTCATAAAATGAGTTAGGGAGGATTCCCTCTTTTTCTATTGCTTGGAATAGTTTCAGAAGGAATGGTACCAGCTCCTCTTTGTATCTCTAGTAGAATTCGACTGTGAATCCATCTGGTCGTGCACTTTTTTTGGTTGGTAAGCTATTAATTATTGCCTCAATTTCAGAGCCTGTTATTGGTCTATTCAGGGGTTCAACTTCTTCCTGGTTTAGTCTTGGGAGGGTGTATGTGGAAAATGACTAAGTTTGTGCTGACATAAACAAAGCAAATTACTTCCATATGTTTGTTTTTAAAAAAAAAAAAAAAACTTTCCTGCAAAGAAATGCCAGGTTTATATGGCTTTAATGCTAAATTCTTACAAATAATTCAAGAACAAATAATACTGGATTTACACAAACTATTCCAGACAATTAAAAAAGAAGAGACACGTCTGAACTCACTTTTTAAGACTGACAAAACATTGATAACAAAATATGATAGTACAAATAAGGAAATTTATAGTCTAGAATCTCTCTTGAACATAGATGTAAAAATCCTAACAAAATATCGATAAATTGGCAGGGTGTAGTGGCTCATATCTGTAATCCCAGCACTTTGGGAAGTCAAAAGTGAGAGGATTACTTGAGCCCATGAGTTTGAGACCAGCCTGGGCAACATAGTGAGATTCTGTCTCTAAAAAATGTGTTTACATTGGTGGCATGCATCTGTAGGCCTAGCTACTCAGGAGGCTGATGTGGGAGGATCAGTTGAGCCCAGGAGTATGAGGTTACAGTGAGCTATGATCACACCACTGCACTCCAGCCTGGGTGACAGAGCAAGACCCTATCTCAAAACAAAACAAAACAAAAATCAATAAATGGGATTCAGGAATATAAAAAAATAATAATATACCATAACAAAGAAGGATGTACTCCAGGAATAAAAGGTTGATTTAACATTTAAAAATTCTGTCATTATAGGGCCGGGTGCGGAAGTGGCTCACGCCTGTAATCCCAGCACTTTGGGAGGCCGAGGCGGGTGGATCACGAGGTCAGGAGATCGAGACCATCCTGGCTAACAGGTGAAACCCCGTCTCTACTAAAAATACAGAAAAATTAGCCGGGCGTAGTGGCGGGCGGCTGTAGTCCCAGCTACTTGGGAGGCTGAGGCAGGAGAATGGCGTGAACCTGGGAGGCGGAGCTTGCAGTGAGCTGAGATTGCGCCACTGCACTCCAGCCTGGGCGACAGAGCGAGACTCCGTCTCAAAAAAAAAAAAAAAATTCTGTCATTATAATTCACCACATTAACAGAATAATATTGGAAGAAGGGGCAGAATAAAATCATCTTAATAAGTGAAGAAAACGAATTTGATAAAGCTGAACATGCATTGATGATTTTAGAAAAAAATCCTCAACAAAGGAGAAATTGAATAAAACATCCTTAATCTCAAAGGGTTATCTAGTAATAAAACCCCGTAGCTGTGTCATTATCAATGGTTAACGTTTTCTCCCCAAAGTCAAGAATAAGATGGGGATCTCTACTACCACAACTGTTATTCATCATTATGCTGTAGGCCCAAGACAGTTCTATAAGACAAGAAAGAGAAATAGAAGGTATAAAGATCAAAAACAAAAAAGTAAAACTATCTTCATTTATGTATTACATGATTGTGAAGACAGAAAATCTGTAACTATACAAACTATTAGAATTAATTTGGCAAGCTCTCTGGATACGAAGTCAACACATGAAAACCAAGTATATTTCTATATACTATCAAGAAATGATCAGAAAATGAAATATTCTAAAATGTAATTTATAGTAACATTAAAAAATCAAATATTTAGGAACAAATTGAAGAAGAGTTCCACAAGGCTAATAGTGAAAACTACAAAATATTCCTGAGAGAAATTAAAAGTGACCTAAATAAATGAAGAGCTATATCATGTGCATGAATCAAAAGATGCAAAATTGATGTCAGTTTCCCCCAATTTGATAAGTAGATTCAATGTAAACCCAATCTATAAAAACCCACACGAAATATTTGGTCTACATCAACAGGATAAATCTTAAATTTATATGGAAATGCAAAGAACCTAAAATAGCCAAGAATAATCTTCAAGAAGAATAAAGTTGAAAACTTTACTATCAGAGTTCGAGACTAACTATACAGCGGCAGTAATTGAGACAATGTGATATTGGTGCAAGGATAGGCAAATAGGCCAATGTAACAAAACAGAGTCCAGAAATACCCTCTACATATACATTCATTTAGTTTATAACAAAGGTGTTACTACAATTCAATGGGGAAATGATAGTGTTTTTATTAAATGGTACTTCAACAACTGTATATCCATATGGGAAAGAAAATAAACTGTAACTCACAACAAATCCAAAACTTAATTCAAGGTGGATCATATTCTCAATTTAGAATTTAGAAGAAAACAGAATAACTTCACAACTTTGGGGTAGACAATGATTTCTTAAACATGACAGAAAAAGCAGTAACCTTAAGAGACAAAATTGATAAACTTGACTTCATTAAAATTGAGAACCTCTATTATCAAAATACATTAGCAGGAAATTGAATAGGCAATTACAAAGTAGGAGAATATATTTGCAATACTTACATCTGTTAAAGGATTATATACATAAATAACTCTACAGATCAATAAGAAAGCTTTCTAAATGGGCAAAACACTTGAACAGGCACTCTTCAGAAAAGAAAGATAAACAAACATCTACCTTATGATGCAGCAATTCTATTCCTAAGTATATACCCCCTAAAATAACATACCAAGTACATATGTCTGTAAAAACTTTTACAAGAATATTTAAAGCGGCTTTATACTTAATAACTAAAACTTGGCAACAACCTAAACATCCACTAGCAGGTGAATGTATAAACAAATTGTTATTTATTCATACAATGGAATATAACACAACAATAAAAAAAAACTACCACTGATATACAGAACATAGATAAATCTCCAAAATATTATGGTGAGCAAAAGAAGACAGACATAAAAGTACAAACTGTATGATTGCATTTATGTGAAGCTCAAGATCCAGCAACTAACCTATTTGATAGAAGCCAGAATATTTATCTCTGGAAAGTAGAGTATTGACTGGGAGTTATTACAAGAGAGCTTCCTTGGGGGCTAAAACAATGTTCTATATCTTGATATAATTGGTGGTTACAAAAGTGTATGCATTTGTAAAAATACATACATCCTTAAGATTTATTTATTTTACTGTGTGTAAATTAAACTCGAATTTTAAGAGTATAGACTGGCAGTTTACATACTATATATATATTTTTTTTCTAGACAGAGTCTCGCTCTGTCACCCAGGCTGGAGTACAGTGGCACGATCTCGGCTCACTGCAGGCTCCGCCCCCCGGGTTCACGCCATTCTCCTGCCTCAGCCTCCTGAGTAGCTGGGACCACAGGCGCCCGCTACTACGCCTAGCTAAGTTTTTGTATTTTTTTTTTTTTAGTAGAGATGGGGTTTCACCGAGTTAGCGAGCATTATCTCAATCTCCTGACCTCGTGATCCGCCCGCCTCGGCCTCCCAAAGTGCTGGGATTACAGGCGTGAGCCACTGCATCTAGCCCAGTTTATATACTATTTGGCACGTTCCATGCACAGGCTTTGTGCAGCATGCTCTTTGGTATCACGATATTCAAAATGTAAACCTTCTTAATCCTATCTAGGGACAAAATATAGCATAGTGGCTAAGAGTTTGGGTCTAAGAGTCAATTATTCTTGACAAAAATTTGTTGAGCTCCTTATTATGTGCCAGGCTCTGGTCTGGATAGTGTAGTAATAAGCAGCGAACACAACCAGGAGCCTGCCCTAACAGAGATCACAGTCTAGGAGGAGATACAGACAATACAAATATAAATAATATAATAATGTTACAAAGAAAAATAAGGCAGGATAATTGGATGCACAGTGAGGTGTCTATTTCAGATGGATTAATGTGGCTTCTCTAAGATGACATTTGAGCAGAGACCTGAATGATGTGAAGAAGCCAGCCATGAGAATCTTTAGTGGAAAACTAAACCCTAGGCCTTTAATTTTGCTATTCTGGAAACCCTGAGCAGGCTATTCGATTTCTCTGTGTCTCTGTTTCACCATCCATAAAATGTTTATTATTTCCAGATTGTATTAAGGATTAAGTGAGATATATGTAAAGTGCCAACACAGTATGTAACATATCATAAGGATACAATACATAATTATTGCGTAAATCATGGAATAAGATGCAAACAGAATGCATCAGTGTTATAGGGTAGGAGCTTTTGCTTATTCTTTTTTTTTTTTTTTTTTTTTTGAGATGGAGTCTCACCGTGTTGCCCAGGCTGGAGTGCAGTGGCACAAACTTGGCTCACTGCAACCTTCACCTCCTGGGTTCAAGCCATTCCCCTGCCTCAGCCTCCCAAGTAGCTGAGATTACAGGCACCTGCCATCACAGCCTGCTAATTTTTGTATTTTTAGTAGAGACTGGGTTTCACCATGTTGGCCAGGTTGGTCTCGGACTCCTGACCTCACATGATCCGCCCGCCTCGGCCTCCCAAAGTGCTGAGATTACAGGCATGAGCCCCCGTGCCTGGACACTTTTGCTTATTCTTCTGTATAAATAGAGTAAGTGTTCCATAAGCATTTGAGGGTCAGTGTATTTAACGTAATACCAGTTTTGCAATGCATCAGTTTCAATACACCTCTAGCACAGAAAAGGACAAGAAAATGGGGAAGCTAAAGAGCAAGGACTGGCTAAGGAAAACTGAGTATTCTGAGGGACAGAATCAGAGTCGTTACCCTAAACAGACGGCCCACCTTTCCAAGGTCAGGTCATATGATGCAGAATTGAGACAATCCCAATAACAAGCTAAACAATTGAATAGCCATAGTTTAATCCAAATCTGTTTGTACATTTTTCACACCTTTGTTCATTCTGTTTCCTCCACCTGAAATACTGTCCATTCCCAGCCTACCACCTGTGATTCCTAGAAGGCAATGTGGTTTCTCAAGCCTGCTTCTTGTGGTTCTTTCTTAAATTGGAATTCCCCTCCCAATCTCTATCCTGTCCTTGGGTGCAAGCCTCAGCTGTTGTAAGGACGCCCTCCCCTGCCTGTCTGTACAGCTAGGTTAGGCTTCCCTCATCTGGGCTTGCATTTCCCCAGTATTTCTTGAATCATTGTTAAGTAAAAGAGCTTCGTAAACATGCAAGTGTTTGGGAACGTCCTCAGGATCCTTGTCCTCCATGCTATACATAAAGCACCATCTGGTGGTGAAAGAAGATGACTATACTTCTAGGTCACCAAGATGTGTTTTCTGTTTTCTGAGCTTTCAGAGAGCTTTTAAAATCATGTTAGAGGAAAAAAGCCATGCTGACTTGCATAGAGATGTACCTACTGCCAAAGAACAGTTTTTCTTGAGTGAATGTTTCCTGCTTTCTTGCTCACTTCCATTTTCTTCCACTCTCCTCCCTGTTTCCTTCCATCCTTATTTCTCAATTTCTTTCTCCTACATTTCAATTGGCCCACTGAAAACACAGTTCTGGCCAGGAGCAGTGGCTCACGCCTGTAATCCCAGCACTTTGGGAGGCTGAGGCGGGTGGATCACTTGAAGTCAGGAGTTTGAGACCAGCCTGGCCAGCATGGTGAAACCCTGTCTCTACTAAAAATACAAAAATTAGCCTGGCGTGGTGGCGTGCACCTGTAGTCCCAGCTACTTGGGAGGCTGAGGCAGGAGAACGGCTTGAACCCAGGAGGTGGAGATTGTGGTGAGCTGAGATCGTGCCATTGCACTCCAGCCTGGGTGACAGAGCTAGATTCCACCTCGAAAGAAAAAAACAGTTCTGGTTGGCATTTGTTTTGTTTTGGCTGCCCTAAGAGCCTCCACATTTCCTTTTGGAATTCACAGATCTACATTGTGTGTAATCTTAGTGGGGCTGCCATTCCTGGTGACTACTTTCCATTACCAAAGCCGAAGGAAACAGATCCTTGGCCTCCTTGACTCTGCAGGACCAGGGGCCAGTTATGTGACCCAATATCAGTCATCAGATGCTCTTTCTGGGGCTCAGACTGTTGAGCTGTTGACAGGCAGACAGCAGGAAAATGTGGAAGTTATTTCCACAGGGATGGTATGCACTTTTCACTACCTTGCTTTAAGAAAATTGCCTGGGTTCCTAATGGCCAATCCCCCAGATCCCTCTTGATTCCTGCCCATTTCCAGGTCTGATTGCCCTAGCTCCCATCACTCTGAGCATCCCAACAGTCTTCCAATAATTTCCTTCTGCTTAAGTTAGTCCAAATCAATAGCTGTGGCCTTGTCTGCTTACAAGTTTATAAAACAACTAAACATCCAACTAGTGTGGTGGCAAAAAAGGAGACTTATCCACCCTTCCACCCCATTATCAGAGAATAAACTTGAGGATTAAAGAGAAACATTTAAATCCTAGCTTTAGTTAACCAGGTTGCTTAAGTAGAGCCATGTGCTGTTAATGTGAGGGTCCTTTGAAATGAAAACCAGAAAAAGAAATGGACAAATGTCAATAGGAAGATTAGACATTTCTAATGTAGATTAGATTGCAGAATGATGGAATGAAAATTAATCCTCAATTAATCCTCATAATGGCACATTGATTTGTGGTACTTTAGGGGGAAACCAGCTGCAGCTGGAAAGCACTCAGTGGATTCCCTCTGTTCTTCAGTCTTTACAGAATCTCTCTCCCTGAAGAGACAAATGGAGACAAAAAAGCAGAAAGAATACATGTGTATATCCAGTGGGTATATTAAGCAAGAAAATCTATGAAATGCATAAGAAACTAGGGGCTGAAACTTTATTCTGAGGGCTAAAGGGTGGCTTATCTAAAAGAAACGGAGAATTGCTCCTGAGATAGCCTGTCATCTGATGGCTTATGAGGTGAGGTTCTGCCCTCCTCTTGCTTAGAGGTGGGGAGAGACTAGACCAAAAGCTGAATGCTTGATCTCTGCCTGTGGACTCCAAGTGACTCAGGAACGTTCACTTGACTCTTTAGTAAAGAACAGCTTGAAGCTCTATAAAGATCTAGTTTGTACACAGAGAAAATAACCTATTTGGACCAGGGAAGCAGAACCCCACTCCATATGGCTGCTGACTGGCCTCCCCCTCACTGTGGCTCACTATAGAGGAGAAGTATCAGTAGCTGGAGAGATTGTAAGGCTGATTCCCTTTCTAACTCCCTGGGCTATCCCTTTCTCAGAAATATAGAGACAATGTCAACGAAAGAGTTGACGCTAGAAAATGAGTAGCACATACCCAAGGGCATACTCCGTCACTGTGTCAGAGGCGTTTTAACCAGAGCGACTCCATTTTGAGTGAGGGCTAGGAAAATAAGACTGGGACTTGCCGGGCTGCATTCTCAGAAAATGAGGCATTCCTAGCCTCTAAATGTTTACGGTTAAGGGAACAAATTAATAATGTTTCCTAAACAGACCCAGACTTGGGAGTGTCCAGACATCCTGATATCTGGAGAACAAAGGCATTCCTGATTTTGCTTTAAAGATAATAGTATCAATTCTTGCAAAATATAGTAATTAAGAAAATTAATCCTTTATCACAAACCCTTGTAGCAGAGCACATCTCCCCATATATACAAGCATTGTACCTAGAGCGGATACATTCCTCCTCTTACTTTCAGGAACGTCCTACTCTATCAGTGGAGTAGCTGTTCTTTCACCACTTTATTTTCTTAATAAACCTGCTTTTACTTTGCACTGTGGACTCGCCCTGAATTCTTTCTTGCATGATATCCAAGAACCCTCTCTTGGGGTCTGGATCGGGACCCCTCTCCTGTAACAACTGGTCCTCACTTCAGTGCTTTATTGGACTGCTTTTGTTATTTGAGGCTTGAGGGTGTTAGCAAAAAAAAGTCCAACTCTGTAAAATATTTGACGTGGTTTATTCTAAGACAAATATGAGTGTCATGGCCTGTGACACAGCCTCAGGAGGTCCTGAGAACATGTGTGCCCAAGGTGGTTGGATTATAGCTTGGTTTTATACATTTTAGAGCGACAGAAGTTATAGGCAAAGACGTAAATCAGTACACGTAAAGTATAAAAGGCAGGCTATCTCAAAGCAGGGAGTGGGGGATGTGAGTGGAGGGGTGCTTCCAGGTCATAGATGCATTCAAAGATTTTCTGATTGACGGTTAAAAGGATTAAGCTTTGCTTGAGAAATGGAAGTCGACATAAAGAAATGCTTAAGATAAGGGGGGTTGTGGAAGCCAAGTTTCTTTTTATTTATTTATCTTTATTCATTTTTTTTTTTGAGACAAAGTCTCTCTCTGTTGACCAAGCTGGAGTGCAGTGGTGCAATCTCGGCTCACTACAACCTCCGCCTCCCAGGTTCAAGTGATTCTCCTGCCTCAGCCTCCCAAGTAGCTGGAACTCCAGGCACGCACCACCATGCCTGGCTAATTTTTGTATTTTTTAGTAGAGACAGGGTTTCACTATGTTGGCCAGACTGGTCTTGAGCTCCTGACCTCGTGATCAGCCTGCTTTGGCCTCCCAAAGTGCTGGGATTATAAGCATGAGCTACCTCACCACCTGGAAGCCAAGGTTCTTGTTATGTAGATGAAGCCTTTAAGTAACAGGCTTCTGGGAGAATAGATAATAAATGTCTATCACGCCGGGCACGGTGGCTCATGCTTGTAATCCCAGCACTTTGGGAGGCTGAGGTGGGCGGATCACGAGGTCAGGAGATCGAGACCACGGTGAAACCCCGTCTCTACTAAAAATACAAAAAATTAGCCGGGCGTGGTGGCGGGCGCCTGTGGTCCCAGTTACTAGGGAGGCTGAGGCAGGAGAATGGCGTGAACCCGGGAGGCGGAGCTTGCAGTGAGCCGAGATTGCGCCACTGCACTCCAGCCTGGGCGAAAGAGCGAGACTCCATCTCAAAAAAATAAAATAAAATAAATGTCTATCAGACCTTAAAAGGTATTAAATCTCTCCTGGATTACGAAAAGACTTGTACAGAGAAGGGGATTCTCTAAAAAATGCAAATTTCCCCCACAGGAGACAGCTTTGCAGGGCCATTCCAAAATATGTCAAAGAAATATATTTTGGGATAAAATACTTTGATTTCCTTTAGGGCCACTGTCATGTGATGTTACACCAGAGTCAGGCTGGAGTTGGGTATCTTATTACTAACAACAGTCTGTTTTATCAGTCTTATGATTTCTATTTTAATGTTAATGCTGGTCAGTTGTGCCTTAACTCCAAAAGGAGGAGGGCATAACAAAGCACGTCTGGCCTCAACCTCCACTTCCCATCATGGCCTTAACAAGTTTTTTATTTGGGATCCCCTTGGCCAAAAGGAGTCCGTTCAGTAAGCTGAGTGGCTTAGAATTTTATTTTTGGTTTACAAGGGTATTGTTACAGGAAAGGGGTCTGGATCCAGACCCCAAGAGAGGGTTCTTGGATCTCCCACAAGAAAGAATTCAAGGCGAGCCCATAAAGTGAAAGCAAATTTATGAGGAAAGTAAAGGAATAAAAGAATGGCTACTCCACAGACAGAGCAGCCCTGAGGGCTGCTGGTTGCCCATTTTTATGGTTATTTCTTGATGATATGCTAAACGAGGGGTGGATTATTCATGCCTCCCATTTTTAGACCATATATGGTAACTTCCTGATGTTGCCATGGCATGACATTGTCAAGGGACTGGTGGGAGTGTAGCAGTGAGGACAACCAGAGGTGACTCTCGTCACCATCTTGGTTTTGGTGGGTTTTAGCCAGCTTCTTTAGTGCAACCTATTTTATCAGCAAGGTCTTTATGACCTGTATCTTGTGCTGACCTCCTGTCTCATCCTGGGACTAAGAATGCCTTAACCGTCTGGGAATGCAGCCCCATTTTGCCTAGTTCCTATTTAAGATGGAGTTGCTCTGGTTCACATGCCTCTGACAGCATCAAATATTTGTTGGGACTGAACCTCAGTGCTCAATTAGGTATTTGATGAAGTTCATGAAAACAGGATATTAAAGAAAAAACCTACAGAACTAAAACTGGTAATGGATTCTCTGGGTCAGGCTCCAACAAAATAATCAGTTGTGGTCAGGCACAATGGTTCATGCCTGTAATCCCAGCACTTTGAGAGGCTGAGGCGAGTGGATCACTTGAGGTCAGGAGTTCGAGACCAGCCTGGCCAACAAGTTGAAACCCTGTCTCTACTAATACTACAAAAATAAGTTGGGCGTGGCAGCACACACCTGCAATCTCAGCTACGTGGGAGGCTGAGGCAGGAGAATCCCTTGAACGTGGGAGGCGGAAGTTGCAGTGAGCTGAGATTGCATCACTGCACTCCAGCCTGGACAACAGAGCAAGACCCCATCTCAAAAACAAACAAATAATCAGTTGTGACAAAATGGTCAGTTGTCATTTGGGCTTGTCATTATTGAGAGTAATCATTATCACATAAGCAAACCATTTTGTTACAGTGACAAATCCATACAGGTCTGCAGCAACCTCAGCTCTTGCCTCCTGAGAAGAAAATTTGACTGAGGGGCATGAAGTAGAAGGAGAAACCAAGGCAAGTTTTAGAGCAGGAGTGGAAGTTTATTAAAAAGCTTTAGAACAAGAACAAAAGGAAGGAAAGTACACTTGGCAGAGGGCCAAATGGGCAACTTGAAGGAAGGACTTTTTGACTTGGGGTTTTATATGCTGGCATACTTTCAGGGTCTTGCATCCCTTCTCCCCTGATTCTTCCCTTGGGGTGGGTTGCCCGCATACACAGTGGCCTGCCAGCACTTGGGAGGTGAGCATGCGCAGTGTGCATATTGGAGCTGTACGCATGCTCACCTGAGGCGTTCTTCCCTTTACTGGTAGAATGCCCCCAGAAGGTCATATACCAGTTAAACCCCGCCATTTCACCTCTCAGTGCACATACTTGAGCCCATTTGCCCAACTCCTGAGATCCTACTGGGAAGCTACTGATCACCATTTTCAGTTTTTTTCTATCTATAGGGAGACTGACTTTCCCTGGTGCTGGCTGTGACCAATTATTATTTCAGAGAGACAGTTAATAACCCCTTGACCATCAGCTCGTGGTTGCCTGACATACTTGGTCAGGCGATGCCCTCTCCTGCCCTGCTCATGCCTGACTAGCCACCTACTATAACAATTTGACTGAAAAACTCACAAAAGCACAGGCATAAAACAGTAATTAATGGCAGTTAAAAATTATAAAATGTTATTTTACTTTTAAATGTACACATAATTGTACTTCACAATTCAAATGCTAAAAAGGTTTTTGAATTTTTGTGAAATAAATGTAAAAGCCAATAAAAATAATCAAAGGCCTCCCAAGTTCTCTAGGAAAAACATCAATTAAAAAATAGCATAATTACTTTGTAAAGTGATTTTATTTGTGTATCTTACATGTTGTAGCATGTGTCAGAAATTCCTTCCTTTTTAAGGTTGAATGATAATTTCATTGTATGTATATACTACATTTTGTTTATTCATTCATCTGTCAGTGGATGCAAAGCTACTTTTACATGGCTGAAAAAATGTGATAAAAGCCCAATGGTCCAGTTGTTTCACCACAAACGTCCTTCTTTCCTTTTCTTATTTTTTTAACAGACTATTTTTAAGAGCAGTTTTAGGTTCACAGCAAAACTGAGCAGAAAGAAGGTGGGGATAGTTAACAAGTACAAAAAACAGGGAAAGAATGAATAAGATCTGTATTTGATAGCAAAACAGGGTAACTACAGTCAACAATTTATTGTATATTTTAAAATATCTGAAAGAGTGAAATTGGAATGTTCCTAACACAAAGAAATGACAAATGCTTGAGGAGATGGTAAAAAAAATTTTGGAGGCTTAATATAAAATGGTAGTTCAGGGTTGCTTTTTTTTTAGACAGGTTTTTGCTCTGGCACTCAGGCTGGAGCGCAGTGTTGCCAATATGGCTCACTGCAGCCTCAACCTTCTGGGCTCAGGCAATCCTCCTACCTCAGCCTCCCAGGTAGCTAGGACCCGAGGCACATGCCACCATGCCTGGCTAATTATTTCATTTTTTGTAGAGACAGGGTCTCACCACGTTGGTCTCGAACTCCTGGGCTCAAATGATCCTCTTGCTTCTGCCTCCCGAAGTATTGGGATTATAGGTATGAGCTACTGTGACCAGCCAGGGTTGCATTTTTATTTTTGACCATAAATATTCCTTCATTTAAAAATAATTTTTCAGGCTGGGTGCAGTGGCTCATGCTTGTAATCCCAGCACTTTGGGAGGCTGAGGTGGGTGGATCACAAGGTCAGGAGATGGAGACCATCCTGGCTAACACAGTGAAACCCTGTCTCTACTAAAAATACAAAAAAAATTAGCTGGGCGTGGCAGCGAGCGCCTGTAGTCCCAGCTACTGGGGAGGCTGGGGCAGGAGAATGGCATGAACCCGGGAGGTGGAGCTTGCAGTGAGCCGAGATCATGCCACTGCACTCCAGCCTGGGTGACAGAGCGAGACTCTGTCTTTAAATAAATAAATAAATAAATAGTAATTTTTCACCTTTAAAGTAAAATTTATCTACTCATAATTTGACTACTTTTAGGTCCTAGTTTCTCATAGAATGAGTTAGGAAGGAAGGACTCCCTCTCCTATCTTCTGAAAGATATTGTAGAGAATTGGAAAAATTTCTTCCTTAAATGTTTGGTAGAATTCACCAGCAAACCTATCTTGGCCTAATGCTTTCTGTTTGGGAAGATTAACTATTGACGCCATTTCTTTAGTAGATATAGTCCTATTCAGATTGTCTATTCTTCCTTTTAAATTTCTCCCTAGTGACCCACGGCTTTTGAAGGATTTTTGTCTCCACTGTCTTTTTCATTTTTTCCCAAACTCCAAGTACCCAAGCCACAAGAAAATAAAATTCCAAACAAGATGAGGCCGAGGCAGGGGTATCAGGAGTTCGAGACCAGCCTGGCCAACAAGGTGAAACCCCGTTTCTACCAAAAATACAAAAATTAGCTGGGTGTGGTGACTCATGCCTATAATCTCAGCTACTCAGGAAGCTGAGGCACGAGAATTGCTTGAACCCAGGAGGTGGAGGTTGCAGTGAGCCAAGATCGCGCCACTGCACTCCAGCCTGGGCAACAGAGTGAGACTCCATCTCAAAAAATAAAATAAAATTCCAAACAAGAAACAAATGCTTTGTTATACTATGCAACCCTATTGTTTATGCAGTTCTCTTTAGGCTTTTAGAAATATAATACATACCTAGTGTACAAATAGTTGTCAGACATTTTATCATTCAAAAGCAGCCCCAAAGGAATATGACAATTTTAATTGACCTTTGATGCTGGTATGCGGTGGGTTACTTGGCCAGTGAGTGACCCTGGCTGATATCAAATATGATATACTTCAACAATTTGATTTCCAATACTTAGCACTAAGAATGCATCAGGCATTATTCTAAAAGTTTTATGTAAATTTATTCCTTATAACAAACTTCAAAGATATATACTGTGGTCACTTCATTTTACAGATGAAGAAACTATGACACAGAGAGGCGAAGTAACTTGATAAGATCAAAACAGTAAGTAAATGGTATAGCCAAATTTTGAACACAAGCTACCTGACTCTAGAGGCCATAACCTTAACCACTACACTATAATGCAATTTTGTAGTTCTCTAGGCATCACTGAAGAAAAAAAAGACGCTCACATAATTTTTTCTTATTTTGTTTCTTTGGGAAAATAAAGCCAATTGGCTAATGCTATTGAGATCTAAGAAAACTTCTGTTCTTGCTTAGAAATGTTAGTTCTTTTATCCATTAAACACACACAAAAAAGCTGAATTTAGTGATGTCTCATATTATCTCATACATATCTGTCCACCACAGGCTCTAAACGGAAAAGGAGAAATAGCAGGTCATGAAACTGTTTTAATGAATGTTTAAGGCAGAAAATGTATATAAATGACTTTTATTCCATATTTAAACTTAAATTTTTATATAGGTTTTAAGTGTTATCTCTTTTCCACAAATTATTTATTACAAAAAGCTCAAGTTGTATTTAACAAAATGGACTTATAACAAATGTCTTTTAAAAGATTCTAAATTTGTTAATTCTTAAGCTACAACCATAAGGACTTCCTGTGTCAGCTTCATTTGTGATTTCCAGATCCTTAGTTAACTTTAAGGATATGAATATTATTTTCTTTCATAAGTAACCTTGGAAAATTGGACAATTTTATGACATGTGCTTTAATAACTGCTGTAGCCGTTAGCTACCAGGTTAAAAAGGATGTACAGATGGCTTTATGTTGATGTGAATATTTGTTTTGAAGATATTTTTTAAGTGTGGATAGGTAATGGGATGTGTATGCAAGGTAATGAATTTTATGTATTTAGGTAAAAAAGAATTATTTTACATTAAGGAGAGTCTGGTTATGCTAGCCTAGAAGAGTATTTTTTTTATTATACTTTAAGTTTTAGGGTACACGTGCACAACGTGCAGGTTTGTTACATATGTATACATGTGCCATGTTGGTGTGCTGCACCCATTAACTCATCATTTGGCATTAGGTGTATCTCCTAATGCTATCCCTCCCCCCTTCCCCCACCCCACAACAGTCCCCAGTGTGTGATGTTCCCCTTCTTGTATCCATGTGTTCTCATTGTTCAATTCCCACCTATGAGTGAGAATATGCGGTGTTTGGTTTTTGTCCTTGCGACAGTTTGCTGAGAATGATGGTTTCCAGCTTCATCCATGTCCCTACAAAGGACATGAACTCATCATTTTTTATGGCTGCATAGTATTCCATGGTGTATATGTGCCATATTTTCTTAATCCAGTCTATCATTGTTGGACATTTGGGTTGGTTCCAAGTCTTTGCTATTGTGAATAGTGCTGCAATAAACATACGTGTGCATGTGTCTTTATAGCAGCATGATTTATAATCCTTACAATGAACTCAAACAAATTTACAAGAAAAAAAAAACAACCCCATCAAAAAGCGGGTGAAGGATATGAACAGACACTTCTCAAAAGAAGACATTTATGCAGCCAAAAAAACACATGAAAAAATGCTCATCATCACTGGCCATCAGAGAAATGCAAATCAAAACCACAATGAGATACCATCTCACACCAGTTAGAATGGTGATCATTAAAAAGTCAGGAAACAACAGGTGCTGGAGAGGATGTGGAGAAATAGGAACACTTTTACACTGTTGGTGGGACTGTAAACTAGTTCAACGATTGTGGAAGTCAGTGTGGCGATTCCTCAGGGATCTAGAACTAGAAATACCATTTGAAGAGTATTTTTTAAACTTAAGAGTATTCTGGCCAGGCACAGTGGCTCACATCTCTTAACACCAGCACTTTGGGAGGCCGAGGTGGGCGGATCACTTGAGGTCAGGAGTTCGAGAGCAGCCTGGCCAACATGGTGAAACCCCATCTCTACCAAAAATACAAAAATTAGCCAGGCATGGTGGCAGATGCCTATAATCCTAGCTACTCAGGAGACCGAGGCAGGAGAATCGCTTGAACTCGGGAGGGCTGAGATCGCACCACTGTGCTCCAGCCTGGGTGACAGAGCGAGACTTCGTCTCAGAAAAAAAGTATTCAGAGAGTATAGAAGTTCTGAGGAGTAAACTATATTTGACAAGTTAGGGGTTGGAAAGGATCAGAAAATGTGTCAACATTTTTGACGAAGTTGGTTAAATGCGACAGATGTATTCACAGGAAGAAAGGCTTATGAAGCCATTACTACATATTGTTAAATAGAAGACAAGTAACAAGAGTAAAACTATAATCTGGATTTCCTTTCTGATAAAACAGCAAAGCTATCTCTGGTGAGATACAAAGATTTCTTCTATCACTATAACGTTCTATCACTAAGCATTTTGACATATTAAGTCATTTTTTAAAAAAGCTAAAATACTAATTTGGAAAGACTAAAATACATAATAATCCTAGTCACATATTCTTTTATCTTTTATGTTTGTGCACCAAAATTAACTTGATATGGTTCAAATGTAGACTAACAGTTCAACAAATGATGTTGGGAAAACTGGATATTCACACGCAAAAGAATGTGCATATTCATTTACCATTCATAAAAATTAACTCAAGATGAATCAAAGACCTAAATGAAAGACAGAAAACTATAAAACTCTTAGAATAAAACACAGGAGTCAATCTTCACAACCTTGAATTAGGCAAGAAACAAGAAAAGAAAAACAAAGAAACTGAATTACAACAAAATTAAAAACTTTTGTACTGCAAATGATATCAACAAGAAAGTGAAAAGATAACTCACAGAAGAAAATATTTGCAAATCCTATTTTTAAGAGACTTGTATCTATAATAAACTCCTAGCCAGGCACAGTGGCTCATGCCTATAAACCCAGCACTTCAGGGGGCTGAGGTGTGTGGATCCCTTGAGCACAGGAGAGCCTGGACAACACAGTGAGACTAGATCTCTACAAAAAAATACCAAAAAAAAAGTTAGCTGGGCATGGTGGTGTGCACTTCTAGTCCCAGCTACCGGGAAGCTGAAGTGAGAGTATCACTTGAGGCTGGGAGGTCGAGGCTGCAGTGAACCGTGATCGCACCACCGCACTCCAGTCTAGGCAACAGAGGGAGACCCTGTCTCAAAAAATTGAAAAGATAAAAAGAAATGAAGTACAGATACATGCTACGACATGGAATAATCTTGAAAACATTATGCTAAGTGAAGGAAGCTAGTCACAAAAGACCACTCTGTATGATTCCATTTATATAAAATATCCAGAAAAGGCAAATCCAGAGACAAAAAGTAGATTAGTGGTGGCTTAGGGATACTAGAAGCTGGGAGATGGGGATTAACTACTAATGGATATGAGGCTCCTTTTGGAGGAACAAAAATTAGATTGTGATGACATTTGCACAAACCTGAGACTAAACTAAAAAGCATTCAATTGAGACAAGGTCTCTGCTGTTACCCAGGCTGGTCTTGAATTCCAGGGCTCAAGCAATTCTCTCACTTCAGGCTCCAGAGTAGCTGAGATTACAGCTGTGCACCACTGCACCTGGCTCTTTAAATGGGTTACCTTTAAATGGGTTACCTTTAAATGGATTAACTGTGTGAAATATGAATTATATCTCAATAAATCTTTTTAAAATTAAATTCTTTAAAAAAAATTTTTTTTGAGACAGTCTCATTCCGTCACCCAGGCTGGAGTGCAGTAGCACGATCTCGACTCACTGCAGCCTCCACCTCCTAGGTTCAAGCGATTCTCCTGCCTCAGCTTCCCAAGTAGCTGGAATTACAAGCATGCACAACCATGCCAGGCTAATGTTTGTATTTTTAGTAAAGATGGGCTTTTGCCATGTTGGCCGGGCTGGTCTTGAACTCCTAGCCTCAAGTGATCCACCCACCTCAGCCTCCCAAAGTCCTGGGATTACAGGCGTGAGCCACCATGCCCAGCCACCTTTATATATTTTTGACTAATATTCATATCTTGTCTCCTCTGACAACTCTTTATAATTTTCGCCTTTCCCAAATTCAGGCACAATAAGACTATGAAGATGTCTTTTATGCCTGAACTCTTCAGGTTTCCTTCACATTATGGAAGAAAAGACAATAGGAAAAATTAGGTTTGTCTGGCACTCTACAAATTTTAATTAATCTCAAATCATTTTAAGAGGTTTTTTTAAAAAAATCAAACTTAAAAGAAAAAAAGAAAACTTAACAAATCAAGAGATTAGCCTTCTCACGTTAATGATGCCAGGTAAAATTTGTTGATAAAAATGTTTCAGTGTTTCATTTCAGGTAAAAAGAAACACGCTCATGTTCATGTAAAGACTAACACAATAACTGTCTACAAGAAGATACATTTTACGAGATTACAGACCAAGAGAATTTTCACTGCATATTGTCCATAATATGTTGTAATCTCATCATCATTTTTTATAAATTGCATTGTTCCTCAATAGTGGATTCCACTCTTCTCTAATCTAGAAAAACATCATTGTCTGCAACATCCTCAACTATCAGCAAACTTAGTCTTCTGGAAGAGACGGGAAAAACTGGCCTCAGTGAAAAATTAGCTTAGCAGATACTATAACAAGTAGCATGGCAGTAAACTCCAAGATGATGATCACTGGGTTTATGTTTCCCAACTAAATGACAAGTACCTTCTCCAGACAGCTAAACAACCACTCCATCAGGAGACCTTAAACCAATGATTCTTAGGAATCCTCCAGAAGCCAACATCTTTGGTGGAAGACTACTAATCAAGACCCTCAAATCAAACAAATGACAATACAAAGTAGACAGCATGGCAACAAGGAAGGCTACAAGGCAACAAGGAAGATTAATTTTCTGATACCTTTGCTACTTTCCCTCTTCTGCTTATTACACTTTGGTACTCCCTAGAGATTGCCTAAAGGTTTCTCAGTATTCTCTCACATTTATCACTTTATACTTAATTCTTTATGGTGTTTTTTGGCCACCTTAAGACTTTTGAGCAGTTTTCTCAAACTATAGCTACTCCCTGAATCTTTCAAATTCCACCATAAAATATATATGTATATATGTATGTGTATATATACATATTTACAGCTGTGTACATATATATATGTGTGTGTGCATATGTGTGTGTGTGTATATATATATATAGTTCCTTTAAATTCTTGAGGCCAATTAATTCCCACAGGTCCCTTTCGATATTTGAATTTTCTTCATATCATTAACCTCAGTCCTCAGTCTTGTAAAAACTGGATCTTTACCTTAATTAAACAAACATACTTCTGCTACAATCATTACAGCACTGTCAGCAGACAGAATCAATCTCACCAAGGCAGGGGACAAATGCTGGAGCTATCCTCACTGCACTAGTCAGTTTTCTCCAGATTTTCCAGACTTCTCTGTAGGAAACGTTTAACTCCTCTGAGAATATGCCCACCTCAGGGAAACAATTCTTGGCTCACTCCTGTTGTGATAAATATTTATATTTCTACTATCTTCTGTAACCCATTAGGGCATTACTTATGTCAACACCAGGTTTTCACCTGCCTCCTGTACACAAACCTACCTTACATATATAGAATAATTGTTAGATGTTCAGATATTTAAAGCCCTTTTCTTTCCAGCATATCACGTGTCTCCGAGAATAACCAGAAACTTCCAAAATGAGGCAGGTATAGGCTACTCAGGAAAGCTCCCAGAAGTGATGACTCCTTATGCATACTGTGCAAGATACTATTCTAAAAGTAAGAATAATACTAGAAAATGTGGCCCAAAATTTCACTCCCATCATCTGCTCTGGAAGCCCAAGAAACTAGTTTAAATTCACTACCACCCAAGATTATCATGAATAATCATATATTCTTTTGATTTCTTAGCAAACCAAGGAATAGTTTGTGTTTACTTAATACTTCCTGTCGTATCACTACAAAAATCACTGGGAAGTGGCTACCTGACTGTAGAAGAGGCACAATTGAACTTCAGGATGTTTTTTCAGCTTGGGTTTGGCAATCTAGGTCCTAGATACAAGTTGTAGTACATGAATAATCATTTTGCTTCTGGAAATTGTATTGCAATTAGCTGATGTTTTCTGTGCAGAGTATTAAAGACTGTTGTGTAGCCATTGCCAAGTCTCATGATTCAGCAATTGCTATGGTTTGAATACTTGTCCCTTCCAAAACTTACGTTGAAATTTTAACTCCAGTGTGGCAGTACTGAGAGGTGGGGCCTTTATGACGGCTCTGCCCATAGGTTAAGTTATCACAGGAGGGGAACTGGTGGATTTATAAGAAGAGGAAGAGTGACCTCAGCTGGCACAAAAGCATGCTCAGCCCCCTCACTGTGTGATACCCTGCACTGCCTAAGGACTCTTCAGAGTCTCCCCACCAGCAAGAAGGTTCTCACTAGCTGCAGCCCCTTGGCCTTGGAATTCTCAGTCTCCATCATTGTAGGAAAAAAAAAAAAAATCCTTTTCTTTATCAATTACCAACCCAGCACTTTGGGAGGCTGAAGTGGGAGGATTGCTTGAGCCCAGGAGTTCGAGCCTAGTCTGAGCAACACAGTAAGACTGTGTCTCTACAAAAACATCAAAAAAATTAGCTGGGTGTGGAGGTGCACATCTGCGGTCCCAGCTACATGGAAAGCTGGGGCAGGATGAGCACTTGAGCCCAAGAGGTCGTGGCTGGAATAAGCTGTGATTACGCCACTGCACTACAGCCGAGACAACAGAGCAAAACCACGTCTTAAAAAAAAAAAAAAAAAAAAAAAATTTAAGTCAATAAATTACCCAGTTTTGGGTATTGTTATAATCAACAAAAAATGGACTACTAACCATCCATTAACAAGAAGAATCCTATATTCTACACATAAATACCTAACAGTATTAAATAAAAGCTGACCAATATGGCAATTTTATTAAACTTATTTGAATCTGCAGATACAAAAAGTGACAGCCAACCTGTATTAATTGGAAAAACTGACAAGAAATAATCTCTGAAAATAATTTTTCCATATTTAAAAATGTATATTTCATATGTTTTTCAAGCCTCCCAAATTTTGAGATAGGTAATTGAAAAGTTAACTACTCCAGCAAACTTCTGTTTCATTTCAATAAATGAATGATTATGCATGCAACAGTATTTGGCACACTACTGTTTGGAATAGGTTTTATTTTTTAGTAAAAAAATGAATCATAGCCAAAACAAAATGTTTTCCCTCTGAATAGTATTTAAAGCTTAAGGGGAAAAAAGTCTTTAATGATGAACATGTTTTCATTTTTCAATGTTTTTAATTTTTAATAAAGATTTTTAATTAAGCTTCAGTCCCTAAGCAGTTTTTAAACTTAGGTTTCATGATCCTTTGACTTCATACTTTTAGATAGAGTCAGTTATCTTCAAAACATGACAAATTTCAGAATCCATTAAAAATTATTTTATTCAAATTATGTTTTCCAAAAGAGAGGGTTCTGTGCTAGTCGTCTTTGAAAGTTTTCATACCTAGAAAAGAAAACACATATATTTACATTCACAAGAAAATTAAAATAGGATCTTTCATTAACTGCCAAATGACTTATCCAAAACAATTTTACATGTCATTTCTAAAAAGCTATAAAAAAACTAAGAAGATAATCTGTAAATGTAATTATTCTTATAAAAAGACAGCAAGCATAGGAATTTAAATATCGGGGCAGTTTTGATTAGCTTTTATCAGAGAGCACAAATCATAAGAAATAATTGTTTATCTTCTGGAAATTTAAGAGCTAGAAGGGACCTAAGGAAAAAAATCAAATTCAACTCCTATTTCCTCATTCCACAGATGAGCAGATGAGAGAAATTTGCTCAGGGTCACACAGCTACATTATGCCAAAATTCAAACCTAGTGCATTCCAATGCTCTCCATGCTACACCATGGTACCACTTCTCAACAAACTCTTCCTAGGCATCCTCCCATCTCTAGGATACTCAAAGTGAAAAGAAATATCTATAAAACATGGGAAAGTTGGAAAATAGATTCATTAGCCATTCATGTACACGGTGCAGTATAAACTACTCTTGTACCCTAAAGGTACATGTTTACTGTAGATCTTCAAAACAACAGAAAAAAAGTTTTGATTGATATTTCAAGTCTCATAGATGGTACTTCTAAATGAAAATACACAAATACTTACAAGCTTTAATAGTGGTCCCTAAAACATAGGCAATTATATTTTCCTGTCTTTAAAAATTCATAATGGCTACTATATAACAAAATATTTAGGGTAAGAACTGTTTCTCATCAGATCTGTATAGTACATACTTTAATGGCATGCAGTGCTGATGTCCACAATAAAAGAATATGTTTAAATGTCAAAAAAGGAATATATTCACAGGCAAAACAGATATTCAGTTATAAAAAGCCTTAATATTAGAGACAGAAAATGCCTCATACCATTTCAGAACCACATTTGCCGGAATGAACATTTCAGATGGGCTTGGTGTCATCTGGGCCTGAGAGACAGCAAATGATGAAGCAAAGTTGTAGAAATTGTCCAACATCTTTTGTGTGAACTGAAAAGTTAATAACAGATTAATGGATTATACTAAATACTTCATTTAGAACTCAATATTTTTAAATTAAAAATGTTCTCACATTAACTTGTTTATAAAGAGTGTCAGTTCTAAGACAGTCTAATGCTGAAAGTTGGCTGGGTGCGGTGGCTCATGCCTGTAATCCCAAAACTTTGGGAGGCTGAGGCAGGAGAATCACTTGAGGCCAGGCGTTCAAGACCAGCCTGTGCAACAAAGTAAGGCCCTCTCTCAAAAAAATAAAATCAAATAAATGAATAAAAAAGAATGTTAAGAGTAATCATACATACAATGACACTGTGAAATATGCTACTCACTTTGGGGAAAAAAAAAAGAAAAAAATTTTTCTTCAAAATATTTTCTTTCATCTCCACGTCTGCATCCACTGTGTCCCTTCTCAATTATCACTCTCCTCAAATCAACCTGTTTTCTCATATAAAATAGTAACCATCTCTAAGAAGCCTTTTACCTGCCAGAAAGATAAGAGTTTACGTATTATAAAGGAGCAACTGGTTATTTCCATTGCTGGAAAGAAGATAAAGGCAGCACTATTCCATTTCCTCTGTTTCCTAATCTGTTTCTTTTCCTTGACTCTAAAATGATCAAATTCACTAACATACTCCAAGTCTCCTTGGTAGAAGCTAGAATGTGAATCAAATGGGCTTAAATACTAACCCTAAAAGTAACTGAACTTCTGAAGATAATACTACCTTCTACTCACTCAAAAATAATCTTTCCAGCATCACTTTCTCAAATATACAAAATCAGCCATACTGTCTCTTCTCTACACAAGAGAATTGATCTTATTAGGTTTTTTTTATTTGGTTGTTGAATAATATGAAGGCAGTATAATCCAAGAGACTCTACTGTGAAGGCACCTGATTAATATCAAAAGCTCAGTAAAGTCACTAACAGTTTGTTCGTTTGTTTTTGAGACAGGGTCCCACTCTGTCACCCAGGCTGGAATGCAGTGGCACAATCATGGCTACACTGCAGCCTTGACCTCCCAGGCTCAAGTGATCCTTCTGCCTCAGCCTCCCAAGTAGCTGAGACTATAAGCATGCACCACCATGCCTGGGTAATTTTTTATCTTTTTATAAAGACAGGGTCTCACTATGTTACCCAGGCTGGTCTCAAAATTCTAGGCTCAAGCAATCCTCTCATCTCAGCCTCCCAAAGTGCTAGAGTTACAGGCATGTGCCACTGTACCCAGACTAAAGTCACAACTAAAAGATCAATATTAGGAAAAAAAATAATAAACAGCACTAAAGTCACAACTAAAAGATCAATGTTAGGAAAAAAAAATAATCAACAGCAGTCCTCCACACCAGTGACAATAATTTTTAAGTGTACCTTTAAAAAGATTCCATTCAGAATATAAACAAAGCATTTTCTCCAACACCTAGAAAAAATGCTAAGACAAACTAATAAGATTTTTGTGGAAAATATTATAAAGACTACTGAGAGACAGAAAAGAAAACAAAAGGACCTATATATACCATATTCAATGGAAAGATATACCATGTTCAATGGAAAGATATAACATGTCACATATGGGAAGACAATGTGGTAAAGGTGGCCAATTCTCCCCAAATTAAACCTATATATCCAATGTTATTACCAACAAAATTCCAACAAGTTTCTTCATAAAACTTGACAAGCTAATACTATTTCATGAACAAGCTGATATAATTATTATGAAGAATATCTACACAATTATTATGAAGAATACCTATACATATTTTGATGACTGTGAGGAGGAACTTGCCCCACTGGCAAAGAGACAGGCAAATAAACTAATTGGAATAAAAGAGAGAGCCCAGAAATAAACCTAAGCATATATGACAAAGATGCTATTACTCATGGTAAAAAAAAAAAAAAAAAAAAAAAAAAATGGGACTAATTACTCAATTCATGGGGCTGGGACTAGTTTTCCATAAGGGGAAAAATGAATTTAATTCCCTTACCATACTGCACACAAACATATTCAAAAAGTAAACCTTAAGGCTTTAAGAACTAAAAGAGAAGATCTTAGGCTCTGCTTGAGGCCAGGAGTTCGAGACCAGCCTGGGCAACAGCGAGACCCCCACATCTCTATGCGCATGTGCGCGCGCGCGCACACACACACACACACACACACACAAAGGGGCTGAGAGAGAGAGAGAGAACATCTTTACATCTTTGCATATCAAGATAGAGAAGGATTTCTCAAACATTAAAAAACCCACAAATCCACAAATCATAAAAGAAACAATACATTTATCTATATACAAATATAGTATATCTGTATGTAAAAGTCACTACAAGCAATGTTAAAAGACAAGCACCATGCTAGAAGGAGAAAAATGCAATGTATTTACAAAGGATTATTATCCAGAACACATAAAGGCATCTTAGGTTTTTTTCCCAAAAGAGTAAATTTAAAAAGTGCCAAAAGCAATACAACAGAAAATTGGACAAAATATATAAAGTCAATTCCTATAAAAGGAAATACAAACACAGCCCAAAAGTGTGCAAAGATGCTCAATATCACCAGTAATCAAGAAACACAAACTAAATATGATATTCTAATTTTCACTCATCAGTTTGGCAAAATTTTAAAGGTCTGATAAATGTTAGTGAGAACATATGAAAAAGGAAATGAAAAAAAATTTGGCTCATTTATACAGTGGCATACTATGAAGCAATCAAAACAAAGTATATTCCATGTATCAACATAGATAAATCTTTAAAATAATGTTGAATGAACAACAGCAAGTTATACAGAATACTATTTATATTCATTTTTAAAACATACAAAAGAACAAATCAACAAGAAGGAAAAACAAAGGATTCAACACAGAAGAGAAACAAAAAGACTTTCTGTAGTAATGGTGAAAGGAAATAATACCTTGTCTATGGCTATACAATAGGTCCAGAGAATAGTCAGTCAACAGTAAAACAAAAAAGAAAGGACAGTCTGGGCAACATCATGAGGCCCCATCTCTACGAAAAATTAAAATGTTAGGTGGGTTTGGTGATGCTTGCCTGTAGTCCCAGCTACTTGTGGGAAGATTGAGCCTAGGAGTTTGAGGCTGCAGTAAGCGGTGATTGCACCACTGCGCTCCAGCCTAGGCGACAGAGTGAGACCTTGTCTCAAAAAAAAAAAAAAAAAAGGAGAATTCCAAGTGGAATGTTTCCGAGACCAATTTGAAACTGATATGTTTAAATAAACTGAATGAGAATTTACACTTAGTAGAGTTTGAGCATAAATTAGAAGTAGAAACATAGAAATCTATGCAAAGGAAAAAAATGAGGAAAAATGAAAAGTTATACAAGAAAAGAAATGTAATCATTGTACCACACATAGCTCAGTGCTGAAAAATATCTACCTTCTCATAATATTGTAAACTTTTAATACTGATTTAACAAAAATGTATACTGATAAGGTGAGGAGAAAAGAAGTGTGTACATGTTGGGAAGCAGGGAAGTGAGAGTTTCATCATGTCTTATATTAGTAAATAAATAGAAAATATCTATAACAGAAAAACTAACAGATTAAGCAAGGTTTTTTCTGATATATGGAAATAATCGACACTAGGAAAAATAGATTAAAAAGGGGAGGGGAGTTGAAGATCATAGCTTCTAAGGAGCAAAATAGAAGTAGAATGTAAGAGTCATAACAGAGGACAGCTGTTTCACATATTAAACTATTTGAGGCCTGGCACGGTGGCTCACGCCTGTAATCCCAACACTTTGGGAGGCCAAGGTGGGTGGATCACGAGGTCAGGAGTTTGAGACCAGCCTGACCAACATGGTGAAACCCCGTCTTTACTAAATATACAAAAATTAGCCAGGCCTGGTGGCACATGCCTGTAATCCCAGCTACTTGGGAGGCTGAGACAGGAGAATCGCTTGAACCGGGGAGGCGGAGGTTGCAGGAGCTGAGACTGCGCCATTGCACTCCAGCCTGGGCAACAGAGTGAGACTCCTTCTCAAAAAAACTTTGACTAATATCCAGAATCTACAAAGAACTTAAACAAATTTACAAGAAAAAAAAACAAACAACCCCATCAAAAAGAGGGCAAAGGATATGAACAGACACTTCTCAAAAGAAGACATTTATGCAGCCAACAGATACGTGAAAAAACGCTGATCATCACTGGTCATCAGATGCAAATCAAAACCACAATGAGATACCATTTCACAACAGTTAAAATGGCGATCATTAAAAAGTCAGGAAACAACAGATGCTGGAGAGGATGTGGAGAAATAGGAATGCTTTTACACTGTTGGTTGGCCTATAAACTAGTTCAACCATTGTGGAAGACAGTGTGGCGATTCCTCAAGGATCTAGAACTAGAAATACCATTTGACCCAGTGATCCCATTACTGGGTATATACCCAAAGGATTATAAATCATGCTGCTATAAAGACACATGCACACGTATGTTTATTGCGGCACTATTCACAATAGCAAAAATTTGGAACCAACCCAAATGTCCATCAATGACAGACTGGATTAAGAAAATGTGGCACATATACACCATCGAATACTATGCAGCCATAAAAAAGGATGAGTTCAAGTCCTTTGCAGGGACATGGATGAAGCTGGAAACCATCATTCTGAGCAAACTATCGCAAGGACAGAAAACCAAACTCCATATGTTCTCACTCATAGGTGGGAATTGAACAATGAGAACACTTGGACACAGGGCAGGGAACATCACACACGGCGGGTGGGCCTGTCGTGGGGTGGGGGAACAGGGGAAGGGATAGCATTAGGAGAAATACCTAATGTAAATGACGAGTTAATAGGTGCAGCAAACCAACGTGGCACATGTATACATATGTAACAAACCTGCACGTTTTGCACATGTACCCTAGAACTTAAAGTATAATAATAAAAAAAAACTATTTGACATTTAAACCAAATACATGTAATACTCATAAAAATTTGGAGTAACTAAGTAATTAAATTAGAAACATGTTTAAACACATACAGATAGTATTATACATATGTTGTGGATACACAGGAATTTTTTTAAGTTCTAAAATATGAATAGGAAAGATATAAAAAGTTAGAAGGTAAAAGGGAGGAAGAGAAGCAGGCAGCAGTGGGCTATACCTATAATGCCTTAATTTCTTTTTTAAAAATTAGTGGCAAATAAGACAAAATGTAACAGTTAAATCCAGGGGGAATTACACACTTCCTCCAGGGGGAAGTCTTAATGTATACCCCATCATAAAGAGAGCTCTGTAAAAACAGGTGTTACCCTATTTTGTGGACCTATTTGTATCTATGCGTGCTTAGAAATGCCTGGTATGGGCTGGGCGCAGTGACTCATGCCTGAAATCCCAGCCCTTTGGGAGGCCAAGGTGGGCAGATCACGAGATCAGGAGATCGAGACCATCCTGGCTAACAGAGCAAAACCCCGTCTCTACTAAAAAATACAAAAAAAAATTAGCTGGGCATGGTGGCGGGCGCCTATAGTCCCAGCTACTTGGGAGGCTGAGGCAGGAGAATGGCGTGAACCCAGGAGGCGGAGCTTGCAGTGAGGCGAGGTCGCGCCACTGCACTCCAGCCTGGGCTACAGAGCGAGACTCCGTCTCAAAAAAAAAAGAAAAAGAAAAAAAGACATGCCTGGTACAGAGTAGTTACATAATAACTATTTGTGGAAAATATAAGTTACTCTATTTTCTCTGTATTTAAAATATTTCATAATACATTTAATTAAAACTATAGTTTTATTTAAAAACTCAAATAATTTATAAACATGTACAGTAAAAAAGTCTTCTTACCCTTCTCCAGGGATAACATTTTAATGTGTATTTTGCAGACACTTTTAAAATACTGTCTACACAGGATACTATGATTATTTTATAGTTTGTTTTCAGCACAGCAGTTTATTTGTAAAATTATGGGAAAAAAACATTTTTGAGACCCAGAGTCTGTCATTCTCAATTCAGTCCATTTTCAAAGATGTGACAAATCTACCTTTAAATTCATGACCACAACCTTCAAAAGTGCACCTCTGGTACTGCCAGGCAAACACATATGGTTTCCCTAATCCATTCACTCCTCCTCTGCTAGAAGACTTATTTAATAGTCTTTTTTTATTTCAATTTCTACTACCTCAGTCTTAGCTCATGATCGTCCTTTCTGTTGCACTAAGCGAGAAGAAATCAGGAGAGAGCCTGCACAAGTTCTCATCACCACATCTACCAGCCTCCTGAATCTCTACCCATATATCCATTATCCTGTCTAAAGTGAACACCTCCATATATGCTATTTTCTACTCAAGGACACTGCTTTAGCAGTTCTCCTTGCTCTCCTACATCATCAATTTTTCCTGTTGACAATAGGCTAATAAGTCAGGAACAGAAAGACAAATAGCATGATTGATCTCACTTATATGTGGAATCTAAAAGTTGAACTTACAGAAGCATACAGTAGAATGGTGGTTGCCAGGGTTTGAAGAATGGAGGAGAAGGGAAAATGAGGACATGTTGGTCAAAGGGCACAAAGTTTCAGTTCAATGGAATGAATAAATTCTGAAAATCTATTGTACAGCATGGAGAATACAGTTACTATTAATGTATACTTGTAATTTGCTAAGAGATCAGATCTTAACTGTTCTCTACAAAAAAATGATGACTGTGTGAGGTGACAGATATGTTAAGTAGCTTGATTTTATTTCAAAATATAGGCTGGGTGCGGTGGCTCACACCTGTAATCCCAGCACTTTGGGAAGCCGAGGCAGGCAGATCACCTGAGGTCTGGAGTTCGAGACCAGCCTGGCCAACATGGCAATACCCTGTCTCTACTAAAAAAAAATACAAAACTTAGCCAGGTGTGGTGGCATGTGCCTGTAGTCCCAGCTACTCAGGAGACTGAGGCAGGAGAATCGCTTGAACCTGGGAGGCGGAGATTGCAGTCAGCCGAGATTGCGCCACTGCACTCCAGCCTGGGCAACAGAGCAAGACTCCATCTCTCAAAATCAAAATAAAACAAAACAAAATGTAAACATGTATCAAAAACATCACATTGTATACCCTAAGTTATATATGATTTAAACTTGTATATTATACCTTAATAAAGCAGTGGAGGGGGAGATAAAGAATGAAATGTGTGTTGCATTACCTGAGTGAATGAGTCAACTGAGGATACGGCAGCATTACCTACAGGGGTCTGCTGAGCCATACTATCCAATAATTCCACTGAAATTCCAATCTGAGCAACAGATGGAGTTCGGACAATATTCATGGCTCCAAAAGGATGTTGGCTTCCTTCTCCTGCAAGAAATTAACATATGCCACACATTTCAAATTTAACTTGTAGTCACATAATTTCCTTTGTAAATTTGTAAAGAACCTCTGATTTATATACATGAAAAAGTTTTCTTATGTCCAAGTTTGTCTCTTTTTAGATAAATGCAAAAGGCTAGTTTTTAGCATATTAACAAAGAATAAAAGAACTAAAAGTTTCCCACCAGAAAAATAGCTGTTACATTTCTAAAATGTATTGAAACTACTGCAGCTAGACACAGACAGTAACAGAGTGTGGGAAAAATAATTAATATAGAAGACTCCCTTTAGCATTTCTTATAGAGCAGCTCTGCTAGCAATGACTTAGTTTTTGTTTATCTAGGGAAGTATTTCTCCTTCATCTCTAAAGACAGTTTTGCTGAATATATAATTCCTGGTTGAGAGCTTTTTTTTTTTTTCCCTTTCAGAACTCTGAATATGCCAATCCACTACCCTCTAGAAGACTATGGGGTCTCTGATGAGAAATCAGCTATTAATCTTATCAAGGATCCTTGTATGTGATGAGTTACTTCTCTTGATGCTTTCAACATTCTCTCTTTACCTTTTGACAGTTTGATTGTCGTGTGTCTTGGTGTAGTTTATCCTACACCAAGCTGGAGTTTCTTGAGCTTCTTAAATGTGGTTAATGTTTTTCCTCAAATTTGAGAAGTTTCTGAGCATTATTTATTTAAATATTGTTTTAGCCTGTTCAGGCTGCTATAACAAAACACCATAAACTGGGTAGCTTATAAACAATGGAAATTTATTTCTCACAGTTCTGGAGGTTGGGAAGTCCAAGATCAAGGAACCGGCAGATTTGGTATCTGGTGAAGGCCCATTTCCTGGTTCAGACAGTGCCTTCTCACTGTGTTCTCACATGGTAGAAGGGCAAGTGATCATCTTATTACTCTAAGAGTGGTAATCCCATTCATGAGGGCTCTACTCCCATGACCCAGTCACCATCCAAGTCCCTACCTCCCAATACCTTGGGGGTTAGGATTTCATCATATAAATTTAAAAGACCTCATCATATAAAAAGACACAAACATTCAGACCATAGCAAATATTCTTTCCAGCCCTCTCACCTTTCCATATGTTACTCTCATTACAGTGTCTGCTGTGCATGTTGGTGCCCTTGAGGGTGTCTCACAGGTCTCTAAGGGTCTGCTCTTCAAACTTTATATTCCAATTAATTTATCTTAGAATTCACTTTTTCTTTCTTCTGTCTACTCAATTCTGCTATCTAAACCCTTTAGTGAACCGTTCAGTTACTGTACTTTTCAGCTATAAACTCTGTTTAGTTCCTTTTTATAATTTCTATATTGATATTCCCTATTTGATGATGTATCATTCTCCTGGTTTCCTTTAGCAATTTGAGCATAATAAAGACAGCTTACTTAAAAGTCTTTGTATGTGCTTCCTTGGGGGAAGTTTCTGTTCGTTTCTTCTGTATAAGAGCCTTACTTTGTTTCTTTGTATGTTTCATAATTTTTCGTAGAAAACTGGACATTTTGAATATTGCAATGTGACAACACTATAAATCGGATGTTTCCGCCTTCTAGGGGTTTGTTGTTGCTGTTTGTTGTAGTTGTTTCCTCATTTAATGACTTATCTAACTAATTTTGTAAAGTCTGTTTCTTTGTTATGTGTGGCCAGTGAAGTCTCTGTTCCATTAGTTAGTAGTCTGCCAGTGATTAGAAAGAAATTTCCTTACACCTCTGCAACCAAAAAATTCTGCCAGTCTTTGCAGATGGGCTCTGCATGTTGGGACATGCCTTCAGTATTCAGCCAGGCAGTTTATAACTCCACCTTAGTCTTCACTTCCTGCTTGTGCAGAGACTTAAAGTGAGCCAGAAGAGAGAGCTCTGGGTCTTCTCGGGTCTTTCCTGAGCATGCACAAAGCTCTGGGAATGCATATACCCTTCTAGATTACCAAGAATATGTCAGAGAATTTCAAAGCCCTTATTCCCCAAAGCATCTCATTCCCAACCTTTCTGGTTAGTTTTGGTTTACTCCAACTGTTTTCCTTTGCCTCAGCCAACAGTAACTAAAACATATATCTGTAAATACTTTTAACAAACACCCCCAAGGTAGTTACTTTTCCATCAAGAGTTCCAAGTTAGGTGACATAAAGGCAGACCTCTTTTTTTTTAAACAGTCTTCTAGCAAGCCACCAGACAGATGAAAACAAGTTAATTACAATTCTTTCTGAATTAGGTCTATCCTGGTCCCTGTATCAGTACCAGGAATGGAGACTGTTATTTTCAAGGCTATCACTGAGCGGAGAAGCAGATGGGACCAGGGTAGCCAAATGCCACAAAGCTCACTGTTCTTACTGCGATTCAGTGTATTTTCTTGATTAAGTGTTCCCCTGATTGCTACAAGCTTTTGGTTAGTTACCAGAGCTCCAAAAAAGTTGATTCTGGGTCAACACACAGTTGCTCATATCCTGTAATCCCAACACTTTCAGGGGCTGAGGCAGGAGGAATGCTTGAGCCCAGAAGTTTGAGACTAGCCTGGTCAACATGGGGAGACCCCATCTCTGCAAAAATTAGCCAGGCGAGGTGGTGCATGCTTGTGGTCCTGGCTACTTGGGAGGTCGAGGTGGCAGGATCGTTTAGGCCTAGGAGATTGAGGCTACAGTGAGCTGTGATCTTCTGACAGTGTTGTTGCTTTTATGGAAGACTGGATTTTCTGGAGCTCCTTACTCTACCATTTGATTTCTTTTAAATCTAGAATTATGCTAAAATCCAGAAAACATATCATTATCAAAACATATAATCAAATAGATGCAAAAATAATAAATTATAAATTGTAATACAAAAACAGAAGAGCAAGCAAAATATATGACCTAGTCTTAATATAAAAAACAAATGTAAATTAGATCAAGTTCTTTAAAACACTGTTAACAGTAAATACAGCAGCTAATTTTTTTTAAGACTCTTTCTCAAAGCATCCCTCCTCCATGTAAATCAAGAGCCTAACACAAAACACAACTCAGAGGAAAAATTCCTACAGGGAGCTAGTTCTTTACTCTCAGTATACAAAGGAAAAGCAGTCACCATCATTTGTTATTTGCATCGAATGGAAACTTTACACACACACACACACACACACACACATATTTTATAAAGCATGTTGAGAAGAAATCAGGAAATAGTGGAAAACAACTTTATTAGATTTTTTCTAAGTATTTAAGTATAGCAAATCCAGATAGTCATTCCACATTTTCCTTGTTTTTAAGATATAGCCGAAATGGGCTATGTCCTGTGAATACAACTGCCCATCAACCATGATGGATAAACATGGAACACATCCATCTTATGGAACACATCCATTTTATAAATTTCATAAGTCAGATATCTAATATTAAAGTTACAGCTTATGGTTGTATCTTGTTCTTTTTTTGGCATCTACATTGCCATAATATAATACCTGAAAGCTTGAAGTTTTGAAACCTTTAACGGCTCATAATTTGTTGACGGAAGGATGGCTATCCTCTGATCTATATTTTGCAAAATATTTTCATTTGTAGATTTAAAACCATTATTTAGAATGATCAAGCCAATGATTTTTTTTTTCATTCCTACACCTATTTCCTTCCAATCACTATTGTATACACCCCTGCTTTCAGCATTTGTCTACTTATAAAACCATATCCAGTCTATTTTGGAGCACAAATATAAGAGATAAAAGAATAGCAGAACACATCCTTTACTACTTGTCCATGACAAAATATTATGTGAGAAATTCCTTCTTCTTAAATGACTGAATAGAATACCATATTTATTTTTTCTTCTTCTTTATTTTTTTTTTTGTTGTTGTTGTTGTTGTTGAGACAGAATCTCACTCTGTTGCCCAGGCTGGAGTGCAGTGGGACGATCTTGGCTCAATGCAACCTCCGCCTCCTGGGTTCAAGGGCAATTCTCATGCCTCAGCCTCCCGAGTAGCTGGGATTACAGGCCTGTGCAACTACGCCCGGCTAATTTTCAAATTTTTAGTGGAGACAGGGTTTCACCATGTTGGCCAGGCCAATCTGGAACTCCTGACGTCAAGTGATCCACCCATCTCGGCCTCCCAAAGTGCTGGGATTACAGACATGAGCCACCACACCTGGCCTCATATTTTCTCTTGATCCTTAAATATACACTATTCAATCATCAAATTTTTAGTTGAGAAAACTCATATGATGAGATCTTATTTGAAGATTCATGGTAGGTAATTTTGCTTATATGATCCACTTTACCATCGTCATCAGTGTAGAATGTACCTTTTAGTATTCATTTTCTGATTTGTCTAATAATTGTGAAACTTCTTCCTCTGTCAATTTTCTTCTCTTTGCCATTATGAACAAAATATGTAAAAGTATGAATTTACATTCTGTTCAATAAAAGCTAAAAAGAGACCATAAAGATGGTGTCTCCAGTCTCCTTTTATATTACTTAAAAGATGGCATAATCTTTTGGGCAATGCAACATGAAAATTGTAGGTTAATGCAATGACAAACCAAGGCCCACAGGCCAAATCAGTCCCACAACCTATTTTGTATGACGTGGGAGCTATGAATGGTTTTTAAATATTTAAAGGGTTGTTTAAGAGTAATATGCCACAGAGATCAAATATAGCCCACAATGCCTACAATATTTTCTAACTGATCTTTCACAAAAAAGTTTGCCAACTTCTACTCTAGCTAATTCCAACATTTTTCTTTTTTTATTTTAGACCCTTTTTGTAAGTATAGTTTTGATGAGTACTGATAAAATAATTTCCTGGATGAAATAACAAAATGCTTCAATATATAGGTAAAATAAGACCAGTAATATCCCCAAATGCTTCTTAGATTTACAAAGTGGTCCATATGGTAATTGCAAGATAAAATGAGTTTTATTATATTAAAAAACATGTAAGTAAATGTTATCTCTATTCTTTATTTTTTTTTTCCTCTCTGTGCTTTAGAAGACCTCTACAAAAGAATAAAACTCATGAAGTACCAATCCTTCTAATGGATAAAAATGCTCAAAAGAGAAATTTAAAAATTAAAAGTAAGTCCACTGGTTGAGATGTCTGTAAGTGTGCATAGCAGCAAAGAGATGAGGACTAAAGAAAACAGTCATGGGCCGGGCACGGTGGCTCACGCCTGTAATCCCAGCACTTTGTGAGGCCGAGGCGGGCAGATCACGAGGTCAGGAGATCAAGACCATCCTGGCTAACACGGTGAAACCCCGTCTCTACTAAAAAAATAAAAAATAATTAGCCAGGCATGGTGGCAGGCGCCTGTAGTCCCAGCTACTCGGGAGGCTGAGGCAGGAGAATGGCGTGAACCCAGGAGGCGGAGCGCCACTGCACTCCAGTCTGAGCGACAGAGCAAGACTCCGTCTCAAAAAAAAAAAAAAAAACAGGGCAAAAAGAAGGAATTCACTATGCAGTAGCATTTCACTGTGATGACACAGCTAAAAAACTACACAGAAACAACTTAAATATGCCTGCTTGAAAGCATTCCTAGTACTGAATATACAAATTTAGAAATACGTATTTCCAAAAACTCCTTGCTTCATTTCTGTTGATACCTAGACAAACCTGAAATTACATTTTCACTAATGTATATTCTAAGACCTATGTGACTCTCAAAGGTTTATCGATAATTTTAAACCAGATAAAAATATAATTTATCTGATACCGTAGTATGTCTGAAATGTACTTAATGAAGCAAGTATCTAAAGTCCATCACTGTGCTCTATAGAGCACAAAATAAAAGATATAAAACATCCCTATTCTCAAAAAGCTTACACCCTAATGTGGCGGGGGAGGGAAGGAAGTAACAGTCACGTAACCATTCTGAACTGGTTTCATTATCTGGGCAATTTCTTTTCTTTTTGAGACAGAGTCTAGCTTTGTTGCCCAGGCTGAAGTGCTGTGGTGTGATCTTAGCTCACTGCAACCTCTACCTCCCAGGTTCGAGGGATACTCCTGCCTCATATTCCTGAGTAGCTGAAATTACAGGTGTGTGCCACCATGCCCAGCTAATTTTTGTATTTTTAGTAGAGACGGGGTGTCACCATATTGGCCAGGCTGGTCTCGAAGTCCTGATCTCAAATGATCCGCCCGCCTTGGCCTGCCAAAGTGCTGGGATTACAAGCATGAGCCACTACACCTGGCCCTATCTGGGTAATTTCTAACATCCTTTCTAGTGCTGACATCTATGATTTTACGAAAATATAACAACCATTTATTGAGTACCAACTGTTTACAAGGTACTACTATACATTTGTGTACATTATCCCTAATTTAAAAAAAACTTGCACTGCAGGTATTATCTCCATTTTACCTGAATTCTCCTCTGTAATTAAAGGTCTTGGTCAAGATTATACAACCATTAATGAGTATCACTGAGATCCATAACGAAGCATATCACTGTTCATAGCTGTTACAGGTTTTTAACAGATGTTTATGTTGTTATAAGTGGAAACCAATATTCAGTTGACCCTCTATCTGAATACTGAAAAGACTATCAAGTTTTCTCATGCATCTGACAATTTATGATACTGCTAAGGCTAGAAACTACTTTCAGAACTTTGGTAAGATATTTTAAGAAAAAAAATTTCAAAAAGTACTGACAGTACAAATATAGAACTAGAAAAAAATACTTTAGGTACAAGTGATTTCTAATTTGTCTGAAAAGCAGGCTAAGGCTAGTCAAAGAACTTCACTGAGGAGACTTAGGTAGTCCATTGAGAAAATTCTCAGGACAACCTGGACCTGATCATGAAATGCTTCTCTGGACCAGATTAAATCAAAACAAAAGTGAGTAAATGATATTTTTGCTTCTTGTTATTCAACTCTGAAGGATGTGCAAACTCTAGACTTTGAAGAAAATATGCAGAGTATCTAAATAGAGCTTTTGGCTTCCTGTTATCTAACTCCCTTGCATACTATCAAGGACTGCAATGTTGAATTTTGGTACGAATATGATGAGAATGAAGATAAAGATCCTTAATTCAAAATAAGTCATCAAGATTTTTGCCCTAAAGTTTTTGTCATTATATTCAGAACTTCATTAAGTGGGGTGACAAACAAGGAAAACTTGCTCGTAGGAGACAAGACCCTATAAAAATTACCAAGTCTGGTTTCATAGTTGTCAAATATAAACGTTTATTTCTGTAATATTAATTCTTGGAACACCGTGAAAATTTAACTACGTATATTGTAATCCCTAGAGGAACCACTAAAAAACTAATGCAAAGGTATACAGCGAAAGAACCAAAGATTTATGGGCTAAAAAACACGCAATCCAAAAGAATGCCAAAAAAGGGGAGAAAAAAAATAACAGCAAGATAAAAATATAAACCTAACCATATAAATAACTGTAAATATTAATGGACTAAACACCCTACTTAAAAAGCAGAGACTAAGAATAAGTTAATAAAAGAAAAGGCAGCACCAAACTACATGCTATTTAAGAGACAGAGATTTACATTAAAAGCAAAAGGTAAAAGTATGTTATAAAGGAAATTTATGTTAAAAAAATATATAGCATGTAAACACTATAAGAAAGCTGGAGAAGCTATAAATTTTAGATGAAGCAGACTTTGAGACAGTATTATTACTGGAGATAAAAGATTTCATATTGGTAAAAGAAACAATTCATCAATTTATACAAACTCAGAAAGCAGAGGAAGAAAAAACCATTGTTATGCATTTATGTTTATCTCATTGCACTCTTACCACTTCTATTCAAAATGGTGTCCGAAGGCCTAGACAACACCATAAGGCAAAAAGAAAAAAAAAAAAAGAAACCACAGGCATAAAAATTGAAAAGAAAGAAGTAAAAAGTTTTTTTCATACACACGATCATCTGTACAGAAAATCCTAAAGCTACTAGAGCTAATTAGGGAGTTTAACAAGATATTCAATATATTATACCCTTTCCTTCATCCTTCAGGATACAAAGCCAGTATACAAAAATCAATTGTACTTCTATAATACTAGCAACAAATAATTGGAAATTTAAAATGTTTTGAGATTTAGAAAAAAAAGCCAAAATGCCCAACAAGGAATGGGTAATCAAACCACAGCTTACCAACAAAATATAATTCTAGACTACCAATTTAAAACAAATAGGAAAAAAAGTGGGTGGACTATATCCTCCAGATCACCGTTTCTGAAAGCTTTTTTTTTTTTAACTCATCACGTTTTCCTTTTAAATAAAGATAAAAATCTCATCTTCTTTTCCTATCTTAACTCATCTAAACATAAGAATGTATCTGTTCATCACTTTACTTGGTTAATAGGAAAGGAGTGGAGGAAAAGAAAGGGTAAGTAAACATTTAGTACTTTTGGAACCCATCAAAATTTCAGAACCCATTATGAGGTAATATTAAGTAAAAATGGCTGAAAACAGCAGTTACAAGCATGTGAGGAGCGTGCATGCGCACGCACATACACACACACACACACACACACACACACACACACACACACAACACAATGGAAAGAAATGTGGGGCCGAGCACAGTGGCTCACGCCTGTGATCCCAGCACTTTGGGAGGCCAAGGCAGGTGGATTACTCAAGACCAGGAGTTCAAGACCAGCCTAGCCAACATGGTGAAACCTCGTTGCTACTAAAAATACAAAATAGGGTCAGGTGTGGTGGCTCACGCCTGTAATCCCAGCACTTTGGAAGGCCGAGGCAGGAGGATCACGAGGTCAGGCATTCAAGACCAGCCTGGGTAAGATGGTGAAACCCCGTCTCTACTAAAAAGACAAAAATTAGTCAGGCGTGGTGGCAGGTACCTGTAATCCCAGCCACTCAGGAGGCTGAGGCAGAGAATTGCTTGAACCTGGGAGGCAGAGGGTGCAGTGAGCATACAACTCCAAGAGGTTGCATGCCACTGCACTCCAGCCTGGGCAACAGAGCGAGACTCCATCTCAAAAAAAAAAAAAAAAAAAAAACATTAGCTGCGCATGGCGGTGCGTGCCTGTAGGCCCAGCTACTCAGGAGGCTGAGGCACAAGAATCACTTGAACCCGGGAGGTGGAAGTTGTAGTGAGCTGAGATCGTGCCTCTGCACTCCAGCCTGGGTGACAAAGTGAGACTCCGTCTCAAAAAAAAAAAAAAAGAAAAGAAATGTAAATGTTGTTTTCTCCTTAAATTTACTTTAGGAAAAGAAAATACTACACTTAGAATAGTAAACGAAAAATCTGAGTATCTAGATCCTAATCCCTGCTCTATTTCAGGAACACTAAAAACTTTCTAGATTTCAAGAGCCTTAACAGTAAAATTAAGGAATTAATTATTTTACGGCCTTTCATTCTGATATTTCATGGCTTTCTGTTATACTTGGTAGGGATATGCTCTATTAGTTTTTCACGTAGTACGAAGTACACTGTACCTTTACTAAGATTCTAAAAACTGTCATGACAATCATGATCCATTACCCATTCAGGATCCTTCCTCCTATACCATTTGTTTTAAAGGCCATTTTAATCCAGGAACTTAGTTCCACTTCTAGGAGTTTCTTCTACAGAAATACAGTACTAGAAACTATGTACAAAGATATGTGTAAGAATATTTATTGTAGCATTACTAGTAAAACAATTAAAAAATGGAAACCCAGATTTCCATTAATAGGGAATTAAAGTACAGTATTGCCATATAACATATACCTGTTTGAAAGCAGTAGATCTATGCATACCCACTAAAAGTTAGCAGACTCTCTGAGCAAAAAAATTAACTTCTCTGAAATTCAGTGTCTTGAAAACCAGAGGTTTGGCTGGGCACAGTGGCTCACGCCTGTAATCCCAGCACTTTGAGAGGCCAAGGCGAGTGGATCACGAGGTCAGGAGATCAAGACCATCCTGGCTAAGATGGCAAAACCCCGTCTCTACTAAAAATACAAAAAATTAGCCAGGCGTGGTGGCAGGTGCCTGTGGTCCCAGCTACTTGGGAGGCTGAGGCAGGAGAATGGCGTGAACCCGGGAGGCGGAGCTGGCACTACACTCTAGCCTGGGTGACAGAGCAAGACTCTGTCTCAAAAAAAAAAAGAAAGAAAAGAAAACCAGAGGCTTATTAACACCAACCTCTTGAAGATGGCCGATTAGGAACAGCTCCAGTCTACAGCTCCCAGCGTGAGAGACGCAGAAGACGGGTGATTTCTGCATTTCCATCTGAGGTACTGGGTTCATCTCACTAGGGAGTGCCAGACAGTGGGTGCAGGACAGTGGGTGCAGTGCACCGTGCACGAGCCAAAGCAGGGCGAGGCATTGCCTCACTCGGGAAGTGCAAGGGGTTTTCCTAGTCAAAGAAAGGCGTGACAGACGGCACCTGGAAAATCGGGTCACTCCCACCCTAAACTGCGCTTTTCCAACGGGCTTAAAAAACGGCACAGCAGGAGATTATATCCCGCACCTGCCTCGGGGGGTACTATGCCCACGGAGTCTCACTGATTGCTAGCACAGCAGTCTGAGATCAAGCTGCAAGGCGGCAGCTACGCTGGGGGAGGGGCGCCTGCCATTGCCCAGGTTTGATTAGGTAAACAAAGCAGCAGGGAAGGTCAAACTGGGTAGAGCCCACCACAGCTCAAGGAGGCCTGCCTGCCTTTGTAGGCTCCACCTCTGGGGGCAGGGCACAGACAAACAAAAAGTCAGCAGTAACCTCTGCAGACTTAAGTGTCCCTGTGTGACAGCTTTGAAGAGAGTAGTAGTTCTCTCAGCACGCAGCTGCAGATCTGGGAACAGGCAGACTGCCTCCTCAAGTGGGTCCCTGACCCCCGAGCAGCCTAACTGGGAGGCATTCCCCAGTAGGGGCAGACTGACACCTCACACGGCCAGGTACTCCTCTGAGACAAAACTTCCAGAGGAACGATCAGACAGCAGCATTTGTGGTTCACCAAGATCCACTATTCTACAGCCAACGCTGTTCTGCAGCCACTGCTGCTGATACCCAGGCAAACAGGGTCTGGAGTGGACCTCTAGCAAACTCCAACAGACTGCAGCTGAGGGTCCTGTCTCGTAGAAGGAAAACTAACAAACAGAAAGGACATCTACACCAAAAACCCTTCTGTACAACACCATCGTCAAAGACCAAAAGTAGATAAAACCACAAAGATGGGGAAAAAACAGAGCAGAAAAACTGGAAATTCTAAAAAGCAGAGTGCCTCTCCTTCTCCAAAGGAACAGAGTTCCTCACTAGCAACGGAACAAGGCTGGACAGAGAATGACTCTGACGAGTTAAGAGAAGAAGGCTTCAGACGATCAAACTACTCCGAGCTACAGGAGGAAATTCAAACCAATGGCAAAGAAGTTAAAAACTGTGAAAAAAAATTAGACGAATGGATAACTTCTCTACGCAGAGAAGTCCGTAAAGGAGCTGATGGAGCGGAAAGCCAAGGCTCGAGAACTACGTGAAGAATGCAGAAGCCTCAGGAGCTGATGCGATCAACTGGAAGAAAGGGTATCAGTGATGAAAGACGAAATGAATGAAAATGAAGCGAGAAGGGAAGTTTAGAAAAAAAGAATAAAAAGAAACGAACAAAGCCTCCAAGAAATATGGGACTATGTGAAAAGACCAAATCTACGTCTGATTGGTGTACCTGAAACTGACGGGGAGAATGGAACCAAGTTGGAAAACACTCTGCAGGATATTATCCAGGAGAACCTCCTCAATCTAGCAAGGCAGGCCAACATTCAGATTCAGGAAATACAGAGATCACCACAAAGATACTCCTCGAGAAGAGCAACTCCAAGACACATAATTGTCAGATTCACCAAAGCTGAAATGAAGGAAAAAGTGTTAAGGGCAGCCAGAGAGAAAGGTCAGGTTACCCACAAAGGGAAACCCATCAGACTAACAGCGGATCTCTCGGTAGAAACTCTACAAGCCAGAAGAGAGTGGGGGCCGATATTCGACATTCTTAAAGAAAAGAATTTTCAACCCAGAATTTCATATCCAGCCAAACTAAGCTTCATAAGTGAGGGGGAAATAAAATCCTTTACAGACAAGCAAATGCTGAGAGATTTTGTCACCACCAGGCCTACCCTAAAAGAGCTCCTGAAGGAAGCACTAAACATGGAAACGAACAACCGGTACCAGCCACTGCAAAAACATGCCAAAATATAAAGACTATCAAGGCTAAGAAGAAACTGCATGAACTAACGAGCAAAATAACCAGCTAACATCACAATGACAGGACCAAATTCACACAGAACAATATTAACTTTAAATGTAAATGGGCTAAATGCTCCAATTAAAAGACACAGACTCGCAAACTGGATAAAGAGTCAAGACCCATCAGTGTGCTGTATTCAAGAAACCCATCTCACGTGCAGAGACACACATAGGCTCAAAATAAAGGGATGGAGGAAGATCTATCAAGCAAATGGAAAACAAAAAAAGGCAGAGGTTGCCATCCTGGTCTCTGATAAAACAGACTTTAAACCAACAAAGATCAAAAGACACAAAGAATGCCATTACATAATGGTAAAGGGATCAATTCAACAAGAAGAGCTAACTATCCTAAATATATATGCACCCAATACAGGAGCACCCAGATTCATAAAGCAAGTCTACAAAGAGACTTAGACTCCCACACAATAATAATGGGAGACTTTAACATCCCACTGTCAACACTAGACAGATCAACGAGACAGAAAGTTAACAAGGATACCCAGGAATTGAACTCAGCTCTGCACCAAGCAGACCTAATAGACATCTACAGAACTCTCCACCCCAAATCAACAGAATATACATTTTTTTCAGCACCACACCACACCTATTCCAAAATTGACCACATAGTTGGAAGTAAAGCACTCCTCAGCAAAAGTAAAAGAACAGAAATTATAACAAACTGTCTCTCAGACCACAGTGCAATCAAACTAGAACTCAGGATTCAGAAACTCACTCAAAACCGCTCAACTACATGGAAACTGAGCAACCTGCTCCTGAATGACTACTGGGTACATAACGAAATGAAGGCAGAAATAAAGATGTTTTTTGAAATCAATGAGAACAAAGACACAACATACCAGAATCTCTGGGACACATTCAAAGCAGTGTGTAGAGGGAAATTTATAGCATTAAATGCCCACAGGAGAAAGCAGGAAAGATCCAAAATTGACACCCTAACATCACAATTAAAAGAACTAGAAAAGCAAGAGCAAACACATTCAAAAGCTAGCAGAAGGCTAGAAATAACTAAAATCAGAGCAGAACTGAAGGAAATAGAGATACAAAATACCCTTCAAAAAATTAATGAATCCAGGAGCTGGTTTTTTGAAAAGATCAACAAAATTGATAGACTGCTAGCAAGACTAATAAAGAAGAAAAGAGAGAAGAATCAAATAGGTGCAATAAAAAATGATAAAGGGGATATCACCACCGATCCCACAGAAATACAAACTACTATCAGAGAATACTACAAACACCTCTACGCAAATAAACTAGAAAATCTAGAAGAAATGGATAAATTCCTCAACAAATACACCCTCCCACGACTAAACCAGGAAGAAGTTGAATCTCTGAACAGACCAATAACAGGCTCTGAAATTGTGGCAATAATCAATAGCTTACCAACCAAAAAAAGTCCAGGACCAGATGGATTCACAGCTGAATTCTACCAGAGGTACCAGGAGGAGCTGGTACCATTCCTTCTGAAACTATTCCAAGCAATAGAAAAAGAGGGACTCTTCCCTAACTCATTTTATGAGGCCAGCATCATCCTGATACCAAAGCCTGGCAGAGACACAACCAAAAAAGAGAATTTTAGACCAATATCCTTGATGAACATTGATGCAAAAATCCTCAATAAAATACTGGCAAACCGAATTCAGCAGCACATCAAAAAGCTTATCCACCATGATCAAGTGGGCTTCATCCCTGGGATGCAAGGCTGGTTCAACATACGCAAATCAATAAATGTAATCCAGCATATAAACAGAACCAAAGACAAAAACCACATGATTATCTCAATAGATGCAGAAAAGGCCTCTGACAAAATTCAACAACCCTTCATGCTAAAAACTCTCAATAAATTAGGTATTGATGGGACGTATCTCAAAATAATAAGAGCTATCTATGACAAACCCACAGCCAATATCATACTGAATGGGCAAAAACTGGAAGCATTCCCTTTGAAAACTGGCACAAGACAGGGATGCCCTCTCTCACCACTCCTATTCAACACAGTGTTGGAATTTCTGGCCAGGGCAATTAGGCAGGAGAAGGAAATAAAGGGTATTCAATTAGGAAAAGAGGAAGTCAAATTGTCCCCGTTTGCAGATGACATGATTGTATATCTAGAAAACCCCATTGTCTCAGCCCAAAATCTCCTGAAGCTCATAAGCAACTTCAGCAAAGTCTCAGGATACAAAATCAATGTGCAAAAATCACAAGCCTTCTTATACACCAATAACAGACAAACACAGAGCCAAATCATGAGTGAACTCCCATTCACAATTGCTTCAAAGAGAATAAAATACCTAGGAATCCAACTTACAAGGGATGTGAAGGACCTCTTCAAGGAGAACTAAAAACCACTGCTCAATGAAATAAAAGAGGATACAAACAAATGGAAGAACATTCCATGCTCATGGGTAGGAAGAATCAATATCATGAAAATGGCCATACTGCCCAAGGTAATTTATAGATTCAATGCCATCCCCATCAAGCTACCAATGATTTTCTTCACAGAATTAGAAAAAACTACTTTAAAGTTCATATGGAACCAAAAAAGAGCCCACATCGCCAAGTCAATCCTAAGCCAAAAGAACAAAGCTGGAGGCATCATGCTACCTCACTTCAAACTATACTACAAGGCTGCAATGACCAAAACAGCATGGTACTGGTACCAAAACAGAGATATAGACCAATGCAACAGAACACAGCCCTCAGAAATAATGCCACATATCTACAACCATCTGATCTTTGACAAACCTGACAAAAACAAGCAATGGAGAAAGGATTCCCTATTTAATAAATGGTGCTGGGAAAACTGGCTAGCCATATGTAGAAAGCTGAAACTGGATCCCTTCCTTACACCTTACACAAAAATTAATTCAAGATGGATTAAAGACTTACATGTTAGACCTAAAACCATAAAAACCCTAGAAGAAAACCTAGGCAATACCATTCAGGACATAGGCATGGGCAAGGACTTCATGTCTAAAACACCAAAAGCAATGGCAACAAAAGCCAAAATTGACAAATGGGATCTAATTAAACTAAAGAGCTTCTGCATAGCAAAAGAAACTACCATCAGAGTGAATAGGCAACCTACAAAATGGGAGAAAATTTTCGCAACCTACTCATCTGACAAAGGGCTAATAAGAATCTACAATGAACTCAAACAAATTTACAAGAAAAAAACAAACAACCCCATCAAAAAGTGGGCAAAGGATATGAACAGACACTTCTCAAAAGAAGACATTTATGCAGCCAAAAAACACATGAAAAAATGCTCATCATCACTGGCTATCAGAGAAATGCAAATCAAAACCACAATGAGATACCATCTCACACCAGTTAGAATGGCCATCATTAAAAAGTCAGGAAACAACAGGTGCTGGAGAGGATGTGGAGAAATAGGAACACTTTTACACTGTTGGTGGGACTGTAAACTAGTTCAACCATTGTGGAAGTCAGTGTGGTGATTCCTCAAGGATCTAGAACTAGAAATACCATTTGACCCAGCCATCCCATTACTGCATATATACCCAAAGGATTATAAATCATGCTGCTATAAAGACACATGAACACATATGTTTATTGTGGCACTATTCACAATAGCAAAGACTTGGAACCAACCCAAATGTCCAATAACGATAGACTGGATTAAGAAAATGTGGCACCTATACACCATGGAATACTATGCAGCCATAAAACATGATGAGTTCATGTCCTTTGTAGGGACATGGATGAAACTGGAAACCATCATTCTCAGCAAACTATAGCAAGGACAAAAAACCAAACACCGCATGTTCTCACTCATAGGTGAGAACTGAACAATGAGAACACATGGACACAGGAAGGGGAACATCACACTCCGGGGACTGTTGTGGGGTGGGGGGAAGGGGGGAGGGATGGCATTAGGAGATATACCTAATGCTAAATGACGAGTTAATCGGTGCAGCACACCAACATGGCACATGTATACATATGTAACAAACCTGCACATTGTGCACATGTACCCTAAAACTTAAAGTATAATAATTAAAAAAATTTAAAAAAAAACACCAACCTCTTAAGGTTGATGTGAAAGATAAATATATAATACATATGAAAACCTAGTACACTGCATTTCACATAGCAGATATTCAATATATGCTACCCTTTCATTCATTTTTCAATCATTATAACACCTTCCTAATTGGTTTCTCTGCCTCTAGTCTTAATAAGATTCCCCAAGCCATTCCAGACAATTATTTTCCCAAAACACCATTTTGTTTTGGTTTGGTTTGGTTTTAGAGAAGAGATCTCACTATGTTGACCCACGCCAGTCTCAAACTCCTAGGCTCAAGCAATCCTCCCACCTCAGCCTCCCGAGTAGTTAGGACTACAGGCACACGCCACCATGCCCAGCTCTAAAACACCATATTAAGATCTTGCTCAAACACTTGCTTACAAGAAAAAATTTAAACCCCACATAGCATGACCATCCATACGACAGTCCCAATTTACCTTTAAAACCTCACCTTTCACTCCACCCAAACAGGAACCTATCATGCCACCCTTAAAAGTCTTCTCCTCACTGTCAGTTGAAGATGCACTGTATTATTTCTAGTTTTATGACTTTAATCATCTCCAAGTGTGATTCCCATCCACCCACTTCCGTCCCATCCAAATCTTATTCATATTTCAAGTTCATGCTCCAATCTAGTCTTCCATAGAGACATTCTCATTTATCTCAGCTCACTATTCTATCTCCTCTGAACAATGTCTTGGTGTGATATTTAATATTCACACACACATGCAGATGCTAAAAGTAGGCATCAAGTAGACGTTCAATAATTACCTGATGAATGAGAACACAACAAAGTCTTAACTACATAAACAGATACATTTTTCTTCTGTAATTTACTTAACAGAAAGGCCTAAAGTAACTTCCCAAGCTTTCACAATGTAAATAGATAGTTACATAATACAACAAAAGACCTTATAGCCACACATATTAGAGTACCTGCAGGTTCCCACTTTTTATTTTATTTTTTATTTATTTATTTATTATTTTGAGATGGAGTCTCCCTCTGTCGCCCAAGCTGGAGAGCGGTGGCACGATCTTGGCTCACTGCAACTTCCGCCACCTCGGTTCAAGCGATTCTCCTGCCTCAACCTTGAGAGTAGCTGGGATTACAACCATGCACCACCATGCCCAGCTAATTTTTGTATTTTTAGTGGAGACAGGGTTTTGCCATGTTGGCCAGGCTGGTCTTGAACTCCTGACCTCAAGTGATCTGCCTGCCTCAGCCTCCCAAAGTGCTGGGATTACAGGCGTGAGCCACAGCGCCTGGCCTAAAGTTTTTAGTTAAATGTCCTTTCTATATTACAGAGACCAAAACCAGCATCTAAAGCCAAAACTGTGAGGAACCTGTTTAAACCTTCCCAAATTTTCCAACTACCAAACCTTATCTAAGCATGTGCCTTTTTTTTTTTCCGAGACGGAGTCTTGGTCTGTTGCCCAGGCTGGAGTGCAGTGGTGCCATCTCGGTTCACTGCAACCTCCACCTCCCGGGTTCAAGCCATTCTCCTGCTTCAGCCTCCCGAGTAGCTGGGACTACACGTGCACACCACCACGCCCAGCTAATTTTTGTATTTTTAGTAGAGATAGGGTTTCACCATATTGGCCAGGCTGGTCTCGAACCCCTGACCTCATGATCCACCTGCCTAGGCCTCCCAAAATGCTGGGATTACAGGTGTGAGCCACCGCACCCAGCCACATTGCCACTTTTTTGTTATTTTAGGATTTCATATCCCATGTTCAAAAAAAAAAAAAGTTTCTTCTTGTTTCTTAGTATCAAAACATTTATTTTATGTTTTCAAATTTAGTCCTACCTGAGTTCTTAACCATCACCCACAGATTGTTCCAGCAACAGGGTAAAATGTATTTATCACATAACTCCTTTTCAGAACCCAGGAGTCACAAAGAATCATCCCTCAAGCAAAACAAAACTCGCAGTAACTGGCTTTAAGACACCCTACAAGTACATGTAATTCTCCCAACAGAGCTCTCTTGACCTCTCCAACCAAAACTGTTCTGTGTGAAGTTAAGAAATCTGTTCACATCACATCATTCAGTACAGAATCATAAGCACTGCCAAAATTTTTCTTTTTTTCTTTTTTTTTGAGACAGGGTCTCACTTTGTCATCCAGGCTGGAGTACAGTGGTGCGATCTTGGCTCACTGCAGCTTCATCCTCCTAGGCTCAAGTGATCCTTCCACTTCAACCTCCTAAGTAGTAGGACTATAGGCATGTACCACCATGCCTGGCTAATTTTTTTATTTTTTGTAGAGACAGATTCTCACTGTGTTACGCAGACTGGTCTGGAACTCCTTGGCTCAAGTGATCCATCCACCTCAACCTCCCAAAGTGCTGAAATTACAGGCGTAAGCCACCATACCTGGCCCCAAATTTCTTAACATGAAATTTGTTTCACTTGAATAACTCTCTACCCTCCAGCTCCCATAAAATTATGCTAGACTTGTTACTTAATAAATTCTCAGTTCAATCAAGTGCCTGAAGTTACTTCAGCAAGCCTCTCCCTAACCCTGATGTACTAGTTAGCTAGGTTTTCCCAATATAATCAAACTTAAACCCACAAGCTTGAAAGGGCACCTGAAAGGCTGAAAAATATAAACCTATTACAAATTCACCTATTCTTATATTTTAATGATATACCATTTCCTACTATGAATACTAGGTCTAATCTATTACATATAAATTAAGAATTCTGATAGTTCAAACATTCAAAAAGTTTTCCAAACAACTAGTAAAGAACCACCCAAAACATTTTAATAGCATTTTATCATTTGTTTAATGTTGCTTTATTTTTCTCTAATAAAACATTGTGCTTTACCATCACAAATATTGCCCTGAAAATTTGTTTTCATGAATAAAACTATGAATAGTCTTGTTATAATGGAAATGATGAGAAACAATTTATTTTTTAAAAAGCCAGTGGGCCAAACATGTTGGTGTGCATCTGCGGTCCTACCTACTTGGGAAGCTGAGGTGGGAGCACTGTTTGAGCGCAGGAGTTCTAGGTTGTAGTGCACTATGCTGGTTGGGTGTCCACACTAAGTTTGGTAGCAATATGGTGCCCTCCTAGGAATGAGAGCCCATCAGGTTGCCTAAGAAGGGGTGAAACAGCCTAGTTCGGAATGGAGCAGGCTCAAAACTTCATGTTGATCAATAGTGGGATCATATCTGTATACAGCCACTGCACTCCAGCCTGGGCAACATACTGAGACCCCGTCTCTTAAAAAATAAATAAAAATAAATGTAAAAATAAAATAAAAAGCAGACAATAAAAGAACTAGTATTATCATAATGAAAACAAATCCATTTTCCCATACTGGATCAAGTATTACTCTGGGATTGAGTTTTAGACTGCTTAACTCTACAAGAGAAAACATATGTCACTTAGAAACTATTAAAGTTTCAGATACAGTAATTGGATTAACTCATTTTTTATTGAACTTTCTCCAGATTGGATGAAATAATACAATAAGGAAATGTCTGGGTTCTTATGATCCTAAAGTGCCTCCCCAATCTCTTATGTGTCACAAGAGAAAAGACAGCCAAAAGTACAAAAAGGATAGAATACTTTTCACTGTTCCCTAAGCATCTCCTATAGGGAATAACCAAAAAGAAATACTGTGCCCCATTCCAAACTCAAAACATTGGCAAAACTGTGGCAAGAACAGGGAAAGATGGGGGAAATTAAATTGACAGTTTGACTGGTATGTCTCCAAAAACAACAAATGTGTCCTGGTCTAGTGGCTGGTGACCAATTTCACCTTAATCAATGCAATGTACTCTGGGTACAAATTAGCTTGCTTCTCCTACTCTATTGCTTATGATTATTATATAAATAGATATAAGTATCCATTTAATCTTTCATGTTTTCCAGCTGAATCTTTCTATATTTTCCAACTGATATCATGTTTGTCAAAAAAACTATAAAAGTATCTATTTACATTTATTTGTTTCTTTTTAAAATCAATACATAAATACTCATATATTTGTATTTTACTTCTTTTTTTTAAGACACGGTCTCACTCTGTCCCCCAGGCTGGAGTGCAGTGGTATGACTGCAGATCACTGCAACCTCTGCCTCCTGGGCTCAAGCAATCCTCCTGAGGCCTCAGACCCCCAAGTAGCTGGGACCAGAGGCATGAGCCACCACAATCAGCTAATTTTTTAATTTTTTGTCGAGATGGGGTTTTGCTACGTTGCCCAGGCTGGTCTTGAACTCCTGAGTTCAAGTGATCCACCTGCCCTGGCCTCCCTAAGTGCCAGGATTACAGGCATGAGCCTCCGTGCCCAGCCTATATTTTACTTTAAAATAAGCAGTTGAGAGCTCCCAAGTGAGTATCAAGAGAACATGCTTGATGAAGGATCCAGAAAAATATGTTCATGATTTTGTCTTTTCAACAAATGTTGGAACCACTAAATATCCATTTGCCAAAAAAAAATTCTTTTGACAAATACCTTGCAATAAATATTAAATTTAATTCAAATTGGATCCCAGTTATAAATGTAAAATCTAAAACTATTAAAACCTCTAGGAGAAAGTCTTTGCAACCTTGGGTTAGGCAAAGATTTCTTACATCAAAAGCACAACCCAGAAAAGAACAAACTGAAAAATTAGACTTCATCAAAATTTAAAACTTCTCTAAAAACACTGTTAGAGGGGATGGGAAAAAACAAAAACACTGTTAGAGAAAAGACCAGCCACAGACTGGGAAAAAAATATTTTCAAATCACATACCTGATAAGGAACTTGTATCAAGAATATATATACACACATGGCTGGGCGCGGTGGCTCACGCCTGTAATCCCAGCACTTTGAGAGGCCGAGGCGGGTGGATCACGAGGTCAGGAGATCGAGACCACGGTGAAACCCCGTCTCTACTAAAAATACAAAAAATTAGCTGGGCGCAGTGGCGGGCGCCTGTAGTCCCAGCTACTCGGGAGGCTGAGGCAGGAGAATGGCATGAACCCGGGAGGTGGAGCTTGCAGTGAGCCGAGAATGTGCCACTGCACTCCAGCCTGGGCGACAGCGAGACTCTGTCTCAAAAAAAAAAAAAAAAAGAATATATATACACACACATATGTATACACATGTACATATATATACACACACATATACACATATACATATATATATACATACACATACACACATATAGAACTCTTAAAACAACTTTAAGAAAACAACCCAATTAAAAACATGTAAATGATTTGGATATTAACCAGAGAAGATATATAAATAGCAAATAAGAACATTAAAAAATGCTTGGAGACTGGGCATGGTGGCTCACACCTGTAATCCCAGCACTCTGGGAGGCTGAGGTGGGTGTATCACTTGAGGTCAGGAGTTCAAGATCAGCCTGACCAGCATGGTGAAACCCTCTCTACAAAAACAAATATAAAAATCAGCTGGGTGTGGCAGTGCTCACCTGTAATCCCAGCTACTCGGGAGGCTAAGGCAGGAGAATTGCTTGAACCTGGGAGATGGAGGTTGCAGTGAGCTGGGATAGTGCCACTGCACTCCAGCCTGGGTGATAGAGTGAGACCTGGTCTCAAAAAGAAAAAAAGAAAACTGCTCAATATAGCTGGTCATTAGAAAAATGCAAATTAAAACAACAAGGGAATACTACCACACACCTATTAGAATGCTTAAAACTGACCATACCAAGTGTTGATGAGAACATGGAAGAACTGGAACTTTCATACACCATTGGTTGAAATGTAAAACAAGGCCAGGTATGGAGACTCAAGTCTGTAATCCCAGCACTTTGGGAAGCTGAGGCAGGTGGATCACCTGAGGTCAGGAGTTCGAGACCAGCTTGACCAACATGGTGAAACCCCATCTCTACTAAAAATACAAAAATTAGCTGGGCATAATGGCGGGTGCCTGTAATTCCAACTACTCAGGAAGCTGAGGCAGGAGAATCACTTGAACCTGACAGGCAGAGGTTGCAGTGAGCCGAGATCATGCCACTGCACTCCGGCCTGGGCAACACGTGGTCTCAAAAAAAAAAAAGAAATGTAAAACAAAACAACCATGTTGGAAAGCAGTTTGACAATTTCTTAGAAGGTAAAACATTTAATTACCATATGATGCAGCCATTCTACTCCTAGATATTAACCCAAGAGAAATGAAAGCATAGGTCCATACAAAGATTTGCAGACAACTGTTCACAGCAGTTTTATTTTTATGAGCCAAAAACTAGTAACAACCCAAATGTCTATCAGCAGGCAAACAGCTAAACAAATTGTGGCATATCCATACAATGGAATACTACCCAGCAATAAAAAGGAATGAACACCATATAAAAGTGAAAAAAACGGGCAGGCACAGTGGCTCACACCTATAATCCCAGCACTTTGGGAGGCCAAGGCAGGTGGATCATGAAGTCAGGAGTTCGAGACCAGCCTGGCCAACAAGGTGAAACCTCGTCTCTACTAAAAATACAAAAATTAGTCAGGCATGGTGGTGCACGCCTATAATCCCAGCTACTCGGGAGGCTGAGGCAGGAGAATCACTTGAACCCGGGAGGCAGAGGTTGCAGTGAGCCGAGATCACACCATTGCACTCCAGCCTGAGCAACAGCGTGAGACTCTGTCTCAAAAAAAAAAAAAGAAAAAAAAGTGAAAAAAATGAACACCACAATCAAAAGGATCGACATAACATGAATGACTGTAAAAATAATTATTCTGAGTAAAAAAAGCCAGACAAAAAAAAAGAATGCATACTGTATGACTTCATCTATATAAAACTCTAGAAAATGCAAACTATTTTATAGTGACATAAAGTACATCAGTAGTTGCCTACAGTGGAGAAGAGGTGGTGGAAACAGGTCCATTCATTGATTTTGGTGACAGTTTCACAAATGTAGATATATCAAAATTTATCAAACTGCACACTTCAAATATGTGCAATTAACTGTGTGTCAATTATACATCAATAAAGCTACTATAATCTGTTAATAAAAAATAAGTTTTCTTTGTTTTGCTTTTTGAGACAGAGTTTCACTGTTGTCACCCAGGCTGGAGTGCAATGGCACGATCTTGGCTCACTCCAACCTCCACCTCCCAGGTTCGAACGATTCTCCTGCCTCAGCCGCCCAAATAGCTGGGATTACAGGCAACTGCCAGCACACCCAGCTAATTTTTGTGTTTTTAGTAGACAGGGTTTCACCATGTTGGCCAGGCTGGTCTCAAACTCCTGACCTCAAGTGATCCACCTGCCTTGGCATCCCAAAGTGGTGGGATTACAAGTGTGAGCCACCACGCCCAGCCCTCTTTGTTCTTTACAAGATTTCTTAAGAAAGGATAAAAGCCTGCTTAAAAAGGAAACTGAAAAATTAAAATTGGGTCCAATGGATTCTGATGGTATATCAATAGTTAGAATACATCATATATAAATATCTAAACACATATATCCATGATTTCATAATTCTTTAAAAAAATTGTTTAAGTATCTTTGAAGGATGCTAGGGAATCAACTCATTTTTGAACATTCATACATAAAAAGAAAGAATGAAGCATTTATCCTGCCTTTCCAATGACAACTCCATCCCTGGGTAACAAAACAGTAGATATGCAAGTTTATCTCTACAGACTTTACAGATAATAAATAAAATGACAAAATTAGAACACTATCATTTTGAACCCCTACTGAATTAATAAATTACAAACAAATGGCTGCTAAGTTTCACACAAAAACATATCCATATATGTACTTCCTGGTGGAAAAAAACACCACCACCTATAAGAATCCTGCCAAAACTTAAAAAACTAAAATCTGATTAAACCGCTAAGCCCAAGTAGTTTCTTGGAAATGGAGAAGAGAGAATACATTATCTTTGTATAAAAGACACTTGTGAGATCAACCAATTGCCATGTAAGGACCTTACATGGATGTTGATTACAAGTATTTAAAAACTTATATAAACATAAAACTTTTCAGACCACTGACAATTTGAACACTGATTACAGATATTCAATTTGGTACTAAAAAATCATTTTGGGGCTGGGTGTGATAACTCAGGCCTGTAATCCTAGCACTTTGGGAGGTTGAGGCAGGTGGACTGCTTGAGCCCAGGAGTTCGAGACCAGCCTGGGCAGCATGGCAAAACCCCATCTCTACAAAAAAAAAAAAAAAAAAAAACACAAATTAGCCAGGTGTGGTGATGTGCACTTGTGATCCTAGCTCCTCAGGAGGCTGAGGTGGGAGGATCACTTGAGCCCTGGAGCTTGAGGCTGCAGTGAGCTGAAATCTTGCTACTGCACTCTGGCCTGGGCCACAGAGTGAGACTGGTCTCAAAAAAAAAAAAAAAATTATTTTTAGTCCCGGCACAGTGGCTCATGCCTATAATCCCAGCACTTCTGGAAGGCCAAGGCAAGAGGATCACCTGAGGCCAGGAATTTGAGACCAGCCTGGGCAACATGGCAAGACCCTATCTCTACAAAACATAAATCAGCCAAAGTGGTGGTGCATACCTGCAGTCCTAGCTACTTAGGAAGCTAAGGCAGGAGGATTGCTTGAGCCCAGGAGTTTGAAGCTATAGTGAGCTATAATCTGGACATTGCACTCCAGCCTGGAAAACAGAGTAAGACCCTGTCTCTAAAACAAACAAACAAAAAATTATCTTTAGATGTAGTAACAGTATTACAGTTTTTTTAACTGTCTTTTAAAGACATACATTAAAATATTTACAGATTACATGTTGTAATTGTAGAATCTGCTCTCAAATAATATGAAAAGGGAGAAGTAAATGGGCATCTAAATAAAATAACATTGTCCATGAGGTGGTCATTTCTGAAGCTGGAGGATGAGTAGAGTGGGGATCAATATTCCACTTAAATCTGGTTTTCTACATGCCTGAATTTTCTAGTAATAAAATTTTTTTAAATAACTTCAATTTATTTTGTAACTAAGGTACTAGATAAAAATTACAAATAAATAAAATTGACAAAGGCCAATATCCTCTCTCATATTGTCTTTGGCCATTATTGGTATGAAGGTTATACTGGCTTCAAAATTTATTAAACTGAATAACTTTGCCTCTTTCTGTATTCTCTGAAAATTATATAAAATATGAACAATTTGTTTCTTAAAGGTATAGTAGAACTTTGTAAACCCATCTGATGGCTGCATGAGGAAGGAAGAGGTATATTTTTAATTACTGATTTTAATTTTATTGATATTACATCTATCCAGGATTTCAATCTACTCTTGAAAGTAAATTATTTCAGTTTTGTTTGATATATTCTTCTAGAAAATAGCCAATTTTGTCTGTTCCTATGTCATTTCAAATGTACTGGCATAAACTTTATAAATTTTATTTGAAACTCTATTAAACTTGTAGTTATTGTTCTTCACATTTTTAATAATATTATTTGTGCTTTCTTTTTCCTTGATTCATCGTTTTTCATTCTTGTTTTTTTTCTATTGCCCAGGCTGGAGTACAGTGGCGTGATGTCGGCTCACTGCAACCTCTGCCTCCCTGGCTCAAGCGATTCTCCCCCCTCAGTCTCTCGAGTGCTGGGACAACAGGCGTGCACCACCACACCTAGCTAATTTTTTGTATTTTTAGTAGAGACAAGGTTTCACCATATTAGCCAGGCTGGTCTCGAACTCCTGGGCCGGGCGCGGTGGCTCAAGCCTGTAATCCCAGCACTTTGGGAGGCCGAGGCGGGCGGATCACGAGGTCAGGAGATCGAGACCATCCTGGCTAACACGGTGAAACCCTGTCTCTACTAAAAATACAAAAAATTAGCCGGGCGTGTTGGCGGGCGCCTGTAGTCCCAGCTCCTCGGGAGGCTGAGGCAGGAGAATGGCCTGAACCCGGGAGGCGGAGCTTGCAGTGAGCCGAGATCGCGCCACTGCACTCCAGCCTGGGTGACACAGCAAGACTCCGTCTCAAAAAAAAAAAAAAGAACTCCTGGTGATCTACCTCCCTCGGCCTCCCAAAGTGATGGGATTACAGGCATTACAGGCATGAGCCACCACACCCAGCCCTTGATTCATCTTTTTAGAGGCTCATCTTTTCATCAGTCTTTTCAAAGAACCAGATTTTGGTTTCATTGAGCCTCTCTATTGTTTGTTTTCCATTATTAATTTCTACTTTTAGCATCATCATTTTCTTCTTTCTTTGGAATGCTTATGTTAAATACTTAGATCATTCAATTCAACCTGACTTTTTTTTGTTTCTGTTTTTGAGACAGAGTCTTGCTCTGTTGCCCAGGCTGGAGGGCAGTGTTACAATCTCCACTCACTGAACCTCTTAGAAATACTTAAGTCTTCCTAGTAAATTATCTCATTCCTTATGAATGAATCTCTTTATCCTTGATAATACTTCTGCCTAATCTAATTTTTCTTACAATTCATATACTTATACAAGCTTTCTTTTGGTTCCTTGTGTTAGAATGTTTCAGATTCACGGCCGGGCATGGTGGCTCACGCCTGTAATCCCAGCACTTTGGGAGGCCGAGGCAGGTGGATCACAAGGTCAGGAGATCAAGACCATCCTGGCTAACAACGTGAAACCCTGTCTCTACTAAAAATACAAAAATTAACCGGGTGTGGTGGCGGGCACCTGTAGTCCCAGGTACTCTGGAGGCTGATGCAGGAGAATGGCGTGACCCCCCAGGAGGCAGAGCTTACAGTGAGCCGAGATTGTGCCACTGCACTCTAGCCTGGGCAACAGAGCGATACTCTGTCTCAAAAAAAAAAAAAAAAAAAAAAAAGAATGTTTCAGATTCATTACTCATAAACAGCAATATAATTATTTTGTTTGCTGCCTTTAAATAAAAATATCTCATTCTGGAATCTGTTTTCTCTGGTAAGTTTAATCTGTTTACATTTATATAAACACTTATATAAACTGATTTATATAACTGATATAGTTTAAATTATTTCCAATGCCTTATTTTGTTTTGACTACACTATGTTTTTTCTTTGCTTTCCTCCTTTTTTAAATTTATTTTATTTTATTTTATTTTTTGAAGATGGAGTCTCACTCTGTCGCCCAGGCTAAAGTGCCGTGGTGGGGTCTCGGCTCACTGCAACCTCCACCTCCCAGGTTCAAGCGGTTCTCCTGCCTCAGACTTCCAAGTAGCTGGGATTATGGGCTCCTGCCACCACATCCAGTTAATTTTTGTATTTTTAGTGGAGACAGGGTTTTACCATGTTGGCCAGGCTGGTCTTGAACTTCTGACCTTAAAGTTATCCACCTACCTTGGCCTCCCAAAGTGTTGGGATTACAGGCATGAGCCACTGCACCAGACTTTCTTTTCTTTTTCCTCTTTTCCTACATTCTAGTGGACTGTTTTCTCTTCTACCTTTCCTCCACTTACTCTAATGATATGGAAGGTGCACTTTTTTTTTTTTTTTTTTTTTAATGGAGACAGTCTTGCTATGTTGCCCAAGCTGGTCTTGGACTCCTAGGCTCAAGTAATCCTCTCACCTTGATCTCCTGAGTAGCTGGGGCTATTGGCACGTGCCACCACACCCAGCTTACTTTTACTTACATTTTTAATAGGATTACTTCTAAGCAGAATCATTATTATTACTCTCCTTTTTAAGAACCAAACCTCAAAAAACAGTAACTCAGGTTACCACCCCTATCTTATATGTTTTTTTCTGGAACAGTAATAATTCTTGTGTGTTTGTTATGCTGTTTTATACAATCAAGTTGTCCAGATTTGTCTATAGGTTTACCAATTTCTGTGCTAACTTTGTGTCTTCCATCCTTTTCTATGCTCTGGGTTCAATTTCCTCTTATAAAGTACAACTACCTCTGGTAAGTAGTTCTTTTGCTAATGATCTGAGTGGTAAACTCTTCATCTCCATCTGAAAATATATTTCTTCACTTTAGAATGACAGTTTTGAAAGTTGGCCGGGCGCGGTGGCTCACGCTTGTAATCCCAGCACTTTGGGAGGCCGAGGCGGGCGGATCACGAGGTCAGGAGATCGAGACCACAGTGAAACCCTGTCTCTACTAAAAATACAAAAAATTAGCCGGGCGTGGTGGCGGGCGCCTGTAGTCCCAGCTACTCGGAGAGGCTGAGGCAGGAGAATGGCGTGAACCTGGGAGGTGGAGCTTGCAGTGAGCCGAGACTGCGCCACTGCACTCCAGCCTGGGCGACAGAGCTAGACTCCGTCTCAAAAAAAAAAAAAAAAAAAAAAAGAAAGTTATTTTATTTTTCCGGCCAGGCATGGTGGCTCATGCCTGTAATCCCAGCACTTTGGGAGGCTGAGGTCAGGAGTTCGAGACCAGCCTGACCAACATGGTGAAACCCCGTCTCTACTAAAAATACAAAAATTAGCTGGGCGTGGTGGTGTGCACCTGTAATCTCAGCTACTTGGGAGGCTGAGGCGGGAGCACTGCTTGAACCCAGGAGGCGGAGGTTGTGGTGAGCTGAGATCATGCTATTGCACTCCAGCCTGGGAAATAAGAGTGAAACTCCGTCTCAAAAAAAAAAAAAAAAGAAGGTTATTTTATTTTTCCTTGGCACTTTAATGATATTATTCTATTTGGTTTTGGCTTCTATTAATGCTCTTGATAAGTCTGCTAAACTAACTGCTGTTCAGCTATAAATGACTTTCTCTCGCTGCTTTATTACTTTATATTTAATGTTCAATAATTTTACTAGAATGTACTGAATTATCTATTTATATTTTTCTAATTACAGATACACTGTCTACTTCTAGGCACAACCAAAGTGAAGAATAAAAAATGATTTAAAAGTGACTACCATCTTAATTTTCCCAAAGATCGTTCAAATACTATGCCATATGTATAAAGGGTATGTGTACCATGAATGCCCTAGGGCAGAAGTTCTCAAACTTTAGCTTGCAACACAAACATTTGGGAACTTATTACAGTACAGACTTCTAGATTCCACACCCAATTTCTGAGTCACCAGGTCTGCAGTCTTGCCAGGAATTGGCATTTCTAATAGATTCCCAGGTGATGTTGAAACTGCAGATCAGGAAGGAGCTCATGCTTTAAGAACCATAGCCTTAGGGATTTATGATAATTATCTCATGAAACCCTCACTGAGAAGGACTATAGGGACTTAATCTGCTCCTTAAACCTAGAGATTAGTATTTATCATCAATTCTAAACAATTTTTAGCTTTAAATATTGCTCTCTCCCATTTCTTTCTTTTTTTTTTTCTTTTTCTTTTGAGATGGAGTCTCACTCTGTCGCCCAAGCTGGAATGTAGTAGCATGATCTTGGCTCACTGCAACTGCAATCTCCACCTCCTGGGTTCAAGCGATTCTCATGCCTCAGTCTCCCGAGTAGCTGGGACTACAGGCACATGCCACCATGCCTGGCTAATTTTTTGTATTTTACTACACAGGGGGTTCCACCATGTTGCTTAGGCTGGTCTCAAACTCTTGAGCTCAGGCAATCCACCTCCTCGGCCTCCCAAAATGCTAGGATTACAGGCATGAGCCACCACACCCAGCCTCCCATTTCTCCTTGTAGAATACCAACTATATAAAACATTAACAGCTACCTCCTCTGTGAGGAGGTAGAACTGTCCCAGTTCATTCTTCACGGAGGCCTCAGAGCAAAATAAAATCTGTTATCATTCCTTTACCCAAAATTGTTCACTGGCTTCTCGACACCTACAAGAGCAGTTGTTTTTGGGGAGAGATACATGAATGGGCTTCAGAGTAGACGCAAATATTTGAGTATTTACATTATGGTACACATACTTTCTAGAATACTATGGAATAGGTCTGTGACCTAAGCATGTTAAAAACTGCTGATCTATTACATTCCCAATGAGTCAGTGTGCTACATAAAACTTCATAATCCATGCCTATCTTTCTCGCATATACCCTGATGTCACTCTGAGTACATCATGCTTTCGAACTTTCACCTTATGCCCCATTACCTCCACCTGGAAAAGAATGCCCAATAGATCTCTCACAGGCCTGACAAAGTCCTACTTGTCTGCTGAAGAGCTCCAACATCAGCTCCTCCAGGAAAGCTTCCCCAACCCACTTAAGAGTTAATTGCTACGTTTTCTATTCTCCCTGCGTACTTTGTACAAACATCCACTATTACTTTTCACCATTCCAATTACTGGTCTACAGAAATATCTTCCTCTATGAGTTATCTCAGGCAAGAACTTAATCGTTACCTTTATATCCCCATAACAGACACACAAATGTTTGGTAAATATACAAACATGTTACCTACATGGTACCTAAATATAATTTTTCCTTGGACTCCATAAACAGTTTCTAGGAGAATATATATTTTTATTTTAAGAATTTTCACGCCTGTAATCCCAGCACTTTGGGAGGCCGAGGTGGGTGGATCACCTAAGGTCAGGAGTTCAAGACCAGCCTGGCCGACACTGTGAAACCCCATCTCTACTAAAAATACAAAAAATTAGCAAGGTGTGGTGGCGGGCGCCTATAATCCCAAGTACTCAGCAGCCTGAGGCAGGACAATCACTTGAACCTGGGAGGCAGAGACTGCAGTGAGCAAAGATTGTGCCATTGCACTCAGCCTGGGCAACTAGAGCAAAACTCCATCTCAAACATAAATAAAATAATTAAAAATTTTTAAAAAGGAAATTTCAGGTCTGTCTTCATCTAAATTTTCAAGGGAACCAGAGTTTCAATAGATATAAACGGCACCTAATCTAGTTTCATTCTCACATTTCTTCACAAAATGCCACAAAGAATTACGGCTCTGCAAATGCCACAAAGATACTCCCTGAGAAGAGCAACTCCAAGACACATAATTGTTAGATTCACCAAAGTTGAAGGAAAAAATGTTAAGGGCAGCCAGAGAGAAAGGTCGGGTTATCCACAAAAGGAAGCCCATCTCACTAACAGCAGACCGCTCGACAGAAACTCTACAAGCCAGAAGAGAGTGGGGGCCAATATTCAACATTCTTAAAGAAAAGAATTTTCAACCCAGACTTTCATATCCAGCCAAACTAAGCTTCATAAGTGAAGGAGAAATAAAATCCTTTACAGACAAACAAATGCTGAGAGATTTTGTCACCACCAGGCCTCCCTTACAAGAGCTCCTGAAGGAAGCACTAAATATGAAAAGGAACAACTGGTACCAGCCATTGCAAAACCATGGAAATTGTAAAGACCATTAATGCTAGGAAGCAACTGCATCAACTAATGAGCAAAATAACCAGCTAACATCATAATCACAGGACCAAATTCACACATAACAATATTAACCTTAAATACAAATGAGCTAAATGCTCCAATTAAAAGACACAGACTGGCAAATTGGATAAAGAGTCAAGACCCATCAGTGTGCTGTATTCAGGAGACCCATCTCACGTGCAGAGACACACATAGGCTCAAAATAAAGAGATGGAGGAAGATCTATCAAGCAAATGGAAAAGAAAAAAAGGCAGGGGTTGTAATCCTAGTCTCTGATAAAACAGACTTTAAACCAACAAAGATCAAAAGAGACAAGGCCATTACATAATGATAAAGGGATCAATTCAACAAGAAGAGCTAACTATCCTAAATACATATGCACCCAATACAGGAGCACCCAGATTTATAAAGCAAGTCCTTAGAGACTTACAAAAAGACTTAGACTCCCACACAATAATAATGGGAGACTTTAACAACCCATAGTCAACATTTGACAGATCAACCAGACAGAAAGTTAAAAACGATATCCAGGAATTGAACTCAGCTCTGCACCAAGCAGACCTAATAGACATCTACAGAACTCTCCACCCCAAATCAACAGAATATACATTCTTCTCAGCACCACATCGCACTTATTCCAACATTGACCACATAGTTGGAAGTAAAGCACTCCTCAGCAAATGTAAAAGAACAGAAATTATAACAAACTGTCTCTCAGACCACAGTGCAATCAAACTAGAACTCAGGATTCAGAAACTCACTCAAAACCGCTCAACTACATGGAAACTGAACAACCTGCTCCTGAATGACTACTGGGTACATAACGAAATGAAGGCAGAAATAAAGATGTTTTTTGAAATCAATGAGAACAAAGACACAACATACCAGAATCTCTGGGACACATTCAAAGCAGTGTGTAGAGGGAAATTTATAGCACTAAATGACCACAAAAGAAAGTAGGAAAGATCTAAAATTGACACCCTAACATCACAATTAAAAGAACTAGAGAAGCAAGAGCAAACACATTCAAAAGCTAGCAGAAGGCAAGAAATAAACAAGATCAGAGCAGAAGTGAAGGAGATAGAGACACAAAAAAACCCTTCAAAAAATCAATGAATCCAGGAGCTGGGTTTTGGAAAGATCAACAAAATTGATAGACTGCTAGCAAGACTAATAAAGAAGAAAAGAGAGAAGAATCAAATAGATGCAATAAAAAATGATAAAGGGGATATCACCACCGATCCCACAGAAATACAAACTACCATCAAAGAATACTATAAACACCTCTATGCAAATAAACTAGAAAATCTAGAAGAAATGGATAAATTCCTTGACACATACACCCTCCCAAGACTAAACCAGGAAGAAGTTGAATCCCTGAATAGACCAATAACAGGCTCTGAAATTGAGGCAATAATTAATAGCCTACCAAGCAAAAAAAGCCCAGGACCAGAAGGATTCATAGCCGAATTCTACCAGAGGTACAAAGAATAGCTGGTACCATTCCATCTGAAACTATCCCAATTAATAGCAAAAGAGGGAATCCTCCCTAATTCATTTCATGAGGGCAACATCATCCTGATACCAAAGCCTAGCAGAGAAAACAAAAAAAGAGAATTTTAGACCAGTATCCCTGAGGAACATCAATGCAAAAATCCTCAATAAAATACTGGCAAACCGAATCCAGCAGCACATCAAAAAGCTTATCCACCACGATCAAGTTGGCTTCATCCCTGGGATGCAAGGCTGGTTCAACATACGCAAATCAATAAATGTAATCCATCATATAAAAAGAATCAAAGACAAAAACCACATGATTATCTCAACAGATGCAGAAAAGGCCTTTGACAAAATTCAACAGCCCTTCATGCTAAAAACTCCCAATAAACTTGGTATTGATGGCACGTATCTCAAAATAACAAAAGCTATTTATGACAAACCCACACCCAATATCATACTGAATGGGCAAAAACAGGAAGCATTCTCTTTGAAAACTGGCACAAGACAGGGATGCCCTGTCTCACCCCTCCTATTCAACATAGTGTTGTAAGTTCTGGCCAGGGCAATCAGGCAAGAGAAAGAAATAAAAGGTATTCAATTAGTAAAAGAGGAAGTCAAATTGTCCCTGTTTGCAGATGACATTGTATATTTAGAAGACCCCATTGTCGGCCGGGCGCGGTGGCTCACGCTTGTAATCCCAGCACTTTGGGAGGCCGAGGCGGGCGGATCATGAGGTCAGGAGATCGAGACCACGGTGAAACCCCGTCTCTACTAAAAATACAAAAAAAAAAAAATTAGCCGGGCGTGGTGGCGGGCGCCTGTAGTCCCAGCTACTCGGAGAGGCTGAGGCAGGAGAATGGCGTGAACCCGGGAGGCGGAGCTTGCAGTGAGCCGAGATTGCGCCACTGCACTCCAGCCTGGGCGACAGAGCAAGACTCCTGTCTCAAAAAAAAAAAAAAAAAAAAAAAAAAAACAGAAGACCCCATTGTCTAAGCCCAAAATCTCCTTAAGCTCATAAGCAACTTCAGCAAAGTCTCAGGATACAAAATCAATGTGCAAAAACCACAAGCATTCCTATACACCAATAACAGGCAAACAGAGAGCCAAATCCTAAGTGAACTCCCATTCACAATTGCTTCAAAGAGAATAAAATACCTAGGAATCCAACTTACAAGGGATGTGAAGGACCTCTTCAAGGAGAACTGCAAACCACGGCTCAACAAAATAAAAGAGGATACAAACAAATGGAAGAACATTCCATGCTCATGGACAGGAAGAATCAATATTGTGAAAATGGCCATACTGCCCAAGGTAATTTATAGATTCAATGCCATCCCCATCAAGCTACCAATGACTTTCTTCACAGAATTGGAAAAAACTACTTTAAAGTTCATATGGAACCAAAAAAGAGCCCGCATTGCCAAGACAATCCTAAGCCAAAAGAACAAGGTTGGAGACATCACGCTACCTGACTTCAAACTATACTACAAGGCTACAGTAACCAAAACAGCATGGGAACCAAAATAAGAGATATAGACCAATGGAACAGAATAGAGCCCTCGGAAATAATACCACACATCTAAAACCATCTAATCTTTGACAAACCTGACAAAAACAAGCAATGGGGAAAGGATTCCCTATTTAATAAATGTTGCTGGGAAAACTGGCTAGCCACATGTAGAAAGCTGAAACTGGATCCCTTCCTTACACCTTATACAAAAATTAATTCAAGATGGATTAAAGACTTAAATGTTAGACCTAAAACCATAAAAACGCTAGAAGAAAACCTAGGCAATACCATTCAGGACATAGGCATGGGAAAGGAATTCATGTCTAAAACACCAAAAGCAATGGCAACAAAAGCCAAAATTGACAAATCAGATCTAATTAAACTAAAGAGCTTCTGCACAGCAAAAGAAACTACCATCAGAGTGAACACGCAACCCACAGAATGGGAGAAAATTTCTGCAATCTACTCATCTGACAAAGGGCTAATATCCAGAATCTACAAAGAACTTAAACAAATTTACAAGAAAAAATCAAACAGCCCCATCAAACAGTGGGCAAAGGATATGAACAGACACTTCTCCAAAGAAGATATGTACATAGCCAACAGACACATGAAAAAATGCTCATCATCACTGGCCATCAGAGAAATGCAAATCAAAACCACAATGAGATACCATCTCACACCAGTTAGAATGGCGATCATTAAAAAGTCAGGAAACAACAGGTGCTGGAGATCATGTGGAGAAATAGGAACACTTTTACACTGTTGGTGGGACTGTAAACTAGTTCAACCATTGTGGAAGACAGTGTGGCAATTCCTCAAGGATCTTGAACTAGAAATACCATTTGACCCAGCCATCCCTTTACTGGGCATATACCCAAAGGATTATAAATCATGCTGCTATAAAGACACATGCACACCTATGTTTACTGTGGCACTATTCACAATAGCAAAGACTTGGAACTAACCCAAATGTCCATCAATGATAGACTGGATTAAGAAAATATGGCACATATACACCATGGAATACTATGCAGCCATAAAAAATGATGAGTTCATGTCCTTTGTAGGGACATGGATGAAGCTGGAAACCATCATTCTGAGCAAACTATTGCAAGGACAGAAAACCAAACACTGCATGTTCTCAATCATAGACGGGAACTGAACAATGAGAACACTTGGACACAGGAAGCGGAACATCAGACACCGGGGCCTGTTGTGGGGTGTAGGGAGTGGGGAGGGATAGCATTAGGAGATATACCTAACGTAAATGACGAGTTAACGGGTGCAGCACACCAAAATGGCACATGTATACATATGTAATGAACCTGCACGTTGTACACATGTACCCTAGAAGTTAAAGTATAATAAATAAATAAATAAATAAAAAGAATTATGGCTCTGCAATGTCAACAGAACCAAAAGAACATTGGTGGGGTGATCAAATCTCATTCAATGATCTTAACAGAAGAAAATAAGTACTTCTATTCTATTTGCTGTATACAAGTCTATCTGGTTTATCTTTTCACTTAGCACATGCATGTGTGTATATGTATATTTTATATATTATATATATTTTATATATAATATATATTTTATATATAACATATAATATATATAAAATATATTATATAGTTATAATATATTATAAATTATACATAAAATATATTATATATTATATATTAATTATATATAAAATATATTAGTTATAACATATATTATATATAAAATATATATAATATATATTTGTATATTGTATACATTATATATAGATATATAATACATATTTTATACATTATATATATTTGATATGTAATATATATTTTATACATTGTACATATTTTATACATATTTTATATATAATATATATTTTATACATTGTATATATTTTATATATATTTATATATTATATATTTTATACATTATATATATTTTATATATTATATATTTTATGCATTATATAATATATATTTTATACATTATAAATTTTATAAATATACATATTTTATATTATATATATTTTATATATTAATTTTATATATTATATATATTTTATATATTCTATATATTTTATATATTATATATTTTATATATAATATATATTTATATAGAATATATATTTTATAAATAATGTATATTTTATATATTCTATATTTTATATAGAATATATATTTTATATAGAATATATATTCTATATAGAATATATATTTTATATAGAATATATATTTTATATATACTTTTTTTTTTTTTTTTGAGACAGAGTCTTGCTCTGTCACCCAGGCTGCAGTGCAGTGGCACAATCTGGGCTCACTGCAAGCTCTGCCTCGCAGGTTCACACCATTCTCCTGCCTCAGCCTCCCGAGTAGTTGGGACTACAGGCGCCCACCACCACGCCCAGGTAATTTTTTTGTATTTTTTTAGTAGAGACAGGGTTTCACTGTGTTATCCAGGATGGTCTCGATCTCCTGACCTCATGATCCGCCCGCCTGGGCCTCCCAAAGTGCTAGGATTACAGGCATGAGCCACTGCGCCCGGCCAAAAAAAATATTTTTATGAAGGTTATACTACACAAAATGAACAACAAGAGGAGCCAAGGAAGTCTTTCACTATTTTTCAAATGTTTCTGTATTGTCTTTTTTTAAAAAAAAAATAATGTTTTGTATTACTTTAACAACCAGAAAAACACAATCGAAAGGGGAAAAAGCCATATTCCATGTTATGCTATTTAAGAAAAAAGTTTGATTAATTATAAAACTACTTTAATATATTATTCTTACCAGATTTAAGACCTGAAATTTTGAAGATGGCACTTGGCTTCCCATTCGTGACAAATCCTAGGAGTTGCCATACTGGCATTCCATTTGAATCAGGATAAGAAAAGTAGACAGATCCTCCCATTCCCTCAGGAAATGGGATTGTTCCCAGCATAAAAACCACAACATGGTTGATACTTTCATAATCAGGTAAGTCAAAAACAAATTTATCCTCTGCCACTTGCTGCGCAGCTGTTTGCACCTAGAAAATAAGAAACTTGTCTCAGTTCGATAGTTCTATGAGTTTCTGTAACTCTTAACAGTATCATTTGTAAGTTATATTACCAGCATAATCCATTAGTCTTTTTACCAAATAGAATGTTAAACCTGATAGTCTTAAATACATACTTAGTTTTACAATCATAATCTACTAAATGCAATCTTTTAAAAATATAACTCGGGTGGAGCACAGTGGCTCACACCTGTAATCCCAGCACTTTGTGGGAGGCCAAGGCGGGCAGATCACCTGAGATCAGGAGTTCAAGACCAGCTTGGCCAACATGGCAAAACCCCATCTCTCCTAAAAATACAAAAATTAGCCAGGTATGGTGGCTCATGCATAAGTATTCCCAGCTACTCGGGAGGCTGAGGCAGGAGAATCACTTGAACCTGGGAGGTAGATGTTGCAGTGAGCTGAGACCATACCATTGCACTCCAGCCTGGGCAACAAGAGCAAAACTCTGTCTCAAAAACTAAAAATAAAATAAAAATAAAAATAAAAATAAGTTATTTCAGAGGTGCCCTGAAAGGATTTTACTTACATAAAAAATAACTAGGCCAGGCACGGTGGCTCTTGGCTGTAATCCTGGCACTTGGGGAGGCCAGGATCACCTGAGGTCAGGAGTTCGAGACCAGCCTGGCCAACATGGAGAAACCCCATTTCTACTAAAAATACAAAATTAGCCAGGCGTGGTGGCACATGCCTGTAATCCCACGTACTCGGGAGGCTAAGGCAGGGGAATCACTTGAACCCAGGAGGTAGAGGTTGCAGTGAGCTGAGATCGCGCCATTGCACCAGCCTGGGTGACAAGAGCTAAACTCCGTCTCAAAAAAATAAATAAAAATATCTATAGCTTCAGAATGTTGTAAAAATGAAAGGTTATTCAAAACACATCACCTAAGCTCTCACTCTCCAGCTTAAAGATAAAGGGGCCAGGCACAGTGGCTCATGCCTGTAATCCCAGCACTTTGGGAGGTCGAAGCAGGCAGCTGGCTTGAGCTCAGGAGTTCAAGACCAGCCAGGGCAACATGGCAAAATCCCATCTCTACAAAAAATACAAAAATTACCCAGGGGTGGTGGCATGTGCCTTGGGTCCCAGCTACTCGGGAGGCTAAGACCAGATAATCACTTGAACCCGGGATGTCAAGGCTGCAGCGAGCCGAGGTCCCACCACTGCACTACAGCCTGGATGACAGAGCGTGACCGTCTCAAAAATAAACAAAAGAAAGAATCTCAGGTAATTAAAATAGGTAAGCAATCCAGAAGTAATTAGGCAATCCTCCTTATTCACAAATCCTGTATCTGAATTCATCTACTCACTAAAACTAACTTGTAATCCCAAATCAATGCTTGCTGCATTTCTGCAGTCATTCATGGACATACTCATAAGAACAGTAGCAAAAAATGTGAGTTGTAGGCCTGGCGCAGTGGCTCACGCCTGTAATCCCAGCACTTTGGGAGGCCAAGGCGGGTGGATCACCTGAGGTCAGGAGTTCCAGATCAGCCTGGCCAACATGGCGAAACTTAGTCTCTACTAAAAAATATAAAAATTAGCTGGGCATGGAGGCACCCGCCTGTAGTCTCAGCTACTCAGGAGGCTGAGGCATGAGAATCGCTTGAACCTGGAGGCGGAGGTTGCCATGAGCGGAGATCACACCATTGCACTCCAGCCTGGCTGACAGGGTAAGACTCCGTCTCAAAAAAAAAAAAAAAAAAAAAACAGTGAGTTGTGCAACTCACACACTGGCGGCTGAGGTGGAACATGCCATCTTGTTTCAGTCCTAATAATATGAAAAAGTGTCCTTTTCACAGTCTCATCTATTTAAAGCATTTTTGTGATTTTTGTTGGTGATCGTGCTGTTTAAAATGACCAAGTCCAAGTGCTGGCTAGTCTTCCTAAGTGCAAGAAGGCTATGACATGCCTTACAGAGAAAATATGTGTGTTAGGTAAGTTTTCCCTCTATAATATCCTATCTACTGATACAAAGAAACTTAAGAAAAATATACTGCTATGTAATTTCAACTATCTATTAGTTATAAAGTAGTATCAACTGCCTGCCCTAAATTAAGTCCCAAGATAGAAAGGCTGAGTGTTCCTAAAGTCAAATTCTGATTCCGTCTTCAGAAGTATTCTGACCCACTTTAAAATCCTCCAGCTTTAGTATAAAGAATAACACAAAGGAAGAACATAAACCAAATGGCCTGTATTAGTATTAAATTCAATTTCACCAGTCTTTGGCATGCATATAACCTAAAAAGCATGGGAAACTATTACTTATGAGTCTTGAAATAACCACCTGGCAAAATAAATATTTCTTAAGTGTCAACTTTGTATAGGTACTGAACAGTCTGCAAATCTGTATCATCACACTCTAATTTTTGACATTAAGAAAAGGTGTATCTCTTTAAGAAAAAAATCTTAAGAAATAAAAACTGGGTTCATAAGTTTAGATAAGTGGATTTTTCTTATAACAGAGTCATGTAGTTAAGTTTTGAGATGCCACTAGGTCTATTTGTCCTTCACTTTGATGTGTCCTAATACTCCATAATTAAAGGACCAAGTATCCCCAATATATAGAGGCAGGTATCACCATAACTAAATTTCCTTCCAAATTAGTTGACAACGTGAGAGATACATGGATTCCAAATAGGCTTTTTATTCTTTAAGAAACACAATTTTAATGTCATTCATCAATAACACTCACTCGTCTGAGTCACACAATCATTCCAGATTTGTCCTTTCTTTTTCCCTATTAAGAGCAGGGCAAAATTATCTCACCAGGATTATGAATTACCACCATCACCACAGCGGTCTCCCAGTCATTCAAGAGCAAACTTTATGAGGCTAGTCAACTCCAATTTATCTTTCTGGCTTCTTAGAACTGTATATGTACAGAATACAATACATTATCAAAACTTGATGGGAAAAAAAGACAATTCAGCAAAGGGACTGCAACATTTTAAAAAGCCAGGAGAAAAAAGAAGGAAAAATACTACTAGGGGAAAGGAATCGGGCCTGAAAATTGATGTCTGTGTGGTTTCTAAGGAAACAAACAAGATTCACCTTCCAGATTATTCCTAAAGAATTCCAGGTGTTGTTCTCATTTACTCTAACAATTTGGCAAGGTAAGTTATCTATTTTGACCAATAAGGAAACACACTACTCGCATCCTTCTCTGGTTATCTCAGATACGGCTCACTCATTAAGTTTCAGCCAACTTCCAATTAAATTAAGCATATTTTTGCTCGGATTCTTCCAAAGGGACCCAAAAGATATACATTCCCTGAGCACCTTAATCTTTGAAAAACGGTTTGCTATAGACCAGATTCAATCCCAAATTCACCTCTACCTCAAGTTAATAAAGGAGGTATTTATACTGGCGATTGAACTTAGTTCCGTAACTGCAAAATGTCAAAGATAAAGACCATCTCACGAGTTATAAGGATTAAGTTCAAAGTGCCAAATAAGCGCCACACATAAGGCAGAGTGACCAAAGGCGTGCATAGCACTTAGCCCAGTACTTGGTACAAATGCACACTTAATAAATGCCAACTTATACTGTGACTACTATTCGAAAGAATCTGAATAGAGCTGAGCAAAGGAGAGCACCCAGCTTCCCACGCTCCAGCCTCACATACGCACCCAAAATACAGTTAAGTGGGCTTCCCCGCATCCCTAGCGCCTGCGCACCCTCCCTGCCGCACGGCTTCGCCCTCGGTATCCTGACCCCTTCCTGATACCACCCGGTCCCATCCTCACCAGCCTCCCCGCCACCAAGCAGCCAAACATGGCGACGGCAGCTCCGTTCAGCCGGCAGTGACCTGAAGCCGGCGACTAGGAGTCCCGGGGCTACTGCCCTAGTCGAGACTAAGAACCTTCCAGAATTTGCGGGAGGGTGTCTGCCCCTCCACTACATAGTGACTGGGCCAGCGGCAAGAACGCCTCTGCCCCCGCGACCTCTGACCCTCTCTTCCTAAGCAGCACGCTGCTCAGGCAACAAGTACTTCCGGGGCTTACTCCCGGTTTCCCCACTAAGGAAGAAAGGCGGGCCAGCGCCAGTACAAGACTACAAGTCCCAGAACGAGTCCCAGAGGGCACTGCGCCGGTTTCCGGGAAGGTAAACCCGGAGGCTTTGCACACTGGGATCGGTAGTCCGGGTGTTTTATAGCCACACAATCTGTGGATCCCTCATTTCCATGTACAATCCTGGGAGGAGATGCTTCTAACGTTTCTGTGACATCTGAGAGAGATTAACGGTGCACTTTTACAATAATCACGTCACTAGATCTTTACAAAAACCCTATGAGGTAAGTATTATAATCCAAATTTTATAGGAGTGATCAGCCTCAAATCTTTACACAGCAGTAAATGTTGGAGGCTGAAATCAAGTCCTAATCCAAATCCGGGTTTCTTTCTGCTGCACAGTATCTCAGAAGTATTAATCTTTAACCAATTGTTTTGTACTTGTCTACAATTTATAGTAGTTCTTTCCAGCTTCACTTAGTTCTCCCACTCATTTGCTGTACAATTGTGGACAAGTTGTAGATGTCTTTGTGCTTCAGTGTGCCTCCTTTGCAAAAGACAAATAATGTGTCTATCACCTAGGGTTGCTGTGAGGATTAAATGAGCTAATATGTATAAAACACTTAGAATACTGCTTGGCTGTGCTTAATTAGTGGGAGTTTTATTGTAAAAATGTCTATTTTTTTTTTCTATATGGATTTGCAGAAAAGGTTCATAGGAAATACAAAACAATAGCCAAAAAAAAAAAAAAAACTGGCATTAAGTACTGATTGCCACCAATACTTACTCTCCCTTTCACAGCTCCAATTCCTTTTCTTCTTGAATAGGATAGTAAAGGGTCTCTGTCCAATTTGAAATATCTGAGCTCGGCCACCAGCTGTAAAGCAGGTCTGTCTTCCCACTTCTCAGTTTATATATGGGGGATCAGTGTTTGGAACAGTCCTCTGGCCTCCACTGTGGATCCCTAAACTGATCACCTATCTTATCACCGATACTCCTTTGAGATAGCTGTGCCAAAGGTGAAGAGGTAGGAAAGGATCTACCAATGTTTCCAACTTGCCACCTAAAAAGTCCTAGAACCTTCAGAATAAAAAGGCCATTCATATGAAGACCACTTCATAAATTAAGGCACCCACACTACCTGGGTTCCGAGCCCATCTCTGCCATTTATTAGTTACATAATCTCAGGCAAGTTAATCTAACACTCTCATACCTCCTTTTCCCCATCTTTAAAATGAAGTAATAGTAGTATCTATCTCATAAAGTTGTTTTGAGGGTTCTTACATGTAAAGTACTCAATAGTGGCCAGAATGTAGCTTACTCAATAAATGTTAATATTTAGCATTATTGCCTTTCCTAACTAATTTTCCATGTCTTCTTCATACCCACCTTGTGCACTAGCCATACTTTTGAATTCTCTGAGCAACTCCTACTTTTAAATTTGTGTGTGCTTATACAACTTGTTTTATCTCCCTGTAATATTCACTTGGTTATTTCTTACACATCCTCTCAGTTTTCTTCACTAATCTTTCTATGACCCACCTGATAGTCATTTCTTCTCCTACCAAGCAATCTTATTTAATGGATTGAGAACTAGCTAGCTTAGAATTTTTTTATAAATTACAGATGCTGTTTATTAATTGTCTCAATCTCTGTTATGTGAAATTTGAGCTTTTTCTCCATTTTGCTGGTGAACTGTCTTAGTTATAGATTGTACAAAGAGTTAGAGGCAGTGAGTATAGTATCACATCTCTAGAGTAGCCAGTATTCCAGCTACCAAACTATATTATTTGTACATACAGTAGTTCTTTGTAACTTCTGTGGGCAGAACTAGATACAGTGTGAGGAAGTGAAGAAAAAATGTTTCAGGGAAAAAAATCTTTCCAATAATCAGAGCTCTCTGAAATAAGGATAGCCAAGGAATAGAGTGAATGCTCCTATTCACATTGATATTTTAACCAATGCTGAAATCCACTTACATTGTTGAGGAGACTTATGGAAAATTGGGGAAATTGGCTGAAAACCTCAGAGGTACTTCCCCCCGTCTCAAACTATATGATTCTATGGAGTAAGAACCAAGTATAGTTTAATTGTGGCCAGGGTATCAAGGATTCTGAATCTTGATTTTAGCTCTTCATTAATTAACCTAATGATGAGATAATTTATCATTTTGGCCATTACATTTCTTCCAATTCTAGGTTGAATTCTGACTTGAAGAGAGCAAAAAAATATTTTTTCTCTTCTCTGAAAAATTTTTCTTTACAAAACAAGAACAACAAATAGACACACAAACTCTGTCTTCCCTGAACTGGGAGATATCTGTAACCCCAAGTCACAATAGATATCAATGGAAAGTAGATAAAAGAAAGGCAAATGACTTAGCAGAGGAGTGGAGGATCAAACTCAGGTACCTACAGAGAAAGATAAATATCAGGGAAGCTCAGGAACTGGAGATACCAGGGGCCACAGAATGCAAGGGTAAGACAGGTAGATTGCTTAAAATCAATGTTAAGATGTTTATATCTGTTCCTCATCCACACCTTGCAAAAGGCCACTGGTATGAAATCTCTGTGGAAAAAAATTAAATCAGAGGCACCCTGGGTCCTAGGAAACCATATACTGAAAAAAAGTGGTTGTAGATTAAGGCCACCACGTACAGATTCGGTCCTAAATTAAGGGCACCCAAATGAGAGAGGAGTCCTTGGCTCACCAAGTCAAACATATCCCAGACTATGTCCACCCAAAGAGGGGTGGCTTTTTCTAAAGCATCCATGTGAGAGTGCTTTGTACTATATCATCCATGCAGAGATAGCTCTTTTTTACATCCCTCATCCATAGGGGAAAAGGGTCACTTTTTAAGAACTGATGGAAAAATCCAACACTCTTTTCATGATAAAAACAGTCAACAAACTAGGAATAGAAGAGAACTTCCTCAACGTGATGAAGAACATCTACAAAAACTCCGCAGCTAACCTCATACTTAATGGTGAAAGATCAGGAACAAGACAAAGGTGTCTTTTATAGCTGCTTTTACTCAACATTGCACTGGAAGTTCCAGCCAAGGCAATTAGGCAAGATAAATAAAACTGGAAATGAAAAAGTAAAGCAATCTCTAGTCACAGATGACATGATCTTTTTTTTTTTTTTTGAGACATAGTCTCACTGTGTTGCCCAATCTGGAGTGCAATGGCAATCTCAGCTCACTGCAATCTCCACCTCCCAGGGTCAAGTGATTCTCCTGCCTCAGCCTCCCAAGTAGCTGGAACTACAGGCATGCACCACCATGCCTATAGTTAAAATAAAAATTAAAAAATTACAAATAATTTTTGTATTTTTTGGTAGAGATGGGGTTTCACCATGTTGGCAAGGCTGGTCTCGAACTCCTGACCTCAGGTGATCCACCCAATTCATCCTCCCAAAGTGCTAGGATTACAGGTGTGAGCCACCACGCCTGGCCAACATGAGCTTGTATATAGAAAATCCTAAGGGATCCACTAAAAACCTATTAGAACTAATAAACAATTTCAGCAAGATTGAAGGATACAAGGTCAATATACAAAAATAAATTGTGTTGCTACACACTTGCAGTGAACAATCCAAAAATGAAATTAAGAAGATAATTTCATTTAAAATTCTCCTTTAACAAAAGAAGTATAAAGTATATACTCTGAAAACTACAAAAAATTGTTGTAAGAAATTGATCTGGCTTGGACATTTGTCTCCTCCAAATCTCATGCTGAAATGTGAACTTCATTGTTGGAGGTTGGCTTAGTGAGAGGTGTTTGGAGCATGGGGGCAGATCCTTCATGAATGGCTTGGTGCTATCCTTGCAGTAATGAGTTCTCACTGTATTATTTCATTTGAGAGCTGATTATTTAAAAAAATAAAAAATAAAGAGCCTGGCATCTCCTTGCTCCCTCTCGCCATGTGATATGCCTGCTCCCCCATCCACTTCCATCATGATTGTAAGCTTCCTGAGGCCCTTACCAGAAGCTGGACATATAATGCTGCCATGCTGGTACAGCCTGCAGAACTGAGTCAAAATAAACCTCTTTTCTTTATAAATTACCCAGCCTCAGGTACTTCTTTATAGCAATGCAAATGGAGTAACACAGAAATTAAAAGACATCTAAATAAATGGGAAAACGTCCCATATTCATGGGTCAGAAGACTTAATATTGTTTAGAAGGCTGTACTCCCCAAATTTATCTACAGAGTCAATGCAATTACCATCAGAATCCTAGCTGACTTCTTTGTAGTAATTGACAACCTGATTCTAAAACTCTTAAGCAAAGGATCCAGAATAGCCAAAACAATCTTGAAAAGAACAAAGAATATCCATACTTCCTGATTTCAAAACTTGCTACAAAGAAACAGTCATCAAGACAGTATAGTATTTAAAAGGCTGGGCAGGGTGGCTCATGCCTGTAATCCTAGCGCTTTGGGAGGCCGAGGCTGGCAGATCACTTGAGGCCAGGAGTTCAAGATAACACAGTATGGTATTGGCACAGGGGTAGACATATAGATGATTAGATTCGAGAGTCCAGAAATAAAACCATATGTCTATGGTCAACTGATTTTCAACAAGAACACCAATACCATTCAGTGGGGGAAAAGAATAGTCTTTTCAATAAATGATGCTAGGACAACTAGATGGCCACATGCAAAAAAATAACTTGGATCCTTACCTCATAATATATATAAAAACCCAAAATGAATCAACGATCTAGATATACAAGTCAAAACTATAAAATTCTTTGAAGAAAACAGGGTTAAATCTTCATGACCTTGGATTTAGAAAAGGATTCTTAAATATGACACCAAAACCATGAGCAAGAGAAGCACAATTTATAATCTCCATCAAAATTTAAAATGTGCTTCCAAAGATCCATGAAAAAACCCACAGAATTGGAGAAAATATTTACAAATCATATATCTGATAAGGGATTTGTATCCAGAATATTTAAAGTACTTAACAGCTCAATAAGAAGATAACACTGCCGGGCGCAGTGGCTCACGCCTGTAAACCCAGCACTTTGAGAGTCCGAGGTAGGCGGATCACAAGGTCAGGAGTTCAAGACCAGCCAGGCCAACATGGAGAAACCCCATCTCTACTAAAAATACAAAATTAGCCGGGCATGGTGGTGCATGCCTGTAATCCCAGCTACTTGGGAGGCTGAGGCAGGAGAATCGCTTGAGCTTGGGAGGCGGAGCTTGCAGTGAGCCGAGATCATGCCTCTGCACTCCAGCCTGGGCGACAAAGTGAGACTCTGTCTCAAAAAAAAAAAAAAAAAGAAGAAGATAACACTAAGCTGAGAACATGAGAACAGTGGCACATGTCTATAGTACCAGCTACTCAGGAGGCTGAGGCAGAAGGATCACCTGTGCCTGCAAGTTCAAGGCCAGCCTGAGTAATATAGTGAGACCCCCATCTTTAAAAAAAAAAAAGACAGCCCTATGTAAAAATGGACCATGGGTTTTTATTAATTTCCTAGAGCCGCTGTAACAAATTACTATAAACTGGGAGGCTTAAAACCACAGAAATTTATTTTCTTACAGTTCTGGAGGCTAAAAGTTTGAAGTCAAAGTAGGTGTTGGGAGGGCCATGTGTCCTCTGAAGGCTCCAGAGGAGAATCTATTCCATGATTCTCTCCTAGCTTCTGGGTGTTGCCAGCAGTCCTTGGCATTCCTTAACCTATAGATAAATTTCAAACTCTGCCTCATTGGCTTGTTTCACATGGCATTCCTCACTGTGTCTCTGTGTTTCTTATATGAACCCCAGTCATTATATTTAGGGCCCACCCTACTCCAGTATGGGTTCAACTTAAATTGGTTACATCTGCAAAGATCGTGTTTCCAAAAAGGCAACATTCACAGGTACCAAATGGTCATGAATTTAGGGGAGTGGGGAGGGTCTATTCAGTCCTCTACTAATCTGAGTAGACATTTCTCCAAGTTAGATACATAAGTGGCCTATAAACATATGAGAAGATGCTGGATATCATTAGGGAAATGAAAATCAAAACCTCAATAGAACACTTTATACCCACTAGGAAGTAAGGATGTGGAATTGGAATCCTCATCCACCGCTGATGGGAATGTAAAATGGTGCAGCCACTGTGGAAAACAGCTACCATGTGACCCTGTGAACCTACTCCTAAGATAAAGGAGAAATGAAAACATGTCCTCACCAAAACTTGTACATGAAGGTTTACAGCATCATTATTCATAATAGCTAAAAGGTGAAAACCCAATCTCTACCAACAGATGAATGAATAAATAAAATGTGATGTATCCATACAATGGAATATTATTCAGCATAAAAAATTAGAGTACTGATACATGCTACAACATGGATATACCTTGAAAATATTGTGCTAGGTGAAAGAAGCCACAAAAGACCACATATATGATTCCATCCATATGAAAGGAGAAATCATGTTGTCAAAATGCCCACCTCTGCTCAATATATTTCTCCCAAAAATGAGTTAGGAACCATGGTATAGAGAAAAGACCTCAACAACGGGGTGACTGAGCACAAGAGCAAAAAAAACAAAGACTGCAAGTTGCTCCCAGGGATTGGAGAAAATGTTTTAAAAGGAAGGTCGGAATCCATTGGTGTTCTGTTAGTCATCTTCTCCTTCATCTTCCTCTCCTTCCTCCCCTTCATCATCATCTTTATCTTCACCTTCATCCTCATCCCTGTCTTCATCTTCTTTTTCTCCTTCCCCTTCCTCATCATCCATTATTGGGAACCAAGTAATACTGTAATTGATTTGGCCAAATACCATCTTTGATGACCTTTCCTCATTCATCTGCACCTGCATCAGAATGGTCAGTAAGCCAGGTGAAGAAGCTCTCTGGTTCCCCATGCTGCCTCTTCCTGTTGGCATTATTCTGCATTTGACTTGCATTTTTCATCAAATCCTTTCCAGATTTCCATTTGATTTTAGTGAGTTTGAAGATGGAGCACCACTCTCATTCAGATGAAATTTTTTGGAGAGAACTTTATTTTTGAAGTCAGGATTTTTGTCAAAATGAAAAATATTCTGTAACCTGGTTTAATATCTTCAAATTCTGTCACTTCAACACTGGTTAAATAAGGCAGTGCCTCTTCATCCTCCTCCCCAAGCAGTGCAGACACTTGTGGATGGTTGACAAATGCTGTTACCCCAAAGTTTGGGATTTTGGCTATCAATTCAGACCTCGTCTGAAAAAATAGTTGGCCGAGTTTGTTATATTTCTGTTCTGTTTTCAAAGTCTCCTCATTGGCTTATTAAGTCTACTTCATTTTGTACTTCATCAATATGTTCAGTTGCCTCTTGTTCTTTTTCTCCCTTCTTCAACAAGCCCAGACAGACTGATGTCTCTTCCAGCCTCAAGGCAGAAGGTGCTCTTGGTTTCTTCTTTTGAAGCAGAAATAGAAAGCATGGCATTTGGGGGGCCATGTTGTGTGGAAAGGCCAAAAACGAGACCACAGATCTCCTTGCCCATCAGGAAGAAGCTCAGAAAACCCTAATATTATTGTTTTAAATTACAGCATCACAACCTCTGAACTTTTGCTACCTAGAACAGTGTAATGAAATCATCAGTAACAGTTATACTAGTATAAGAATTTCAGCTCAGAGTAGACATATTGCTGATTTGAAACTTTACAAATGATAGTTCTCTCTTGAAGGCAGATCCAGGTAGCTTTCCCTATTACTCTTACCACCTGTGATAAATTGCAAAAGTGTCACAAGTTCTTTCCCTACCTGGGTCCATGCCCTTGCAACGTGACTTTGAAGCTCCTCCTCTCAAGAGATGGAATCTATTTCTTCACCCTCTTGGCCTTCTTACTTGATTTGACCTAAAGAATGCAGCAGAACTGATAATGTTCCCGTTCCAAGCTTAGGTTTCAAAACTACTTGCAAGCATCTGCTCTAGTCCTTAGAAGTTTGCTGATTTACTACAGGAATAAGCCAAGGAGAGCCTGCTGGATAAGTAAAGACACCTGGACTCATTTCCTCAGCTAACAGCCAGATCCCATGAGCAAAGCTACCTAGCTGACTTGCCGCTGACCACAGTCATGAGTAAGTCTAAAAGAACCACCCAGCTGAGCTCAGCCCAAATAGAATCATGAGTTAAATAAATTGCTGTCCTAAGCCATAGAGGTTGGAGGTGTTTTGTTCAGCAGCAAAAGCTAACTTCTTTGTAATTCCTTCATCATATGAAAAAAAATTTTTTTTTGAGACAGTTTCACTTTTGTTGCCCAGGCTGGAGTGCAATGGCACAATCTCGGCTCACAGCAACCTCTGCCTCCCGGGTTCAAGTGATTCTCCTGCCTCAGCCTCCTGAGTAGCTGGGATTACAGGTGCCTACCACCATGCCCAGCTAACTTTTTGTATTTTTAGTAGAGACAGGATTTCACCATGTTGGCCAGGCTGGTCTCAAACTCTTGACCTCAGGTGATCCACCCGCCTCGGCTTTGCCCAAAGTGCTGGGATTACAGGTGTTAGCCACTGCGCTCGGCCCATGAAAATAATTTTTATGTATTAGTTTCCCTTTCCTATAGCAAATGCCGGTAGATATCTATTTAACATCCACTTCTTCCCTTCTTCCTTGTTAATAGAACCCCAATTTTGTCCTGGCATCCATCTCTCCTCTCTGTGACTCAGGAGCCCCAGGGGAAGCCCCTACTTTAATCAACAATTTTCTCTTCTCTTTGCAGTGATTGGTTTAGGATCAGCCCCATAACCTGAAAGGAAGTCTTCTGGGAGCTTCTGAGAAAAGTGTCTTCATTGTAAGAAAGCCACAGTAAAAAATTAGTCAAGTGTTGTGGCACAGGCCTATAGTCTCAGCTACTCAGGAAGCTAAGGCAGGAAGATCGCTTGAGCCCAGGAGGTTGAGGCTGCAGTGAGCTGTGATTGTGCCACTGCACTCCAGCCTGAGTGACTGAGTGAGACCCTGTCTCAAAAAAAGAAAAAGTTACACAGCCAGGCATACTGGCTCATGCCTGTAATCCCAGAAATTTGGGAGGCTGAAGTTAGAGGATCTCTTGATCCTAGGAGTTCAAGGCTGCAGTGAGTTATGACTGTGCCACTGCACTCCAGCCTGGGCAACAAGTGAGACCCTGTCTCTTAAAACAAAATAGAAAAAGCCACACAAAGAGATGATCACTTTCTGTCTCTGTACTTTGACATATCTGAATGTGATACTTGGAGTTGTAGCAACGATTTTGAAACTTCAAAAGGAACAACCTGAGGCCTGTGAGGTGGCTGACACCTGTAATCCCAGCACTTTGGGAGGCTGAGGCTCAATCAGTGGAGCCCAAGAGTTCAAGACCAGCCTAGGCAACATGGCAAAAAAAAAAAACCCACAAAAGTTAGTGGGGTAGTTGGCACATGCCTGTAGTCTCAGCCACTCAGGAGGCTGAGGTGGGAGGGCCTGGGCCCAGGAGGTGGAGGCCCTGACCTGGGGCCAGGAGACAGAGGTTGCAGTGAGCTGAAATCACATCACTGTACTCCAGCCTGGGAGACAGAGTGAGACATCTCAAAAAAAAGAAAATAATAATAATAATAAAGGAACAACCTGAGGAAAATGCCAGCACAATCAGAAAGGCAGAGATTGAGATGAAAATAACTTCTTTATTGATGTCTCGTGCTGTTGAATCAACTAGCCCTAAAGCCTACCCTACCTTTGTACTTACAGTTATGTGAGATAATATATTCCTTATTGCTTAAGCCAATTTTAGTTGGCTTTGTTGTTACTTACAACTGATGTTATAATTAACACAACATCCACTAGAATATAAGCTCCAAGAGGGCAAGGAATGTGTCTATTTTGTTTGCCACTCTATCTCCAGTGTGTAGTCCAGCACCTATCCCCTAGCGAACATGTAATAGTTATTTACTGAATGACTATAAGCATATTATATCAATCATCATTTGTTAAGTACGACTGCAATTGACACTTGACTAGACAGCATAAAGATCTAATTAGGGAGCCTGACTACTCTTGACTGTGAGTCAGTCCTTCAAAAGAAGAACTTTACCTTTGCTTTCCACAATCTGGCATACAGTAAACCTCTACTCTACACATTTGGTGACTAAATTGACCTATGTCACAGAATTTTGCCAACTCTCCAGCAGGGGGTGCCCATAACCAGGTGTTCTGGGCTCCGGGAAGTTTTTTTTTTTTTTTTTTTTTTTTTTTTTTTTTTTTTGCTCCTCAGCCCCTCCTTTGCTGCATTCCCCTTCATCTTCCCCCAAATCCCTCTTGGAGCCAAGGAGCACAACAATGCAAGAAAGCTCAGAAGGGACTTTTCAATTTTCAGAACCTCAGTGTCTGTCCTATCCCAGCTTCCAGCACCTGTTAGAGAGGGTTGAGAATATGCTTCTATCATCAGAGGATGCTGTCTTAGGTCAGGGTTAAGCAAACATTATCTGTAAAAGGCCAGATAGCAAACATTCTAGGGCCATAAGGTCTTTGTCCTGTCATGCTCTTGTAACACAAGAACTGCTGAGCCAAGCATCCCTGCAGCCTCTGTACTTCCGGCTATGCAAGATCTTGTATTCCTTTATTAAGGCAATTTTAGTTTGTTTGTTACTTACACCTGAAGATATAATTAACACAACTGTCCACAGCTAGACCATATAAGCTCCAAGAGGGCAGGTAACTTAATAAGTAAATAAAAGCATAAGCAAAAGAATGGGTGTGGGTGTAACTGTGTTTCAAAAAAAAATTATTGACAAAAACAGACAGCTGGCCAGATTTGGCTAACCGCTGCTTTAGGTGAACAAGGCATTGCCTAGGTCATTGGTTTTCAAACTTAATGGTGCATCAGAATCACTTGTAGGGCCTATTTAAACACTGATGGCTGGGACTCGAGTTTCTAATTCAGTAAGTCTGGGCTAGGGCTGGAGAATTTCAATTTCTAATAGTCTTGCCAAATAAAATACAGAATTCCCATATATCAGATTCTTGAATTTCAGATAAACGATGAATAATCTTTAGTATATGTATGTCTCAAAGATTTCATTATTCATCGTTTATCTGAAATTCAAATTTAATCTGGCATCCCTAAATCCCTAAATCTGGCAGTCTTAGACAAGTTTTCAGGTGATGTTCATGCTGCTGGTTCAGGAACCACAATTTGAGAAACAATGGCAATATAGTCTCATACATAAAGTTGCCTTGCTAATTCAGAAGTCTTGAGTTGGAGTGGAGTAAATACCCATCAGTCTAATACAGGATTTCTGCACACTCAGTCTATATATGTGAACATGTACCTACTTGGTTCACAAGTTTTAGGTTTGCCTAGATACTTTATGCATTCGTTTTCAACAATTATGTATTTGTTGTACACTTACTATGAATCAGACAGAATTTACTTCAAATTTCAGCCCTGTACTTAAGATACTAGGCAAGTTTTTTAACAACTCTATTCCTCAGATTCCTCATCTGTAAAATTGAGATGACAATTTCTCCTTCATGTGGTTGTTGAATGGAAATGAAATAACATATATAACTTACCACAGTGCATGGTAAGGAATAAGCTGGGCAGTACTCAACTAATAGTGTAGCTACTATTATTGAAAATACAGGCCAGCCACGGTAGCTCATGCCTATAATCCCAGCACTCTGGGAGGCTGAGGCGGGTGGATCACCTGAGGTCAGGAGTTCGAGACCAGCCTGGCCAACAAGGTGAAACCCTGTCTCTACTAAAAACAAAAATTAGCCGAGCATGGTGGCAGGCGCCTGTAATCCCAACTATTTGGGAGGCGGAGACAGGAGAATCGCTTGAACCCAGGAGGCAGAGGGTTCAGTGAACCAAGATCGTACCACTGCACTCCAGCCTGGGCAACAGAGTGAGACTCGATCTCAAAAAAAAAAGAAAAAAGAAAAGAAAGAAAATACAGTAATTCTCCAAGTTTGAACCTTGGAAAATGTGGACCCTGGGCCAGCAGCATCAACAGACCTAGGAACTTACTAAAAATGCAAATTGTCTGGCCCCACGCCAAACCTACTGCACCAGAAATTCTAGGATGTTGCACAGCAATCTGATTTAACAAGCCCTCCAGATGATCCCAATGCATGCTAACATTTGAAAAACACTGCTGAAGAAAATATAAGAGGCTGTGTGTGTATTTGGGGCTAAGAATACTGGGGCAAATGGGGCACAAATCTTCCCCTTCTTTTCCCAGGACAGTTTTACATAAGGGACTAGACCTAGTGGTGTTCCAGCATGCCTTCACCTCCCCTATACTCTCTTCTTTATAGCCTGAAAATCATCAGAAATTCACTTAAGCAAAGATTGTTTAGCTGATTTTTTCATTCATTTGACATTTCTTTGAATGTCTATTATGAGCCATATAGTGTGTTAAGCAATGAGCATTCAAAAAATAAGGAAAGGGCCAGGTGCAGTGGCTCATGCATGTAATCCAAACACTTTGGGAGGCTGAGGTGGGTGGATCACCTGAGATCAAGAGTTCAAGACCAGCCTGATCAATATGGTGAAACCCCGACTCTATTAAAAATACAAAAATTAGCTGGGTGTGGTGGTGTGCACCTGTAGTCCCAGCTACTTGGGAGGCTGAGCCAGGAGAACTGCTTGAATCCGGGAGGCAAAGGTTTCAGTGAATGGAGATCGTACCACTGCACTCCAGCCTGGGCAACAGAGCGATACTCTGTCTCAAAAAAAAAGGAGGGGGAGGAGGGAAAGGCTCCTGTTTGAAGAGCTCTTAGTCTGGCACTGATTTTAGAGCATAGGAAACCACAAGATGTGTGCATTTCAGTGAGATGCTAAAATGAGCAGGCTATTAAAGGAGGTAGAAGAGAGGCAGTAACTCAGAAAGGCAGAGCCCTTTCCAGAGGACATTTGTTTTACAAATATTAACTGAGCCCAATATCATGCATGCAGAAAGCAGCCTGACTACCTGGAAAGCCTCTACTACCAGGAAGGCAGCCTAGCAGGATCTAGTTCTAAACCTGGCAAGGCCACCAGAAAGAGGCATCAGGCAGCGAGGGGCCCTATCAAATCCCAGTCTGTTCACAGCTGGCTTCTTGGACGTACTGGCCTTGATTATGGCCCAGAAGACTAGAAAGCACAGCCACAGATGCGAAGAGTCCTGGCAGAAAGCTGAGTCAGGCCCCAGTCTGGGACAGGAACTGCTAAATCCTAGACACGGAAGCAATTCAATAGGCGGCAGAGCTAGTGACAATTCTCTACCACTCCCACCCGTAACCTTGGACATGGGTTTGGAAGACACCAGTTAGTAACAGTGAGAAAATTTCAAGTTGACTGTGGAAAGTTGGGCTGGGCTGGGCTGAAATCAACTTTATATAATTAGATCTACTTTGTGCTGTTTTGTGTTGTGCCCAGCCAATATAAAATTGCAGTTTAGCAAAACGTTTGAGAGTTTATTATTAAAATACTCCCTAAATGATTATGGTACATTCACTCTTTTCACATGTGGGAACCACTGCATGATACAGGTCTATATAGGGCCATCACTAATACAATGCTTTGCACACCTAGCCAATAAAATGCATGAATAAATGATTCTCTCCTGTCTACTAGGAGCTCACATTTTAGAGCAAAGGCAAAAAAGTATTTTGAAGGGCACTTCACAGAGTTTTGACTTCCCAAGGGTCACAAACTCTGTATTTCAGCCACATTTACTCAGGGATTAAGGGGAATAATGCAGAACTCTTACATAAGCTATTCATTTTATTATTTTTCATTAGAGTCAGGGTCTCGCTCTGTCACCAGGGCTGGAGTGCAGTGGTGGGATCATGGCTCAAGGCTCAAGCGATCCTCCTGCCTCAGCCTTCCAAGTAGCTAAGACTACAGGCATGTGCCACCACACCTGGCTAGTTGTTTTTTGTAGAGATGGAATCTCGCTATGTTGCCAGGGCTGGTCTCAAACTCTTGGGCTCAAGTGATCTTCCTGCGTCAGCCTTCTAAAGTGCTGGGATTACAGGCCTGAGCCACCGTCCCCTGCAGGTTGCTATTCAGAACTGGGATTATTAAGACTTAATTTGCAACCAGAATCAGTAAGATAAGCCAAACCTCTCTTATATGAAATACTAACAGTTTAAAAAGTGATTTTGCGGTGGCTCACACCTGTAATCCCAGCACTTTGGGAAGTCGAGGTCAGGAGTTCGAGACCAGCCTGACCCATATGTAGAAACCTTGTCTCTACTAAAAATACAAAATTAGCCAGGCATGGAGACGCATGCCTGCAATCCCAGCTACTCGGGATGCTGAGGCAGGAGCATCGCTTGAACCCAGGAGGCAGAGGTTGCCATGAGCTGAGATTGCGCCATTGCACTCCAGCCTGGGCAACAAGAGCAAAGCTCTGTCTCAAAAAAAATAAATAAATAAAAAATAGTGATTTTGCATGGAAGAAAAATAATGGCCCATATAGCACAGGGTGTCAGTTCAGTGCCATACACTTCTTATGATCAATGATTTTCTGGCAACCCAAAATTTAATGGTTTCAGAATTAAACACACACACTTCCCTCACTCATTATGCAGAAATGTAGGAGAAATCACCCAACAATTTTTTATTCCACATCAGCCTGGGGTACTCAAAGCAAGAAAGGCAAAATGAATCTGCTTTCATTCACATGAAGTCTTGCTCTGCATCAGAAAATAACCATGAAATACCAAGAATCTTTGTAGAAATCCACCAGCTCAATTCCAAAGTGATAGTCATTTTCTATAAATCACAACAGGGGAAACCCAGAGGTGACCACTGAAAGCAGGGGAAGTTACAGACTTTACAGTGTTGGCACTGTGGTCTCTGGTTAAAGAGAGGCCATTTAGCACTTTTTACTTACGGTTGTATTTCTGACAATGTGGGCCCCACTTCCAATACCCTTGGTAAAAGCCATCTAGACTCATTTTCCCTAGGTTACTGTGTTTCAGACTGCAGGCTGAGATCCATGGGCAGGTTGTGAAATCAGTTTAGTGAGTTACAACCAGCATTACAAAAAGAAAAAAAAAAAGAAATAGAAAATTTCAGAATGCATCATACTTGGTAAGTATATTGTTTCATGGGACTTTCTATATGTGTGTATGATTGGGTTATTATGTATAGTCTATTTCTTTTTTTTTTTTTTTTTTTGAGACAGAGTCTCGCTCTTTCACCCAGGCTGGAGTGCAGTGGTGCTATCTTGGCTCACTGCAAGCTCCGCCTCCTGGGTTCACGCCATTCTCCTGCCTCAGCCTCCCGAGTAGCTGGGACTACAGGCACCCGCCACCGCGCCTGGCTAATTTTTTGTATTTTTAGTAGAGACGGGGTTTCACCGTGTTAGCCAGGATAGTCTCCATCACCTGACCTCGTGATCCGCCCGCCTCGGCCTCCCAAAGTGCTGGGATTACAGGCGTGAGCCACTGCACCCGGCCTGTATAGTCTATTTCTTACTGTGGGTTGCATTAAAAAAAATTTAAAACATACTGTCCTAGATGATACCTTGTTCAAGCCTGAAGATGCAAATTAAGCAGAATGACTGTCCCCTTGGCCTCAAAGGAGCATTTTAATTCTTTAAGCACTTCTGGAAAAAGTGACCATCATTTCTTTAGACTTTTGCCTTTCTCAGGCATTTGCTTAAAGATAATTTTAAAGTCACTGAGTTTCTATCAGCCTTTTCCAGTATTTTGTAGTAGATGATATACTCAAAGCCACATCTTATTCCTTTCTCACCCCATTTTTTTTCCTTCTAAACACCCCAAGACTTCATCCTATTTGTCATCTCAGCCAGGCACGGTGGCTCACGCCTGTAATCCCAGCACTTTGGGAGGCTGAGGCGGGTGGATCACTTGAGGCCAGGAGTTCCAGACCAGCCTGGCCAACATGGCGAAACCCCGTCTCTACTAATGATACCAAAAAAAAAAAAGTTAGCTGGCTGTGGTGGCACACATTTGTAATCCCAGCTACTCGAGAGGCTGAGACAGGAGAATTGCTTGAACCTGAGAGGTGGAGGTTGCAGTGAGCTGAGACTGCACCACTGCATTCCAGCCTGGGCAACAGAGCGAGACTGTCTCAAATAAAAGTTGAGTTTCTTTCGTGCAGCGTTTCTACTCCCCTGGTAAGAACAAAATACTTGTGTGTATGAGACACAAATATCAATTTTGTAATTTCTAATTTCACATAAGAGGTAAAGGCTGTTATGTTTGTATTTAAAATGATCATTACACCAGGCCTGGTGGCTCACACCTGTAATCTCAGCACTTTGGGAGGCGGAGGCGGGTGGATCACTTGAGGTCAGGAGTTCGAGACCAGCCTGGCCAACATGGTGAAACCCTGTCTCTACTAAAAATACAAAAATTAGCTGGGCGTGGTGGCGCATGCCTGTAATCCCAGCTACTCAGGAGGCTGAGGCAGGAGAATCCCTTGAAACTGGGAGGTGGAAGTTGCAGTGAGCTGAAATCATACCACTGCACTCCAGCCTGGGCAACAAGAGCGAAACTCTGTCTCAAAAAAAAAAAAAAAAAAGATCATTACACAATATGAAAATGAATAAAATTCATGCTAACAATTTAACTTTACTTAGAATGGCATTAAGTAGCAAAATTTAAAACCATGACCATTTGAGAAATTGTTAAAGAATGGAAAAAGCTTTATAGTTATTACCTTTAACCTAATTTTTCCTTTTAACTTTTTTTTCTTTTTTTGAGACAGAGTCTTGCTCTGTCACCCTGGCTGGATTGCAGTGGTGTGATCACAGCTCACTGCAGCCTCAGCCTCCTGGGCTCATGTGATACTCCCACCTTAGCCTCCCTAGTAGCTGGGACTACAGGTGCACACTACCCCACCCAGCTAATTTTCAAATATTTTGTAGAGACAGGGTCTTGCTATGTTGCCTAGGCCGGTCTCAAACTCCTGGGCTCAGGCAGTCCTCCTGCCTTAGCCTCTCAAAGTGCTGCGATTACAGGCATGAACCACCATGCCCAGCCTTTTCTGTTGTTTTTTTGTTTTTGAGACGGAGTCTCACTCTGTTGCCCAGGCTGGAGTGCAGTGGCGCAATCTCAGCTCACCGCAACCTCTGCCTCACGGGCTCAAGTGATTCTCATGCTTCAGCCTCCCGAGTAGCTGGGATTACAGGTACATGCCATCACGCCTAGCTAATTTTTGTATTTTTGGTAGAGACGAGGTTTCACCATGTTGGCCAGGCTGGTCTCAAACTCCTGACCTCAGATGATCCACCCACCTCAGCCTCCCAAAGTGCTGGGATTACAGGCATGAACCACCACACCCAGCCCAAGGAGTTTGCCTTTTCATTTTGCACTGGGCCCTGGAGATCACATAGCTGACCTTGTCTTCAGGACTAGGAACAGGACCAATAGCATCCTGTGCTCCTTTTGAATTAATCTACATTTCTTTGACAACAAGCTGGACACAGGCTTCATGAAGTACAGGGGGCTCCATGAATACTTTGTTCTGAAATCCAAGAATCCTCACTGTATCCTTTACCCAAGCTCTGGCATATGTCATCATGACTTTGGTTCCCTTGGGGCAAAGAGCATACTTTTGGCCTGAATGGACATTGAGTGTGGGGGTGCTTAACACCTCTGAACAGGTCTTGTCCACTTTTGAGTTGGAGGGCAGGTCAGCTAGGTGTGCACTTCCAAAACAGCCCTCACTGTCCAAGGTGCAGTTGTAATCCAGGAAGGAAATGAGCTCCATGATGTGCCACTATGTGGAGAACTCATGGGTTATCACAACACTGAAACTCTTGATGAATGATTACTGGAGGAGTTTACATCGTGTCAGGCCCTACACTATAGAGTGTAGGGATGCCACCCTTGGTTCCCACTGTCCAAAAACAAAACCCAGGAACTTCCACATCTTACTGTCCTTCACATTGGTGTGGAAGGCTTTGAAGAATCTGCTGTCCTGATGAGCGCCTTGTCTCACCACAAAAGGCTACAACAGGGATATGGCATCAGTTGGATCCTCATCCAGCTTGAAATAAAACCGTGGAAGCTGCTTTTCCTCAGGACCTGATAGAGGGTGAAGTTCTGGGCTTGGTAGAGACTGAAGCAGACTGGCACATCAGTGGTCACGACTGCAGTCAAAGTGGGAGACACGATGGTAAGGAAGATGCCAGAACCACCTGCTATTTCTCCTAGCTCTATCATACATGCCCACATGGCACTCAAGTATCCTGGTAGCGAGTAAGATAATTATCTCTTCAAATATTTCCTTCACTTCATTCTCTTTTTTTTTTTTTCTGGATCTCCAATTAAATATATTGTTAGATCTTTTCATTTTATCCTCTATATTTTTTTTTTTTTTTTTTTTTTTGAGACGGAGTCTCGCTCTGTCGCCCAGGCTGGAGTGCAGTGACGCAATCTCGGCTCACTGCAAGCTCCGCCTCCTGGGTTCACGCCATTCTCCTGCCTCAGCCTCTCCGAGTAGCTGGGACTACAGGCACCCGCCACCATGCCTGGCTAATTTTTTTGTATTTTTAGTAGAGACGGGGTTTCACTGTGGTCTCGATCTCCTGACCTCGTGATTAGCCCGCCTCGGCCTCCCAAAGTGCTGGGATTACAAGCGTGAGCCACCGCGCCCGGCCATTTTATCCTCTATATTTCTTAAACTCTCATATTCTCCATTTTCTTGATTCTCTGTGCCACATTCTAGGTAATTTTTTTTTTTTTTTTTTGAGATGGAGTCTCGCTCTGTCGCCCAGGCTGGAGTGCAGTGGCGCGATCTTGGCTCACTGCAAGCTCCGCCTCCCGGGTTCACGCCATTCTCCTGCCTCAGCCTCTCCGAGTAGCTGGGACTACAGGCGCTCGCCACCACGCCCGGCTAATTTTTTTGTATTTTTAGTAGAGACGGGGTTTCACCGTGGTCTCGATCTCCTGACCTCGTGATCCGCCCGCCTCGGCCTCCCAAAGTGCTGGGATTACAAGCGTGAGCCACCACGCCCGGCCCATTCTAGGTAATTTCTAAAGATCACCTCCAATTCACTAATCTCTATTCAGCTGTGACTAATCTGTCTAGCCCATCCGTTGAATTTTTTACTTCAAAAAATGTATTTTTCATTTGTAAAAGTTCTATTTGTTTCCCTCTCATATTCACCTCGTCGGTCATCATAGCCTCTTACTGTTAGCTTAGTTTTATGACTGTTTAATTGTTTCATTTATTCAACCAATAGTTATTGGACCCCCTGTTACATGAAAGGCACTGCTCTAGGTGCTGGGTTTATAGCAGTGAAATAAAAACCCTGCTCTCATATAGACTACATCACAGTAGCAGAATACAATAAACCAAATAAGCAAATTACCCAGTATAGTAGGTGGTAATTGAAATGGAGAGTAACAAAACAAGGAAGGAGAAAGTACAGAGAGGAAGGAGAGTTGCAATTTTAAAATAAGGTGGCTGTTTTATATTATCTGAAAATTGCAATATCTAAAGTCTTTGGTGGTCTAAGTTTATTTTAATTTTTTGTTTGTTTCAACTCTCAGCCATAGAGCTTGCTTCATTGTCTATCTTGTGATCTTTGATTGTAAACTATTCGGTTGACTTAAATCTTCAACAACTTTACGGGCCTCCTTAAGACTTATTTTGTTTGTTTTGCTTTAATAACTAGTATCCACTGAAGGGGTTATCAAACTATGACTTGTGGACAGAATCTAGCCAACTGTCTGTTGTTTGTTCTTTTTTTTCCTCCTGCCTCAGCCTCCCAAGTAGCTGAGAATACAGGCATGCACCATCATGCCTGGCTAATTTTTTTTGTATTTGTAGTAGAGGTGGGGTTTCACTATGTTGCCCCGGCTGGTCTCGAACTCCTGGGGTCAAGCAATCTGTCCACCTTAGCCTCTCAGAGTGCTGGGATTACAAGCATGAGCCACCATGCTCCACCACTGCCTGTTTTGGTAAGTAAAGTTTTATTGGTACACAGCCATACTCAGTTGTCTATGGCTGCTTTTGCCCTACAGCAGCAGAGTTGAATAGTTATGACGAGACTGTATGGGAAGGCCTAAAATATGTACTATCTAGCGCTTTACAGAAAAAGCACCCTGATCTGCAGAGATAATATACAGGAAACTAGTAACAACAAAACTGAAATGGGTACTACCATATGCTGTTGGGGCAAGTGTAATTTGGTACAAACTTAATAAGAAAGAAAGATCCTATCTAATTATAAAATGAGCCTGAGAGTTACACAAAGACTTGTGTACTGGTCTGTTATTCAAAATATTATCTACAATAGCAAAAATATGGCAGAAATGAACATGTCCAACAACAAGGCATTAAATAGATAATGGTAATTCATGGAAGTGTATTAAAAGATATGCAAACAGAATAATCTGTTAAGAATTACTGGGAATCTGAAAATGCAGCATATAAACAATATATTCAGACAATCACAATTCTTTAAACTTACACAAAATACATCCCATCACTAAAAGCAATTATTTCTGTGCAGTAAAATTAAAGGTAGTTTTTACTTTTTTCTTTATACTTCTAAATAAACTGCATATATAATTTAGAAATTACTTTTTAAAGGGTGAGCATGGTATTGATATTTTGTTTAAAGTCTTTCTTGGAAATACAGAGTAAATTTTTACAGTTAAAATGAAGCCTGGGATGTGCTTCAAAACAATCTGGCATAGATGTATAGATAAATCAAGATTGGCTATGTATTGGTAATTGTTGAAGCCTGACTTGGTACATCGTATTCACTACTTTCTTCACTCTTCTATATGTTTGAAACTTTCAAGTATAGAGTTAAGAAAAACAACCCTGTCTTGTCTTTTCGGAAACATAATAGCCAACATATCAAAGCTGGTTTTATCCTTCCTAAGACACTGTGTAAGAAATATACTGGACAATTATTGGGTCAAAAAAGAAACTAAAAGAGAAATTGAAAGATGTCTTGAAAGCCTGGCACAGTGATGCAAGCCTACAGTCATAGCTACTTGGGAAGCTGGGGCAGGAATGGATCACTTGGGCCCAGGAGTTCGAGGCTGCAGTGAGAGCTATAATTGCACCTGCGAATAGCCACTGAACTCTTAAGCCTGAACAACATAGCGAGACCCCGACTCTAAAAACATATATAAAGATACCTTGAGACAAATGAAAATGGAAACACATGTTAAAACTTATGGGATGCAGCAAAAAGTTTTAAGAGGGAAGTTTATAGCATTAAATGCCTGCATTAAAAAAGATTGCAAACCAACAACCTAAACCTCAATACCTCAAGGAACTAGAAAAAGAACTAAACCTCAAGTTAGTGGAAGGAAATAACAAAGATCAGAGCAGAAATAAATGAAATAGAAAAAAAAATGAAAAAACAAAAAGCTAAACAAAATTGACAAAACCTTAGCAACACTCAATAAGAAAAAAAGGAGTCGAATCAGAAATGAAAGAGGAAATATTACAGCTGTTAACATACTGAGTCTCCCATCAAAGAAAAGCCCAAGACGGGGCTTTTCTGTTTCACTAAACATTTAAAGAATTAATACCTCACATTCTTCTCAAAAATGAAGAGCAGGGAATGCTTCCAAACTCATCTTACAAGGACAATATTAGCCTGATACCAAAGCCAGACCAAGGACACTAGCAGAAACAATATCCCTGATGAACGTAAATACAAAAATACTCAACAAAATACTAGCAAACCATCATCTTCAGCAATACGTTAAAAGAATCATCCACCATGACCATGTGGGATTTATCCCTGGGATGCAAGGATGTTTGAACATATGCACATTAATGTGATTTACCATATTAACAGAATGAAGGACAAAAACTGTACATTATGACAATAGATGCAGAAAAAGCATTTGACAAAATTCAACACCCTTTCATGGTAACTCCCAACAAAACAGGTATAGAAGGGATGAATGTTCCTCAACACAATAAAGGCCATGTGTGACAAGCCAATAACTAACATCATACTCAATAGTGAAAAGTTGGAGGCTTTTCCTTTAAGATGAGGAACAAAGTGATAGGTATTAGCCCAATTTGCTCATTCTACATTGTATACGTGTATGAAGCATCACATTGTACCCTATAAATATATACAATGGTCAATTAAAGACATATATATAATTTCTTCCTGGTTTCTATTTCCTCATACAACTTCTAAGACCCTGGAGAATATAATTTCTTCTTGATTTCCATTTCCTGATACAACTTCTAAGAACCTTGAGATCACTTGAGTGAAAATAACGTGTTTTTGTAGGCTAATGAGATAACTGGTGACTGGGGGCCTCTGGATAACATCCATTAGGAAAAGAGATGTTACTTCCTCAGTATTTCAGGGAAAGGAGAGAGGGCAAAAATAGAGTATAAACATGTGGCTGATAACTGGCCTGTGAGTTCTGACTCCTGGACCTTTCATTATCTGCACTAACTTTAACACTCGATATTCTAGCCTGGCCAACATGGTGAAACCCCGTCTCTACTAAAAATACAAAAATTAGCTGGGCATGGTGGCACACACCTGTAATCCAAGCTACTTGGGAGGCCGAGGCACGAGAATCACTTGAGCCTGGGAGACAGAGGTTGCAGTGAGACGTCTGAGACAGCACCACTGCACTCCAGACTGGGCAACAGAGTGAGACTGTCTCCAAAAAAATTAAAAAACAAACCTCAAGAATGGAATCGTGAATAATACATTTCTAAGCACCAAAAGGAAAGATGATATTCTCACCCAGTTAATCATGCAACAGGAAGGATTTCATCATGCAGTATTTTGCAACAAGAACCTAGTCAATCTCATTTTGCTAAAAGGATATGACAGTATTCCTTGTCTTTTGTGATGTTGTACATAAGAATTTACTTGCTATAAAGGTTTACTTCTTGAAGTTCCTATTAAAATTTCTAAAAAACAATTGAAGGGTTCATTGGACCAAGACAGTAAAAGGCAGTAAGTTTTCCTGTTTATTCAGACTTAAGCATTATACTATTATCAGAGAAGTAAACTGTGCTTCAGAGACAGCTCAGAAAGGGGCAGTATCAAACACTGTACAAGATATGAAAACTAAACTTTAAAAATGCACATATTTATAGAAACAAGGTTCATGAATCTTTTTAAAAACCTGACAAAATTCAGTCTTTTGTATTTTTCTCTGGCTCACCTCATTTCACCTCCAACCTTAGCTTATGATCATTCAGGCTTTCTTCACTCCTCTGCTTCAAGTTAACCCCTCCACATGTGATCTTGGTCTTCCCTCTTTAGGGAATTCCTTCACTCTTTAGGGAATTTTTGCCCACAAATAAATGCAGTGTGCCTTATGTTGGAGACAAAATAACCAACTATTCCCAACCTTATGATCTCTCTTAGCCAGTAACATCCTTCTAGAAAAGGGGCAACAACTCACTACATGGACATACTTGCCATCTCTCTCATGATCCAACCCACTGCATTTAAGCTTCTATATCCTCTCCTCCTTTGCTCTAATGATATCTCCTCTAAGGTTACCAATGGCCTAGTTGCAAATCTAATGGCAGTAATATTTTTTAAACTATAAAGAAAGGTTACAGTTAAACATTATCATAGGTTCTAACTCTGTAGAATTTTAAATATCACTTATGAAACTATTAAATAAATCATTAAAAAATATAAAACCATAGGAACTATAATCTCCAATAATTATAAACATTTAGAATATATTTAGGGCTTATTATATGTCAAATACTGTTCTGTCTCACACATAACGAATCATTTGATCCTCACAACAACCCTGAGGCAAGTATTATTATCCCTGTTTTATACACAAGGAACCAAGCATTGAGAAATCGTTTATCCAAGGTCATGTAGTAGGAGAGCCAAGATTTGAATTCACTTTAGTTCTAGAGTCTATACTTAATCTCTGTATTACAAAACTTTCTCTGGTTAAGAGAACCACAAAAAATAACCATTATAAAAGATAAGGCATAATTTTATTACTTTTAACTTTTTTTCACCACAATGAAAGTAACTAAACACACAGCATTACAAAAATAAATTTTTATTAAAAGCAGTAGAGTCTGAGCAGGAAGACAGTACAAAGAATGTAAACAATGTAAACATCACTACATTCAGCTCAGCCTGATTGAACGCTGAAAGACAACTCTAAATGCTCTACGTGCCCTTACTAGCAAGATACATTAATTCTATTTTACACAGACAACAAACACACTCTAATTTTGATTAGGGAAAAGTATTTTATCGAAGTCGATCCCAGCGCCAAATACTGGCATCATCACAAACAGCTATAAGAATGCTGCTATCCCTGCTAAAACTGGTTTGTCGAATAGCAGCACCACATTTATGATGAGTCAGTGTTGTACATCTAGGGAAAAAAACATGACAACAGGTTAAAGACCACACATAACATTGTCAGTGTCTACCCTAAAACAGTGGATTAGAAAATAAGCAGATGTTCCAAGTCATACGAAAAGCATTTAAAACCCAAATATACTTCACTAAGAGCTCAGTCTCAAATTTTATAAAATTTGGATATATTTTAAGTTCAACAAGCACTACATAATTTGTATAAAAACAAGAAATGACTTGTCACCAAGGTACTTAGGAAAAACAAAAATTATTGGAATAAAAAAGAATAACTTTAACTCTGAAAACAGTAAATGTTAAAAATGACTTAAGGATGGCACTGCAAATATAAATGATCTTCTCTACATTGGCATACAAGTGTGGAGAAAAAGCCTGAAATTTTGAACAGAAATTTCTAAATACTTACTTGGCTTTATGAGGATCTTCTACTTCTAAATCCCAAACATAAAGTTTGCCAACTTGATTGCCCAATGCAAGCATCTGTATAAACATATTTTTAAAAACATCAAATTAATAAAATTACCAGGTTCTAAAGCATTGGAGGAATCCTCAGACAGCTTTCTTGTTTCAGAAAAAGCTCAGTTCCAGCCTCTGTGCTCTTGACTATTTCTTTGGGTCTTATACTCCTGATTTGTAAATATGAATAAGAGCAATTAATACATCACAAGTGTCTTGAGCAAGTAAGAAGGCATTTTGCAAATTTATGAAGGGCCTTACAAATTTACATTGTTAGCATAGTACTTATTTTTTCTTCTGCCTTCAAGAAATACTGCAAAAGCTGTGGAAAGCCTTCCAAAGTTTTCTTACAGAAATAAATACCCAAGTAATTTGTTACTGCAAAATCCTAACAATAGATTTCTTTAAATTTTTAGGTAACTAGTATTTTATCGGTCTTCTATCCTGATTTTTCTCTAGGAAACAGTTACATAGGTAGATTGACAATCTAATTACTAAAACATTAAGTCTTAGTAATGTTATGATAATGTTTATATTACGGAACATAAACACCTAATTTCCACCATTGATACCTAACTGCCAACTTAATTTAAAGTAAGCACTGCAGATCATATGCAGAGCCACAAAAGTAGAATGAATAACACCAAAGTATTTGATGAATGACATCAAAGGGCAAAGTAATCAATACAAAACATCAGGGTAGATTTGTAAAGGAAAAAGAACATGGACACAACAGAAAAAGCTGGAATTACAATGGTCTTTCATAAGTCAGATCATTTCAAAATGTAAAAGTATGTTGATACCTTTTGCCAGAAATCCATAGAAAACCTCATGTACCAAATGTCACACTGGCTGTAATCAAATCGCCCAAGAATAGTCACATTAGACTCACTGGGTTTAATTTTATCTATATCATCTTCCATCTTGCCAGGTTTCCAGCACACAATGGCATTTTCACAAGACTAAAACAGAGAGAGAAATGAGAAAAAGAAATGTTAATGAGGAACTGAATCTTACAAAGTAAAAACAAGGCTTTTCTATTGTTTTGGAATTCACAGCTCTTAGAACCTGGTTAATCCATCTATCAAGTACAGTGATGTACATTCATTTATATTTACAGTCAATGACCATACTTAAGGACAAGAAATCTGATTATCAACAGAATTCGATAATACAGAAGAATCACATTGTCTGAAATACTCATTTTGGAAGTCAACATTTCTCTTCCAAGTTAAACCAAGTTCAGCTCTAGATACTCTGATACCCAGAGACTTGAAGTGTTTTATAGCACAGGTCAATTACAAACACACAGAATTAGAATACATGGCTTTTCATAATCCGGCATTAATCTGGCTCTTGCTTACTTCACTAGTTTCATCTTTCCGCATGTGGTTTCCCATTTCACTTCTAATCACAGGTGGTTTCCTTTACCTTATTAACTATTATTCCTTCATCCAGTATCTGTGCCACACAGTAGGTGCTCAACAGGTATCTTAAGAAAGTTGATGAACTCACATAAATGGCCTTAGAATTCAGTTTGTAAATAGGGCAATCGAACACAAGTAAAGCAGTTGTTTAACATCAAGACACTGATATGGGGATAGGATTGAAATAGGCTTCAAACTTCTACTTTTCCTATCCTACAAAATCAAATTTGTATGCACACACCTAAGCAGTAAGTGGTAAAGAATACAATGAGAAAAAATTGCAAAACTGTGGGCACTATTCATATTACTGTTAGGTCAGTGGTTTGCCCACTAAGGGACATTTGGCAATGTGTCTGTGCTCTAATGGGTAGAGGCCAGAGATGCTACTACACATCTTATAATGCACAGGAAACCCCCTACAAAAAAAAAGAATTATCTGGCCTAAACTAAATAGCACCAGGATTCAGAAATCCTCGGGTAAGTGAACAGTGCCCCTACAGTTTTACTGGACAGCCTACATAATATAGTGACAGGTGGCAGCCCTGTGGGGTTCACAGGCATTTAAATAATTTAATAGTATGGCCACTTGAAGATTAGGGAGGAGACAACACATTCTTTTTTCTTCTCTACCTTTTTTATTTAGACTTTTTAAATCCTAGTGCTATATGACATCTGTTATTCAAGTCTTTAACTGTAAAGACCTTAGAAACCACCTACTGTGATGACTCTTGGCTAAATGCAAAATTGGATCAATAGTCTGTGGAATTTTCTCGAAAGGCTCATCTCAGCCCCTACTGATTCAGAGTCTCTAAGAGAAAGGCCAAAGCAGAAGAACTGTAAAATGGCTCTTCAAGTGCTTCTTACTAACTGCACCGGTGAAGAATTTTTAAGTACTGGAGTCCCTGGATGGAAAAACTAAAGCGAAGTGAGGTAAAAAGATGTTGCCAGAGCTAATGGATGGCTGCACTTCAAAATCATCTAAGAGCTTTTTAGAACTACCAATTCCCAGGGCCTTGTGCCAGATTTAGAATTTCTGAAGGTGAGGTCTAGGAAATCTATTTTTCTAACATTCTCCTAGTGATTACGATGCGGAGCCAGATTTGAGACCACCAATATATCTCAGTTCAGCCTACCACCTAAAATCCAGAAATCCTTTCCAGAAATCTAAGTTCTAAGAGCAGAAATTTAAAAAAGCTAATAGCTTTTTACTTCTGCTGCTGGAACAATGGAGCAGATGTATTTTTTCCTATAAGTCCACTTAAAAGTCTGAGTGTCATACATAAAGCAAACATAAGACTTGGAAAGGTAGAGAAAAGGCAAACAAGTTAGAAACCTTGGAACATAAACGATCACTGTTGACTTTCCTGGGTTTTCTTTTGCCTTATGTATTCCAGACTGGATGAGAGAGAAGGCAGCAACTCAGAAATGCTAATGAGTGAAGACAAAAACAACAACAACAACAACAAAAGCCTGCTTTTTCTAGCCAATGAACCAAAAAAAGTAGCAGCCTAACAAGACAAAATTTTCAGACAACAATGCTCTACTCCAGCCAAACACCCTAGAAAAATCTGTGGACGCACCTCCATCTGAACCAGCAAAAGCCCAGTGAAAACCCATGCTCAAGTTGTAACTAAGCACCCCAAGTGCCTACCCCATGACTCTCCCTGTACCTCTTAGAGCAAAGGGTGACCCGCCTCCTCTTGGGCTAGGGTGGTATCAGAGGAGGCCTAATAGAATTAGGACATTCATAACCACTCATTGGTAAAGCCACCATCAAACTACCCAGAGTGTCAATGGAGACCACTAAGGGGGGCAGTAATTAGGCATCCTGGCCCTTCCCAGCTAGGGTGGTATCAGCTGAGGCCTACGGAAAGCCTTAACTCCCACCCCCACTGAGCAGTAATTAAGCACCAACACGAGGTCAACCGAGTGGGGAACCCGGACTTCCACCCCAACCTGGCACAACACAATGCGCCTCCCTTCCCCAGCTGAAAAGGTATCAGAGAAAGCCTGCTGTGAGAGAAGATCTAAATAAGGTCCAGTGTCTCGTAATACCCAAAATACCCAGGTTTCAATCAAAAATCACTCTTCATACCAAGAATCAAAAATCAACTTTTTAAAAAGATAAAAATCAGCTTTAAAAAGCTAATCAACAGATACCAACACTGAGATAACATGGATGTCAGATCTGACATAGCTTTAAGGCAGGAATATAAAAATGCTTCAATGAACGCAAACATACTTAGAATGAACTGGAAGTTTTATAACTAAAATATACTATTATAACCCAAATAAAAAACTGAATTGATGGGCTCAATACCAAAAGAGAAGAGGGTCAAGAGTCAGTAAATTTAAAGACAGTACAACAGAAATTACCCAATCTGAACAAAAAAAAAAAGAAAAAAGACAGTCCTAGGGACCAAACAAACGATCTAACATTCATATAATCAGAGTCCCAAAATGAGGGAAGAGAGCAGGGCTGAAAAACAATTTGAGTAATGGCTGAAAACTTTCCAAACCTGGGACAAAACATCAATCTACTACAGATTCAAGAATGTCAGTGAACCCCAAACAAGACAAACCCAAAGAAATCCACATCAAGTCATATCGCACTCAAACCTCAAACTAAATATACTCGTGCTCAATCTGAAATTTCACTAAAGGCAAAGAAAACAATCCTGAAAGCAGTAAGACAGAAAGAACATCTTACCTACAGGGGACAAACAATTCCAGTGACAGCAAATTTCTCATCAGAAATTATGGAGGCCAAAGAGGGAGCAAAAACATTTGTCAAGTGTTGAAAGAAAATAACTGTGAATCCAGAATCCTATATTCAGTGAATATATCCCTCAGAAATAAAGAAGAAATGAGGCCATGTTCAGATAAAGAAAAACTAGGAGAATCTGTTAACAGCAGACCTGCTCTAAAAGAATGGTTAAAGAAAGTTTTCGAAACAGAAAGAAAATTAATTAAGAAGATTTCAATTTATCAGTAAGGAAGAACAACAGAAAATGCAAAATGAGTCAATATAATACTCTCCTTTTCCTTTTGGGTTTTCTAAATTATGTTTGATGGTTGAAGAACAAAAAAACTGATACAGTTCTCAAATATAAATAAATATTTAAGACAATTATAAATGGAGAACAATAAAGTGATGTAAAGGGAAGGAAGCATTCTAAATTTCACTCAAATGGCTTGTGCCCATAATCCCAGTGCTTTGGGAGGCCAAAGCAGGGGAATCACCTGAGGCCAGGAGTTTAAGACCAGCCTGAGCAACATAGCAAGATTCCCACCTCTACACATTAAAGAAATTAGCTGAGCATGGTGGTGCATGCTTCTAGTCCTAGCTACTGGGGAGGCTGAATCAGGAGGATTGCTTGAGGCCAGGAGTTTCAGGCTTCAGAGAGCTAAGACTCTGCCACTGTACTCCAGCCCGGGTGACTGGCAAGATTTTATTTCTGGAGAAAACAAAATATTGTAAAATGCTGATAATATAGTAGACTAATGAGTTACTACAGATAAATAAAAATGGAATTCTAAAAACTGTTCATGTAACCCAGAAAGTTAGGGGGGAAAAAACTCAGAGAGAAATGAAAAAGACAAAAAGAAAAATGGCAGACTTAAAATAATAACTGATATTAAGGCTTAAATATAAATGGTCTAAATACACCAATTAAAAGACATACGCAGAATAGATTTAAAAAATGACCCAACTATATCATCTACAAGAAACTTAATTATAATATACATAGATTAAAAGTTTGAAAAAAGATTATGTAATAAAAAAAGAGTCAACTCCAAAGACATAGCAATACTAAATGTGAATGCACCAACAATAGAACTGCAAAATGTGACAGAACTGAAAGGAGAAAGAGAAAAATCCACATTGTAACTGAAGATTTCAACACCTGTCTCTCAATAGTTGATAAAATAGTAGACAGAGAACAAGGATATAGAAGAATTCAACAACATCACCAACCAATTAAACACTTATACAACATTCCACTCAACAGAATACATATTCTTTTCAAGCTCCCATCAAACATATCTAAAATAGAGCCATAAAACAAATTCTCAAAAACTCAACAATCTAAGCTACCATCTTAAGAAACTGATAAAAGTTGGCCGGGCGCGGTGGCTCACGCTTGTAATCCCAGCACTTTGGGAGGCCGAGGCGGGCGGATCACGAGGTCAGGAGATCGAGACCACGGTGAAACCCCGTCTCTACTAAAAATACAAAAAATTAGCCGGGCGCGGTAGCGGGCGCCTGTAGTCCCAGCTACTCGGAGAGGCTGAGGCAGGAGAATGGCGTGAACCCGGGAGGCGGAGCTTGCAGTGAGCCGAGATCGCGCCACTGCACTCTAGCCTGGGCGACAGAGCGAGACTCCGTCTCAAAAAAAAAAAAAAAAAAAAAAAAAAAAAAAAAAAGAAACTGATAAAAGTTGAGCAAAATAAACCAACAGCAAACAAAAGAGAAGACATCAATAACATTTACAACAGAAAACAAACAATAAAAAGCTAGTTCTTTGAAAAGATCGATAAAATTCACAAACCTCTAGCAAGACTGACCCAAAAAAAGACCTAAACTGCCAATTTCAAAAAAGAAACTGCCAATTTCTAAAATGAGACCAGCCCTGGCAACACAGCAAGACTCCATCTCTACAAAAAAATTTTTTTAATTAGCCAGGCATGGTGGCCCACGCCTATAGTCCCAGCTACTCAGGAGGCAGAGGTGAGCAGACTGCTTGGGAAGTCGAGGCTGCAGTGAGCACCACGGCCAGTTGCACCTCAGCCAGAGTAAGACCCTGTCTCAAAAAAAGAGAAAGAAATGGGTTATCACTATAGACCTAGCAGATGTTGAAAGGATAATGAGAGAATATTACAAACAGCTCTGTACACAGATTTTACCTTAGATGGAATGTACCGATTCCTCAAACAGCACAAACCACTACAGCTCACCCAGTATGACCTGAAATGAAGTAGTTAATTTGAACAGCCCTATAACTATTAAGTTAAGGGACCTCATTAAAAAGTTTCACTAGCCGGGCAGTGGCTCACGCCTGTAATCCCAACACTTTGGGAGGCCAAGGCAGGCAGATCACTTGAGGTCAGGAGTTCGAGACCAGCCTGGCCAACATGGTGAAACTCCATCTCTACTAAAGAATACAAGCTGGGCGTGGGGCACGCCTGTAATCCCAGCTACTCAGGAGGCTGAGGCACGAGAATCACTTGAACCCAGGAGGTGGGGGTTGCAGTGAGCTGAGACTGCACCACTGCACTCCAGCATGCACAACGGAGCAAGACTCTGTCTCAAAAAAAAAAAAAAAAAAACAAAGTCACACTAATTTTGCACAATCTCTTCTGGAAAATGGGAAATAGATCATTTGCCAATTCATTTTATAAAGTCAGTATTACTAATACCAAAACCAGAAAAAACAGTACCAAAAAAAAAGTTCAGACCAGTATCATACCTCATGAATACAGACACAAAAATCCTTAACAAAATATTAGCAAACAGAACTTAGCAATACAAAAAATTACACAGGATGATCAAGTAGGAATGTATTCCAGGGTTCCAAGGCTGGATCAATATTCAAAAAATCAATCAATATAATCCACTCTATTAACAGGCAACACAAGATAAACCACATGATCATATAAACTGATGAAGAAAAAGCATTTGACAAAACACCATTCATGAAAAAGCTCTCAAAAATTTAGGAACAGGAAACAGTTCTTAACTTTCCCAACTTGATAGAGAATATCTACAAAACAAAACAAAACAAACCCTAATATACTTAATTGTGAAAGACGGAATGACAAGTCAAGAATATCTGTTCCTAACACTGCTATTCAACACAGGACTGAAAGTTCACCAGTGCAATAAGGCAAAAAAAGAAAAGGCATATAGATCACAAAGGAAGAAATAAAACTGTCCTTATTTGCAGATCACATCATAGTCTACAGAGAAAATCACAAAACACACCTTGAATATGTAGTCTAGCTAGATCACAAGATTCAAGATTAATATGCAAAAATCAATTATATTTCTATATATTAGTTATGAACACATAAAAATGGAAAATAAAAATATAAAACAGTTTATAATTGCTTAAAAAATACTTAGGTATAAATCTAACAGAGCAAAAACGGGACTTATATGCTAAAAACTATAAAATGCTGATGGCAAAAGTCAAAGAAGATGTAAATAAATGAAGAGACATACCACAGTCATGGATTAGAAGACTCAGCACAATATTAATTCTCCTCGAAATTATATATACAGGTTTAATACAATTCCAGTCAAAAACTCCTCCTCAAAACAACTCCCGGCAAGATTTTTATAAATGTAGAAAAGATTATTCTAAAATTTATACACAGAAAGGCAAAGGAATTAGAATAGCTCAAAACAATTATGAAAAAAAAATAAAGGTGGGAGAAATCTATCAGATTCCAAAAATAATTAGAGAGCTATAATAATGAGGACTGTGTATGTAGTACTGGTGGAGGGACAGATATACAGATGAAACAGAACAGGAAAATCAGAAACAGCTCCACGTAAGTACAGCCAAACAATTTCTGATAGAGGTGCAAAAGCAATTCAGTGGCGGAAGAATAGTCTTTCAACAAATGCTGATGGAACAACTGAGTATCTATAGGGGAAAAATGAACTTCAACCTAAACCTCACACCTTCATAAGGAAATCAACTCAAAATGGATTACACATTCAATGTAAAACATAGCAGTATAAAACTTTTACAAGACAACACAGGAGAAAATCTTTAAGGTCTATGGCTTGGTAAGGAGTTCTCAGGCACAACATCAAAAGCATAATCCATAAAATAATTTTAAAAAATCAATATACTGGATTTAAAATAAATTAAAAACATTTGCTCTGTGAAAGACCCTATTAAAGAGGATGAAATGACAAGCTACAGACTGAAAGAAAATATTGGCAAACTATGTATCTGATACAGGATTCATATTTAGAATATATTCAAACTCTCAAAACTCAACAGTAAAAAAAAAAAAAAAAAAAAACACAACAACAAAAAACCAATCCAATTAGAAAATGAGCAAAAGATATGAAGAGACATCACCAAAAAGGATATATGAATGGTAAATAAGCACATGAAAAAGATGTTCAACATCACTAGCCATCAGGGAAATGCAAATTAAGACCACGATGAGATATCACTACACACCTATCAGAACAGCTAAAATAAAAAATAATGACAATACCAAATGCTGGCGAAGATTCGGAGACACTGGATCTCTCATACATTGCTGGTGGGAATGTAAAATGGCACGGCCACTCTGGAAAATAGTTTGGCAGTTTCTTAAAAAACTAAACAAACTTAACCATGACCCAGCAATTGCCCTCCTAGGCATTTACCCAGAGAAATGAAAACTTAAGTCCACACAAAAACCTGGACACAACTGTTGATTAGCAGCTTTATTTGCAATAGCCCAAAACTGGAAACGACCAAAACCTCCTACCATAGATAGTTAAATAAACTATGGTAATCCATACCATGGAATACTACTCAGCAATAAAAAAGGAGAACTACTGATACAGGCAACAACCTGGATGGATCTCAAGGGTCTGAATGGAAAAAAACAATCTTAAAAGGTCCCAAACTGTACCATTCTTGAAATGACAAAATTCACGTGATAAAATGACATAAAACTATACACACACATTGTACCAGTGTCAATTTTCTGGATTTGATATTATATTACAGTTATATAATATATAAACTTTGGATTCTGGATAAAGATCATATGGGACCTCTCTGCACAATCTTTGAAACATCCTATGAATCAAGTTATTTGAAGGTCAAAAGTTTAAAGAAAAAATTAAAAAACAGTTTACACATAAAGCCAAGAAAAAAGTAAATCAGGCTCTGCCCAAGAAAATGTGAAGTGGCCTGAAATTCACATCAAGAAAAGAAACTGGACACCAATTTCACCAAATTTGATAATCCTAAATGCTCATGTAACATCACCAATAGCTTCTCTAAATTATCAGCTACAAAAAAATACAGACACACAAACACACACACACACACCCAGATGGCCCTGACTTACAATGGTCTAATTTACAATTTTTCAACTTTACCAAAATGGTACAAAACAGCTGCAATTTTGAAGTACTTGGAATTTTTAATTTTGATCTTTTCCTGGGCTAGCAGTATGCAGTATGTCAGATATTCAATGCTTTATTATAAAACAGGCTTTGTGTTAGATAATTTTGCCCAACTGTAGGCTAATTCTGAGCACATTTAAGGTAGGCTGGGCTAAGCTGATATTCAGTAGGTTATGTGTATTAAATGCGTTTTCAACTTATGACGAGTTTATCACGATGTAATCCCATTATAAGTTGAGGAGCATCTGTATAAATCCATCAACAGGGGCAGGGGTTGGCAAACTACAGCCCATAAGCCAACTCCAGCCACGTTTTTATAAATAAAATTTTACTAAAATAGTCACAGAGATACAAAAAAACAAAAACAAAAGCCAATTCTGTTGGCTTTAGTTACTGGTTATCTTTTAACAATACTGAATATCAGAGAACACTATCACCTTATAAAACTATACTCATCTTACTGGAGCACAAAGAATTATAATTCAATGGCATGTTTTATTCTTAAAACAAGTTTCTAAATATATCAAAATAGGAGACTTTAAAAAAGGCAACTTCCCAGCTGCCATTCAATTTAATAAACTACATAAACTGCTCCCTGCCAAGTTCCAACACGCGCACACACATACACACACACACACACACACACACACACGATGGAAGTACAGCTTAACTGCAGTTACCATACCTTAGAAAGTATCAAATCGCCTAACCATCGCACACAATCAACATAATTCCTATGTATGTCTCTGGTAGAAAAATCAGGAAAATGGATTTTCTGAGAAATAAATGGCCTGAAGGAAGAATGGAAATGTAAAAAGTTAAAAGAAAAAATTATAGTAGAATCATACTCTTTTTCATTTTTGGATTTATAAAACTTGGAAAAACAAAATGTAAGACTATTAATTCCTCTGTGTTCCTACATAACCAACCACCTTATCTATTTATTGAAAGCTAAAGTCTCATTCTACTTTTGTTTATTTTTCTCCATTATTATCCAATTTTATTTTTGTCCTATGATAGATACTTCGTTTATAAACACTGTAGTTTCCTGCCTTTTACTGTATATAACCCAAAATTAATCACTTCAATTCTGGGTACCCTAACCAATAAATAAAAGCCTGATCAGTTTCCCACAGAAAATATACTAAGCTACCTACTCAGTCCTTAAAATTAAGCATTAAGTCTATAAAAGTCAATAATATCTACACTATTTCAAAAGACAGTCATCTTTCCAGGAACAACTAAACATCATTCCAAAGTCTGCTAAAGATAAGTCTGGAGTCCTGCCGTGAGCAATAATTTCTGAAAAGGATGCCTTACAGGAATTTAAAATTTCTTAAGTGGGGCGGGTGCGGTGGCTCCCAGCACTTTAGGAGGCCGAGGCAGGTGGATCATCTGAGGTCAGGAGTTCGAGACCAACCTAGCCAACATGGTAAAACCCCATCTCTACTAAAAATACAAAAAAAAAAAAAATTAGCCAGGCGTGGTGGCGGGTGCCTGTAATCCAGCTACTTGGGAGGCTGAGGCAAGAGAATCACTTGAACCTGGGAGGCAGAGTTGCAGTGAGCCAAGATTGCACCACTGCACTCCAGCCTGGGAAACAAGAGCGAAACTCTGTCTCAAAAAAATAAATAAAATAAAATAAAATTTCCTAGGACTTTTCCAAATAATTTTTGTATTTAGGAAACTAAATGGCACCATTGTTTTCATTAGAGATATTTGTGAGAAGAAACAAAACACGCTGCTATTAATTCTGGAGTTATTTAATTAACAGTACACTTAACATTCCTAATATACTCAGTTTGAAATCAGAAATAGCTGTATAAGTATAATATGCCGTGAACTGGTTGTCTTAGGCAATTCATATATCCTCTCTTTACCTTTTCCCTCAGATATGTAAAAAAGCACTTTGGATTGCAGCAACTAAAAACAATCCTTCCAATTCAAATTCTGGGATATTTTGTTGAAACATTAAAATGTTATTTATGATCTGATATAAATTCTTAACTCTGCTATAATTATATTAATTGCTTTTTAGCTAAGTACATATTATAATTGTATGGCCAAACCTCTCTCAAAGAAAAAACGAGTACAACTGTTATTTTTTGAAAACGGTGAAATATAGCTTGTATTTATTCCAGATATCTAGAAAATAATCTAAAAATATAAATTTAACATTGTACTACTAGCTCCTGGTGTTTTAAAGGAGAAAGGTAAAACTTTTAATAATTCGTAGAGGACACTTAGGTCTGATGAATGTTAGTGCATTGAAATATCTACTGATGCTTACAAATTTAATAATCTATTAACAATTTGGCCTGATAACCAGAAAATGAATTCTAGCTCTTTGCTAAAACAAAAGTGCCAACAAAGTTAACATGCAGACATACAACATTTACAGTGAAAGTGTTAATGACAGCCTGATAAGATTCTACACGCAGTTACTGCATTAAGAATTGAGACATTTCAAAAATATACTAAGAAAACTGCAAAATTCCCCAACCTATAGTACCATGAAGCGAGGCTCCTGCATTTGAATTCTCTCCGTTTAATGAAGTGAGCATCATTTAGGGAAAAGCATTATCATGAATTAGAGCTAAGAACTCCATTGTTTAAAACTGTGGTTTACCATCTTGAATTAGAATTAATATCATTTAAAAAAGTTAACATTATTCTAAAGTGTCCTTTACTCTCCCTAGTCCATAATAAGCTTAAAGTGATTTAAAACTTTTACACTTATAACTTAAAAGGCCAAGCATATGCATACCAAAATACAAATAAGTAAAATGTGCTACTAAGATGACAACACAATTTAAAGGGGATTTTGAAAACTAAGCCACAAACACTGCAAATAAAGGACTTCTTAAAGGGGTGAATTTTATGGTATGTAAATTATCCCTTAAAGTTAAAAGAAGGTCTTCTAAACTCAATGTTGGGGCTTATATAGCAATTTTGGGAAAAAATAAAACATATATTCAATAGCACAACATAGCAAATTGTTTCAAATACCACAACTGTTACCTGTTAGTTTTATTTGGATTATAATCGTAAGATTCCTTAATTGCATTCATCATTCTCTTTGAATTGATCCTCCAAAGTTTAAGAGAATGATCCATACCACAGGACATTATTTTTTCACCCAAAAGATCATAATCCTGTATGTAAAACCAAAAAGTTTTATATAAATTACAGCTCCAAATTATATTTATCCAATTTTTGCCTAATGTGCAACATAGTGAAAACTGTATTTCAAATCACAATACAAACTACATTTTGGGTTTCATCTAAATAGGCCATAAATCAGAGTTTACTACTTTCAAGATTTACAGTTTTAGTTTGTCAACATCGGGATATATGAGCATTGTTACAATGTATAAATCAAGAAAAAATTACTTAAACTTAGTTTTATCTATTCAATTACACTAAAATATTTATTTTGCTTATTTTGAAGGTAAATTGAATGCTAAGGTAAAATAATTATTCTGACACAAAGAGCTGAATAGTGATATTACTTTTCCTATCCAACCTCAACCAGCCAATGAAACTGACATGTGCATGTGAAAATACATGAATCCTTAAAGAGCTGACATTTTACTTTATAATTCTAAGTCAAAATATTTTGAAGTTAGTTTTAGAGTTCACTTTTAAGTGAATTTTTAAAAGTCTAATAAAAAACAGATTTTAACTTTTTGCATTTGCTGTTTACTAATTTTTAACAGGCATGTAACAGATCATCTATTGTAACAACCTCATTTCATAGGCAGACACTAAGGCCCAGAGATGCTATTTAACTTAGCAAAAGGCACATAATGAGTAATGAAAATCTCACACCTATCCACCTATCAGTGAACTCCTGTATTACACAGAGAGTTATATACTGTCTCCTGCTCTCCTGTATTACACAGAGGAGCTATATACTGTCTCCTGCTCTCATTCTAAGAAATAACAGTAGAGAATTCTATTGAAGAAGTGTATTTTCCTTACTAACCTAGATATTATATGTTAATCCAGCCTTTGAATTAATTATGAGCACCATTTTATAAGAGCCTAAGAACTTTAGGCTTGATGTTTATTGAATTCACAGTTGTGGTACTTCGAATTACCTCACTGTCAACAGCAACAAGACATCCTTCGAGACAATACCACTAATTTGGAGTTATTAATAAAGAACAGTTCACTTGGCTTTTACACACATAAAGCCAGATGTAGAATGCTACTGCAACTTTTAGGAAATCCAAGTTGACAAGGTATTCCAAGGAAGGTATGATTCTCACAAAGGAATCCAAACCCCAACATAGGAATATTTTAGTACCTTCAACTAAAATGTTACATGCTGTAAAATATGGTGCCCCTTTACATAGTTTAATGGAAAACAATCTAAGAGGTGTGAAATTACTACAGGAATCAAATGAGCTAAATATGGAACATAAGCGAAAATAATGTTAAAATCTGAAACCTAACTAAAAACACTTGTATGATAGACTGATGGATTACAATACATCAATATAAAGGTGGTATTTATCTTTAAACTGGTCTTGTATTATACCACGCCACCCAAAGAGAATGGCTAGAAATAAGTTACCTAAAACTGTGTGAGCACAATAAAACACTTCCAAAAAGCAAAAAAATTACGTTTCAACTTCAAACAAAAGATTGAAAAGCACTTTAATGGCTACATAATTTTTTTCTTTAATAACTGCAAAACAGCAAAACAAACATTAACTTACTGATTTTAGATTAAAAGGAAAGGAGTAAGATCATACTGCTCTCATAAGACTCCAGGGATTGGTAAAAAGTGCAAGTAATTTAAAAATAAATAAATAAATAAATATAGTCTTTACTTGTTTTATTCCTTCATCTGGAGATTAAAATCTTCTATGTCAAACATAAGTGAATGTCTGCCTGACAGGCTACATGAAACACATTTTCTTATAAGGAGAGAGTTCCATGGAGACTGTTCACAGCTATGTAAACCTGAAAGTCATTGCCCTGCAGTTTCCAACTTACAGCACTTAGAACTTCATCTCTGTGCCCTTCTACGCCTCCAAATATTGCCACCAGAGTGTCCGTTTGGATATTCCATAATCGTAAAGCATGATCTAGTATAAACATACAAAAATTAGGCGAATGTTTTTTATTTACTGTGAACTTTCAACATCTTGTGAAAGAAAAACTACTAAAGTCTAGATGTAAGTTATGCACAGTAAAGCCTAAAAATGGAATCCATATTACACAGCAACTTAAAATGTTTACATCAGATGTAGAATTAGCTAGGTAAGTGCTATAGTTTGAATAGGTCCCCCCAAAAGCATGTGCTAGAAACTCAATCCCCAATGCAATAGAGGTGTAAGCTGGGGCCTAATGGGAGGTATTTAGGTCATGGGGGCTCCATCCTCACAAATGGATTAATACTGATTATAAAAGGGCCTGAGGCTATAAATTCAATCTCTTGCTCCCTCACACCCTCTCCTGCCCTTTCGCTGAGACGATTCAGCATGAAGGCCCTCACCAGATGCCGGCACCATGTTCTTGGACTTCCCAGTCTCCAGAACCATGAGCCAAATAAATTTTTGGTCCTTATAAATCACCCAGTCAGCCAGGCACAGTGGCTCATGCTTGTAACCCTGGCACTTCAGAAGGCCAAGATGGGAGGACTGCTTAAGCCCAGGAGTTTGAGACTAGCCCTAGCAATATAGCAAGACCCTGTCTCAACAAAAAATTTAAAAATTAGTGAAGCCTGAGCAATAGGACAGAAATTAATTAATGAATCCATCAGTCAGTCACCTAGTCTGTGGTATTCTGTTATAGCAGCACAAAATGGACTCAGAATGTTGGTACTCAGAAATGGGACTATTGCTATAAATACTTGAAAATGTGGAAATGACTTTGGAACTGGGTAATGAGGAGAAGCTGGAAGAATCTGGAGGAGCAGGCTAGAAAAAGCCTATACTGCTGTGAGTGGAGCATTGAGGGTAATTCCAGTGAAGGCTGAAAAGAAGACAAGAGCTGCAGGGAGAGCCTTTATCTTCTTAAGGATTACTTAAGTGATTGTAATCAGAATGTTGGTAGAACAATGTTGGTCTCAGACAGAATGAGGTTGGTCTCATTCAATGAGGTCTCAGACAGAAATGAGAATTTATTGGAAAATGGAGTAAGAGCTATCCCTGTTGGGGGGGTGTGATGGTTCATGCCTGTAATCCCAGCACTTTGAGATTGAGGCAGGAGGATCACTTGAGGCCAGGAATTCAAGACCAGCCTGGGTAACATAGTGAGACCCCATCCCTACAGAAAATAAATTAGCCAGGTCTAGTGGTGTGTACCTGTAGTCCTAGCTACTTGGGGGACTGAGGCAAGAGGATCAATTGAGCCTAGGAGTTTTGGGCTGCAGTGAGCTATGATCATGCCACTGCACTGCCTGGGTGACAGAGACCAACCCTGTCTTTAAAAAATAAAAATAAAAAGCCAGGCCAGGTGTAGTAGCTCATGCCTGTAATTCCAGCAGCATGGGACGCTGAGGTGGGTGGACACTTGAGCTCAGGAATTCGAGACTAGCCTGGGCAACATGGTGAAACCCCATCTCTACAAAAAATACAAAAACTAGTGGGGTGTGGTGGCATGTGCCTGTAGTCCCGGCTACTCGGGAGGCTGAGGTGGAAGGATCACTGGCATGGTGCCGGCATCTGGTGAGGGCCTTCATGCCGAATCGTCTCACAGCAAAAGGGCAGGAGAGGGTGTGAGGGAGCAGAGGGTGTGCCACTGCACTCCAGCCTGGGTGACAAGAATGAGACCTTGCCTCAAAAAAATAAATTAAATAAATAAATAAATAAAAGCCATCCTTGCCATACAGTTGTGAAGAACTTGGCAGGACTGTGTCCATGCCCTAGGACTTTGTGGAAGGCAGAAGTTAAGAGCAGTGAATCCAATACCTGGCAGAAGAAATATCTGAGCATCAAAGCATTCACAGTGATGCATGACTTCTTCTGGCTGCTTATCATAAAATGAGAAATGATCTAAAGGTGAAATTTGTAATTAAAAAGGAAAGCAAAACAGAAACATTTATAAACTCTCAGCCTGGCCACGTAAAGAATAAAAAAGCAGGCTGGGTGTGGTGGCTCACACCTGTAATCCCAATGCTTTCGAAGGCTGAGGTGGAAGGATCATTTGAGCCCAGAAGTTCAAGACCAGCCTGGGCAACATAGCAAGTCCTTGTCTCTTCAAAAATATATAAAATAAAAAAGGGTGTTTGGGAGAGAATATTAAGGATGTGGCTAAGTGACTAATTGCTAAGGAGATTAATAGGGAAGAGAAGGCAGGTTCTATTCACCAGGACAATGGGATAATGACTACAAAGGCATTTCAGAGATCTTCAAGACATAGCTAGGACCTTGAGGGCAAGGTTTCCAGAGTAGCACCCGTGGAACCTCTACATTCACTGTCCAGGGCCACTTCAGCACTTTGCTCCCCCTATTCCAAGGCAGTGCTCTTTGGTCACCCCATAGCTTGAAGGGGCTCAAGTATGGCTCAGGCCATAGCTTCTAAAGGTACAAGCAGCAAATCTTGGCAGTGTCCATGTGGTGTTAAGTCTGCAGATGCAAAGAATACAGGAACTGTGGGGGCACGGCTTCCTCTGTAGATTTCAAAAGACATCACAAAGAGCCTGGGGCTCCAGGCAGAAACTTTTCAGAAGGGCAGAGCCACAAAGCAGTTCCCACTACAGCAACACCTGGTGGAGCCATGGGGAAAAAGCCATCCCCCAAATCCCAGAACTGCTGAGCTACCAGGGCACACCACCAGCCTGCAAGAGCTGCAGGCACCCAACTCCAACTCATAAGATGCTATGTGGGCTGCACGTGGCAAACCCATAAGGATGGGGCTGCCCAAGGCCTCTGGGGCCCAAACCCCACACCCAGCATGCCCAGAAGGCAAAACATGGAGCCAAGGAAGATTATTCTGGTGCCTTGGATTTAATCTTGTTTGTTCTGTTGGGTTTTGGACTTACTTGGGACCAGTTACCCTTATTCTTGCCTCTCTCTCCTTTTTGGAAGGGACCGTCTATCCTATGCTTTTCCTACCACAGTATTTTGAAAATAGATAAGATGCCTGATTTCACAGACCCACAGATGGAGAATTTACCTCAGGAGGAATCCTGCCTTGAGTCTCACCCATATCTGATTGAGGATTTGAATTTTGGGGGCTAGGGGCAGAATGCTACAGCTTAAATGATCCCCCCAAAAAGCATGTTGGGAAACTTAATCCCAATGCAGCAGTGTTGGGAGATGAGACCTAATGAGAAGTGTTAGGTCATGAGAGTGCCACTCTTACGAATGAATTAATTCCAATTATAGAAAAAAAAAGGCTTCAAGTTCAATTTCTTGTTCTTACTCTCTAATGCCAGGTTAAAATGGACTAAGACAGTAAGTTCAGAAATATTTATGTGGTCTGAAAAATATTTTAAGTATATTTATCTCAAATAACTTTCTTTAAATAACCTAATTTGATGGAAATATACTTTTGAAATAAAATATAGATTTGACATAAGCAATTTTATCCCACAGAACAAGATACTAGCTTTTCCCTTCACCATACTCACATTAAAAAATTGAAAGGGGACTGAGATTTATGATTTTTACAGTAAGCCGAAAACATAACTACATATATCATGCACAAGTTTATAGAATGATAGTCCTTCTTCAAAAATTATGCAACTATAATTTGAGCAATGTTATATTAAACATTAATAAAGAATGTATAGCAGGCCAGGTGCAGTAGCTCACACCTGTAATCCCAGCACTTTGGGAGGCCAAGGTGTGAGGATCTTTTGAGGCCAGGAGTTTGAGACCAGGTTGGACAACATAATGAAACCATATCTCTGCAAAAAATTTTTAAAAATTAGCCAGGCATGGTGGTGTGCACATGTAGTCCCAGCTACTCAGAAAGATGAGGTGGGAACATTGCTTGAGGCCAGGAGTTCAAGGCTACAGTGAGCTGTGATCACATCACTCTACTATAGCCTGGTTGACAGAGTGAGATCCTGTCTCTAAAACAGTATTTAAAAAAAAGAAAGAGTGTAAAGCAAAGACACATCATGTAAACTTGAAATATAACAATGTTCATTCTGTCTGTGAATATAAATGCATCACATAAACACCCCAGAGGCAGTAATACATGTGAAAATTAACAGTGCTGTAAAAATGATTCCTCGATTTCAATTTTGTACAAGCTTTTGTATGGACATGTTATTTCTCTTGGGGATACATATGTACACCCTCACCCACACAACCCTAGGATATACATACATATGTAAACACCTAGGATTAGTGACTCTATAACATTTTGAGGAACTGCCAGATTGTTTTTCAAAGTAGTTACATTTTACATTCCCACCAGCAGTATGAGAGGGCTCTGATTTCTTCTTGTGCCAGTCAATACTTGTGAGTATCTAACGTTTTTATTACAGCTACCCTAAGTAGGTGTGAAGTGGTATTTCACTGTGATTTTCATTTGTATTTCCTTAATGATTAATATGATCTTTTCATTTGCTCAGTGGCCATCTGTGTATGCTCTGTGAAGAAATGTCATTCAGAACTTTTGGCCATTTTTAAATTGGGCTGTCTTTTTATTGTTGAGCTATAAAAATTCTTGATACACATCCCTTATTAACTGGGAATCGTGGCTCATGCCTGTAATCCGAGCATTTTAGGAGGCCGAGGTAGGAGGACTGCTTGATGCCAGGAGTTTGAGACCAGTCTAGGTAACACAAGGAGACCTCGTCTCTACAAAAACATTTTTTTAAAATTTAGCCAGGTGTGGCAGCACATGCCTGTAGTCCTAACTACTGGGGAGGCTGAGGCAGGTAGATCACTTGAGCCCAGGAGGTTGAGGCTATAGTGAGCCATGATCACGCCACTGCACTCCAACCTGGGTGACTAGGCGAAACTCTGTCTCCAAAAACAAAAAATAAAAATCAAAGTCCTTTATTAGAATGATTTATAAATATTTTTTCTCCTTTTGGGTAGGCTTTTTTACTTTCTTGATAGTATCACTTGCAGTACAATTCTTATTCATGCTCAAACGTCTGATTTTTAAAAATGCTCTTACTGACACAATAGGGGAAGACCAGGGTTAAAAGTTGTGATACTGGGCTGGGCACAGTGGGTCACGCCTGTAATCCCAGCACTTTGGGAGGCCGATGCAGGTGGACCACCTGAGGTCAGGAGTTTGAGACCAGCCTGGCCAACATGGAGAAACCTCATCTCTACTAAAAATACAAAAAATTAGCCAGGCATGGTGGAGGGCACCTGTAATCCCAGCTACTTGGGAGGGTCAGGCAGGAGAATCACCTGAATCCAGGAGGCAGAGGTTGCAGTGAGCCAAGATAGAGCCACTGCACTCCAGCCTGGGCGCCAAAGCAACATTCTGTCTCAAAAATAAATAAATAAATAAATAGAGGCAGGATGCGGTGGCTCATACCTGTAATCTCAGCACTTTAGGAGGCTGAGGCAGGTGGATCAACTGAGGTCGGGAGTTCAAGACCAGCCTGACCAATGTGGAGAAACCGTATCTCTACTAAAAATACAAAAATTAGCCGGGCATGGTGGTACATGCCTGTAATCCCAGCTACTCGAGAGGCTGAGGCAGGAGAATCTCTTGAACCTGGGAGGCAGAGGTTGCGGTCAGCCAAAATTGCACCATCGCGCTCCAGCCTGGGCAATAAGAGCCAAACTCTGTCTCAAAAAAAAAAAAAAAAAAAAAAAAAAGAAAAGAGAAAAAAAAAGTTGTAATATTTAGAACAAGTGAGGCATTATGGCCTATACACTTGTCCAGAAATATCTGAGCCCCAATTAGTGTTATCAAGAGACAAGAAAAAGTAATCAACTCTTCCTAGAGTGATTTCCAAAATGCAATGCTTTCCCTTTATGGGAATATTTGAAATAACTTATCCTGAAAAACTTAGCATTTTAAAGAAATCCTATAGGAAATCCTTTATAAAACAAAAGCTTTTTTAAAAAAGAAAAGCAATATGAATTTTCATATGTAGTATTTATTATTACATGATTGGACAGAATGATTTGGATATGCTAACGTAGCCTGGGATTTTCCTACTAAAATTTACTGTTATAATCTTTTTTTTAATTTGGCTTTTTTTCCTTAGAACACTATCTGTCCACACACTGGGGCCTACTGGAGGGTAGAGGGTGGGAGGAGTGAGAAGTTCAGGAAAAATAATTAACAGATACTAGACTTAAAATAAAACAGGACCTGTTAACCTAAGTAACAGAGAGGCTCTCTAAAATAAAAGATGTTTATATGGAAATAAAGCACTGCAATGAGAATGTGCATGCCAAAGTAAACTATGTGTGTTTTCCGAGAGGTAAAGGAAAGACAGAAGTTTTTAAAGAAAAAAAATGAGAACAATTACATAATTGTTTTGAAATAAGATTGGCCACAAAATCAGTAACAAGGGTGATGCCAGTCTCAGGATGGAGAGGCACTTACTGCATTATTTTCTGTGTACGGTTGTGATGGCCTTTGTGCAAGGTTGTGGTTGTGTTTTTTTGTGAGTTTTTATTATCAGACATACAAGCATGTGGACTCTCTTCTCATGGTTTTTCCTATTTGTCAGGGTTTTCTTGACATTAGTGACTTCATCTTAATTCTGACAAATTGCACAGACTAAAGAAATATTTGCTTCACTTACCTTTACTTACTGACAGGAGAAGATTTGGATCTCTTGGGTGGAATTTCAGCTCATTGATAGCATTTCCATGGCCAACATAGTGCTACAATAAATTTAAAACATTTCAAGTTTCCTATCTCAAAATCAGTAAATTTTTTTTCATAAATCTTTAGTTTCACTTAAAGTAGTGGTTCTCAACCTTGGCTGCATACTAAAATCACCCAACAAACTTGAAGTGAAAAGGGAAAAAAAAAAAAAAAAAAAAAAAAAGAGCCCAGGCACAGTGGGTGGCTCATGTCTTTAATCCAAGCACTTTGGAAAGCTAAGGCAGAATCGCTTGAGGTCAGGAGTTCAAGACCAGCCAGGGCAATGCAGCAAGACCCTATCTTCATACACACACACACAAAAATTAAAAATTGGCCCCAGCTACTTGAGAGGCTGAGATGGGAGGATCGCTTGAGCCCAGGAGACGGGCTGCAGTGAGCTATAATCATGCCACTACATTCCAGCCCGGGCAAAGGAGTGAGAACCTGTCTCAGAACAAAAAAAAAAGCAAAAAAAAAAAAAAGATACTCAGAACTCCACCTGCAGATATTCTGATCGGATTAGCGGAGGCTCCAATATGCTTAGGGTTTTAAAGATCTTCAGGAAAGTTTGATGTGGCCCCAAGTTAAAAACAGCTGATGAAAGTGATTTGAAAAACCCGTCTTCTTATCAACTTCCTAGGCTTCACCTTTATGTTTGTTAACAAGGTCTCTTTGATAACACCCCTCCAGTTTAGGCATCTTGGAAAATGGACTCGCTCTTATTGTTCATTTAGAGCCTCCCAAAGCAAACCATGACAAGGGTGAAGGAAGGAAATTATTTAAGAAGAAAACACTACAAATATTAACATTTTCCTACTTATTCCTTAATTTACATTACCCAAATGTGACAAAGGTCTCAAAAGACTCATCTAAAGAGAGCAGTAAGAAAAGTACAAATCAAATGAGAAATGTTACATTCATACCATTAGTTTTAAATTTAACATTACAAGTTTTTACAGGTGTGGATTCAAAAGAAGCAGATCTACAATTTAACCAGAAAACCCACCTTTATACACTGCATTGTTATAGGATTAATTATCCTAATTATGCCTCTAGATCCAGCTACAGCCAGCAGAGGATGGCTCGTATTGCTATCATAGGTCCATGCACAAGTGTAAAAGTTTTCATCAGCCTAAGAAATTCCACAGTTAAGAAACATAATGTTTTTGAAAAAGAAACATGTCAATAATTATAATAGAAACTTACAAAGAACTGCTAAAGTTTTTGACACAAAAGTTCTCAATTTTCCTTATACAACCAAATATATACAATGGTGATTTGAGGTCTAAAATCCATAACAAATGATCAAACAAAATTACAGTCTCTCCACTCAATTTTGTTTACTCTTTAGCTGCTTGTACAACTACTCAACTCTGTAGTTGTAGTACCAAAATAACTGCAGACAATATACAAATGAATGGGCATGGTTGTGTTCAAAACAAAACTTTACAAAAACAGGTGGCCAACCTGCAAGCTGTAGTTTAACCTCTGCTCTATCCCCATACATCTATAAATATCTAAAAAAGAACAATTCAGTTTTCCACTTTTTTCTTTGTGAGACAGTCTCAATACAACAACAGGTCACATTTCAATATCTTTTAGAGAAGACTGAATGTCCTTGCCTTGTCTTGTTTGCTAGGTTTTTCCAATGGTTCTGGAATATCTTATTACTTAGCTTTCACCGCTCTAACTCTTGGGGTTTTCAAATTTTTCCATTTCTTTATGAACCTGTTTTGCAATATTTCATTTCCTATTTTATTTTATTTTTATATATATTTTTTCTAAACTTTTTTTTTCTTCCTAGGCTTCGTTGATCAAATACTTGGAATGACTACCAGTCACAACCCAAGTTCATCATTATAACTACAATGAAATGATATATTCTAGGCAAGGGCAAAGAAAAAGGAGGTTTTAACCAGTCTTTGCTAACATTTTCTATTACTGGATTTCTAACGCTCCTATCTCTATAGACATCTGCACCCAACCAGCACATCCATCCCACAATGGATTTTTTTCTTTTTCTTTTTGCCTAGCTGAGTTGACACATACCACAATGGATTTCTAAGGGTCAGGAAAACTAGATACCAGGATTCTCTTGGTTGATAGTGAAGAAATAGGTTAAGAAAGAACAATAACTTTAGGGAATTGATTAATTTACAAAAGTTTTGGTGCACTTATTGAAAACAAATTCCTTTGACTAAAGATATTAAAAACCCAGGAAAGGATACATCAGCATCCACGTAAGACTGCAACAACCGGATTTCTCCTTGTGAATGACATTCATACAAGGTAACCTAATGAAAATAAAAATATGGTAAATTTCATCTCAAGTATAGAAACATACTCTCTCCAACTTTTAAACATACTTTAATCGCAATCATATCTTAAATATACTACAGAAACTACTGCCTTAAAATACCTCCTGTGAGCTTAAAGAAGCCATTATAAAGCTGAATGTTTTACATAATACACAGAGTATATTAAATATTGCAGTAATAGTGGTTTCGATTTCCAGTCTTTTAAACTTATATTTCATCCATTCAATTGCCTAGGCAACATAGCAAAACCCATCTCTATTAAAAAATAAAAATTAGTCCGGGCGCGGTGGCTCATGCCTGTAATCCCAGCATTTTGGGAGGCCAAGGCACGTGGATCATGAGGTCAAGAGATCAAGACCATCCTGGCCAACATGGTGAAACCCTGTCTCTACCAAAAATACAAAAATTAGCTGAGCATGGTGGCACGCGCCTGTAATCCCAGCTACTCAGGAGGCTGAGGCAGGAGAATCACTTAAACCCGGGAGGCAGAGGTTGTAGTGAGCCAAGATTGCACCATTGCACTCCAGCCTGGCAACAAAAGCAAAACTCTGTCTCAAAAAAAAAAATAAAATAAGTCCGGACACGGTGGCTCAAGTCTTTAATCCCAGCACTTTGGGAGGCCGAGGCAGGTGGATCGCAAGGTCAGGAGATCAAGACCATCCTAGCTAACGCGGTGAAACCTCGTCTCTACTAAAAATACAAAAATTAGGTGGGTGTGGTGGCATGTGCCTGTAGTCCCAGCTACTCGGGAGGCTGAGACAGGAGAATCGCTAGAACCCAGGAGGCAGAAGTTGCAGTGAGCCAAGATCGCACCACTGCACTCCAGCCTGGGCAACAGAGAGAGACTCTGTCTCAAAAAAAAAACCAAAAAACATAAAAAATAAAAATTCAGGCCGGGCGCAGTGGCTCATGCCTGTAATCCCAGCACTTTAGGAGGCCGAGACGGGTGGATAGACGGGTGGATCACAAGGTCAGGAGATCGAGACCATCCTGGCTAACATGGTGAAACCCTGTCTCTACTAAAAAAATACAAAAGTTAGCCAGGCATGGTGGCGGGCGCCTGTAGTCCCAGCTACTCGGGAGGCTGAGGCAGGAGAATGGCGTGAACTTGGGAGGCGGAGCTTGCAGTGAGCCGAGATCGCGCCACTGCACTCCAGCCTGGGCAACAGAGCAAGACTCCGTCTCAAAAAAAAAAAATAAATAAATAAAAATAAATCTGGATAGTTTTAGAGTATTTACATACTAGTTATATATTTAAAAGTCTACAATTTGCTTAATGAATTATTTTCTCATGGGTACAGATAATCAAATATTAACTTTCACATGTATGACAGCCCTTTTCATTTGTTGCATACTTTAAAATTAAAACTATACATACACCATACACAATTTTGTAATACTAAACTTTTATAAATTTCTTTCCATTTTCTTCTTTTTTTTTTTTTTTTTTTTTGGTTTTGAGACGGAGTTTCACTCTTGTCGTCCAGACTGGAGAGCAATGGCATGATCTCGGCTCACTGCAAACTCTGCCTCCCGGGTTCAAGTGATTCTCCTGCCTCAGCCTCCCGCATAGCTGAGAATACAGGCACCCGCCATCACGCCCAGCTAATTTTTGTATTTTTAGTAGAGACAGGGTTTCACCACATTGGTCAGGCTGGTCTCAAACTCCTGACCTCAGGTGATCCACCTGCCTCAGCCTCCCAAAATGCTGGGATTACAGGCGTGAGCCACTGTGCCCGGCCCCATTTTTCTTATAGCTTATAGTCAGTCACATTAGCAAAAACCTATTATTATTTTATAATAGTACTGACCTCTGAAGATCCTGTATATCATCACAACCTATTAATTCATTATCTCCTCTATGTTAACGTTCAAAAAAAATTCTTTATATGACTGCTAACTAGGTTGATTATGTCTTATGTGATAACTGTTTTTTCTTTCTTCCTTTTAAAGAAATTCTAACAGCAGAACTTTTTATAATTCAGTAAACTATATGATACCCCTTTATGTCACTTAAAATAAAAATAGGGATTTTTTTTGTTAGAAAACCTAAAACACTGCAATCAGCATACTGGAGCACAAACTATACCAATTATAATACTATCAAAGCTAAATATTAACTTAGGTTTACAGTGGTGTCTTAAAAGTGGATTCAAATTTAATTAATGGACTACATTCCCAACTAGGAAAAAAAATAACCTCAACCTTTTCTTAAAACCGCATAATTTTTCCTCTGAATTGTTGTTTTCAAAGAATCTAGGAACTAAACAACTATAAGCAGACTACATTATCTTAAAACCTACATTTGGCTAAACACCAAAAAAAGAAGAAAAAAAGCTATTATTTCATGTTATCAACTTCAGTGGTAACTTAAAAATATTTAGAGTTTCAATGAATTGACCTTGTCAAATAGTAAAAGGCCTAGAGCCTTACATGTCATTATAAAATTTCCTTAAAAGGCTGGACATGGTGGCTCATGACTGCAGTCCCAGCTCTTTGGGAGGCCAAGGCAGGTAGATTGCTTGAGCCCAAGAGCTCAAGACCAGCATGGGCAACATGGTGAAACCCTATCTCTACAAAAAAAATTAGCCAGGGATGGTAGTGCATGGTACTGCATGCCTGTAGCTACTCAGAAGGCTGACGTGGGAGGATCACCTGAGCCCCAGAAGTTGAGGCTGCAGTAAGCCTTGATTAGCCACTGTACTCCATCCTGGAGGAAGGAGTAAGACTCTGTTTCAAAAACAAACAACAACAACAACAACAAAAACCACCACCAAACACTACCTGTCTCAAAACAAAACAAAACAAAAGGCAAACGCAAATGTTTACTGCAAATAAAACATCTCAATAACTTATTTAAATCCACTGGATTTATGCTTCATTTATAGAGCCATTCATTACCTTAATTTTAAAAAATCACAGCCAGTTCTTACACTATTTGAATGACAAATACCAAAATCACTTTAAAAAGAACGCCAATTCTTTCAATCAAATATTTATGAAGACAAACACAAGTATAAAACCTGTTTCATAAATAATTAGGGGTAATATATTAAATAAAGATGTATTTTCAGCCATGCATACTAGTTTTAATTAATTTCTAGAAAGCTTCACTCTTACATGAAAGAATCATATTGTTAAACCAGCTTCACAAAATGTACTTTGAAATTATTCTATTTCAATATTACATTAACACCAGATCTGGAAATCAAGCCAAATACTAAATGGACCCCTTAACACTCACTCTGTTGCTTCCTACAGTTGCAAACACTAATGGATCTCCTTCTTTACTGTGCCAGTTAAATTGAACTCCAAACAATGGTTGGTTATGATCTTCCTATAAAATAATCATGAAATAAGAAAAAATTAATGTATCTTACAAACCAGAAAATGATAGTAAACTAACCTATCCCCTTCTTTTTTCCAAAATGCGATACATTATTTTGTGTATTATACATAAGGTAATTTTTGACACTAAAATTAAAAGATGTCTACTAGTCTAGTTTTCACATTTTAAAATATTGTGTATGATAAAGTTTTATCACAATCAAAGGCTGAAATCACAAGTTAGGTAATAACCACTTACCTATGAAAACACTTATAATATTTGCCTTTTATTTTCTTAAGCCAATCATATTCTGAATCACAATAGACTGGATAATTTTGGTGGACACAAAAGGACACAATTTATTTTTCTGAAATAGGAAATTAACAGATGGCCTTAATAGCTTCTCTGGCATTCACTAAATTTTACAAGGCTAAATTTTTCCCTTGTAAAGTGAAGCATAGCAGACTCCATTCAAATCACTGTTTTCTGTTAGTCAGAATGAGAATATCTGAACTGGGGACTAGGGGAAGAAATAAACTCTAACTGCACAGTTACCAGGAGGCTATAGGAGATGTACAAAGAACAATTATTCGCTTTTGTTCACAGTTATTTTTCAGCTGTAGGATTTTACTGACCATCTTCTGGCATTTAACACCGACTTTCATGTTCAGTTTAAGGCACTGTTTTCACTTTTAAAGTACGACTTTCATTTTCTCATCATTTGAAAAGCCACAGCTTTAGGATTTTGAAATATGGCCTTAAGTATAAAAGGCAGCTAAAAACATCTTCCAGGTACAGTACCTAACAGTAGTACGTTAATGTAAATAAATATGCACATGAAACTATAACTGACTTTTAAAAAGTATGCTGAGATTAATTTCTCTCCTTTTACAGGAGCAAAATCTGACACACTGAGCATCGAATTTTTGCTATACAGACAGAAAAATGTCATACAGTCATAGCTTCTTATGCTTTCCCAAGACTTTACTTATAAAAAAATACATTTGGATATTTAGAAAAGGTTGTAACCTACCTAGGTAAGAGATAATAGACATTTTTCCTCAGTATAGAAAAAAATAACCTTACATTTAAAAAACAAACTGGACATATATAAAAGAAAGTATCTTAAACACCAGTAACCCTTTTTATAAAGTAAATAAAAATACTATTGGGGACACATTAAATAACCGAAACCCCCTTTTCCCTAAATATTTAATATTAAAAAGTTTAAAAATGTTTTACACCTTTTTCTTTGAAAACAGTTACAAATAAAACAAAAGACAGAAACTGTACAAAGTAAAACATCTATTTCAATTTATACTTACTCAAAGTTAATGGGTTACATTCAGTTCTTTTTAAAAACTGATGCCAGAAGTGGCTTATGCTTTTTAAGTTTTACTAAAATATAAAGAGTAATAGTTACCCAAATCTTTAATTTGAATGCAAACAATAAATCAAAAACATCCTGCAACACTCAGTGTCACATATTTAAATTAAAACAAAAAACAAAACCAAAAAACTAAACATGGGATGGACTAAAATAGATATGCAGTATGAACTACAAAAAAAAAAAAACCCTTCAAAACACTGTAACTTTAAAATATTTACAACTTGACAGAGTATCCTGAGTACGAAATGCGTGCCACAGAGAAATAATTTCTGAAGCCTAGCATTCACCCCAAAGGATCTTTTTTTGCACATACCTTGAGACTATTTACACATTTGAAAGAATATTTGCATTTCTTTGACTTCCATTTTCCCTTTCCCCAACTTTTCCTTCCAGGTGCATTTGGTGTGTTTGTAGGTGTATCAGGGCGTTCAGTGTTTGTACCACTTTCTATACTGACAGCGTCATCCTGTAAGCAGTAAGTGAGGAAAAATTACATGAAACAGCAATACTGTTTTTAGCAGTAAGTAACTCTACTGGGAAGATGCTGACTGACTTAAGAGAAATAATTTCTGCAAGAAGAAAAAAATGTATTCTTGCCTCCACATAAGGATAAACATAATCCAGCTACACGTTAGAAGGTTTGTAGATATTTTATATTTCAGCAAAAATGAAAATGAAATAAATACTAATGAGAATAATGGAAGAGTAATATTGTCTTTAATAAGGCACTGGTCTGTTCCAGTCACTTTAATACACTGTATCAGTGAATCTTTACAGCTCTTTACAAAAGGTACTGGTAGTGTTAAAAAAGCCTAACTGGTCTCTTGGCTGGTAATTCCACCCCAAAGCTGTGACTCTTAAATCTGACTGATGTATATGTCTTCATAATGTATTTGACTGCTGCTCAGTCCGGAGCATGGAGCTGGGGAGCCGTTTGAAGCAGCAGTGCTAATGGCTTCTACATTAGCTGTCACTTTTTAAAATCCTGTTATTCAAATTCTGCTTATAACGCAAACCATTTAAAATTTTTTAAAAGTGCTACATATATTCTATGCTATTTACAAGTTAAAACTGTCTCATTGTTCTAAAGTAATAATAATACTCATAAACCAGAACTCCAGAGACTCTCAATCACAATTAAAGTAAATCCTTCCAAAAAAAAAAAAAGAAATGACTGCAGGAAACCTTGAAAATTCTCCTAATTCATACCTTATCTCACACACGAGTGGCCCTCTAATCTCAGCTCTCTAATCTCAGAAGAGGATTCCACTACCTCCTGATTACAGATTCCAATGTCTCCTTTGGAAAGAAAAGATTTATTTAATCTATGACCTTAGGGCAGCAGTTCTAAAATACATTCCAGAGGAAGCCTTTTTTTCCATGAAATGCCTATTAAACAGCCTAGGAAACACTGCTTTAGAGGCTATTTCTAAATTATTGCTTCCTAAAGTTGGTTTTATATAGAAGGTTAAAAATTATTATAAATGAAATAATAGGTGGGTAGCAAGCAGTAGGTACTCAACAAATATTTGAATTGCAATTTAATGTAAATATCATTAGTCTTTACAGAAACAGAAAATGCGGTATTTTAATCTCTTTTTCTCTCCACCTTTTCAGTTGTATTCACATAATTAAAATCAAATGCAGAAAACAATTCCGTATCTCAGTGGAGAACTATGCATTATCTATATAGCACACCCTTCCAAGTTACCAGACTATAGCCCTCCACTATGTCTTTGAGCTATCTTACAACTCTTTTTTGAGACAGGCTCTCCCTCTGTTGCCCACTCCGTCCTTGGTTAAATGCAACCTCCACTTCCCAGACTCAAGTGATATTACCCCCACCTTAGCCTCCTGAGTAGCTGGGACAACAGGAGCTGGCCACCATACCCAGCTAATTTTTGGTAGAGACAGAGTTTCACCATGTTGCCCGGGCTGGTCTCAAACTCCTGGACTCAAAGGATCCTCCCACCTCAGCCACCTAAAGTGCTGGGATTACAGGTGTAAGCCACTGCACCCAGCCACAACTCTTTTTTCATTATGTATAACTGATAGACATGTAAATTTTGTCTCTACAGTAGAGGTTCAAAATGTCTTCCCTTCCACTCAAGGGAAAAAAAAGTTTCTGTCTCCATTTGGAATTCATCTCTCCATTCCTTTACTCCATATATTAATAAATTTGTACTGTTTTGATTTTGCGGGTTAACTATTACTGTATCATATTTGCCTGGTTCCCTCTGAGTAAAAGTTTTAACATGTGTTCACTTGCCATTTTTTCTGTAAAATTACTTTTTAACACTAGAGAAATGAAATTTTAAAAACTCTAAGACATTTTTACATATCAGTTTCTTTACATCCTGGCCAATAAAGCTGCCAATAAAGAGGCCACACAAAACACTCGTTAATAGGGCACGTTGCTTATTTTACTTCTGACCACTTAATTTACCCATCTCCTCCCAAGGCAAATCAAGATGGAATCAAATGAAAATATAATACAGCCACCATGCTTCCATTTTATCTTTAAACTAAAATCAAGTCTTTGCTGAGTGTCTAATATATGTACAGGCTGACCTCCATCCTGTTCCCTTCTCAAAGTAAAGAATGATACTGTGCAACAGACATGGTACTACCATCTTCACTTGCCCAACGAGGAAACAGACACAGGGCAGTAATTTGCACCTGCATCATGCCACAGGGATGCCCTGCATCTTTGCTTTTGCTTAAGCAAAAAGACAAGTCTCCAGATTCAGCCCTCTGATCTTACTACCAAGGCATCCATTAGTACCCTTGCAGAAGCCAACTACTCTGCAGTCATATGATCTCAAAAAGTTCAATAAAATGGCAGATAACACATACAATAAATTTAAAATATGTGCCTATAATTCTCTGACTCACATTAACAGTAACTGCTCAGGTTACCTTAACTCTAACACAAAAACATATTCCTCCCCCATCTGCTTTGGCCTTTTGCCATTATTTGGCTCCCTCAAGAGTAAGACTATTGCCCTTATCTTTTCTAAACTCATTTTTATACGATGTTCTCTACTCCCTTACCTTACTACTGCCCCTAAGTCAGGGGTACATGGATGAAATTCAGAAGGCTTGTGAACTCAAATGGGGAAAAAAAATTGCATCTTAATTTTTGCCACCTTTAAAATTTAGCACTTCCTTCTATTATTATCTAGGTAACACATGCTTAATGTTACTGAAGTTGTGACTCTGTCACCAATGGAAATCAAGTATTTTTATATTATACTTCGAAAAAGTGTTTATACCCATCACTACTATCAGACCCGCTGCTAGATCTTGTTACTTCATGTGCTAATAAAGTACATATAGTATAGTACTACATCTAAAATTTGTTTTAGAAATATTTTATAACATGGTGTACAATTTTATAATTGAATTGTTTGCAACCTCATATCCTGTATTTCATACATCTGAAAATGTTATTTTGAGAAGACTCTACAAGATTAAGGCTTCCAAGGCATGCGCACGCACACACAAAATTAAGTCTATCCAAATGGAGGAACCAAAACAAAACTAATCCAATCATTTGGTCTTGAACAGCTTTAAAATTGCAGCAAAGAATATGCTTTCCTTTAAGGGTCTGCAAGAAGAAAATAAGCTTTATTTTGTCCTCTGCAAGTTTCTTCGTTCTAAACAGGTCTGACAGTTTCATTATATTTTGCCTGATTATTAAGTTTGTGGAAGGGCCAGAAACATTATTCTATGTAATCATAAAATTAGTAGTAGTAATTATTATAAATAAATAACACGTGTATAGTACTTATTATGGGGCAGACACTCTTCTTAGTACTTTAGCTATATTAACTCATTTAATGCTTACAAATACTCTATGAGGTAAATACCACACACCACCATCCTCATTTTTAAGAAACTAAGACAATTATGTCAGTCTTTTGCTCGAGGTCAAGCTAATGGAACAGAAATTTTAACCTATCACTTGGATCCAGCATCTGTGCTCTTAATACTCTCATCTGCCTAGAGAAATTTAAGAAAACGCAGAAATAAAATGAACGGTCTCCAAATAATAAAAAGAAGAGGGTAAAAAATGTTAGATCCCAATGTACAGTGAGATTGGGGCGCACAATCGGGGGAAAAATACAAAAGTAACAATACCCAAGCTTTCCCGAAATTTCAAGTCTAAGATCCCATAAACTGACAATCCCAAGTATATCTTGTCTCTGCAAAAAGAATCCTTTCCCATCTTTTCCGTGAAAATCTTAGTTATGACACCATTATATGTTTCAGCTAGGAATTATGACAGAATTTAGAAACTGCGTGTAGAAGATGTAACATTTATTCCTAAAACTAGCCAAACTGAGAAAATGAAGAGCTTACGCCACTCTTCCGAAACATTTTAAGGATTTTTAAAAGATATTCACAAGTTGTTATATATCATGAGAAGGAGAATCACATTTTGGAGTAGTATCTTTGAATAAATTGTCAAGATATTTCGTTGACCTTACTGGTTATCGACCTAAAACATGAAACTGAAAACTTATTTATGTCAATTCGGCTGTTACTGGCGAGTCAATTAAAACTCAGTTGGGTTAAATGTTGGTACCGAATGATTACGAATATCCATTTCAGAGCTTAAAAAAAAATCTGATTGCAAAACATCTCGCACTTGGCGAAGCCAGGAGCCCACACTTAAATACATCTGCCTATACCACCATTGCCTAAAATCTTCCAGGTCGCCACCCCCCTCAACTTTAACTTAAGTAAAAACGTTCAAAGAAGAAATCATCCACTCTTACTTCCTCAAAGGTAGTCACTCCCCACCCCCAAATCAAAAATTGACCCTCTCAATTCGGCTCCTCCTACAGAAAAGGCGACCTTCAGGCGCACCGGGTCTCCGCGGACAGGACGGAGGCAGACACAAAACTCCCTTTAATAAAGTCTTCCAAACTCCGCAAATCGAAGATCACTTTCCATCCTGAAAATTCCACAAGGGTCTTAGAGTGACAACCCTTACGCTCCTTTAACAGGGTCCCTAACTCTGCCCCGTCCTTCCAACTTTCTTAGAAAAGTCCCTAACGTGCCTTTTAAACTACTAGAATCTCAGACCCGCACTCTCCCCTTAAATCTCCCCAAAGGCAAAAACACTCCCCATCACATGCAAACTGATTTCAGGGCAGACCTCTCAGACCCACGCAATCACTAGAACCACTCTCCTTCGCCTAGTTCCTGCTTGCTCTCGACCCCACATCAAAATCCCCGTAGGCAATTTCGATTTTCTCCCGCACGCCCGCGTTTTCCTGAGTGACACCTCTCCCTCCCCCCACAGCAGCCCGCTCGTCCCCGCGCCCCCCGTTTTAAAAGAATTTAAAACTTTCACTTCGGAGTCTCGTAACTGCCAGGAGCTACACTTACATTCTCGTCTCCAGAGAGGTCTGGGTTGCTGTTCTCGTCACTGCTCAGCTTCTGCTTCTTGGCCGCAGGCATGTCTGTTCCCGCCGGCGCAGTCGACACTTCCCTCTCGGACATATTCCTCCGCCTCCCTCCAGGTTCCTGCCGCCTGGGGCGGGGCCTCCGCCACACCGCCGTCAAGCAAGCCCGGCCCGAGCTTGCCGCAAAGTTGCCGCTGCCGCCGCCACCTCCACCGCCCCCCCCACTGTCGCAAATCGCGCCCAGCCGCCGAGGCGGGCGTGCGTGCGACCCCGCCACACTGCTGAAAAAGGGGCGCGCGCGCGCGCCCTCCCGCGCGGCTTCCTGGCTCCTTCCCTTCCCCAACTCCCGTCTTGCCCTTTTCCCGCCGCCCTCCCGGCAGTCTACACGGTGTAAGATCCGTTGGATTAAGAGGGCAGTATTAAGTATGTCTCCCTTCCCACCACCGCCTCGAGAAGCAGCGAAACTCAAAGGGATGCTCCCTCACCCCCTTCCTCCTTCCAAAGACGTTTCAGCCGCAATTGGCCCGTTCCTTCGATCTCCGACCCGCTGCTAGGGAGCGAAAGTCTGTGGAATGGGCTACACCACCAATGTCCCAGGAAACGGGGGAAGATACAAGACGTCACCTCTTGCTTTAGCTGTGCATGCCACGTTTCCTTAATCTTGAACTTGGAGGACGGCGCTTCCTGACTATTCACGGAACTATTCGTAACCTAATTCTTCCTTGAAGATAGAAATGCAAAAACAGTAACCTGCTTCCCGCTGGCTTCCCCCATCTGGCGAATGGAAAGTACCCGTCAGGGGATGCGCAGGCGCCGTGGCGTACTCTTGCGCTGGGTTCATCGAAACCCGCCTCCTCCAAGCCCCTCCTCTGTTTGAATTCTCGTTTGCTGAACCAGGTAGTTTTCTACCCGGTTTCCGAATCCCAGGGTGGATTTCAAAGCGCTACCGAATTATACTTTAGACGCTTCGTAAATTCTTGCCGGATATTTATTCTGTTGACTATCTATTGTAATGAATGATTATCCTTCCCCGTTGCTACCAATAGTGGTTAAGACTTAAATAGAAATATCCTAAAATTATGAGACTAGACTCCAATGAGTTACAGCCGAAGTGCTCTTTTTAGCTGATAAAGGATAGGCCCTGAACTGCGCCAAGGCCTAAGAATCAGTGCTCATCTCCATTATGAGATTGTGAGACTTAACCGACAATGTTTTGGTTGTTTTTGCACATTAGATACAATGAAATTCTAGAAGGCAACACAACTGTTATACTTCACCAAAATATTTGACTCTGTTCCTATACCTATTCTCTAGCAGGTGCCAGATAACATTGGTGAGCCTTGTGGAATTATTATATGGGTCATGAAACCATAACTGAATGAGCAGCAGGAAAAGGAGAATGATGACGAAAAATAAAATACGGCATCCACCACCCTTTTTTTGTTTTTCTTAGAACATGATTGTGACTACTTATCTATTCGGGCTTCTGTAAAAATGTCCTCATCTGTAAAAATGAGGTAGGAAGGGACCTACCATTTCTTGGGCACCTACTTGATGTTGTATATCTTTTCTCTTTTAGACCTCATTACCCACCTAGAGTGCACCATCCATAAAATTCTAGTATACTTCAATTATTTCTGCATGGTAACTTTATAACCAGGACATCAGTTTCCTGATCTGCAGATTGCAAGTCACTCTTTCTTTTGTAGATAAAGAGAGAACTCTTGGTTGAGAATGAGAAAAGGAAGTAAAGCAAAGGCAGGTCAGAATAAGAGGTTTCTGCAGTGAAGACTTTGAAATAAAGAAGCCGAAAAAAATTAAAGTTGAGGTCTCAATGACGGCCGTCATTTGTTCAGCACTTCCAACGTTCCAGGCACTACTAAGCACTCCTCAGTTGGTGAGGAAGAGATGAGACTGGAGTAGAGTAAGCTCCTGAGAAAGTAAGACGTGCTTTGGTATGACATTTTCATCAGCAGACAGAAACATCCTTCCCTTTGTTGAGAACATCTTTCCCAATAAAGGGAAGGACGTTTCTGAAATATAGTTCTACAAGTAAAGGATAATTAACTAAAGCATTTCAAATTAAAATTACTCTGTGTGTGAGAGATTAGTGGGAGCTGGGAAGTGGGAGTCAACGTCTAGTCATAAAATTAGAAAAGTGCTGAACATTTGGATAAAGGACACATATGGTAGAAAAATGCCTTACAGCATTCATATTATCTGTAACAAAGCAAAAATAGTTTAAAGAGGCTTATTAAAACTTGAAGTGGTTATTTTTAAAATGTTTCTGATGAATCAGGGGTGATAAATGGAAATTAGTTTATATTGCTACGTTATTGTCACTGCGTTAAAGAAAAAATATCCTGACACTTGTTAAAATAGTAAGGAACACTTAATTCAGGACTATTTTGATAGCTGTCAAGACTATCACAATAGGAGAGAGATCAGGCTCAACTCCAAATTACAGCAAGGAGTGGGGATGTATAGTCAAGGAGCAAAGTTGGAGGGGTTGGTGGTTGGAAAATTACTAAGAAGAGACATCACGGATGGGGAAATTTTTGCTAAACCAACTTAACAGAATTTGTGCTAAAAAAGGCCAGGGTGATCAGATAACAAGGGTGTGGGTTTTTCTCTAAACTGACGCAGAATTCTTGCTACAGCTGAGCCAGGCAAGCTAGACAGGAAGATGGAGAAGAGGGCTCAGAGGAAAGTCTTTGTTACTAATTTAAGATATGTAAAATGTCATAGGTATTCTATGCAGAGTACTACTTTTGTGGTATTAATTTAATAACCATAAAAGTCTAATTACCTATTAAAAATAAGTTTTGCTGAGTGAGTTGATGTGTACCTGTAGTTCCAGCTACTCAAGAGACTAAGGCAGGAAGATTGCTTGAGCCCAGGATATCAAAGCCAGGCTGCTCTGCGTAGGGAGACCTACTTCTCTAAAAAAGAAAAATTCGTAAGTTTCTCAACACTGCATTCTCCTACTGTGAACGATCTCAGGAACCATCACAGTTGGAGAGGTCTTACTACCCACATGTTACAAATCAGGAAACTAAGACTTAGGATAAGTAAACAGTATGCCCAAAGACACACAGCTGTTCAAGTGGCAGAATTGATTTCCAATTGATTGGAAAGCCAAAGCACTTTTATCTCAAGATGAGGGACCCTGGCAGCTCTAAATTTATGTAATTCTATGCACAGAGCTTGGTCTTTAGACCACAGAATTGTTTATAAAGTATCAAAGAACTTTGAAAAGCTATCTCACTTGGGACAGAAAGAAGATACAACTGGGAAAACAAAGAATCTATAGCATAATTTATAGTAATGTAAGGATTTCATTCTTTACTTAATTTTGACCAATGTACCATGGTAATGTAAGATGTTAATAATGAGGGAAACTGGATGAGGGGAATACATGAACTCTCTACACTTTGTTCTTAGTAAATTTTCTGTAAAAGTATTCCAAAATAAAAACTTACTTTAAAATGTCTATCTCATATTTGGCTGTTGAGAATTCAGTAAGAAATACCCCTTAGCCTTCAAGTAAGTGGTTGATCCATCTTGGAACTTTCCAAGATCATTTACTTATATAGAAAAAGAAAATTCACAGCATTCCTTGGCATTGTCTCCTGGTATCTTGTAAGCTTCATATCAGGAAATGAGTTTCAAAAGCTAAATTAAATCCTTCCCATTTCAACTGGAGTCTATTTCTCATTCATTCAACATTTTTGTCTCTTCTGCTTCATAAATAGCAGCTGTTCATCATCATTCATGCAATGTGTAATCATATGCTTGCAGATCTGGTTTTCTATGAACAGAACATCATATGGCTTCTTTGAACGTTTTCAAATCAATCAGGAAGAATTTACTGAATGCCATTTATGTGCAAAGCAGTAGGATAATTCCAGGGGCAATGGGGAGGAGGGGGCAATGGGGAGGAGGGGACAATAAAAAAGAAAATAATACACAGTCTCTACCTGCAAACAGCCTAATATTCATCCAGCATTAAGAAATAACGAATGGGGCCGGGCGTGGTGGCTCATGCCTGTAATCCCAGCACTTTGAGAGGCTGACACAGGTGGATCACCTGAAGTCAAGAGTTCGAGACTAGCCTGGCTAACATGGCGAAACCCCGTCTCTACTAAAAATACAAAAATTAGCCTGACATGGTGACTGGAGCGTGTAATCCCTGCTACTCGGGAGGCTGAGGTGACAGAATAGCTTGAAACCGGGAGGTGGAGGTTGCAGTGAGCTGAGATCACGCCATTGCACTCCAGCCTGGGTGACAAGAGTGAAACTCCGTCTAAAAAAAAAAAAAAAAAAGAAAAGAAATAACGAATAGATTTAATATATATTTACTGAGTACCTACTATATACCCAACACTGTTCCAGGTGCTGAGGAAACTTGACGATAAGCAAAACCAATTTCCTGCTGTCATCATGCTTATTGAGAAGTAGGAGAAACAAGCATTAACCAAATAAATGTGAAATTACTGTGGTAAGTGGTATGAAGGGGAAGTACAAGGTCAGGGCTGCTGCTAGCCCATATGGTATCTTTGTGCTATTTTTTAAAAGGCCATAACAGAAAGAGCCCAGAGTAGATAAAGCTTGGCAAGCAAACAATGACTTTGGTAAATTAGAAAAGGCACCCCCTTTCCCAGATTGATACAACCCTGCTCCATGTGCAAGGCTTTGTGAGTGGAGCACAAATTTGATTTTAGTTTTAGTTGTCACCTCAGCTGGGAACCCTTGTTTAGATGAACAAGCTGCACAGGCATACATAGGAGCTGGACAAAGTTTCCATGGATGTGTATAATAAAGCAAGACATGGGAGGGTTTCCCTGAGAAACAGGCAGAAGAGTAGAACTAAAAGAAGAATGGGAGTTAACCAATCTCCCATTAAGAAGAGAAGGAGAAACATTCTAGGGAGTGATAACAGCATGTGCAAAAGTCCTGGGTAGGAGTATGAGAAGAGTACAAATGCCATTGGAACACTGAAAGGTCAGTGCTGGTGAAGGACTGAAAAGAGAAGGTGACAAAAGTGTGGTAACAGAGAAGGCTAGAAAAGGAGCTAAGGGGCCAGATCGTGGAGGATCTTATAGACCTTCTTAAGACAACTCTGTTAAAATATATCTCCTGTTGATAAGACTTACACAGAAGGAATTAGAATGGCATTATTTTATTTTAACTCTGTTTGTATTTATTTCACTTATATACAGTGAAATGCACAGATCTCAAGTATATAGTTCCATGTGTTTTGACAGAGGCATACACCCATATAATCCACACACCATCAAGATACAGATGGAGCTTTCCAACACTTCAGAAAGTTTTCTCATACCTCTTCCCAGTCAAACCTCTCCTCTCTTTCTCCCCAGGCAGCCACTATTCTGTTTTGTCTATATTTGCATATCAGTTTTGCCTATTGTAGAACTTTATATAAATAGAATAATTCAGTATGTTCTCTTTTGTATCTGGCTTCTTTTGCTCAGCATAATGTTTTTTAGATGTATAAAATGACATTAGCCTTTAAAGAAAAATACTGCCTTTAGCTTTCAAATACTATCTTTAGCTTTTAAATATTGTCATTAGCTTTTATGGCTGGGCATGGTGGCTCATGCCTATAATCCCAGCACTTTGGGAGGCTGAGGTGGGCGGATCATTTGAGCTCAGGTGTTCGAGACCAGCCTGGCCAACATGGTGAAATCTGTCTGTATGTAAAAATTAGCTGAGCATGGTGATGGGTGCCTGAAATCCCAGCTACTCAGGAGGCTAACACAGGAGAATCACTTGAACCCAGGATGTGGAGGTTGAAGTGAGCACAGATTGCACCACTGCACTCCAGCTTGGGCAACAAAGTGAGACTCCATCTCAAAAAAAACAAAAACAAAAACTGTTATTAGCTTTTAAAGAAAAAATACTATATTTTAAAGGGAAATACTGTCTAGGTCAATGGTTCTCAAATTGTAACAGAATTCAGAAACATCTGGATAGCTTGTTAAATCACAGTTGCCTGGGCCCCATCTCCAGAGACTCTGATACACTGGGTTGGGATCCAGCCTCTCAATGTGCATGTCTAACAAACTCACAGGTGATACCAGTACTGCTGATTCAAAGATCACGCTTTGACAACCACTGATCTAGATGACAAAATCAGAAATGTCTTATAACCAGTTTCAAGGAATTTTTCTATTCATTTAATAAACACTTTCTTAAAGTACCTGCTATGTGCTAGGCACTTTCTAGGTGGTGGGATTCAAAAATAAAACATCACGCCTCTCCTCTAGTAACTTATAGTCTAGTAAGGGAAGACAGAGGTAAACCAAATGAGTATCACTAGTTGTCTTAGAAAATCTGTTCACTATCTAATGGAAAAAAATCTTAGAAGAGAGAAAGTGCTTTTGCTTTCCAAAGTAGATAAACTGCCAGGCGCAGTGGCTCATGCCTATAATGCTAACAGAGGCGGCAGGATCGCTTGAGTCCAGGATTTCGAGACCAGCCTGGGCAACATAAGGAGACCTTGAATCTATAAATAAAAATAGAAAAAAAGAAAAAAATTAGCCAGGCATGGTAGCATGCACCTGTAGTCTCAACTACTTGGGAGGCTGAGGTGAGACGATCACCTGAACCTGGGAGGTCAAGGCTGCGGTGATCATGCCACCGCACTCCAGCCTGGGTGACAGTGAGACTTGTCTCAAAAAAAAAAAAAAAAAATGCAACCAAATAAAAAAACAAGCAACAACAAAAACAAAAACTAGTGTAGATAAACCACTAGGAATAAAAGCAAGGCTGTATAATGGATGTCCTAGACACGGGATTCCTCACTATCAAGCTAACTGCAAAGGTAATCAGTAAGACCTACTTTACTAAGTGTTTTCCATGTGTCTGGTACTTGCAAAATGCTTTCTACACAGCATGCCATTTAATCCTCTCAATATCACTATAAATCTGGTACTATATTATCCATGTCTTACAGATGAACTGTAGCTCACAGATGTTAAGGGATTAGACAAAGGACATTCAACAAGTAAGTGGGAGAATCAGAATTCAAACCCAGATCTCATTGACCCAAGTGCTGGTCCTTTTAAACACTAATACAGCTCTCTGTTAGAAAACAGCCTTCATGAATAATTTTAGTGCTACCTAGTGCTATAATAGAAATATTCAACAGAGAATACATACAGTACTATGACAGAACAGGTAGGGGAGTAATTTGATGGAAATATGAGAAGGCATCATGAAGAGGTTAGAATTAGCTTGGAAAGTAAATTTTTGTCAGTGTTACCCTGACAAAAGTCTGAGAGACAGACAATCCATTGGATGCAAACACTACATTCTGAACATTAGCAAAGAACACTCTCTTTTGGCTAAAGAAAAGTTGATTAGGATCACTTATAGTTTGAGTGAAATCTCCCTTGTAATTATGCAGTGCCTTTGTTTACCACATACAGTCATGTGCTGCCTAATGACATTTCACGCAATGACGGACCACATACACAGTGGTCCCATAAGATTTTAATGGAGTTGAAAATGTCCTATTGCCTATTGATGTCATGGCAGTAACAACATGGTAGTGCAATGTAGCACAACGCATAAAGCATTTCTTGTTGTTAAAGAGATGCGTGACTTAGCTACTCGGGAGGCTGAGATGGGAGGATTGCTTGAGGCCTGGAGTTTGAGACCAGCCTGGGCCACAGGGACACCCCATCTCTTAAAAAATAAAATTAGAAAATTAGCCAGGCATGGTGGCGTGTGCCCGCAGTCCCAGCTACTCAGGAGGCTGAGTCAGGAGGATCACTTGAGCCTAGGCATTCGAGGTTGCAGCTTTGGAGACAGAGCAAGACCCTGTCTCTAAGAAAAAGAAAGAGAGAGAGAGAAATGCTATCTTATGAGTGCTAATTCAGCTTTCTGGTTTCCTCGATAATAGAAAGTGCCCTAAAGAATGGACATTCCAGGCCGGGCGCTGTGACTCACACCTGTAATCTCAGCGCTTTGGGAGGCCGAGGCAGGCGGATCACCTGAGGTCAGGAGTTCAAAACCAGCCTGGCCAACGTGGCGAAACCCCATCTCTAGTAAAAGTACGAAAATTAGCTAGGTGTGGTGGTGGGCACCTGTAATCCCAGCTACTCAGGAGGCTGAGGAAGGAGAATCACTTGAACCCGGGAGGTGGAGGTTGCAGTGAGCCGAGATCATGCCACTGCACTCCAGCCTGGGCAACAGAGGAAGACTCCATCTCAAAAAAACAAGAAAGAAAAAAGAATGGATATTAGTACTCCAGTCACTGGAGAGGTATACTCCACAGCATCTCTTCTTCTTCTTTTTTTTTTTTCTCTTTTTACGGAGTCTCGCTCTGTTACCCAGGCTGGAGTGCAGCGGCATGATCTCGGCTCACTGCAAGCTCCGCCTCCCAGGTTCATTCCATTCTCCTGCCTCAGCCTCCCCAGCAGCTGAGACTACAGGCACACACCGCCATGCCCGGCTAATTTTTTGTATTTTTAGTAGAGATGGGGTTTCAGCGTGTTAGCCAAGATGGTCTCGATCTCCTGACCTTGTGATCCGCCCGCCTCGACCTCCCAAAGTGCTGGGATTACAGGCGTGAGCCACTGTGCCCGGCCAACAGCATCTCTTCTATTTGTTTATTTGAGGCAAAGTGTTGCTCTGTAGCCAGGCTAGAGTCCTGGGCTCAAACAACCCTCCACCCTCAGCCTCCTAAGTATCCACAGCATAACTTTAATACTTTGGCAAATGGTTCATGAGTAAGTGTCTAGTTTAGGAGGGGTCACACCATGAAAGGCCTTATGCCATTGGTCTGTAAAGTAATGGGTAGCCAAAGAAGGGTTTTCTCTTTGGCAAAGGTCAGAGGGTAAGGCTGAGAGATGGGCTCAGGGGCTATTTCAGCTATTTCAGTACCACAGACCTGAACTAAAGCAGTGCCAATGAAGATGAAAAGCAAGGGGTTGGTTTCAGAGATATTTAAAAATACAATCAACAGGACTCAATAATTCATGGACCGTGAGGGGCTTAGGATGACTCAGGTTTATAGTTTAGCTGACTTCCTGGATCACGGTATCTCTAAGATAGAGAAAATAGGAGGAGAAGTAGGTGGAATTTTTAACTTTTAGTGTTGAGAAGATAAGCATAATATAATTTAACTTCTCCCTAAACCCAAATATAGTCTTAAGGGTAAAGGCCAACAACAATGCTCTATCACTAATTAAAAGGAATAATTGGCTGAAAAAATGGATGTAATTCCAATGTCTTGTACATTTTGTCTTTCCTTTTCTTTCTCTTTCTCTCTCTGTCTTTTCCTTCCTCTCTTCCATTCTTCCTTCCTTCTCTCTCTTTCTTTCCTTCTTTTTTTTTTCTTTCAAAACAGGCATCTGTGTTGCTCAGACTGGTCTCAAACTCCTAGGCTCAAGCAATCCTCCCACCTTGGCCTCTCAAAGTGTTATGATTACAGGCATGAGGCACCATGCCCAGCCAAATATTTTGTTCTTTCAAAATATGTTTGTGTGAAAAAGTGTGTGAGACAATATGTGTGTGGAAAAGCTTAAACCATTTATTATTGGAGGAAAAATTGTTGAACAATAAACATATTTCAATTTTTGAAACAAAGGTTTGCTCCTGCTTTTAAATTACCAGCCTTGATTTTATGAACAATAAAATTTTATCCACAATCTTCCTCTTACACAGTAAGAAAAAGTCTGAAGAAAAATATATTTTTTTAGTGACTATCTTCTGAGATTCTCAGTGCTCTTTTCAAATGTAAATCAAAACCAGCAGTGTCCCTGTTTAAACACTAAGACAAAAAGGATCCAGAAAGTTGTACTGAGTTGTATTCATTGACGGGGTTTGCTCTATACAGGCACGTTTGCACAATTTATCTTATTTAATCCTCATAACATTCCTGCATCTGTATTTACAAATGAGAAAGCTGAGACAGGGAGTTGAATTACTAACTCCAGGTCACAGAGGTAGTAAGTGGTGGAGCTAGGTTTAAATCCACACAGCCTAACTCTGAGACCTGAGTTTTTTTTATCACTTCACCATATGGCATCCCGCTGAGTTGTCAACATGTTCTTTTCTCTCTTTTCTTTCTTCTCTTTCTTTCCTTTCTTCTCTCCCCTCCCTCCCTCCCTCCTTTCCTTCCTTCTTTCCTTCCTTCCTTCCTTGCCTCTTTCTTTCTCTCTTTCCCTCCCTTCTTTTCTCTTCCTTTCTCCTTCCTACCTTTTGTTTCTTTCCTCCCTTCTTCCTTCCTTTTCTTTCTCTTTCTTTCTTTCTTTTTCTTTCTTTCTTTTTTCTTTCCTTCTCTCCTTCCTTTCTCTTCCTTTCTCCTTTCTCTCTTCCTTCCTTTCTCTTTCTTTCTTCTTTCTTTCCTTCTCTCTCTTTCTTTTCTTTCTTTCTTCCTTTCTTCCCTCCCTCTCTTCCTTCCTTTCTCTTTATAATTTAGGTCATAAGCATGTATTACTTCTGTATTAAGAAAAAAGCTTACTTGAATTTAAAAATCAATCAGATCAATGAATTTATTTTAAATATCCCTTCCCATTGATTCCCTGAAAAGATCACCTCTGTAACTTTAAGCATTGAATACACTGCAGTTTGAAGGCAAAGTCTTGCCTGGTGCATGTACATGATTATTGTACCTAATTCTCTGAAAAATAGGTTACAATTACTACCAGGTTAATTAACTGTTATTATCTTAAAGTCTGGATTATTACAGATAAATGCCTAATTCTGAAATAAAACTGGGAATTAAAGCCAGATAAATGGGACTTTTGTTGTTTTTTTAACATTTTGTAAACTTTTTTTTTTTGAGATGGAGTCTTGCTCTGTCGTCCAGGCTGGATTGTGGTGGCACAATCTCAGCTCACTGCAACCTCCACCTCCCAGGTTCAAGCGATTCTCCTGCCTCAGCCTCCCAACCTTTGTAATCTTTATATTGTCTGAAAGTTTATTAATCAGCCATAAGAAATTCACTCCTATCTATAAATTAAAGTCAGTGCCCAAAGAGTCCTGAGATCCGAAATTTATTTTTACTTTTCTTGTTTTTCTTTTTTTCTTTCTTTTTTTGAGACAGAGTCTTGTTCTGATGTCCAGGCTGGAGTGCAGTGGCGTGATCTCGGCTCACTGCAACCTCTGCCTCCCAGGGTCAAGCAATTCTCCTGCCTCCTGAGTAGCTGTGACTACAGGCGTGCGCCACCACACCTGGCTAATTTTTTTGTATTTTTAGTAGAGACAGGGTTTCACCATGTTGGTTAGGCTGGTCTCAAACTCCTGACCTCTAGATCCTCCCGCCTCGGCCTCCCATAGTGCTGGGATTACAGGTGTGAGCCACCACGCCCAGCCACTTTTATTTTTTTTCTGTGAACTATGCAGAAAAGTTGAGATCTGAAATTTAACTTAGCACTGTGAGGCTAGCCCCTTTGAAATGCAAAACTGTATTCCCAATTTCTTTGTAAATTTTTTTTTTTACGTTCATATTGGTTTGTTACTATATGATGTCTCAGGAGAATTAGCCTGTTGGATCAGATATAATGCTGTTTTTTGTTGAAATAAGCCAACATCAGGGAAGTTTTGTGTTGAAAGAGTAATTACATATATGAAATTACACAGACTTTGCAAAACAATGTGAGCATTAAAAGAAAATAAATGAAAAAACCAACTTTTAAAATAGGTTGCATGTGATTTCACTGACTTTGACACTAATCTACCATCAGTACATACAAACAAAGCAAGAAAATAAATATACTTAATATGTTTTATGCAAAAATTACTTGCTGCTTTTAATTCAAAGATATGTGTATATTTAAAAACACGTCTGGGAGAAAATCTTAAATAGGGTTAAAACAACAAGTTTTTCCAAACGAAGATATTAGTAAAAATATATTTTCTTTGAAAAGGGATAAATTAGAAATTAAATATCTTGAATTTACTCTAACATGGGTTCTTACTTTATTTTCTTTCTTTGAGGGACCAAAAGGTGACTTAGAACAAAGACTTGATAGAGCGAGTTCAAGCACTAATAAAGTGTAGTGTCAAATAATTGTGAATCAAGACTTTGATGAGTTAAGTGTAAATGAATCAGAAACATGGGTTATATTCTTCAAAGTACACATGAGTTTAAAAGTGCAGAGGAAAACATGCTCAGTAAAATGCTCAGAGGCATCCTGAAACCCAAATACTTCAAATGTTGCATTTCAGCATTTGAGATATGCACAAAATGAGACCACAGAAATCTATATCCCGGGTAAATAGTGGAGATAATTTGTATTATCTTCATTTTTCCTTCTCATATTTTCTAAATCTTATGTGCAGGAATAAGAATGCTGTATTAGCCTTCCCCAGAGGAAACGAACAAGTAGTGTACGTGTACATATATATAGAGACAGATTTATTTTAAGAGACAGATTTATTTTAAGTAACTGGCTTATGCCATTATGGAGGCTGAAAAGTACAAAATCTACAGTTCTAATCTGAAGATCATGTGCTGGCAGAATTCCTTCTTGCTCAGAAGGCCAGTCTTTTGTTCTAGTCAGACCTTCAACTGATTGAATAAGGCCCACCCACATTATGGAAGGTGATCTGCTTTACTTGGAGTCCACTGATTTAAATGTCATTCTCATCCAAACACCATCACAGAAACGTTCAGAATAATGTTTGACCAAATAGCTGAACACGGTGGCCCAGCCAAAATTAACCCTTACAGATGCTTCGTTTGTTCATATTGTCTGCCTGTTAATTAAATTTGACATTTAGAATACTAAAGAAATGCTAGTTCAAAGGGATGAATAGAATTCACTAACAAACTTGCAGAGCTGGAAAGGCCATTGGAGACCTTCTAATAGTATTTCTAATGGTATTTCTCAAAAGGAGTGCTATTAGCATTTAGGGCAGAACAGCTTTTGGATGTAGGGGATTGACCTGAGCATGGCAGGACATTTAGCATCTCTGACCCCAACCCATAAATGTTAATAGCTCTCCCAATCACTGTGACAACTGAACAAAACCATGCACAGATTTCCAAACACCCTGGGGTGGTGGTGGTGGGGGGATGGAGGTGATACTCTTCATTAAGAACTGCCCCCTCACCCCAGTTTTGGAGGAAGAAACAGATTTAATAAGGTCAATTTACTATATCTTCTACATGAACTATTACTTTATCTCTCTCTTTTTTCCTGATTTAGCAGGGTAATTATTTGTACCAGACTATTTTGTAATAACACTGACTAAAATAAAGTTTAAAATGTAAACTCTGAGTGGTACGAAAAGCTACAATGTACAGAGTTGGGTAAAGGTTTTAATCATTAAGTTACTAGGGTTTTGGTTAGCACACATATGTAATTTTTGGTATTAAACTAAAAGCACAGCTATATCTAAATGTTCTGAGCTTGGTGTGGTGGCACACACCTGTAGTCCCAGCAATTCAGGAGGCTGAGGTGAGAGGATTGCTTGAGCAATCCAGCATGGGCAACGTACTGCAGCCTGGGCAACATAGTGAGACCTCATCTCTAATAAAATTTAAAATAAAGTAATAAAAAGTAGAATATCTAAATTATCTCCTTCCACAAAGCCTTTTGCCATCTTTTCAACCAGGACTAACTGTGCCTTTTCTTGATCTCTCATGACACTTATTTTTCTCTCTTTTATGTTACTTATTGTAGTAATATAATAGCTTTCATTCATTGTTGCTTACGAGGAGCAATACAGTTTGCTAAATACTTACTTAACATGTATTATAACTTTTACCCATCATAGAAACATTGTAAGTAGATATTATTATGTTCTAATTGAAAGATGAGGAAGTTGAGACACAAAGAGATTAAGTAATATATCCAAGGCCATATAATTAATACATTTCAGAGTTTGGATTTTAACTAAGATCTGTTTGCCTACAGATTCTGTGTTCTTAAATTATGCTGGTCTGACTCCAAATAGAGCCCATTTTGCCAGTCTCTCTCAGAAACTCTGGGATATTACTCAAGGCCACCAATAAACCTACTTACACATGGCCACTTGGTATACTGGGAGATATGGCAGAGACTTTGGTATTGCTTGTGAGGCCCCAGAGATAACAGAATTAAAAACCCTTGAACAACAACAACAAAAAGATCTTTGAAGATTTCCTCCAGCTCCTGGTGAGTGTTCCCCAAGACAGGATAGGAAGTGACTCTTCTTTGCCTTCAGAAACAAGTTCTCTGAGTAATGTTTTGAGTTGGCACAGTTGGCATCACTAAAATAGCTTTCTGTTCCAGCCCCTGAGGAATTTGGTGAAACTTCTTTGTCAAAGAGAGCTATAAAATAGGAAGAACTAGACCACTTTTTGTTTTTTATTCTTAAAATATAGTGAAAGTAACACATGTACATTTTGGATAATTTGGAAAACACGAGAAAAGCACCAAGAAGAAAACTCGTATACTCCTATGCAGAGATGGCCACTATTAATATCAGAGTCTTCTATTTTTTTTTAGTCTTTTTCTGTCCACACAGAAACATGAATACACACATATTTGGAAAATATAATTCTTACCATGTTATAATTTTATAAGTAATTTTTATAACAGCATATGATGGATATATATTTCTTTGTTTTCCTGTAATATCATTTTAATGGCTGCATAGTACTACATCATAAAGATAGCCACAATTGATTTAACCACACCCCTGTTGTTTGTCATTTAGATGGTTCCTGATCTTTCCATGTATATTTACATACTTGCATGTGCATGTTTATATGGGCTCTGATTATTTCCTTAGGAGAGGGAAAAGAGAGGGAAGCCAAATCACTAGTTGGAAGTTACATTGTACTCTGGTAAATGTGTCCAGTTAACACTCTCAGTGGAGCCAGGTTGCCCTTTGATGACTAAAAGATACGTAATCTCTCAGAGGCCACATCCTGAAAGTGTTGCTGGAATTGCAGGGAAGGATCTTTCCACTGGGAGGAGGAAGAGCAAGTGGCTCCAGGGAACAGTCAGAAAATACCCACTGAGCTTTTCGACATTTATATTAGGGTGCCAACTTTGCTACATGCCATGTTTCTTGGTCTACACTCCTAAGACTGTGGATTAACAACACAAAATACCTGTACTTCAAGTTCCTAACAGAAATGTCAGCCTTAACCCAGCTAATTAGCTGCGCCATGTCCCCACCCCAGGCTAAGTTATTTGTGGGCAGAATCCATTTCTCATTCATTGTGATTTCTGTAGTGACTTCACATTCAATGAATGTTTTCTTTTTCTTTTCTTTTCTTTTTTTTTTGAGACGGAATCTCGCTGTGCTACCCAGGCGGAAGTGCAGTGGCACAGTCTCAGCTCACTGCAACCCCCTCCTGGGTTCAAGCTATTCTCTTAGCCCCACCGAGTACTTGGAATCACAGGCGTGTGCCACCACGCCCAGCTAATTTTTGTATTTTTAGTAGAGACGGGGTTTTGCCATGTCGGCCAGGCTGGTCTTGAACTCCTGACCTCAAGCAATTCTCCTGCCTCGGCCTCCCAAAGTGCTGGGATTACAGGTGTGAGCCACTGTGTCTGGCCTCAACAAACATTTTCTGAATGAATGAAATCAGTATTATCTTTCTGCCTATTACCCTAATTTATATTGACTTGTTCAGAGGATTTAAAAGACGTCAGCCCCTGAAATTTGCTATTGCAAGGACTGAAAGGCTTTTTCCCACTGTGAGAACACAATTACTCCAGCTGAAACCACTTTTACAGGTTGGCGCTTCTGGGTCGAGACCTCTTCCACAGGCTCACTAATCCACATAAGGAAAAAGACCTTGAAATAATCTTGTTCAAACCTGCATTTGGGATCTACCCAATTGCAGCACACTAGTATATAACTCAGCTTTATACTACAAGTACTATTTTTTAAATTTTTCTTTTGTTTTTTATTTTCTTTTGTTTGTTTGCTTTGCTTTGCTATGTTTTGTTTTGTTTTGTTTTGTTTTGTTTTGTTTTGTTTTTGAGACAGAGTCTCGTTCTGTCGCCCAGGCTGGAGTGCAGTGACGCAATCTCGGCTCACTGCAAGCTCCGCCTCCTGGGTTCACGCCATTCTCCTGCCTCAGCCTCTCCGAGTAGCTGGGACTACAGGCGCCCGCCACCACGCCCGGCTAATTTTTTTGTATTTTTAGTAGAGACGGGGTTTCACTGTGGTCTCGATCTCCTGACCTCGTGATCCGCCCGCCTTGGCCTCCCAAAGTGCTGGGATTACAAGCGTGAGCCACTGCACCTGGCCTTGTTTTGTTTTTTGAGACATGATCTCGTTCTGTCACCCAGGCTGGACTGCAGTGACACAAGCATAGCTCACTGCAGCCTTGACCTCCTAGGCTCAGGCCATCCTCCTATCTCAGCCTCCCAAGTAGCTAGGACCACAGGCACACAGCACCATGTCTGGCTAATTTTTTTTTTCTATCTTTTGTAGAGATGGGGTTTCGCCATGTTGCCCAGGCTGGTTTCAAACTCCTGAGCTCAAGTGATCCTTCCACCTTGGCCTCCCAAATTGCTAGAATTACAGGCATGAGTCACCGTGCCCAACCTACACATTACTTATTTTTTTCATGTCAGCTGCAAAAATGTACCCTTTCAACAAGATTGGAAACTTGTTGACCAAGTTCTATTCTTTCAGGTCAAATTCCAGTAAAACAGGCATAATTATCACAAGATGGATTATAGCGAAAATATTTCTAAGGTGTTGCAGGGCCATAATAATACTGTTTTGCTAATATCTTTATGAGGAGATTGTCAACTTACCTCTAACACTTATTCATGTCATACTCATGAAAAGTACATCTAATACCTCCCACAGCCAGTACATTTACATAAAACAAAGAACATTTTGTGAGGTAGAACAAGGCTTAACTAGCCTCATGGTTCTCCCTCTAATGACCATAGTACAGAAAAAGATACTATTTAGTTTCTGATGGCTTTATTATTAAAATCCTCAGCACACACATCCCTATGCAGAGTTAATGCTTCTTTGCATTTCCTGAAGAAGGAAAATTGGAGTTTTAGGATTTTATGGTAGGATTATTTTTTGGGTTGTGGTTTTGTTATTTTAACTTTTCTGAGACGTTATTTCCTAACGCGCAAAAACCTGGGAATAGGAGTTACTGATGAGGTCGGTACTGTACTGGTATCATCTCTTTCCCATCTCTGCTTTCCTGGTTTTGCTAGTCTGTGACCTTATTATTCAAATTCTTGATTTTCTAGTTTGTGACCTTATTTTTTAAATTCCTGTGGATAATAAGGAATTTGGAGCCAGTAAAGTGGAAAAATCATCTCTAGAATTTGGGAAAGGCTTGAGTTAAACTCTCAGCTCGGCTATTTTAAAAGCTGAGCAATCCTGGGCTAGTCATCTAAGAGCTTAGGTCGCCAATCACATGAGACTCTGATAAGAATATCTGCCTTTGAAACCTTTATTATGCCAATGTAAGTTTTATTTAATTTTTGAATGTTCATCCAAGGCCTTCTCTTCCTTCCTTGGCTCCTTTTCCTTTGCCTCCCACCTAAAGGTCTCCTTTTCTAGAGTTCTCCCCACTTTTCCTTTTGTCCTATTAAGGTTATATAATCCTCAGGTGGCCTGTTCCATTCTGTTTCACCCATCATATACATACATGGATGTCTGCTTTTGGTGTGTAGTGGTCTTGTTGAGCTTTGGACCTATATATTCTACCGCCTGTTGGATATAACGACCTGTAGGCCCCAGAAGGTTAAACATCTGAAACACAACTAATCATCTTTCTCCCTATACTTGTTCCTTTATGATGTGGTGACTAATACTAAGTGGACCAATCCAGAAACCTGGTATTCATCCTAGGTTCTGCCCATCCAATCAGACCCCTGTCAGATCAGCCAAAGGTCTGTAGATGTTATGCCTTCATGGTTTTCTAATATCATATCCCCTCCTCTCCATTTCCATTGCCATCACCTCAGTTAAAATCCTCATAAATTATTTCTTGGATGATTTGAATGGTCCCTCTTCTGGCCGCTCTCTGTCTTTACTGGTTCTCCTCTAATCTATTCTTCTCATTGTAGTTACAGTAAACTTTCCATATAATCCTGTCATTCTGCTTAACACTAATCTGGCTCTGCATGTCTTTTAGGATAAGGTCAAATTCTTTAAGTTATTAGATGAAGCCCTTTATGACCTTGCTAATTATTTTAAAATTATTATTATTATTATTAGAGACATGGTCTTATTCTGTCATTCAAGCTGGAGTGCAGTGGCACAATCATAGCTCACTATAACCTTGAACTCCTGGCCTCAAGTGATCCACCCACTTCGGCCTCCCAAAGTGCTGGGATTGCAGGCATAAGCCTCTGCGCCCAGCCTAATTTTTATACTTGATCTTGGTCAAAAGGCTGAGAAGCAATCCTGGCCTAATTTTCTATTTAGTTTTCCTGCTGGGCATTCTGCCACATTTACCCTCTCTCCACACAATTCTTCTCTAGTAACAAACAAGTTCATTTCCAAATGGCTGTTTCTAAGTTTATTCGTTCTCAAGACCAAAAGAACTAAGAGATGTTTATGTTTGCAGGCCCTGGATGGAATTCCACCAAATAGATTATCTGAGGAGAACCAGCACACTTATTGTTTGTAATAGCAAAAGACTACAATATAGATCCATCAATGGGGTATTGATTATATAAGTTATAGTATATCTATAATGTAGTTTTTAAAATAAATAAGGTATACCTATATGAATTGATATAGAACAATCTCCAAAATATATTAAATTGGAAAAAAGTTACAGAACAGTGTGTATAATGTGCACTTATGTGTATCAAAGGAAATATTAAAATTCCTAATAATGGTCACCTTTAGGCAGGGAACTGGGGGTATAGGAAAGAAGGAAAAGTTGGTTTTTACTGTGTGTCTTTTTTATACTATTTGAATTGTAAACATTTATAATTATTGCTTTAAAAAATTAGTTTCCCTTCAACATCACAGACTAGACATGCTCTATTCTCCTACTTTCTGTACAATCTCTCAGCTATCTTTTCTCATATACTAGTTTCCACCACGTTGAACATACATTTAGGAAGGAAATCTCCCTCCTTGGTGATGTCTGCAAGTGTAGAAATCTCCTTGGCAGCTATGATGTCCTTAAACTACAGAACTTAAGTGTGGCTATGTAAAAAGTTCCATCAGGTGCATTTTTATCATGTTCAGTCCTCAAGTTCCTAAACAAATTATGTTTTTATCCAGAATTAACTTGATTCTGGCATCTGACATTAATCTTCCTTCTCTAGCTGTACACCCATAAAGCCTTTCCTTCTGACAATTTTTTTATTCTTCTTGCTTATTATTGTTCATAGCATAGATATATGAGTGATTGCATCATCAGACTGTTCCTCACAATTGTCATTATTCCTGAACAATTTATCCCATCAGTACATACATTTATCATCTTCAATTTTTACCACATCTATTTTTGTTTTTAAACTAATTGCCTGTCTCTTCCTACTAACATTGTTAATACTCTAGATGCATTTGATTTTACTGAACATGAGAGGTTAATGATAACATTTGTAATTTTTGTAAAACATTGAAAATTAAGAGCAAATACATCAATTATACAAAGGTCAAAGGCCATAAAGTTGTGTTCTGCAGGCTTCATTCAGCCTGCATAGCTTTTTTGTTTGGCCCACATAACATTTTTTGTTTTATTTATCTATGTATTTACGTTATTTTGTTTTTTAAATGTAACTTTTAAGTTTAGGAGTACATGTGCAGGTTTGTTATACAAGTAAACTTCTTTCATGGGAGTTTGTTGTACAGATTATTTCATCAGCCAGGTATTAGGCCTAGTACCCATTAGTTATTTTTCCTGATCCTCTCCCTCCTCCTAACCTCCACCCTCCAAAAGGCCCCAGTGTGTATTTTTTCCCTCTACGTAACCATGTATTCTCATCACTTAGCTTCCACTTATAAGTGAGTGCACGTGGTATTTGGTTTTCTGTTCCTACATTAGTTTGCTAAGGATAATGGCCTCCAGCTCCATCCATGTTTCCTCAAAGGACATGATCTTGTTCTTTTTTATGGCTGCATGGTATTACATTGTGTACATGTACCACATTTTATTTATTCAGTCTACCAGTAATGGGCATTTAGGTTGATTCCATGCCTTTGCTATTGTCAACAGTGCTGCAGTGAACATACATGTGCATGTGTCTTTATGACAGAACGATGTATATTTCTTTGGGTATATACCCAGTGATGAGATTGCTCGGTTGAATGGTATTTCTGTTTTTAGGTCTTTGAGGAATCACCACACTGTCTTCCACAATGGCTGAACTAATTTATCTTCCCTCCAACAGTGTATAAGCATTCCTTTTCCTCCACAACCTCATTAGCATCTGTTATTTTTTGACTTTTTAATAATAGCCATTCTGGGTCAGGTACAGTGGCTCATGCCTGTAATCCCAGCACTTTGGGAGGCTAAGGCGGGTGGATCCCTTTAAGTCAGGAGTTCAAGATTAGCCTGCCAACATGGTGAAATCCGGTTTCTACTAAAAATACAAAAATCAGCTGGGCACAGTGGCATGCACCTGTAATCCCAGCTACTAGGGAAGCTGAAGCAGAAGAATCACTTGAACTTGGGAGGCAGAGGTTGCAGTGAGCTGAGATCGCACCACTGCACTCTAACCTGGGTGACAGAGTGAGACTCTGTCTTAAAAAAAAAAATAGAACCATTCTGACTGGTGTGAGATGGTATCTCATTGTGGTTTTGATTTGCATTTCTCTAATGATCTGTGATGTTGAGTTTTTTAATATGATTGTCGGCCACATATATGCCTTCTTTTGAAAAGTGCCTGTTCATGTTTTTCGCCCACTTTTCAATGCGTTGTTTGTTTTTATCTTGTAAATTTGTTTAAGTTCCTTATAGATGCTGGATATTGTTAGACCTTTGTCAGGTGTATAGTTTGCAAAAATTTTCTTACATTCTGTAGGTTGTCTGTTTACTCTATTGATAGTTTCCTTTCCTGTGCAGAAGCTCTTTAGTTAGATCCCTTTCGTCAATTTTTGCTTCTGTTGCAAATGCTTTTGGCGTCTTTATCATGAAACCTAACTCTTTAATCCATCTTCAGTTGATTTTTGTACATGGTTTAAGGAAGGGGATCCAGTTTCAATCTTCTGCATATGGCTAGCCAGTTATCCCAGCACCATTTACTGAATAGGAATCCATTCCCCATTGTTTTTGTCTGCTTTGTCAAAGACTAGATAGTTGTAGATGTGTGGCCTTATTTTTGGCTTCACTATGCTGTTCCCTTGGTCTCTGTGTCTGTTTTTGTACCATTACCATACTGTTTTGATTACTATAGCCCTCTAGTATAATTTGAAGTTGGGTAGAGTGACATTTCCAGCTTTCTTTTTTTGCTTAGGATTGCCTTGCCTATTTGGGCTCTTTTTGGTTCCATAGGAACTTTAAAATTTTTTTTTTCTAGTTCTGTGAAGAATGTCATTGGTATTTTAATAGGAATAGTGTTGAATCTGTAAATTGCTTTGGGCAGTTTGGCCATTTTAATGATGTTGATTCTTCCTATCCATGAGCATGGAATGTTTTTTTGTGTATGTCATCTCTGATTTCTTTGAGCAGTTTTTTGTAGTTCTCTGTGTAGAGATCTTTTACCTCCCTTAGCTGTATTTCTAGGTAGTGTGTGTGCGTGGCAATTGTGAATGGGATTGCATTCCTGATTTGGCTCTCGACTGTTGTTGGTGTATAGAAATGCTACTTATTTTTGCATATTGATTTTATATCCTGAGACTTTGCTGAAGTTGCTTATCAGTTGAAGGAGCTTTTGGACCAAGACTATGTTTGAAGACAACAGTTTAAAATTTTGTATTAGTTATCAGCATTTGCAAGTTGAAAGAAAAAGAAAGCCATAGCAATACTGAAGCTACATTCTGATAAGGTAACATCAGCTGGCACTGTGGCTACTCACCCTTGCAAGGGGCACATGCAGTTCATTTCACACCTCACACTCCAGCTTACCTCCAGCTTACTTCAAGTCCTTGCTCTGCCGACTTCACTCATGGTAGGCATTAGACCAAGGAATAACCCAGTGGTCACATGGCTAGGACTAAAATGACCCTACCTGACCACTAACTTCCGGCATGCCTGAAATAGTTGATGTACCTTTGCTCCAGAGCAGAGCTTTGTATTTCTGAATGTTCACAGGTTGAAAGTTTTTAAGGAGACGTGTAATAAATCACAGCTTACTGGTTAAGTTGTGATCTCCATAATATATGTTTCCTTTTATTTAAAATCCCCTCTCATTCCTACCTCACTCTTTTCATTTAGCTCATCCTTCAAAACGTAGCTTGCCAGGAAATCTCTCCTAGCCACCTAACCTGATTTGGTTGCCTTTTTCCTACACTTTAGTAGAACCCTCTTTTATCTTAGTTTTAATTATGGATTTTTTTCTCTCAACAAGATCGGGAGTTTTATGAAAGCAGATTACATGTTGAATTCACTTCATGTCCTGTGCACCTCGTATAGGTCTCCTATATGTCTAGAGTCAGGTATACAGGAGGCATTCAACAAATATTTGTTGAGGGAATTAATGACTGAATGTCTCAATCTATAGATTGTATATTATTTGCTCTCTATTACTCTGTCAGTATCACTTTTGAGTTGCAGTATATAGGTTGATAAGGTCTGACTTATTCCTTTAAATTATCAACTTATTTATAGTTTGTACCAGAAAGTATGTTTTACTATGTTAAGTGTTGGAGAATAGAAAAAGCAAAGGAAGTTGAGGTCTAAACTTGTAAGTCTTGTGAAGGGGCCATGGTTGTTACAAGTCATCTATCTCTGCCTCCTTAGAAAAGCTATCAGGAACATAGCATCAGAATTTTTATTTAGCTACATATTCTCATGGGTGTCTGTACATCTAATTATCAAATAAATGACTCAGAATAAGATGGTGTTGGGGCTAGATGGAGTGGGAAGCGGAGGGTTGTAATTACTGAGTGAAGGCATGCTGATGTCATTAATATGTCTATTCAAGAAGTTAGTATTAATAAATTACAATGAAATGCATGTGCAACCTAATGATTTGTCATTACCTTGAAACCTTGGTTAACAACATTGCTGGCGTCATGATTACAGACTACTTATTAACTGTATATACCCTTAAATGTACACTTTTAAATTTACTGCCACCCTGTGGTACCATAGAAATATATTTGGTCATTGTCCCTGTTCTTGGCACAGAGCTCCTAAAACCCTTGGAATTTCTTGGGTAATAAGGATGATGCGAGGATCTTTTGTCCTAATGAAGCAGCTCTTGGCCCCTAGAGAGCTGCTTCAGGATGGGGGCCGATTGCCAGAATATCTAAGCGTTGATTAGAAGCTTGGAATTTGAGCCCAAACCCTCAGCCTCCAAGGAGGAGAGAGGGGTTGAAAATGGAATTTACCATTTCCCAATGATTTAATCAACCGTGCCTATGTAATGAAACCTTCACAAAAACCCCTAAACAATGGGGTTTAGGGAGCTTCCAGGTTGGTGAACACCCAACGTACTGGAAGGGTGGTGCACCTCAACTCCATGGGGACAGATGCTCCTGCACATTCCCTTCTGAATCTCACCTTATATACTTCTCCATCTGGCTGTTCATTTGTATCCTTTATAGTAAACTGGTAAACATAAGTAAAGTGCCTTTTTAAGTTGTGTGAGTTGTTCTAGCAAATTGTCAAACATGAGGAGGGGGTCAAAGGAACCCTGATTTACAGCTGGTTAGTCAGAAGTACTGGTGGCCCAAAACTTGCAAACAGCATTTGAAGTGGGGGCAGTCTTGTAGGACTGAACCCTTTGAATTATGGTATCTGATGCTAACTCCAGGTAGATAATGTCAGAAATTAATTGAATTGTTGGACATTCAATTGATGTCAGAGAGCTGAAGAAGTGATGTTGGAAAAGATACCATATGTTTGGTGTCAGGAGGAAAAAAACCTTTCATGATGTTTCACAAAATTCTCAAACCTGTATGATTCTGTCGTTGATGATTAGCAATACTGATAAGTTACTTTAAGCTGTTCTTTCAAATCTATGTTTCAATTTGGTTTACCCTACGCCTTTTATGCAACAATATTAATTTGCTCTACTAATATTGAAATCGTACTATGTAACAGGTTTTATCCTAGAGAATAATGGTGAGCAAAACCAGATATGTCTCTATTTTCATGACTCTGCTAGTGGAAACAGATGTCCATCAAAAAATCACATATACAGATACATTTACAACTATGTTAAATACTATGGATGAGAGGTTTATGATGTGTGATTGTTCTCAACAGAAAGATCATGAAACACTTTCCTGAGGAAGCTGAAATCTGAAGAACCATAAAAGGTCAACTAAGTGCGAATATGGGAATGGGTAAACTTAGATCTTGCGTCTTGCAAAGACTTCTGGGACTGGAGTTTCTTATCTTTGCCCTCCTATCTCAGCATCCTCCTCTTGGAGATCCCCCCCCCAACTCCCCCACACACAATTTCACTTCTATTAAGAGCCTCTCAGAATATACTCAGAACAGCATCAAAGGAAAACATTACATAAAGTTTTTTAACAGGTAATAGTATTAGATGTTCAATAAAGAAAGACTCCTAGCTTCTTATAATTGAGTGCTGATGTCCTAATCAGCTTCCTCCTCAAATCCTACACTGATCCCCAACTGGGTGCACCTGGTGTTCACCCAGCGAGGGCCTCAGTGATTATCAAAATAAGAGAGCTATGAGCCAAGACTGGTGGACCACAGTGGAGCAACTTACTTTGCTGACTGGAGTATAGCATGTCTTCACAGAGATTTAAAATAGGTTTTGAAGGGTAGAATAGGAGGGAGGACTTCCAGGAGGAGGAAACAGCACCCACAAAAACACACAGGAGTGAAAGCACACCATGTTTTTGCAGGAATGGCAGGTAGTTTAGACTTCTTTTAAATAAGTCAGAAAAACATCTTGATAAAATAGTGAAATTAAATCAGTTTTTAGAAAAATAAAGAACTAAAGTTTAGTAAATGTGAAAAGTCCCACAAATAGAACTCCTTATTCCTTTAAAATCATGGATACATAAGTTGTTTCTACACATATTAATCTGAACATCTGCAATTGTCATAGGTTCCAAAAACTTTAGTTTAATTCTCCAGAATCTGCTAATATCTTATTTAAAGTCATTCTCTTTTTTTTTTTGAAATGGAGTATCGCTCTGTCGCCCAGGCTGAAGTGCAGTGGCGTCATCTTGGCTCACTGCAACCTCTCCCTCCCGGGTTCACACCATTCTCCTGCCTCAGCCTCCCGAGTAGCTGGGACTACAGGCACCCGCCACTACGCCTGGCTAATTTTTTGTATTTTTAGTAGAGACGGGGTTTCACCATGTTAGCCAGGATGGTCTCGATCTCCTGACCTTGTGATCTGCCCGCCTCGGCCTCCCAAGGTGCATTCTCCTTTCTGATTGGCATCACCTGCTACCTTTCTCCTTTCTCACAGTATTTAGAACAATCTTTGCCAAATGATTTTTGTGTCTTTCCAGACCATGATGTGGTTGACTAAGAATTTGTTTAAGCCTAACTATTTTTCAGTTCTTCATTTGACTCAAAAAGTAGTTTGTTGTAGAATAGAAGCTTCCCCTTAAAATAGCATATGGCAAGACCTGGAGGAAAAAAAAGACTTAACCCCTGAAAAATTCTTCCATAAAATTAAATTAAACAAGTTTTACAATTCTCTTTTACCATATTATCAGACAAATATTCCGTATACCTCCATCCTCAATGGATAAAGGTGAACTTTTCCCTTTATTAAAATTGAGAATGTTGCAGAATATTTCCATTATGTGCGAAGAAAAGAGGAACTGGCATTTATTAGCACACATATTATGCCAGTCTCTGTGACAGGTGCAATCTGAGTGCTATCCTACCACTATGCTTGAATAGAGAGATGGTCACACAATGTCAACATGGTAATAGACTTCAGAGGTCATATAACCCACTGCTTTGGTTCTTTAGAGAAAACGCTGAGGCCCAGAGAGTAGGTTAGTGATCATTCAGTTCATTAAAAGCCAAATGGGACTTGAGCTCAGTTTTCTGAAACTTAGTTCAGTGCTCTTTCTATAACATACTGGTATTCTCAGGAGAGAATTTGTCATGACTTATAGTTATATAGTCACCATTCTTTCCCGTGTCTCTGCCTGCCCCATCTCCTTTTTCTATTTCTTCCTTTCTTTGTATTTTTTCATCTTTAACAGTAACGTTTTCTCTATTCTGAGAAAATTGGGTGTTTGAAAACATCCCTCAACAACATAATTCAACTTTTATCTAATGATTATTAACTGCATACTGGATCTTAGACACCGTGCAGGGTAATTGGTTGGATACAGTAAGATAATATATAGAGAGATAACTAAAATACAAGGCAGTGTATGATAAGAACTTTGTAAATAAGTTTTACAGGATTTCAGAGGTAGGTGTGGGGAAAGTGGCCGGTGAATTGGGCTTTTAAAGAATGGAAAAGGTTTTCATAAGGATAAGGGCTGAAGGTAGGACAATAATTTTACACAAACTGAAGAGCAGTAATAAGGATACAGAAGAAGGGAGCAATGCAAGTTGGAGAGATGTCAAGTAGAATTGTATGAGTAACAAACTGTCTTACAGGAGAAAATGGAGGACAAGGCTGAGAAACAGGCTGTTTTATTTCTGCAGCAGAGCAAGGGATCCTTCCCCTTATCAAGGCTAGAATACAAAGAAAGTGGAAGCCCCTATGACAGTCAGCTGTCATAGAAGTTGTAGACAGGTCGCCTAGAGGCAGCACTGGGAACCAGCGAAAGTCAGCAATCCAGGTGACAAAGGTATCAAGGAACTAGTACGAAAGCTACTACCAACTGGTACAAAAAGAACATTCCAAGGAGACGCTTACTAGCACACTCCTACCTCCAGGGGGCGCTCAAGGCCTCCGTCCTTCCTTCCAAAGAAAAAGGATCTCTGAAGAGACTCCAGGACAAAATGGGCATTTCAGATATAGATGGAGGTTTTAGAGAAATGATTCTGCAGGGGAGTCTGTTGAAGGAATAAAGTGGTTATAAACGGAAGTGGGTTGAGAGACTATCCCCGTCAGTGACCTCTGGCGACTTGGCTTTGGTTAACTCTTGTAATGCTTTCATCTTTTCATCTCTTCCCTGCCTTGGGATTGGTGTCTGGGACGTTCTCAAGTCAGGAGGGCAAAAGTAACCTCAGGGAGTCCACTTTGTTCAGTCCAGCTGCTGAGGCAAGAGACCTGATAGGGTTTGGAGCCCAGCATGAACAGGCAGCAAAGCATGGGCGTTTGTCTAGCGTCCTCTGTGTATGTGTTGGATGAGAAGCTTGTGCAGCCACATGCAGGATTCAGGATCCTGGCAGATTGTTTCCACCTCCTAATTGTACAAGATTGGCATCTGGTGTGGTCTCGCAAGGGACTAAGATTTAGGAGGCAGGAAATTCATAGCAGGATTCTTGCTGCGAGGAAATCTTACCCAAACCTTTAATTAGTGATTACCAACAGGCAGAGATGGAGACCTATTTCTAAAGAAAATGTACTCTTGAGAGGCTGAGACTACGAAGGCACCTAGCTGCATATTTGTGAGGCTCCATCCCTTTTGGTGGGAACAGAATCTGGCCTTGCCAGGAGTCACTTTTGGGACTAGAACATCCTGCCAGCAGAAGTCTGGAATTTGGAGAAATGCAAAGCCAAATGTGAGGTAGATACCTTCTCTACAAAATAAAGATTGTGTTCTTGGACAGAGCCAGCCCTCATTTAATTTAGGAGTGAGCAGGTGGAAATGCTAGGAGCAATGGCTTGAATCTAGGATCCTGGAGAGGTGTTTAATCCGTAGGAAAGAAGCAGACCTGTGAATGACATAGGGAAGAAGGGTGCCAATATCATAAATTCTTAGTTTTGTTAGTCCACAGTGGTGTTCAGACACAACTGTCTGGGAGGGAAGGCAGCCTGCACAGGTGTTGAACTTACCCTAGCATGTGGGTGTCAGAACGTCACAATTAAATCTTATTTTTTCTTTATACATTCAGAGAGCATTTAAAAAATTCTCTTCTATGGTTCCAGTTATAGGAGTCACATTATTATTCTAGCATGCCATCTGATATTAAAATAATTTAATATGAAGGCCTATGGTTTCTAACACAATAATTTCTTATCCTATCATTTACATCTAATTTCTAATATCTCCTATTTTATTCTATTTATTTATTTATTTAGAGGCAGGGTCTTGCTCTGTCACACAGGCTGGAGTGCAGTAGCTACGATCATGGCTAACTGCAGCCTTGACCTCCCAGGCTCAAGTGATCCTTCCACTTCAGTCTCCCAAGTAGCTGGCACTATGGTCACATGCCACAAGTCCAGCTAATTTTTTTAAAATAATTTTTTTGTAGAGATGGAGTCTTACTATGTTGTCTGGGCTGGTCTCAGACTTCTGAGCTCAAGTGATCCTCCTGCCTCAGCCTCCCAAAGTGCTAGGAGTACAGGCAGAAGCCACTATGCCTGGCCTCTCTTATTTTTTAAAAATAATACTTATCTTTTTGATCTCATAAAATTTATGAGTAATTAATGCAGAAAATATGAAAACACCAGAAATACAATGTAAAACAAAAATTAATCATAATTCTACCACTCAAAGGTAAGCACTATTAACTTTTTTAAAATTTTTCTTTGGGACAATGTCTGGCTCTGTTGCCCAGGCTACAGTACCATGGCATAATCATGGCTTGCTGCAGCCTCAACCTCCCAGGATCAAACAATCCTCTCACCTCAGCCTCCTGAGTAACTGAAACTACAGGCACACACCACCATGCCTGGCTAAATTTTTAAAATTTTTGTAGAGACAAGGTATCCCTGTGTTGCCCTGGCTGGTCTTGAACTCCTGGGCTCAAGCAATCCTCCTGCCTCAGCCTCCCAAAGTGTTAGGATTACAGGTGTGAGCCACCAGGCCCGGCTACTATTAACATTTTGATGCATGCACTTTCACTATTTTTTACTGTATGTGTGTGTATATTTTAAAACAAAAATCATCAAAATTTACATTGTTTTGTAGCTTTTTTTTTTCATTTAGTGATTATGGAACTATTTCAATGTCAATAAATGATCTACATTACAATATTTTCCCCTATAATACTTTTTATTATACAAGTATTAGCTGTGCATTGCTGTGAGCTTAGAAAATGGAGAAAAATTGTAAAGAAAGAAATAGTTCATCCAGAGATTAATTGCTTTCAATATAGTCGTCTATTTCTTGGAAGATTTTCCCCCATCCATTCTTATTATTAGTCCACAGATCCTCCAGCTCAGCCAATGATAGCAGCTGTAGTCAACTGGGTAATGGCCATTCAAAGATATCCTTGGAACTTGCAAATGTTGCCTTATTTGGGAAAAAGGTCTTTGCACATGTGATTATGTTTAAGGATCTTTCAAAGGCACCAACCTGGAAGTTGGTTTCATTTCCTGGAAAAAAACTTGATAGCTAGGGTTAATATGTTGGATCCGGAGATGAAAAGGGCATCTATACCAAGGGAATTGATGTGCAGATTTTGGACTTCCTGTAGGTTAAGAGTTTGAATTTTCTGCATGTAGGCTGTGAGTTTCAAACTTTTTAAGTAGCTGAAAACTCAATTGAGAATGCGTCTGAGGTGGCACAAGTAGAAGCAGAATCCACAGCTGAGGTCCAAGTCAAGCACTAGAGGCACAAATGGATCAGAGGGACCTGGTGGAGGTTGTAGACAGAAGCCTCAGCAGAAAGACTTCTGACTTCATCATCAGCCATAAGCAAGGTGAAGGGCATTCAAAAGAAAGGGACTTTGGTGGCACAGGGAATTTTCAGTTTTCATGGTTCATCTACTGATTTAATGCATTATTGATTATATGCTACCAATTAACCTCTTTTTTTTCTTTTTGCCCACTCCAGTATGCTAAGAGGACCAATTAACCTCTTTAATAACCTTGGTTTTTTGTTTTTTTTTTTTTTGGTTTTGAGACAGATTCTCGCTCTGTCACCCAGGCTAGAGTGCAGTGATGCAATCTCAGCTCATTGCAACCTCCACCTTCCAGGTTCAAACGATTTTCCTGCCTCTGCCTCCCAAGTAGATGGGATTACAGGCACCTGCCATCATGCCTGGCGAATTTCTGTATTTTTTAGTAGAGATGGGGTTTCACCATGTTGGCCAGGCTGGTCTCGAACTCCTGACCTCAGGTGATCTGCCCACCTCAGCCTCCCAAAGTGCTGGGATTATAGGCATGAGCCACTGCACCTGGCCAACTAACCTAGTTTTAAATGGCCTAGTATGGGGTTGAGCCACAACCACCTCTCTCAGTGATTCTCAGGAGTTTGGAGGGGAAACCAGTAGGGGTGATCATCTTTAATAGTGACTAGAGGACCTTACAGAAAAAGTATGCCAAACATAACTGCTCCATGTGTGAATCTGTCATTCTGGCTAATTTGGGAGATTGTAGGGATGGTCCTCCAAGAGAACAGAACGTTTTGGAGGGTTTGAGTAGATGAACATGAAATGTTGGGTGTGGGTGGGGACAGTCACTTCAGCCTGCTCTACCCACCCAAAGCAACCAGAGTGGAAGATCAAGCTCTTAGTTCAGAGATGACTGGGCTGGATTTCCCCAGCCACACCACAAGGGGAGTCCCAAGGAAGAGGAAACAGGGAAACATCGCGGGTGACACTGAGGCTTTCTCCTGGTCCTCCCACTGCTCTGGGCATTTCCTTCAGAGAGGCCCTGCTCCGACAGTGAGCACTGTGGGCTGTGCACATGCTGTCCTCAGTGGGGTTTAGCTATCTTCTGACTGAGATGGAGAAAGGTTGGATGATGAAGTGAAGGGGAGGGGGTTGTGCTGGAGCAGTGATGAGCCTCACGTCTGGACATTCCAGCCACAGAGTTAAGAGGAGGGGAGAGGAAAACCAGTGGGAGGGAAAAGGAGAGAGCATGAGATCCAGAGTTTGGGCATGGCTTAGAAATTTAATCTTACATTAGATGCCAGAGCAAGGAGGAAGAAGGGACCTCTCATTCACCAGTCTCTTCCCTTATCCATCTACTTTTGCACCCTTAACTTGCATTGTATGTAAACACTAAAATTTATTGAGAGTTACTATATGTAGTCACAGATCTAAGCACTTCACATATATCCATCTTATTTAATCTTCATAATAATTTTGTGACAGTTATTCTAATTTTAGTGATGGGAAAATTAAGTCTTAGGGAAATTAAGGTTAAGAAATTTGCCCATGGATACATAGATAGGAAATGGCAGAGTCACGATATGAAGTCTTCTAAATCCAGAGCCCAAACTATTAACCATTTTTGCTCTACTGCTTTATTAAATGTCTGTTATTTATTTTCAACCTCACTAGATAAGATAAGTGTGGGTAGAACACAGACACCAACAGAACTTCAGACTTGATAAAACAACAACAACAATAACAACCCAATGCATAATGAATGAGAACGAATCAATGGCAAGCCACTTTAAAGAAGCAAAATGGTACCCAGGCCATTTTGAGCAGGAACACTAGTCCCTCAAGTGCTTCCTTTCTAGGCAGGTTCTAGGGTGGCTGCACATATCCCAGGTGTACATGAAGTGCCCAGAATCTGGGAGTGCCTATCCCTCAATTTCACTGCCTCACAGGCTCTGCTCTGTTTTCCTACTGTTGCTCCCAGTGGTAGTCTCTGGCTTTGGGGTTCAACACTGCCCCATTGAGTTCCGGCTTCTTTTCTTCAACCGCTTTGCCCTGCTTGCTGAGGCTGTGTGCCCTAAAGGAGTGGGGGGTACTTCGCAGGCAAAGTTATAACTAATATTCTCCCCCATGCACTAATCATGCTCTTGGGCTTTCATAGCCTACCAACAGTTAAATTTTTATTAGGCCCATTTCCTCAGCTTCCTGAAGAACTTTGTCAAGGACCTGGAGGACCTTCCCTACAGCCTGAGTTAGAGAACATGTGGGTTGTGCTACTCAGTGACTGACTAAAGAAAATTCCTGGCCGGGCGCGGTGGCTCACGCTTGTAATCCCAGCACTTTGGGAGGCCAAGGCGGGCGGATCACGAGGTCAGGAGATCGAGACCACAGTGAAACCCCGTCTCTACTAAAAATACAAAAAAATTAGCCGGGCGTGGTGGCGGGCGCCTGTAGTCCCAGCTACTCGGAGAGGCTGAGGCAGGAGAATGGCATGAACCCGGGAGGCGGAGCTTGCAGTGAGCCGAGATTGCGCCACTGCACTCCAGCCTGGGCGACAGAGCAAGACTCTGTCTCAAAAAAAAAAAAAAAGAAAATTCTTGTCCACCAATGGTGAACCACTGTCCCAGAACTGAGCTAGAACATCTGACGCCTTTCCTATCTTGAGGAGACTCCTTCTATCTGGGTGGTTACCTAGAGGCTAGAGGCAGAGTCACTGCCCTGGACCTTCCGCTGCTTCCAGCATATCTTGCCACGGACTCCCCAAGAGGGACAGTCAAGATTTCACACGCATAGAACCCTGGCATTAGAGATACTATACCAAGAGATGGTATAGTATGAGGAAAAAGGCCTGGGCTTTGAAGGAAGACAAAGCTAGGTCCACATCTTGGTGCTTCTGTCCATGAGTCATATGATCTTGGACTTTGCACCTCCGGAGTGTCAGTTCCCTTATCTGTAAAAATGGTGGTAGGAGGGGAAAGATTATTTTCAAGACTGATGTGAAGACTAAAAATTAAATGATATTTTACAGATCAGACATGGAGCTATATAAAGTACCACATGGTTGATAGAATAAGTACAGAGGCTAAGGCACAAGTCACTTGGACCTGTGAGGCAGAAGCTGCAGTGAGCTGAGAATGCACCACTGTACTCCGGCCTGGGCAACAGAGTGAGACTCTGTCTCAAAAAAAAAAATAATAAGTACAAACTTCCCTTCTCTAATATTAACTTATAAATAATTTTTAAAAAATTATTTCACATCACTTTGAGAACAAATACATAAATAGAAAGGCTAGTATATAAGAGAAACTCAATAAATTCTTGTCAAATAAATGGATACATTTTGAGTCTCTCAAAAAGAAAAAACATTCTTTTTTCTCTTTAAGAGATAAGGTCTTGCTCTGTCACTCAGGCTTCAGTGCTGTGGCATGATTATAGCTCACTGTAGCCTCAAACTTCTGGGTTTGAGCAATCCACCTGCGTCGGCCTCCCGAAGTGCTGAGATTACAGGCATGAGTCAACACGCCCAGCCTTTTTGAATATTTCAAAACAGGGTCACAACACAGACAAAGAAGAGGTGATCACTTACATGCTTTGCAAGTGGAATTGAAAGCTCACGTCCAAATGTCTCCTCTTTCACTTGACTTGAAATTCCCATTATTAAGATCATGACATAATGACCATCATTCATTTAACACACATGGATTGAAAAACCTACTGTGTATCAATTGTGGGGTTACAAATACTGAGTCACATGTCCCTCCTTTGAGAAGGTCTTAATATGTAGAAGAAACTAAACATGAAAACAAATGGCTAATATAGTATGTGTCAACTGCATTGATGTATAAAAATAAGGACATTTTGCTCAGAAGTTTATAGTTAGTGTGCATAAATGTTATTCAACAGTGGGTTTTCTAACACTCTTCAACTCATATATTAGTAAAAATTATACTGATAAATTCAAAGGCCTTAGGTTTTGGCTTTTTGCTTTTCCTTTTCCTAGAATGCTCTTCTCTCTCTGGAAAACCACACATCCTTCAGCAAACAATTTAATGCTCCAACAAGAAGCTCATCCAACACTCCGTGATCCCTATCTCCTTTCTACTCGCAACACATCCCATAGGTCTTAACCCTGGCTGTTAGTAAAATCTTCAAAAAAGGTTCAGAGATTTTATATATCTGAGTCTGACCTAGGTTTACTAAATTAGCTGAGACATAAGCATTTGTAGTTTTAAAAGCTTCACAGGTGGTTCTAATTCTGGGGATGAAATTCACTAATCCCAGTACCATGCTGTTTTGGTTACTGTAGCCTTGTAGTATAGTTTGAAGTCAGGTAGCGTGATGCCTCCAGCTTTGTTCTTTTGGCTTAGGATTGACTTGGCGATGCTGGCTCTTTTTTGGTTCCATATGAACTTTAAAGTAGTTTTTTCCAATTCTGTGAAGAAAGTCATTGGTAACTTGATGGGGATGGCATTGAATCTATAAATTACCTTGGGCAGTATGGCCATTTTCACGATATTGATTCTTCCAACCCATGAGCATGGAATGTTCTTCCACTTGTTTGTATCCTCTTTTATTTCATTGAGCAGTGGTTTGTAGTTCTCCTTGAAGAGGTCCTTCACATCCCTTGTAAGTCGGATTCCTAGGTATTTTATTCTCTTTGAAGCAATTGTACTCACAACACTTCTGACACCAATTTTTTGGGTTGTTTTCTCACACCAACCAATTCTCCATGTCTCTGGAAATTGGGTGTCCAACAATTCAATTCAATTAGCACTAACTACTCAGAGTTGGCCTCTGACTCTTCAGGTTTAAGGGCTCAGAGCCACAAGGCTGCCCTCATTTCAGATGCTACATGCAATATCAGATCACCTGTACTTCTCCACCCTCCCCTAGCTTTATGAAGCTATAGTTGGCAAATAAAAATGATATATATTTACAGTGTACAATGTGAGGTTTTGATATATGTATATGTGGTGAAATAATTAAATCAAAGTAATTAACATATCCATCACTGCACATACAACTTTTTTGTAGTGCAAACATTTAAAATCTATTGTCTTAGCAATTTTCAATAATACAATACAGTATTCTTAACTATCATCACTATGCTGTACAATAGATCTCCAGAATTTATTCATCCTAACAGTTAGAAACCCTGTACCCTTTGACAGTATCTCCCCATTCCTTTCTCCTTACCCCAGGCCCTGTTAATCACCATTTTGCTCTCTGCTTCTATGAGTTCCACATATAACTGGGATCTGTAGTATCTGTAGTCTTTCAGTGCCTGGCTTATCTCACTTAGCATAATATCCTTTAGGTTTATCCAGATTGTCATAAATGACAGAACTTCCTTATTTTGAAAGGCTGAACAATATTACATTGTGTGTGTGTGTGAAACATTTTCTTTATCCATTCATCCATTGATGGACACTTAGGTTGATTTTCTATCTTGGCTGTTGTGAATAATGCTGCAATGATTGTGGGGATGCAGATATCTCTTCAATATATTGATTTCCTTTCTTTTGGATATATATCCAGAAGTGGGATTGCTGGGTCATAAGATAGTCCTATTTTTAATTTCTGAGGAACCTCTACATGATTTTCCATAGTGGCTGTACCAATTTACATTCTGACCCACATTGTACAAGCGTTCCCCTTTCTCCACATCCTCACCAACACGTATTATCATTTGTCTTTTTCATAGCTATTCTAACATGTGTGAGGTGATATCTCACTGTGGTTTTAATTTAACTTACATTTTCCTGATAATTAGTGATGTTGACCATTTTTTCATATACCTGTTGGCCATTCATACATCTTCTTTTGAGAAATGTCTATTCAGGTCTTTTGCCTTTTCTTTTCTTTCTTTCTTTTTTTTTTTTTTTTTTGAGACGGAGTTTCGCTCTTGTTGCCTAGGCTGGAGTGCAATGGCACAATCTCAGCTCACCACAACCTCTGCTTCCCGGATTCAAGCGATTCTCCTGCTTCAGCTTCCCTAGTAGCTGGGATTACAGGCGTGCACCACCACACCTGGCTAATTTTGTATTTTTAGTAGAGACAAGGTTTCTCCATGTTGGTCAGGGTGGTCTTGAACTCCCAAGCTCAGGTGATTTGCCCAACTTGGCCTCCTAAAGTGCTGGGATTACAGATGTGAACCACTGCACCCGACCCTTTGCCCATTTTTAAATCTGGTTATGTGTTTTCTTGTTATTGAGTTGCTTGAATTCCTTGTATAGTTTGAATACTAACCTCTTATCAGATATATGGCTTGCAAATACTTTCTTTCATTCCATAGGTTGTTTCTTGTCTCTTTTCTCCTGCACATAGGTTGTATTCCATAGATTGTTTCTTTTTCTATAGTGAAGCTTTTTAGTTTGATGCACTCTCATTTGTCTATTTTTGTTTTTGCTGCCTGTGCTTTTAGGGTCATAACCAAAAAAAGTCACTGCTGAGGACAATGTCAAGAAGCTTTTTTCCTATGTTTTCTTCTAGTAGTTCTTAGAAGTTTCCTATGTTTTCTTCTAGTAGTTCTAGGTCAGACTCAGATATATAAGACAGTTTCAGGTCTTATGTTTAAGTCTTCAATCCATTTTGAGTTGTTTTTTTTTTTTTGTATATGGTGTGAGATAAGGGTCCAGTTTTATTCTTTTGCATGTGGATATCCAATTGTCCCAATACCATTTATTGAATAGTCTGCCCTTCTCTCATTGTGTGCTCTTGGCACCTTTGTTAAAGATCAATTGACCATAAATGTGTGGAATTATTTCCGGACTCTCCATTCTGTTCTGTTGGTCTATATGTCTATTTTTAATGCCAGTACCATGCTATTTTAGATTACCTGTACTTCTATGTGACCAGCCACAAATCAGATATCCCCATAACCCCCTCCTAAGTTTCAATGATTTCCTAGACTGGCCAACAGAACTCAGGAAGGCACTTTACTTATATTTGTATTTTAAAGGATACAAATGAACAGCCGATGAGTGGTATAGGGGCGAGGCCCAGAAAAGTCCCAAGTATAACAGCTTCTGTTCCATGGAGCTGGGGTATGCTACCCTCCCAGAATGCGGATGTGTTAACCAACTGGGAAGCTCTCTGAACTCCATTGCTTATGGGTTTTTATGGAAGTTTCATTAAGTAGACATGATTCATTAAATCATTGACCATTGGTGATTGAACTCAATCTCTACCGCCTCTCCCCTCCCCAGCAGAATGGGGATGAAAGTTCCAAGTTTCTAATCAAGACTTGGCCTTTTTGGCTTCCAGCCCCTATCCTGAAGCTACCTAGGGGCCCTCAGCCACCAGACATCTAATTAGCATGCAAAATATACTCACCCTTATCATTCCCAGGATTCCAAAATGTTTCGGGAGCTGTGTGCCAGGAATCTGGGACAAAGATATTTACTTTTTATAATACCATAAAGGCCATCTTTGCTTGCTGCTTCTTGTTATCTGGCGATGTTGTTAAGCATGAAGAAATCATTCTAAAATCTGAGGCAGAGTTCATATCAATAACTAAAACTGTACAGATTTAAATGTGTGTTGACTTTAACTTAGAATGCACATCCATTCAGATGTTACATATGCACATTCACAAGGCACATTTGAAGCCTATGCTGTGAATGAAGAGTAGTCTGGAAGACCCTGCAGCCCTAAGCAATTTGGTCTTTACTTGGAGTTTGTATTTCCTTCCTCACTTTTTATACTACATGGCCTTGTCTCATGATGGCACCATTGTGACATATTTTACAGGCTGGCCACACTCTGTTCAACTGTTGTTTGCTTAATGCATTCTCTCATGATAAACTGGACCCAAAGCTTACCTATTCTGCCCCCGACCCCAACTTTAGAATGGCAGGCAAATGATGAAGCTTTCCCATGGGAGATTCCTTTTATTTCTTTTTAATGTTTTATGTATGTATTTATTATTTAGAGACACTGTCTCTCTCTCTCTCTGTCACCCAGGCTGGAATGCAGTGGCGCAATCATAGCTCACCACAGCCTAGAATTCCTGGGATCAAACGATCCTCCTGCTTCAGGCTCCCAAAGTGCTGGGATTACAGGTGTGAGCCACTACGCCTGACATCTGCGGGAAATTCTAACTTTATTTTCACCACCATTATTAGTTCAATTATGACCAAGAATTTACACATACAAGTCTTGTAAGCAGCTTTGTATTGCTTAACTCCATCTTTTGCAATCATCTTAGCCACTGTTTCTGTATTGATGTCACGCAAATGTATACTGCTTTATTGGTAAACTGTTTGTTATTTTGTTTTTATATTTTAGTTGGTTCTACTTCTTTGGGTATCTTTTCTATTGTCTTATTCCTTTAAATGTGTATGTCTGAGATACTGTTGAAAAAAAGATTAATTTTACATTTGAATGGCTGGTAAATAACATAATTTTAGTGGACATTTATTACAATAAATAAAAGAGAAGAGTAAATTCTTGTGGATTTCTATGAAATCAGTTTTCTTGTAGCATTATACTCACCTAATATAGACTAAACAAAACATTCCTGTGCTTAACAATTAGTAGCAAGTCCATGCCATTCACTAAATATTTATTGAGGACTTACTCTGGACCAGACACATATGGGGTAAAGCTCACAGGACATGACAAGATGCTGTGTGTCTAGAGTTAAGAGAGCAACAACAGGCCCTATCACTCTTCTGCTTAAAATACTTGCATAGCCTTAGGTCCAAATCGGTTCAAAATATTCCTCTCCCATCCAGACACTGGCTCAAGGAGCTCAAAAAGGGAAAAGGTGGCTTTAAGATACTGAGCTGTGGCTGGGTGCGGTGGTTCACGCCTGTAATCCCAGCACTTTGGGACGCTGAAGCAGGTGGATAACCTGAGGCTAAGAGTTTGAGACCAGCCTGCCCAACATGGTGAAACCCCATCTCTACTAAAAATACAAAAAATTAGCTGGGTGTGGTGGTGCACACCTGTAGTCCCAGCTGCTCGGGAGGCTGAGGCATGAGAATTTCTTGAACCCAAGAGGTGAGGGTTGCAGTGAGCTGAAATTGCGCCACTGCACTTCAGCCTGGGCAACAGACCGAACACTCTGTCTGAACAGCAGCAACAACAGAAAGATGCTAAGCTATGCCTCTGACCCTGCATTTTTTCGTCTTTGCTATGTCTTAGTACTTTCTGGTCATGTTTCCTATTAATTATTTCCGGTTTCCTGTCAGCTTTGAATTAATCCTAGCTTTTCCCCTGGGCCCTCACTTCCAGATCCTCTCAGTTCTATTCCATGCATATTATGGGGAGAGTCTTACCCTACCCATAACCAGACCCAGCTTCTGGAAGTATAATCCCAGAAATGCATCTGAGACCCCACTTGCCTGACAGAGGAGTTTCGATGTGTTCCATAGCTTTGATGTTACTATTCCTTACTTTAAGACACAAGACACTTTTAGATCTGACACATGTTCATTTTACTAGCTTGTCTCCTGCCATTCCTCAACTAGGATGTTATGGATATGTCCTATTGAATTTCTTGAGCAGTTTCTGGAGCAAGTAATTTTATTTCCCATCTCAGTTTTTGCACATGGCACATTTCCTTCTCATAAAAACCCTTGTTCCACCATCCCCAATTCTCCAGCTATCTCCTCCTCTTAACCTCAAAGCTAGTTTCAGGGGTCTCATCTCCCAAGAAGTTCCAGTCTCACTTAGATGCTTCTCCTCTAAGCCACAGTGTTTTTGGCACTATAGCAATTGCTTTACTTATGTGTCTCCGACCTGCTCCCAGATTTTGAAAGAGGTTACGTTTTATTCGACTTTTTTTTTTTTTTTTTTTTGAAACAGAGTCTCACTCTGTCACCCAGGTTGGAGTGCAGTGGTGCCAGTTTGGCTCACTGCAACCTCTGCCTCCCGGGTTCAAGTAATTCTTGTGCCTCAGCCTCCCAAGTAGCTGGGATTATAGGCGGGTGCCACCACGCTCAGCTAATTTTTGTATTTTCAGTAGAGACAGGGTTTCGCCATGTTGCCCAGGCTGGTCTAGCATTCCTGAACTCAGGCAATCTGCCAGCCTCAGCCTCCCAACGTGCTGGTACTGCAGGCATGAGCCACCATGCCCAACCTTTTTATTAGATTTTTTATCCTATCTCTAGCCTATGATAGGGACTCATTAAGTGACTACTGAGTAAATTGGTGAATGAATGAATGAATGAATAGGTGAATATATTGCCTAACACATCTACTTAAAGCCTCTTAGAAAGCAGGTGTGGTATGAATTGTAAACAAACAATAGTACTACAATCTTAATATGGAGGGTGAAAAATAGAAAGGTCTTCAACAGATACTATTTTTTTCTATTTATGTATGTTCCTTTTTTTCTAGAAAGCAAAAGTCTGAGTGCCAATTGTTGAATCAAGATTTACCCAAATGTTACCAAAACCAATGGCAAGTTAGTCAAATATAGGACTCATCAGTGAATTAACCATTATTGAGTATCTATTATGTGCACATCACTGTTTATAAGGATGTTGTGATTTAGTGAGGGAGCATATACAAAAATAACCCCGAGGAAGGGCAGACTGTAATAATCAAATTAGAGACTCAAACCACATTCTGTGGGATTCAAATGGAAAAAAAGATTAATTCTTAATAGAAGTAATCAAGTCAACAATGTATGGGGTGGGCACAGGCTGTGAAAATCAGGACAACCAGCTAATTAATGTTGCACAGAATAAATGGTGAATTGAACAACGTCTATTGCTTGTCAGCTGGTCGTTTTGCTCTACAACTGCCTTAACCTCTGAGTGACATGGAAGTGAGAAAGAAGAAGGAAGTGCAGCAGGACTCAAAGGGGACGAAATGACTCTTGCTAAAGAAGGAAGAGAAGTGGAACCAACCACAGGGAGGAGAAATGGGGTAAAAATTGTTTTGAGGCCGGGCGCGGTGGCTCACGCCTGTAATCCCAGCACTTTGGGAGGCTGAGGCGGGCGGATCACGAGGTCAGAAGATGGAGACCATCCTGGCTAACACGGTGAAACCCCGTCTCTACCAAAAAAAATACAAAAAATTAGCTGGGCGTGGTGGCAGGCGCCCGCGGAGGCTGAGGCAGGAGAACGGTGTGTACCTGGGATGCGGAGCTTGCAGTGAGCCGAGATGGCGTCACTGCACTCCAGCTTGGGCGACAGAGGGAGACTCCGTCTCAAAAAAAAAAAAAAATTGTTTTGATTCCATTGTAGCATTTCCTTGAGTCTCTTCAGTTCTAAGAATAGGGAAAGGAAGAAAAGAAGAGAGTCTGTCATGGAACCAAAGGAAGACAGCATCAAAATAAGGAGAAAAGAGCAAAGAAGCAGAAACAACTTGGAATTATGCCACAGAATTATGCCACCATACTGCTGCTTATAAAACGTTCATGCTGAAAACATTTTAGTGACGGTACAAATAAAAAGGTAGAGGAGGCATGGTTGTAGATAATGGTCTAAGGAAAAAAGTGTGTTACTATGGTTATCATTAGAACTTTTCACAAATAGTCCCACTCTTCCATTAATGTACACTGGGGGATCAAACTGCCACCTCCTTTGAGGATTTATATGGCTCTGTGGCTTGCATTGGCCAATAAAATGTGAGGGGAAGTGACAGATACGTAGAATGTATGAGAAATACCTTTCAGCCCCTGAGATTTGGAGTGTTAGGATAAGCTAACCTGTCTTTACTAATACAGTTACCCAGAAAGAAAAGGAAAAGATTGCTAATATTTATGCAAAAAAAAGATTGAAAGAGATAAATTTGTGGGACAGGTCAAAGGAGTACTATAAGAGTTGGATTTAAGTTAGAAATAAAATGTAAAGCTAAATAGTTAAGCATTATAAAATGTGTAATAATTTCTTTCTTCTAATTACTGTATGTCTTTCTATTTGTAATATTCTTCTTCATACACAGCATCTGCTTTTACAGTTTCAACTACTGCTTCAGTGTGAACAATTAGAAACTCATCTATCTGATTTTGACAATAATATTCACATTTCTAACTGCCTACAAAAATGTACATATTTTAAAAGACTCCCAGTACAACTGTTCACACATGTTCATGTCTAAGAATGAAACAATGAAACTCCCTAGAAGACCAAACCTCCCCCAAAAAAATTCATTTCCCCTTCCTGTTAACAAAATCTCCCCTCAAGCTTTGCTAGTTAACTTAGATCACTTCCTCCTTATTCCTCTTTATTCAATCTCTGCTTCAAAATGCCTCTCAGATTTACCACTTTCTCTACTCACATCTCAGCTACCCTAGTCCAAATGTATTTAACTCATACTGGACCATGGTCATAAACTCCTCTCCTCCTCTCCAATGTATTCTCCCACCCCTCCATCCTGCCCACTCTTTCCAGACTAATCTTCCCTCCACAAAGGTCCTCTGTGACCCCTCAGCCTTGTGTCCAACAGCATTCACCATAGCCTGCCCCTCCAGGCCTCTCCCACTTCTTACCAGCTGCTGTGCTCAGGCTGGCATGTTTGGTGTTTGCTGTGCTGTGAGCCATTCTGCTCATTCCTCCTTCCTTATTTTAACAACATTTTTTACCTCCAACTCTGCAAGTGCTCTTGAGAGGTGACAGCGTGCTGGCAGCCCTCACAGCCCTCGCTCACTCTCGGCGCCTCTTCTGCCTGGGCTCCCACTTCGGCGGCACTTGAGGAGCACTTCAGCCCACTGCTGCACTGTGGGAGCCCCTTTCTGGGCTGGCCAAGGCCAGAGCCGGCTCCCTCAGCTTGCAGGAAGGTGTGGAGGGAGAGGCGCGAGTGGGAACCGGGGCTGCGCACGGCGCTTGCGGGCCAGCTGGAGTTCCGGGTGGGTGTGGGCTTGGTGGGCACCACAGGGCCCCGGGCAATGAGGGGCTTAGCACCCGGGCCAGTGGCTGTGGAGGGTGTACCAGGTCCCCCAGCAGTGCCAGCCTACTGGCGCTGTGCTCAATTTCTCACTGGGCCTTAGCTGCCTTCCTGCCGGGCAGGGCTCAGGACCTGCAGGCCACCATGCCTGAGCCTCCCGTCCCCTCCATGGGCTCCTGTGTGGCCCGAGCCTCCCCGACGAGCACAACCCTCTGCTCCATGGCGCCCAGTCCCATCAACCACCCAAGGGCTGAGGAGTGCAGGCTCACGGCACCGGGACTGACAGGCAGCTCCACCTGCAGCCCCAGTGCGGGATCCACTGGGTGAAGCCAGTTGGGCTCCTGAGTCTGGTGGGGACATGGAGAACCTTTATGTCTAGCTCAGGGATTGTAAATACACCAATGGGCACTCTGTATCTAGCTCAAGGTTTGTAAACACACCAATCAGCACCCTGTGTCTAGCTCAGGGTTTGTGAATGCACCAATGGACACTCTGTATCTAGCTACTCTGGTGGGGTGTTGGAGAACCTTTATGTCTAGCTCAGGGATTGTAAATACACCAATCGGCACTCTGTATCTAGCTCAAGGTTTGTAAACACACCAATCAGCACCCTGTGTCTAGCTCAGAGTTTGTGAATGCCCCAATCCACACTGTGTATCTAGCTACTCTGGTGGGGCCTTGGAGAACCTTTGTGTCAACACTGTATCTAGTTAATCTAGTGGGGACTTGGAGAACCTTTGTGTCTAGCTCAGGGATTGTAAACGCACCAATCAGCGCCCTGTCAAAACAGACCACTCGGCTCTACCAATCAGCAGGATGTGGGTGGGGCCAGAGAAGAGAATAAAAGCAGGCTACCCTAGCCAGCAGCGGCAACCCGCTTGGGTCCCCTTCCACACTGTGGGAGCTTTGTTCTTTTGCTCTTTGCAATAAATCTTGCTACTGCTCACCCTTAGGGTCCACACCGCTTTTATGAGCTGTAACACTCACCACGAAGGTCTGCAGCTTCACTCCTGAAGCCAGAGAGACCAGGAGCCCACCAGGAGGAACGAACAACTCCAGATGCGCCGCCTTAAGAGCTGTAACACTCACCGCGACGGTCCGCGTCTTCATTCTTGAAGTCAGTGAGACCAAGAACCCACCGATTCCGGACACACTCTCACTTTCATCTTCCCAATAAAAAATCCCACACATCTTTAAGGCTCACCTTATATCCCTTTTCCTTATATCCCTTTTTCTCTTTTCCCAGAAGACTTACTCAACAAATCCCACCCAAAGAGATCTCTTCCTTTCTCTACCCACATAGCACTAGTCACAGTTTAAAGTTCTCTGAGAAGTCATATAGAACAATCCTTCAATTTTATAGTTGAGATTGAGAGACTTGGTTAATCCTGCAACCAGTTAGTGACAACTAAAACTAGAATCCAGATGTCTTGAATGCATTTTCTTTCCCACTACATTTTACTGCCTTTTCTTTGTTAACTGCAAGATGTTTTACAGTTTAATCCTATTCAAGCTTATATTTTGTTTAGTGTTTAAAAATCATGTATCCCTGATTAGATCACAGGCAGCTTAGGAGCAATGGTGTGATGCAGGGTCTATATTAGGTAAAAAGCCCTTATTTGGGGGGGGGCATTTAAGGCCATCGTTCACAGTAAGGTTTAATGTAGGGCCAAACCATTAAACTAATATGTTTTGGAATAATTGGGAATCAGAACCAGGAACACAAATCAAACCAAGGAGAAAAAATATGAGAGTAATTTAATGTCAGGAGCTTAGAAAACCAGAATCAAGAGAAATGAGGAAGATTCCAGAGTACAAACTCCTTGGTTGAATTATAGGTGGTTCAAGAGAGGTAGGTCAATAGGGACATGTTCCTACCCAACTCCTAGAACAGCAGGTATAGGAAGAAGAAAACGGATCCTTACCAATATCCCCACATGGCTCCTCTGTCTAGCTAGAGAAAACGACCCTAGAAGGGGACACCAAGCATGAGAAAGCATGATTTCTAATTATAGAAGTTCTTGCCAGCCAGAGAGGGGCTGAGCAGGCAGGCCAGAGCTGCTCAGATCCAAAAGGTGCTAAGATGCCCTTAATTGGGTGTTGGCACAACCCCATAATACTCCTGAGGCAGAAGGATTGCTTGAGCCTGGGAGTTCAAGCATTTGGTGCTCCCATTGCAGGCTTTGGAGTGTGGGCTCATCAGAACCTATCCCTCTTGAACCCTGGCCCAGGCCCCTGGACAGAGGCCTATGCCTCTTAACTCCTGTCCTGGCTGCAGGACAACAGATCTTGTCTACCAGTGATTGACTTGGCCTACCTGTGCTAACTCCCTATATTTTGTTAAGATAAATAGCTTAGCATGGAGTATAAAAGATATTGCATGCTTTTACCCCACTTTTCGTTTCTGGTTTTATTTCCCAGTGTATCCCTTTACTTATCTTACATGATAGCCATCCAGGCAGCCACAATTCCTCACATATAATATACATTTTCAGGCCTCCTTGTGCTGTTCCCTCTGCCTAGAGTGCTCTTCCTGTTCCCTTCCCACTCTATCTATCTGACTGACAAGAATGTATTCATGTTTTGAGATCCAACTCATATGCTTCTGCCGTAGTGAAGTATTCTCATATCCCCCCAATCAGAACAGAGGAACTAATTCCTTTCTCTAGACTCTCATAATCAGTTACTTGTGTTTTTCTTACAGCACTTTTAAAAAAATCTGCTTTATAGTATGGTATAGTTTTAAAACTTCACTGTATTATATTCAAGCACCTTGAGAACAGGAACTATGTCTTAATTTTCACTGTACCCTCATAGGACCTAGTCCATCCTGCTGAATAAACATGTTGGGCTAGGCCAGGCATGGTGACTCACATCTGTAATCCCAGTGCTTTGGAAGGCTGAGGCAGGGGGATCACTTGAGGCCAGGAGTTCGAGATCAGCCTGGGCAACATAGCAAGAGCCTGTCTCCACAAAAAATAAAACTAAAATAAGAAACTAGCTGGGCATGGTGGCATGCGCCTGTAGTCCCAGATATTTGGGAGGCTGAGGCAGAAGGATTGCTTGAGCCCAGGAGTTCAAGGTTACAGTGAGCTATGATCACACCACTGCACTCCAGCCTAGGTAACAGAGCAAGACCCTGTCTCTCTTAAAAAAAAATTAATAAAATAAAATATGTTGGGCTAAGTATTGAATTGTTGTTTCTATTTTCTATTTTTTAAACAAACTATTTTTTAGAGCAGTTTTAGGTTCACAGCAAAATTAAGTGGAAAGTCCAGAGAGTTCCTATATATCCTCTGCCCCAACACACACATGGTCTCTCCCATAATCAACATTCTGCCCCAGAGTGGTACATTTATTACAATGAATGAACCTACACTGACACATTGTTACCACCTGAAGCCCATAGTTTACATTAGGCTTCACTCTTGGTGCTATATGTATATGGATGGGTTATGACAAATGGATAATGACAAGTATCCATCACTGTATCATATAAAGTAGTTTCACTGCTCTAAAGATTCTCTGTGTTCTGCCCATTCATCCCTCCATTCCTGCTATCCCCTGGCAACCAGTGATCTTTTTTACTGTCTCTGTAGTTTTGTCTTTTCCAGAATATCATATAGCTGGAATCATAAAGTATGGAGCCATTTCAAGTTGTCTTCTTTCACTTAGTATAATTATATGGATTTAAGTTTCCTTTATGTCTTTTCATGGAGAATAGAGAGAATGCCACTCTTTTCATGCTTGATAGCTCATTTCTTTTTAGTGCTAAAAAACATTCCATCCTCTGAATGTACCATGGTTTATTTACCAGTTCACCTACTGAAGACACTTTGGTTACTTCCAACTTTTGTCAATTATGAATAAAGCTGCTATAAACATTTGTGTGCAGGTTTTTGTGTAGACATGAGTTTTCAACTTATTTGATTAAACACCATGAAGCATAATTGCTGGATCATATAGTAAAAAGATGTTTGGTTTTGTGAGAAACTGTCAAGCTATCTTCCAAGGTGGCTTTGCCATTTTGCATTTACACCAGCAATGAATGAGCTTTCTTGTTTCTGCATATCCTCACCAGCATTTGGTACTATCAGTGTCTTGGATTTTTGCCATTCTAATAGGTGGTAGTAGCTCACTGTTTTTAAAATTTGCAATACCCTGATGACATATAATGTTGAGCATCTTTTTATGTGCTTATTTATCATCAGTTTATCTTCTTTGGCAAGGTACTATTCTCTATTTTTTACCTAAGAAAAATAAATACATGCCAGTTTTTGAAACAATATACTGGTTTACGAAGTAAAAAGTTGAAGTTCTCTCTCTCTCAATCTCACTACCCAAAAGTAATCACTGTTAACATTGTCTTCATTCAAGACATGTTTCTATGCATTTACATACCTACATATGTATATTTTTATGTACTCATTTGATTTTTCTTTTAATAGCATTTTATGAGTTACTTTTTAAATATATGTTAAGGGTATATTACTTTACTATATCCTGGAGACCTTTCAATGTCAGTAATGGGTGCAGAATATGCCAGAGGAACAATGTGCTATAAAGTAACTAATCAGTTCCTTATTGGACATTTATGTTGCTTTTTAAATTTTTCTTTCTTTTTTTAACCTTTAGGCAATTCTGTAATGAACCACCTTCTATATATATACATATACATATCTCTGTACAACAATGCCAGTATATCTGTGGATAGATTCTTAGAAATGGAATTGCTGAGCCAAAGATTACATAATTTAACAACATGATAGGAATTGTCCTCAAACTGCCAAACTACACACAAAAGAGACTGTTCAAGTTTACACTCCCATCAAGTGTTAGAGAGTAGTTCAGTATTCAGAGAAGCCATAGGAGTTTTAAATAGGTGCCTCAGGAGCTACCGGGGAAAACAAGGGGGTAAGAAAAGGGCTGGTAGTCCACACAGCAATCTCCTTTCCTCTTCAGTGAGAACACCTCTCCTTTGGTCAACATTATTTATTGGGCTTAGTTTAAAATTCCTCTTGAGGAGAAGTTTCTGGGACTAAACATTTGAAAACCTTTGAAATAAAAAAAGTTACCTTTTTTTAAGTGACAAAAATTATTAATTTATAGGTTACTTAGGAATGTTCTCAGGTGCAAGTAACAGATGACCCAACCACAGCAGATTGAATTGGCAAGGGTACAATTTTCTCATGTAACATAAATGCAGCAGCTGCATTTGTTGGGTGGCTCAGTGGCCTTTTGGGCTTTTCCTTCATGGTTGCAAGATGGCACCACTCCAACTCAAGCATCATGTTTGTATTCAAGACAGAAGGAAAGGGAGACAGTTTGTATCAGTCACTCTGGCCCTTTTATCAGAATTGCAAAAGTGCTCTTAGAAGCAGTCTGCTTCTCCCTAAGATCTTTGCTCAGATTTTATTGAGCAGAGCTTTTTTGTGTGTGTAGTGTCTAATGGTTGCAAGGGAGGTTGGGAAAAGTGATTCTTTTTTTCTGGCTTTTATAGAGGAAGCAGTCAAAAGATTAGTTGGGTGTAGTTGTTGGGTTAGCTGGTCATCATGCTCTGCCCCTAAGTGCTCAGAATACCGAAGACTAAAGATGCAATGACAAACAAGATAGTCCTTATTCTTTTTGTTTGTTTGTTTTTTGTTTTTAGATACAGCTATAATTTTATTACAAAACCATTCTTTTGGCATTAGTTAGTTACAGTGATAGCAAGATAATGTGAGTGTGCAGACTGGCTCTGATGGAACCACTGTATCCCCTGCTTACTGAACCAAACTTCAGCTACCTCATATCCATTACATACAAGTGACCTGCAGTTATTACTGCTACAAATCTTGACGCGTGTACCACTGAGGGAGGAGTTGATGCTAAGAGATTCGATAACATGTTGATAAGACTACAAAAGTTCCTTTATGGGACTTTTTCTTCCTCTTCCCATCCAATGACTTTGCTTTAGAAGAACCACATTACTTAGAGCTAGTCTGAGTAGCAGCAGCACCCAAGGAGCATCAGTTCTTGTTAAAAAGCAATACCTGTGTGATGCACTTTTACACCACAGGCAAAAGGAAGGATCACCCTCATTTTAAACTCCTGCAGAGTCCCTTAATAAAACATAAAAGCATTCCATCAAGTTCTTCTGGGTGGTGTTATTGCTGTGCATTTGTTGGTGAGTCATTTTCTGTTCTGTGTTTGCTTTGAAAGGATCTTCCAATATATCTCCAATATTCCTTTCTTATCATGTCCTTTTCTTTAGCTAGGATTTCACATAACTCTAATGCTTTATTAAGAACATCTTCCTTATTGTCACACTGGTTTTCTAGCATGTCTTCATAGATAATCCACAAGAAAGGCAATTAGGTGGGGGGAACTATGATTTGGTTGTAAATCAAGTAATTGATTTAACAGATTAGGATATTTGGAAAGACCATGATCCTGCAAAATTCCTTTCGAATAGTTCCATGAACTATTATGTGGTACTAGTTGAATCATTTCCAGAGTGTACTGGACTTCTCTCTCCAACACAGCACAATCATTGTAGCCAGTGGTGTTAGAAATAACGAAGTATCTTTGGTACCAGACAGAGTTATTTCTCACATCCTCTTTGAGAAGTTGGTCCACATACTGCAGCTCATTATCCCAAAGTTTAAATTCCTGAATAACCCATTGTCGATGCTGCCAGGCATGATAATTCTCTGCATCCTGATTAAGAATATTATCAATAAATTCAGGCTCCTGAGATGGATCTCTTAGCCATTCCACTATTACTCACCTATTGTGCCAAACTAGATAGTTTTTGGGCTGCCCCTCAATTATCGCAGTGATGTAGTTCATTTCCTCATGTAGATCCTTCTGAAGTGACTTTAAGAGAACTCTCCGGAAATGTCACACGTATAATTGGCTGCATTTAACTCAATAGCATCCCAGGTTAGCTTAAAAGCTCGTTCGCTTCTTTCTTCATGCTGCAGGACAGCTCGGAAATAATCATAAACATCTCTAAATTTGTCACTATAAATGATCTGGACCAGGGGATCATTCTGCGGCACTGGATCTGTATCAGCCCATTCTGCTCTGTCCCTGTACGGGACATAGGAGGGCGAATCCAGGCTCAGAAACCCGTCGTCCACGGGGGACGCCACGGCTTCCCCAGCCTCGGCTGCCATCTCTTCCTCGTGCTGCTCCTGGGGCAGCGGTGGGTGCGGCTGGGGCGGGGGCTGCTCCAGCTGCCCGGGCTCACCGCCTTGCGCAGCCTCCCCGACCCCCTCGGTGGCCGCCATCTCAAGATAGTCCTTATTCTTAAGGTGTTAACAAACAGAAGTGCAAACAAACTAGTTTTATTGCATATTGGTGCAATAAAACGTTATCTGTCCCAATGCAAAATATGTAGAGGAGATGTTAAAGGCCCAAAGGAGAGAATGGTTAATTCTATCTCAAGTGGGGAGGGGTGGTAGGAGATCAAATAAGACTGTATCCAAAAAGTGACATTTAAACAGAGTCTTGGAAAATAAGTAGATGCTCAGTGGATGAAATGTATTCTAGGTAAAGGAATGGAGGTTCTGAGGCACAAATCCATGTGATGCATTCCAGGAGCTGCAAGCAGTTCATTATGACTGAGGAGAAGGTTTGGAGCTACACGACGACCCAGGAGACCTAATGAGAGATGAAGCTGGAAATTGATGCTGGGACCAAGTCACACAGAGGGCCTCCTGTGTTTCACAACAAGGTCTCAGGAAACCCTCACGATCTGGACAGTATCATTGAGATTGCATCACCTAAGCTGTCCAGTGCAACCATGAAGTGGAAAGCATGTGAAAAAAAGTGTAAAGTACCTGAAACCTTTATTGGATTTCCCTTTCACCTGGGTGCAGCTACACTTTAACACCCGAGTAGCCTGCACACTTGCCAGCCCTATTGGGTAAATACTATTGAGTCCTTAATCAACTATTGAGTTGTATTTGCCACCAACTCCTAGGGAAAGTTACTGCGCTTCTCTGGGCCTCAATTTCATCATCTATAAAATAAAAATTAACCTTTGTAGTGTAGAATTTTACTTTTTTTCCCCCAAATGTTTTCAGATGCATGATTCAGGAACATCAGTCTGGTATAATTAAAGGGAAAACAACATCAAGAAAGGCTTTTGAGTCAGAAAGACCTGGGTATGAATCCTGACTCTCCATGTGTTAACAGAGTTACTATGTGACAACTGCTTGAACTGTGGTTTTCTCATATGCAAAATACGGATAATGCACCTATCAGTGCCTGAAGCATAGCTATTACCCAATAAGTAGCACTGTTTTTATATTGTTTTTAAAATTTACATCTACCCTATAAGGTAGGTGAAATAGGTCTAATGTTACCCTAAAGTTGAAGATCCAGAGGCTTACAGATATTAGTAATTTGACAAAAGAGCAGCCAGCTAGATAAGTGGTAGAACAGGGCACAAATCCAAGTTCTTATTCTTTTCATAAATGGTGCAGCTTCTTTCCTCCAAGTGGTAGGATGGGATTCAGAACTCTGTGATGCCTGTCAAACGAATGATTTTATAAGCAAATTATATAGCCCCACACCTTCCTTAAATCTGAGCTCAGGGAACAGAAAGGCCTGTTTTTATTAATGTTTATAATCATTTCTGGATGTGTGATTGGGATACTCTAGCCCTCTGTCTAGCTTTAGCATGACTATAACCTGCCAGGAGAGGGAGCTCATAGTGACTCCATGCTAAGGTTACAGATAACCCTAGAGAATTCAAGGGCTGCAGCACAGCGGGGGAAAGGAAGGGTGGAGTTTTCCTTGTTATGGGTAATGACTACACAGCCTTCTGGAAATGCATATTTTGGGAAAAACATTGACATTATTTTTTTAAAAAGGCGAGATTATGACACAGAAAGAAATGACCTTTACCAGGAGGAAGTAGAAAGAAAAAAAAGAGGAAGTGACTAGAGCAAAGGAAGACAAAAGGAAATTTGGCACAACAGGGTAGGTTTTGTTAATGCTGCACTTTTATTTCAATAGAAGGTAGACAAATGAAATATTTTTAGAACAGAATTAGCATGTGTCCTCCTAATAATTATTTCCCTATTTTGCTTCAATAAATATTAACTTGCCATATGTCCAAACCCTGTGCTAGGCACTAAAGATACGGAAATGAACAATTGAGCTCTTGATCTCAAAGAATGGTCAGTACGGCAGAACAGACTTACACATGAGCAGTAAATTACAGGAAAGCCTGCCACCTTCTATGCACTGGTTGCTAGTAGAGGACAGAGGAGAAAGCTCTTATATCACCATAGGGGAAGGTCAAAGAATATTTATGATAATTATAGATAATTTTTTTGTGGGCACTTACCACCTGGCAGGCAGTCTGCCAAGTGCTTTATGTGGATTATGTCATTTGAGCCTCATAATAATGCAGGTGTTATTCTGTGATTTTTATTCTCTAGATGTGAAAATAGAGAAGCAACTTTTCCAAGATCATAAGTGGTGGAGAGTTTTTCGAAGGAGAAAACCTGGGCTAAGTATTAAAAACAACAACAGCGAAATCAGACAGAACTGAAAGAGAAGAAGGATGGTGAAAAGGGGAAATGGGGGGGAATATTCTGTGCAGAAATAACAGTATGAAAGAGGCTGGTCAGCAAGTGACAGCAGATTGCAGTGGAAAAATCACAAGTTGTTCAATGTTAGTGGAGTGTTCAATGCATGTGGGGGGCGGGTAGAAAGAATTGAAATTAGAATGATGGGCATGGGTCAGATCACAATGGGCTAGCCATGTCCTGGAAAAGAGTTTGAACTTTATTCTGAAACCACTGAAGCATGAAATAAGGACAACAAAATAATAAGAATAAGAATATTGTTATTGTGTAGGCTGAATAATGGTCCCCCAAAGATGGTTTCACACGCTGATATGGTTTGGGTGTTTGGCGCCTCCCAAAAACAGAGCCCCATACTTAGTTTAATGCCCTGCTGTTGCTCTCTTGAAATTTTTAATAATTGCTTTGCAAGGGGCCATCCTGCATTTTCATTTTGCACTGGGCGTCACAAATTATGGAGCCAGTATTGCCTAATTCTAACATTAATCCTGAAAAACAAAAAAGTTATACTCACTTTATAAACCAAGACACTGAAAATCTCAGAGAGGGAGTATAATCCATTAATAAATGCCTTGAGTCAGGTAAATTCTGCTACTTGCCAGTCAGGGCCCCTAGGACAAGCTTACTAATTCCTCCCAAGCCTCACTTTCTTCTTTTGCACAGTAATTATAATATCTGCCCTGCAGGGTGGACATGAGCAGTAGAAATAACATATGTAAAGTACTGACACAGTGCTGGCAGATCAGAGGGACTCAGATGGTAGTTGCTGTTGCTCAAAGTCCAAGACTTAGTAAGAGATGAAGAAGGATTTCATGTCTATAGTTTTCTTTTTTTTTTTTGTCTCTTGGACTTGTATTTTGGAAGATCATTCTGGCACAATGTGGGTTGGTGAAATGTAAGACCAGATGCAAGAAGACCAGTTCATAAACTGTGGCAATGTCATAGATAATTTCTGGAAAGACTGTCCATCTCATGCCGTCTCTTTTTTCTTTGCTATTTGCCTCTAATACATAGAAGTCATCCTCCAGAGCTGTGTCCCCATCACATGACTCAACCTTCCTAAACTTCTTTATTGGTCCCCAGATTTCCTCAGAAATCTGGAATTTTGATCCAAGAGATGCAGAGGCTAAGCATTGTTGCAGCCAAGTCATATTCATAGCAGACTCTCCAGAGAAGGCCCAGAGCAACCTGCTTGCTGCTGAGGTCCCCAGAGCCACTGTGAAGCCTGCCTCTCCACAATGATTTCTCAGTTTCTCCTTTCATTCCACACATGTATACATTCAACAAATCTTTTTCCATTCCCTTCTGAAGCAACGAGTTGCAACCAATAGAACCCTGATACATGTAACAATGCTAGAGTTATTGGTTATTGGGAGAAATGGTTGAAACATTAATCAAATTCATGTAATAGGTTTAGGGAGAAGAAGGTGCACATTCAGGAATATGTAGGTGCAGAAGAAAGAGTTTGGAGTGTCTTCCACGTTTCTGGCTTCAGTGACTGGGTTGATGTTGCTACAGTCATAAAGGTAGGGCATATGGGGAAAAAAAAGGAGTGATTGGAGGGGGAGATACTGGACTTGAGGTGCCTAGAGGACATTCAAATGGAGATATACAGTTGGAAATTAGATATGTGCTTCTGGAATTCAAGAATGTAGTCTAGGTTGGCAATACATATTTGGGAATTTTCAGCATTTAAATTGTCATTACCGCTATGGGGGTGAATGAGATTGCCTAGAGTATTAAGTTAAAAGAGAAGGATCCAATAATGAAATCCTATATTTAATACCAATGTATAAGAAGCAGGTAGAAGAAAAGAAATGCTGAAAGGAGGCTTAGAAGGAATGGCCAGGGAGGGAGAAGCAGAACCAGGAGAAATGCCAAATGAAAGGAGAATGTGGAAAAGGATGTGACATCTAAATCAGTTCAGCATCATTACCAATGTCCTCTTCATCTACAGCTGAGGCTGCAGTCACGCTATCAAACATACCTCCTGAGCCTGCTCCCAGACCCAGGGAACTTTTTTTTTTTTTTTTTAAGACAGAGTCTTACTATGTCACCCAGGCTGGAGTGCAGTGGCGCGATCTTAGCTCACTGCAGCCTTCGCCTCCTGGGTTCAAGCGATTCTTGTGCCTCAGCCTCCTGAGTAGCTGGGATTATAGGTGCCTGACACCACGCCCAGGCTAATTTTTGTATTTTTAGTAGGGATGAGGTTTCACCATCTCGAACTCCTGACCTCCGGTGATCTGCCCTCCTTGGCTTCACAAAGTATTGGGACTACAGGCGTCAGCCACTATGCCCTGCCTAAACCCAGGGAATTTCTTTAAGCTCCATCTTCTGCCCTTTGCTATGGCCCTAGATTCTCCCACACTGCTTGGCTTTTTTGGATGGATGGCTTAGAGTTAACAGCTGATGGCTGTTAAAATATTGTGAGTTCACCAACAATGAAAGAAATGCAAATTGAAACAGCCTAAGATTGTTAAGATTCATGCCAGGTGTGGTGGCTCACGCCTGTAATCCCAGCACTTTGGGAGGCCGAGGCAGGCAGATCACCTGAGGCCAGGAGTTTGAGACCAACATGGCCAACATGTTGAAACCTCATTTCTACTAAAAAATACAAAAATTAGCTGGATGTTGTTGTACATGCCTGTAATTCCCAGCTACTGGGGAGGCTGAGGGAAGATAATCGCTTGAACCCGGGAGGGAGAGGTTGCAGTGAGCCAAGATCGTGCCACTGCACTTCAGCCTGGGCAACAGAGTGAGATTCTGTCTCAAAATAAAAGTAAAAATAAAAAATAAGGTTCTATCATGTACCTGTACCTGAAATGGTTTGGCTCAGTCCCCACCCAAATCTCATCTTGAATTGTAATAATCCCCATGTGTCAAGGGCTGGGCCAGATGGAGATAATTGAATCATGGGGATGGTTTCCCCCATACTGTTCTCATGGGAGAGAATAAGTCTCATGAGATCTGATGGTTTTATAAATGGGCATTCCCCTGCACAAGCTCTCTTGCCTGCTACCATGTAAGACATGATTTTGCTTCTCCTTTGCCTTCTGCCATGATTGTGAGGCCTCCCCAGCCATGTGGAACTGTGAGTCAATTAAACCTCTTTTCTTTATAAATTATCCAGTCTCAAGTATGTCTTTATTAGCAGTGTGAGAACAGACTAATACAGTAACTATATCATTACTATATACGAATAAAGCAACAAAGCCTTATGTTGGCAGAGGCTATGGAGAGGAAGGCAAGTGCAAACTTTGCTGATAGCATTTTAGGTACAGTCAACTTTTCTGCAGAGTAACCAGGGAAGCAGTATATGAGCTGTGTGTGTCCTTTGTTCCACTTTGGAACATACCTCAAGGACATAAGCTAAAGGAAAAATGTAGTAAGCAGTGAAGGTTCTAGTCCCACTATTTATAATGGCACAAAATGAAAACAATCCAAGTCCTGAGCTTTAAAGTAATTTTTAAATAATATCCGACTAACTGATTTGGAACGCTGTGTAACCATTAAAAATGATAACCATGTGAACATGGAAATGTATCTATGAAACAATGTTAAGTGAAAAAAGCAAAGCACACTACATGTCAGTGAGGGCATAGAAAAGTGGGAACCCTCAATATATTGTTGGTGGGAATATAAAATGGTACAGCCACTTTGGAAAACGCGACCTGGAAGTTCCTCAAAAAGTTAAACATAGAGTTATCATTTGACAATGTCACTCCTAAGTATATACCTAAGAGAAATGAAAACATACGTCCACACAACTTGTACACAAATATTCATAACAGCACTACTCATAATAGTCAAAAGGTAGAAACAACTCAGATGTCCATTGGCTGATAAAATGATAAACAAAAGGTGCTATACTTACACAATGGAGTATTATTTGGCCATAAAAAGGATAAAGTAGGCACATGCTTCAGCATGGATAAATCTTGAAAACATTATACTAAGTGAAAGAAGGCAGTCACAAAAGACCACATGTTATATGAAACCATTTCTATGAGGGATGATTCAGATGTGATAGTAAAAGGTACAGGGTTTCTTTTTGAGATGCTAAAAATGTCCTCAAATTGATGTGGTCATGGTTATACAACTCTGTGAATATACCAAAAACCACTGGATGTACACTTTAAGTGGGTGGATTGTATAGTATGTGAATTATATCCCAATAAGGCTATTACAAAAATTTTTAAAAGTCATTAAATGGTATGTTTACAGTGGGTAAATTTTATGAAGAAATATATAACATACATACAAAAACTTCAATAAAGCTTTTGTTTTTTTTTATGAGACGGAGTCTCGCTCTGTCGCTTGGGCTGGAGTGCAGTGGCGCAATCTCAGCTCACTGCAAGCTCTGCCTCCCAGGTTCACACCATTCTCCTGCCTCAGCCTCCCAAGTAGCTGGGACTACAGGCGCCCGCCACCACGCCCGGCTAATTTTTTGTATTTTTAGTAGAGACGGAGTTTCACTGTGTTAGCCAAGATGGTCTCGATCTCATGACCTCGTGATCCACCCACCTTGGCCTCCCAAAGTGCTGGGATTACAGGTGTGAGCCACAGCACCAGGCCAAGCTTTTTTTTTTTTTTAAGAAAAAAAGAAAAGAAAAACACACTTGGGTGTGGTGGCTCACGTCTGTAATCCCAGCACTTTGGGAGGCCAAGGTGGGTGGATCACCTGAGGTCAGGAGTTAGAGATCAGCCTGATCAACATGGAGAAACCCCATCTCTACTAAAAATACAAAAAAAATTAGCCAGGTGTGGTGGTGCATGCCTGTAATCCCAGCTACTTGGGAGGCTGAGGCAGGAGTATTGCTTGAACCTGGGAGGCGGAGGTTGCAGTGACCCAAGATCGTGCCATTGCACTCCAGCCTGAGCAACAAGAGCGAAACTCCATCTCAAAAAAAAAAAAAAAAAAAGAAAAGAAAAGGAAAGAAAAGCACAAACTAGTCACTGCTTTGTATGCGTCTATATTTTTATAAAGTAACAAAGGCTGGAAGATACTGGGAGTCAGTAAAGGCATAACAGAAAGACACCAGATCTGCAATCTAAAGGCCTGGTTCCATTCCTCCTCATCCTGTTATTTTCTAACCATGTGACCTTGTTTGAGCCTTAGTTCTTTCATTTGTAAAATAGAGGTGTTAGTTTCTACCTCACATGGTTATTTTGAGGCATAAATGTTTAGTGGGTTCATTTTCTTGCCCTTTAGAATAGCTTAAGCAGGAGGTTAAAACAAGGTGGCAATAAAAGTACAATAACGTATGTGAAAGGGATTTGAAAGTGAAATCTCCTATGAAAGAATAAGATAGTCTAGATCCTGATTATGCTTCTGGCCTAGAAAATAGTATCAGCATAGCCTCAGCCTCAAAAAAAAAGGACCATCCTTTTGCCTGAGTGCTTTGAAAAGTGCCTTTATAACTGGCCACGTGAAAATTAAGGAAAGCTTTCCACATTCTGAAAATGTACACTAGTTTTAAAGGTAATTTGGGGGTGACAGAAAGGAGCTAAGGTGTGTTAATGCCAAGTTACCATAGCAACATCCATGGCTGCTCTATCCTTCCCAATCCTGGGCCTACCCCCAGATGGGATGATGAGCCTAGTAAACACCAGAACTACGCCATTCTACATGAAATTATCTTCTCCATATGCAGACAGGGGAGACATTCATGCTTTCCCACAAATAACATTTGAAGGGAGAAGCCCTAAATGTTTACAAAACAATCTCCTTTCCTTTCTCCAGAATCAGAATCAAGATCCTGTACACCCATTGCAATGCCTGGCATGTAGTAAGTATTCAACATATAGCTGTTTAATGAATGAATGGTCAGAATTTACTTAGAAGTCCAAGGTTGGAATAGAACACCGTTGTTTATTAGGAAGAAGAGACTATTAAATTATAGGCCAGGAATTTCAGAAAGGAGATTTAAATTCATACTCCACATAATTTGGTGTCTGTTCCAAGCCACACAGCATTTTCACATCTGTATCTGCCCTGTTTATTAAATTTCTTCAGCCCATAGCTAATTCCTCTCAAATATCATACTTGTTATTCAGAACGGACACAATGTGATTCTACCAGTGTTATTCAACCTGTTACAAGGCACACATTTTCAAAGGCTGTGCAGGAACAGTATGTGTGAAAATGGCTTCATGAATGTACTGTTCTCCACCCTTCCGAGTTCTTGGCTTGATCTTGCTAGAGAAGGGAGCCTAAGCAGGCCTGCATCTGGGTAAATTGTTTCCTCCTTGAAAAGGGCAGAGGCAAACATCACTAGTGCCAAGAGGGCTGTTTTTGAAATCATTCTTGTGGGATTGGAAAGCCTCTCTCGACTCAGGAGCCAGGCTCTCAGTCCCACCACTGAGTCAGGCTTTGAAAGTAACTCATATCTGCTTCCCCCATATATTCTCACATTTTTGGCAGAACCTTTGGGTTCTTTCTCTCTTGGAAGACATTTCCTTCTTGTAATCTCCTCACTCTTTGTATGAAACCCCTGAGGTCAAAGGGGAAGAACAGTAAGGTCTCCTCTTCATCACCAGATTTTCAAAGAACTGTTTCAAACAAACAGCAGTAACAGCACCTGCCAACTGCCGATCATTGGCACTTTGCAAACATTATCTCAGTTAATCTTCAAAAGTCCTTGGAATACTTGGAAGGCAAGTATTTTTTATTCCCATTTTATCTTTGAGGAAATCAAGGCTCAGAGAGATTTTAGTCAGTGGCTGAGCCATTATTTAAACTCAGGTCTAGCTGGCCGTGGTGGCTCATGCCTGTAATTCCAACATTGGGAGGTTAAAACGGGAGGATCGCTTGAGCCTAGGAGTTTGAGACAAGCCTGAGAAGCATAGCAAGACTATGTCTACAAAAGATAAAAAATAAAAAAGTAGAAGGGCATGGTGGCATGTGCCTATAGTCTTAGCTTCTCTGGAGGCTGAGGTGGGAGGATTGCTTGAGCCCAGGAGTTTAAGGTTACAGTGAGCTATGATTGCACCACTGTACTCCAGCCTGGGTGACAGAGTGAGACCACCATGTCTAAAAAACAAGCAAGCAAACAAACTGAGGTCTGAGTATATGCTTTCATCTAAAATAGCTAAAAACAACAAAAGCAGCAATAACTTTTGCCAACGTAACTCTGCACTAGAGAGTCTGGGGAGAGCCAAGGAAGAAAATCCTGGCTTGAACAATACCCTCACATTGCTTAGACCTTAATCATACTAATTTTAGACTTTAATTGTAGTAGCATATGTGTTGTGGTTGGTGGCAGTAGGAAAGGACTGAACAGGAAATACCGGACCCAGATTCCGGCTGGTTAGAAAGAGTAACAGATACCAGAGGTGGCTCTGCTTCTAATGCTCTTTCATTTCTCTCTCTTTCCGTCCTTCAAGACCCATCTCTGTGAAAACTTTCCTGACCACCCACATGACCCCCAGCATTAATCCTTTATTTTGTGCTCCCGCTGAATTTTGTTATATCTCAGTTATAGCCCTTTCTTATCATATTTTATTCTAATATACATTTCCTAACTGGCTAGAGCACCTTGAGGCCAGTGCCAGTGTCTTAGTCCTCTTTGTACCCAGCACCTTGAACAGTTCCTGGTTAATAAAGTCTCAAGTCAATGTTGCTACTCAATAAATCATGACCTTCTCTTTATCTTGGTTTTTCAATTTTGAACCAGTATCCTCACTTTCCCTACATTCTGACTTGGATGGAACTTACATTCTTCTTGGCTGCCCAGCATCTGAGCCCCCTTCCTGTGTCTGGGGAAACTGCCATTGCATGAGACATGCTGAGAGGTAGAATGTGTCTTCCCCTGATGGAAGCTGGAAAACAGGCCAGACGGTTGGCCTCCTGGGTCCCTGGCAGCTGGCGCACAAGCATATGACCTAATCTTGGCCCCCCTGATATTACTGCCTGAGACTCTAAGTTTGAAGCAAATGACCCAAGAAACTGGGACAGTTTAGAATTTGTGCTGGTGGCAGCACTGGTGTCCACTGCTCATGGGAGAGGAAGCAGCATTTTCACCAGGATGTTTCTGAGGTGTGGTCTTCCCCAGGGTTCTTTTTCAGTTCCTGTCCATTTTCCTAGCTTGATTCTCTAGACTGCTTGTCAATTCTGTGATCTTCCTGCTATCTCTCTAATAAACTTTTTTTGACTAACATAGTCAGAGTTAGCGCCTGTTACAACAAAGAGCCCTGACTGATGGACTTGGTGGCCTCACAGTACACGGTCCTGGGTCCTGGGAAACCAAAGGCCAACTTCTTCCTGATTCAAAATCAAGGCAGAGATACAGAATTACTCCTTAGTTTGCCATACTTTTAACTTTTCACATTCATTATTACATTTCATCCTCACAACAACTCCAACAGTAGGCAAGTGGTGTGGGTAATAAAATGAGGTTTTAAAATGAGAAAAGTGAAGCTCAATTAGTCTAGATGGCTTCCCTGAGGTCCCCAAACTGATGGCAGAACTCAAACTACAATCAAAATCTTCTGATTCCCAGCCAAAGGCTCTTTATAGGTAAATAACACTGAATTAGTTATGTTTTGCCTTTTTTAAACATTCATCCAAAAATATTCATTAAGTATCCATTATGTGTCAATCATTGATGAGGACAACGGACTCCCTCTATTCTAGGCTCAATACTATGGTTTCTGGAAAGTACTGTAAGTATCAGTATAAATATGTATATTAATAATACTCTACATTTGGGAAAGAGTATAATACTGTTGTTAAAACCTAAGCCAGGCTGCTTGGGACCAAGCCCTTGCTCCCCTCCTTACTGTTTGTGCATAGCACATACTGTCAGTGTTCTGCCCATAACCTCTCAGCCCTCCCCTGTGCACCGTGAAGTCTGCTTATTGAGAACACTTGTGACTCACTGCCTGAAGAGCACGCTGGGCCCCTGTGCAAGGGAAGCTGGGATTTCCAGAGTTAATATCTGAGAAACAGTCCTCAAACAGTGACAGATGGAGATTTGGAGAGAAACACCCCAGCTTCCTTGCCTCTTGGGGGAAATACTTCGGAGACATATTCCTCACTGTCTTCCCAAATTTCTCAGTGGGATTGAGCTCCAGGTACCCTCAGTAGTAACGTCTTTTATAGCACACACCTTATCGGCTCCTTCTCTTCTGCACCTCACTTCCCCACTTTCTGACTGGGGTTTCCTAGGATTACCCCCCAAATAAACTACCTTTGCTTGAATCCTTTTCTCAAGGTCCGCTTCTGAGAGAACCCAAACCAAGACACCATGTGACCTTGGGACTATGACTTAGTAAGGCCCTGTAAAATGAAGATTATATTTCCTGCCTCACAGAGACACATTCACGACACAAAGTAGCCTGGCTCCTGGTTTCACATAATCAACACTCCCTGTTCACCATTGTTGTGTCTGTAGCACCCTTTGTTTTCAGAGCGCTTGCCCACGTGTCTTCCTTCTCAATCAGAGGAGTTTCATCTCTTGCCACCCCACCACACCTGCCTGGCCCCATGCCAGATTCTGTTCTTTACTTCGGCCCTGCCCTCCCGTTTACATGTGTCTGAGATGACTAAATTCCTTCACAAATTTGTGACTCAGCACGTGGTGCTCTCCTTGCCTGGATATACTTCCCCCTCCCCACATTTATCTCCTGCCTATCAAGCTTCCACCCCAGGTTGACCTCCTCTAGGAAGCTTTCCCCCATTCTCCTCCCTTCCTCTTCTCTTCTATCCACACCATGCACACCAACACACCCACACACTGGGACATTCAAGGAGGGCACCTCACCCAGGCATGCTCTCTCCATCACTGCATATCACCTAGAACTGTAGTTATTGGCTTTCCTACCTGCCTGCTTTGCTAGACTGTGAGCATCTGTCTACAGCAGGGACTGTATTTTTTATTTCTATATTTCTGGTGCATAGCCTAGTGCCCATCTCAAAAAATGTGAAATTTTTCAGTTGAGGAAACAGAGGCTTAAAAGTTTAATTGACCCCATTAGAGTTCATACAATTAATACACGGCAGAACAAGAACTCAAAACTGATCATGTGGCTTCAAAGTTGAACATTTTTTCTACAATATCATAGCTGTGAGGATTTTTGTGCTAGAGATGCACTGCATATCCTTCCCAACATCACATCTCTTCTTAGAAAATAAACTCCGTCCACAGCCTTGGAAGAAGGGCAGTTTTCCATTCAAAATGACTGAGTCTCCAGCTATAGTTGACTGGCTAGGAGTGGACATCTGACCAAAGAGAGAGCCCAGTCAATCTCTCCTGAGAATCTAGAGAGATAGGATCAGTTGGCTTTCAGGCACTGGATCTATATGGTTGCAGAGAATAAGGGCAACAGAGGGTGACATTTTGGGACTTCTGTTTTGGGTCATGTCATCTGATGAGCTGTGAAAGTTGATCTACCATGAGAAGTATAGACAGAACATGATGATGATGAGAGATACAGAAACAGGGAGACCATCTTCTTCCATTTCCAGTCCTTCATGAGGTTGGCTTCTGTGAGATATACTGAATCCTTCATAAATACATTTCCTGTCTCTTAAGCTAACTCAGTTGTTTCTCTGTCTTTGAACCAGATACAAGATAGCCTGTTCTCTGCAACTGAGACAAACCCTGAAGTAGCTGAAGGCTGTCTGCTGACTATATTTCCCCTGACTGAAGAGCAAGTCCTTCCTAGAAGGGGTATCTAGCCAGTGGGTCTCCTTGACACCAGGTGAGGGGTATGCCATGATTATGGTCAGAGCAACCCAGATAGTCACTAATGTGTTCATCTGAGGTGAACAAATTCATGCTTTGCCACCTAATCGTCTGTTCTTGAAAATAAAAATTTTAATTTCATCTTTTAAAAATTAGTTATACATTAACATTACAGACTAAAATACACCTAAAGAGCAAATGACAGATTTAATTTTAAGCACAGTGATTTTAGTATTTACACAATTTGGTCCCTATCTCAATACCTCTTATGATTATCTAGTGTACATAATATAGTCTGGGTTCTTCTATACATCTCCCTTCAGCCATGAATGCAACACACAGTTATAATTATATGTGAGCCTGTTAAAGGGTAAGTCAGATCATGTCACATCTCCGACCATAAGGTGCCACATGATCTCGCCATCTGTTGTGTAACTTCTCTGATCCAATCTCCTATGACTCCCTCCCATGCGACATTGGCCTCCATCTTCCTTCAACATGCCAGGCACATTCCCGTTTCATGGCTGGATTAGTTTTCTAGGGCTGCTGTTGCAAAGTACCACAAACTGGGTGGCTCAAAACAACAGAAATTTATTGTCTTACAGTTCTGGAGGTGAGAAGTCCAAAATCAAGGTGTTAACCAGGGCCATGCTCCCACTAAAACCTGTAGGAGAGAACTCTTTCCTGCGTCTTCCAAGATTCTGGCCATGGCTGTTAACTCTAGGCATTCCTTGGCTTGCAGTTGCATCACTTAAATCTCTCTTTTGTCATCACACAGCATTTTCCCTGTGACTCTCTGTCTCTGTGTCCTCTCATAAAAACACCAGTCATATTGGATTAGGGCCCACCCTAATGACCTCATCTTCACTTGATCTGCAAAGACCCTGTCTTCAAATAAGGTCACACTTCACAGGTACCAGGGCTTAGGATTTCAACATATCTTTTGGCGACGGGAAATAATTCAACCCACAACAATGGCCTTTACAGTTATTCTTCTGCTTAGAATGCTTTTTCTCCGGATGTCTACACTGTTCACCTTCTCTTGTGCTTCTGGTCTTTACTCAAATGTTACTTCCTTGGCAAGGCCTTCCTTAGCCACCTTATCTGAAATCACAACATCTATTCCCCAGCATTTGCTAGTCTCCTTCCCTGCTTTATTTTTCTCTTTACTACTTGTAATTAGCATATTGTATGTTGTATTTCACGTATTCATATTGTCTCTTGTCTGTCTCCCCTGGTAGCATGAAAACTCCAGGAAAGCAGGGATTTTTGTGACTTTTGTTCATGGCTATGTTGCCAGCATGTAGAACCAAGCCTGGCACAAAGGATACTTGTTGAACGTGTACAAGAATCTCCATGTCCAAAGCCCTATGTTCAGAGCTCTAAGACTTCTGCAGCTTCACCAAGAATCAGACCTTCTTCTACAGCCACAAGCTTTAACTAACAGGAAGCCAAATGTCTTAGTTCCCCACACATAGGAGTTAGGAGGAAAAACTTATCTCAGCCCCAAAGATCTGGTTGTTGGAACTCCAGCCCACCAAGTACATTTGAAGGAAAAACAATGCAGTGTCTCCCCTATCTGGTCTTTTGTTTAATTTATGAAACAAAACAGAAGGGCCTGGCGTGGTGGCTCACGCCTGTAATCCTAGCATTTTCAGAGGTCGAGGCAGGCAGATCACCTGAGGCCAGGAGTTTGAGACCAGCCTGCCCAACGTGGTGAAACTCACTCTCTACTAAAAATAAAAAAATTAGCCAGGCATGGTGGTGGGCGCCTGTAATCCCAGCTACCCGGGAGGCTGAGGCATGAGAATCCCTTGAACCCAGGAGGCTGAGGTTGCGGTGAGCCGAGATCATGCCACTGCACTCCAGCCTGGGCAACGGAGTGAGACTCTGTCTCAAACAAAAACAAAAACAAAAAACAAAAACAAACAAACAAAATAAAAAAAAAAACAGAAGGAAAGGGATTAGGGCTAGGGAATCTCTATTTGACAAAATAGTCTTTTCCAGTCATAACCTTTCTGTCTACCTGATGATTTTTCCATCTTTGCCAGGCTTCCTTCTCTCTCCTCTGATGTAGATCTATGGTTTTTCGAGGTCTGGTATTATGAAGACCTTTATGTGCAGTGGCTCACCCAGCAACCGGCACTCATCCAGCTACATCAGAATTCTAATAGGACTCTTGGGTTGTAAAACTTTCAGCTTATGGTCTTGTGATGGCTAATTTTGTGTCAACCTGGCTGAGCTGCAATGCCCAGATATTGGTCAAACATTATTCTGGATGTTTCTGTGAAGGTGTTTTAGATGAAATTAACATTTAATTTAGTGGACTTTGAGGAAACCAGATTGCCCTTCATAATGTGGGTGTGCCTTATCCAATCAGTTGAAGGCCTAATTAGAACAAAAGACTCACCTCCTCTGAGCAAGAGGAAATTCTTTCAGCAGGCGGCCTTCAGCCTTGAACTGCAACACTGACTCTTTCTGGGTTCACCAGCCTGCTCGCCTGCCTTGCAGATTTTGGACTTGCCATCTGCTATGGTTTGGATATGGTTGTTTGTCTCCACCAAAGCTCATGTTGAAATTTGATCCTCAGTGTGCTGGTGTTGGGAGGTGGGGACTAGTGGAAGGTATTTGGGTTATGGGGACAGGGCTCATGAATGGCTTCGTGGTGTTCTCAAGTTAGTCCATTCTCGCTCTCAGGCAACTGAACTGGTTCTCATAGGGATGATTAGTTCCTGCAAAAGTGGGTTGTTATAATGCCAGGACGCTCCCCTGGCTTCCCCTCTTTGCATGTCTCTGCTTCCGGCTTGACCTTCTCCACCATTTTGTGATGCTGCATGAAAGCCCTCGCCAGAAGCCAAGGCCATGGCTTTGAATTTCTCATCTTGCAGAAGTGTGAGCCAAATAAACCTCTTTTCTTTATAGATTACCTGGTCTCAGATTTTCTTTTTTTTCTTCTTCTTTTTTTTTAAAGTACATAATACACACTGGATCAAATATTCTTTTGAAGCAACAGAAAACAGACTAAGACATCATCCTCTATAATTGCATGAGTCAATTATTTAACATCTCTTTGGTGCTCTTTTTACACACACACATACATGAATCCTGTTGGTTCCATTTTCTTGGAGAATCCTGACTAATACAAGTTTTATCAGCATTTCTCACAGAAATATTTATTTTAAACAACAGTGTAACAGAATTTCATGATGTTTTCTGACCGAGGTTGATATGATCTGCTTCCACTGAAAAAGCAAAACCCAGGCAGCATGTTTCCCCTGGTTCTGGGGCTCCAGTCATAAAACTGAGAGCTTTTTAGAGAGTGGGGTTTACAAAGGGTACAGAGGATAGAGTTCCAGAGAATGAAGAAACTCTTGTTTATTACTTACAGACCATGCTTAGTCCCAGAAAAGACAGCATAGAAAAATGTTTACTTTCTCCAATAATCAAGAAGCCAAGAAAGATTTACTGAGTTGGGACAGAAGGGAAAGAAGAAAATGACTTCCTTGGCCTCCTGAATAACTTCAGATCAGGATTTTTTTTTTGTTTTGTTTTGAGACGGAGTTTCACTCTTGTTGCCCAGGCTGGAGTGCAATGGTGCAATCTTGGCTCACCACAACCTCCACCTCCCAGGTTCAAGCGATTCTTCTGCCTCAGCCTCCCGAGTAGCTGGGATTACAGGCATGCGCCACCACACCTGGCTAATTTTTGTATTTTTAGTGGCGATGGGTTTGTCAGGCTAGCCTTGAACACCTGACCTCAGGTGATCCACCCGCGTCGGCCTCCCAAAGTGCTGGGATTACAGGCATGAGCCAGCACGCCTGGCCAGATCAGGATCTTAATTGAAAAGTAGAACTATTTTCTTTATCTGGTTTTGCCATGGACTAGTTGTGTGATCTAGTGAGACACTTCCTTTCTCTGGGCCTTCATTTTCTCACTGCTAAAATGAGGCATTTGAATTAGACAGTGTCTTTAGTCTCTTTTAACCACACCAGCCTATGTTGCCCTAATCTTTTTTTTTTTCTTTTTTGAGATGGAGTCTTGCTCTGTCACCCAGGCTGGAGTGAAGTGGCACTATCTCGGCTCACTGCAACCTCCACCTCCCAGGTTCAAGCGATTCTCCTGCCTCAGCCTCCCGAGTAGCTGGGACTACCAGCACCTGCCACCACGCCCGGCTAATTTTTGTATTTTTAGTAGAGACAGGATTTCATCATGTTAGCCAGGCTGGTCTCAAACTCCTGACCTCAAGTGATCTGCCTACAGTGCTACATAGTAAAAAGTTATTTAAACCAACTCTGTGCCCCTGAAGGTCTGACCATTTTGTCAGGGAGACAGGAAATGTTGTTTCCTGTCAGAAAATTCTTTCTGTTTAAATACAGCAGAAAGAATCCTCTGCAGAGCCTGGTCAGTGGTACTTATAGTCTTAAGTCTCACAGGTTCCAAGGTTTGTGGGTAGATTTGAGAAGCAGAGGGCCAGCTGAGAGAACTCTTGTCTTCCCAACTCTTTCACTCCATCACCATGAGACTTTCTCTCTCTCTGTCTAGAGTTGACCAAAAAGTGCAGCATCATCTTTGGTTGTCCTATGTACACCCTAGAGCCACAGGCAGGTAAAAAATAAAATGCTCTCTGCTCTTCTTTCCTGCCCCAGATTCTCTAGTCAAGTCAGACTTCTCTCACTTCAAGTGGAGAATTACTCTGTATCAGCTGACTCCCTGAAAGTCAGCTGACTAAATGGTGTTCTATCCTCATTTTAAAGCAGCCTAGAAAAAATTGAGTTTATGGAGAATCTCTCTGAGTCATTGCTCAGAAAAACCTCTACATGTCAGTCTATTTGATTTTTTTGTTGTTGTTTGTTTGCTTGTCTGAGATGGCATCTCCCTCTGTCACCCAGGCTAGAGTGCAGTGGCACGATCTTGGCTCACTGCAACCTCTGCTTCCCAGATTCAAGCGATTCTCCTGCCTCAGCCTTCTAAGTAGCTGGGATTACAGGTGCCTCCCACCACGCCTAGCTAATTTTTGTATTTTTAGTAGAGATGGGGTTTCACTATGTTGGCCATTGTTGGCCAGGCTGGTCTTGAACTCCTGACCTCAGGTGATCCACCTGCCTTGGCCTCCCAAAGTGCTAGGATTACAGGTATGAGCCACTGTGCCTAGCTATTCTATTTGATTTTATGAAGACTTTCAGCTTTTAGATCACAGGAGCTGCCTCCCCATTCTGAAAAAAAAAAGGTGAATGTGGCTTTGGACCAGGAGACAGGCTGACTTGTCTCTGGTTCCAGTTGCATCACTTAGGGACAGTGGATGTTTGGCATGTAATTTCTGCTCTCTGAGCTTTGGTCATCTCCTCTGTAAAGAGACAACTGTAACAACAGTGCAACACTCCCCACCCGCCCTCCACGCACCCCACCCTCCACCTCAGGGTTGTTCTGAGAATTAAATGAGATCATCTATGTGACGATATTCTACACTACGCAAATGTAAGTTCCCTTTATCAGATTTTAGTTTTGATGAGTCATTTCAGACATTAGTTCTTGACATATTTCCTTCACTTAACCCCACCACTAATTATTTCTTTTTTTTTCCTTTTCTTATTTCCTGTAGAAATTATAAAATTGGTCCTCTGCATACCTCTTGATGAAGTCTACCCTTATACCTTATCTAACATCTTTCTGGCTCCATTCCCCATTCCCACTTAGACCTGCCAGGTACTTACTCCCTCACTGTGTCAGTAATTATTCAGAAAGTCTTCTCCCAGCCCACACTATCACCATGCACAGCTGCATATCTGACAGCGACATACTTAATGTTCGATCTAGTTGTAGTCGTGTATAGAAACCCAAATAATGATGGAATAAGAGTTAAGTCATGTGTTCCAGAATTAGCATTATCATTGATTATCCAGTGGGCTTCAGGCCATTCAGTTAAACAAATATCTATTCAGGTCAGGGGGTGGAGCGGATGTTCCCTGCTGTGCAGAAACTCAAAATTTTGTAAGTCACACAGATTTGTAAACTTCCAATTATGAATAATGAAGTGGCACACACATACAAAAATAATATTGGCACATTGAGGAAGGAACAATTTGATGTGCCTTTGAAGGCTGTAGAAAGCACCACTTCAGAGAGGAGGTGACATCTGAGCTTGGTCTTGAATGATGGATGACTAAGATTTTAAAGTCCAAGAAGGAGACCAGGTTGAAGGAGGAACATTAACAGATGAACAGAATAGCTAGATGAAGGAATGGCAAGAGTTCGGTATGACCGGAGCATAGAATGCACGGTGGGGAGAAGAGGAGATAAGGCTAGAAGGAACACTGGGCTGAAGTCATGTAGGATCTCATGTGCCAGGCTCATATATCTGGGCTTTGTTCTATCCAGTCCTTCTCAACCAGGATTCCACCAGAAAAATTAAGCCCTGATGACTTAAGACATCTATCATACAAATAAATTTCTCTCCCCTGTACACCTAGAATGGTATTAACTATGTACCATCCTGGAAAGACCTGAAATACTCACTCAAATAATTTTCTGGAGGGCTTGGTTCTCACATGGAAGCCCAGGGGAGAAAGGCTGCTAGACAATGGCAAGCCATCCAATATTTATAGAAAGCAAGTGACATCTTCACATGTCATAGAAACATTGCTTGGGTGGCAATGAGAAGAGTGCTTTAGAAATAGTACAGGCAGAGGATAAGTGGTTAACTAAACTGCTGTTGCAATAATTCAGGTGGGTGACAACCAGGGCTCAGGGTGGTGACAGTAGAAATGGAGGTAAAGGACACCTTAGAGACATTTGGGAGGCAGAATAGATGGTGTTCTTTAGTGCTGTCTTCCCCAGCTCTTTGGCTATGATATGAAATCACCAGCTCCCTCCAGCTTCAGGCTGGTACCTTCCTAAGGAGGGCAAGAAGTGGCTGGGGGCAGTGACACATGCCTGTAATCCCAGCACTTTGGGAGGCCAAGGCAGGCAAATCACTTGAGGTCAGGAGTTCGAGACCAGCCTGGCCAACATGGTGAAACCCTGTCTGTACCAAAAATACAAAAATTAGCCGGGTGTGGTGGCATACGTCTATAGTCCTAACTACTTGGGAGGCTGAGGCAGGAGAATCGCTTGAACCAAGGAGGCGGAGGTTGTGGTGAGCCAAGGTCATGCCACTGCTCTCCAGTCTGGGTGGCAGAGCTAGACTCCATTTCAAAAAAAAAAAAAAAAAAAGAGGGCAGAAGTGCACCAGCCACAACTCAGCATGGGGGTGGGGTGTGCTGCCACTGCTCTGGACTTTATCACATCTCTGGTGAACTCTGCACACCCTGATAGCCTCAAGTTGTGACTTTTCTTCCCACTCCCTCACCCTCCTGGGCACGTTGGTCCAGTCTTCACAACTGACCTTCAGCCTCATTCTTCTCCCCAGTCACACATTTCAAAAGTGCTACCCTGACCTTCACACTGCTTGGCTGGGTTCCTGACGCTTTGCTTCCCTAACCCAACTCATTCTTCCAAGCGGCTGGATCCACTCCCTGTGCTCCACCCCAGCCTTAGGAGTCCTACAGCTCCGTTGCCAGCTCCAGTCCTGCTCATTCCCAGCTTCTTCCCTACGGGCCATGTGGCTGAGGTCTTATCATGCCTTATACCTAAACTCACCGGAATTTAGGCACGTCGTCACCAAGCCTCATCTGGGGCCTGTTTTCTCATTTGTAATGTGCAGGGATTGTACTAGGTGACTTCTAAAGGATCTCCCTTCCAACACTAACATCCTGTGTTTCTAAGTAGGCCAACTGTAAAAGAAGTCTGCATTGGCACAGAACATTTGAGGCTGGGAGCAAGTGAGTCAGACTCAGCAGAAATGTCAAGCTCACTGTGGAGCCAGGAGATCAGAGTGCAGCTTGCCACTAGGCAGACAGGAGCCGGGTCCTCGAGCCAGAGACTAGCCTACCCAGACAGCTGTGAGGACAAGATGACAGATGCCACGCCTGGCTTATCAGTCACATTGGTGTTCAAGGAATTAACCACTTCATTTTGTGCCCTCCAAAGGACAACATTCATTTATCGCCTAAAGCTATTTAGCATGGAGTTTGTAATTCTACCTTTCTCACAGTTACTGCTGGTGATTTAGGATTCAATATTATCCCATTATTATTTTGTCCGTTTGCTTGAAATTACCATCCAATGGGCATTCCCTGAACATCTAGTTTTACTCTCAAGACTTTCTAAGTCCCTCTCAGATGCCTCTCAGTGTGTGTGAAAGAAAGGGCACAGGCCTTTGGAGACCTACATTTGAACCCCACAGCTACTTACTGGTCATACGGTTCTGGAAAAGTTAATCTCTGAAGAGTGTGTGTGTGTGTGTGTGTGTGTGTGTGTGTGTGTGAGAGAGAGAGAGAGAGTCTTGCTCTGTCACCCAGGCTGGAGTGCAGTGGCACGATCATGGCTCACTGCATCCTTTGCCTCCCTGATTCAAGCAATTCTCCTGCCTCAGCCTCCCGAATAGCTGGGACTACAGGCGCGTGCCACCATGCCCAGCTAATTTTTGTATTCTTATTAGAGGCAGGGTTTCACCATGTTGGCCAGGCTGGTCTTGAACTCCTGACCTCAGGTGATCCACCCATCTTGGCCTCCCAAAGTGCTGGGATTACACCATGAGCCACTGCACCCGACTAATCTCTGAATTTTTGATTCCCCATGTGTGAATAGGGATAATAATACCTGCCTTGCAGATTTGTAGCCCAGGTTAAAGTGTCTACTATATGGAAGGTTCTCAGTAAAGAAGTTCTCCTTCACGGAAACCCTGCTATTTTGCATGTCTTGAAATCTCTGCCTTCAGGATTGTTTCTCTTAGGTTTGCCTGGCCCTTTCCTATCTTTCTTCCTTAAGCCTGCAGGGTCCCTGCTGGTCCACACAAGTTTCTGCTCCAATTCCAGCCCTACAGCATGCCGAGTCAGCACTAGCACTTCCTAGAGTAGGGGCTTTTCTCCACCCCATCATGGCTGAGCAATCACAAGCCAAGAAAATCTCATTAGAAGATAAGATCATAGCTAAAGGCTCTGAGAGCTCCATTGTCTCAGCTTCAGATGTTGTTATACAGAAGATTAAAACGCCCGTACTGTGACTCAGTGAGGGCCCAGTTAGGAGATTATAAGACACAGTGCTGAAGGGTTAAAGGTGATAAAGTAAGGATGCCTTCAAGCTACTGAGTATAGGAATTAGCTGTGGGCATACCTCTTTGGCAGGCTAGGGACTAACCTTCCTGGTTCCTTCCTTCAAAGAGATGCTAGTGTCAGTGACTAGTACAGACATGGGTTGTAGGGCCTTAGAGATCTTTTGTTTACCCTCTTTTACACAAATGGAGAAACTGAGGCCCACAAGCTGGAATTAACTTGCCCAGATTTATATGAAGAGAAAAAGCCATAACTGCATTCAAATGCAGGACTCAACTCTATGTTCCAACTGTTTCTATTATCCTATGATAAAATAGTGATTGTTAAAATTCAATGCATTGCGGACACTCACTAAACTTGACTCTTAAATAAGAAGTGTGGGGAATGTTGTTAACAGGATTTCTAGCAAGACAGCATTCACTTTTTCATCAAATATTTATTGAGTCCTAGAAGGTAAGTAATGGCCAAATTGTTAAGGGTATCAGAGGATATGCTTAGGCGTGCGGTTTGTATTTTGTAGGCAACAGTCCATCAAAGATTTCAGAGAAGAGGATTAACATGATCAGTTTTAAAGAGAGCATGCTAGCAGCAGAGGAGAGGATTGGAAGGTGTCAAATTAGATGCCCAAGGACTTAGGGGGCTTTTAGAGTAGTCCTGGCAAGAGATGATTGACGGAGGTCTAAAGAAGGGCAGTGGCAGTAAGGACAGAGAGCAGCAGAGCCAAAGGCCATTTCTTCTTTTTATTATTCTGAACTGACATATAATAATTGTACATATTTATGAAGTACAGGGTGATATTTTGATACATGTATACAATGTGTAATGATCAGGTCAGGGTAGTTAGCATAGCCATCACCTCAGACGTTTCTCATTTCTTCGTGTTGGGAACATTCAAAATTCACTCTTCTGTCTATTTGAAAATACACAATCAATTGTTGTTAATTATATAGTCATGCTACAGTCCTGTAGAACACTAGAACTTCCTCCTTTTCAGCTGCACTGTTGTATTTGTTAACCAACCTTTGGCTATTCCCCCTCTGCTCTACCCTTCCCCACCTCTAGTAACCATTATTCTACTCTCTACTTCCATGAGATCAACCTTTTATGCTTCTACATATAAATGAGAACCTGCCAAACACCATCTCTTAAATGCGGTTAATGGGACTTGGTGGTCAGTGGAAGGGCCAAGTAGAGCAGGAGGCTGGGCCCCAGGCCAGTCCAAGCATAGCTTTTCAAGACTCCAGATTCCTGCCTAGGGTCCCAGGCTCACCAGGCAGGCTTCACTCATGGCAGGGCAGCTATTTGATGGCCACTGGGCAGGCTACAGCCTGCAAACCCTCACTGAAATCCTGACTGTGCAATAAACCAAGGGCATCTGTTTCCCAGCAAAGATGTTTGGTCAAGACAGGCAGTTAAGGAGTCTTATTAAAAGTTGTTTACCTAGAGACTTTCAATTAAGGGCAGAAATTCTTAAAGATTAAACTTGTTAGTTTCTACAGCTTCTCTGGCTAATAAAGTTTTCTGGTAAGAAGGTAAGTGGCATCCTCTACTCGCTATGGAGGTCATGTATTGTAATAGTTAATAACATAAAATTCAGCTGGACTCGGTGGCTCAAGACGCGGTGGCTCAAGACGCAGTGGCTCACACCTGTTATCCCAACAATTTGGGAGGCTGAGGTGGGTGGATGACTTGACACCAGGAGTTTGAGACCAGCCTGGCTAACATGGTGAAACCCTGTCTCTATTAAAAATAGAAAAATTAGCCAGGCATGGTGGCACGTGCCTGTAGTCCCAGCTACTCAGGAGGAGGCTGAGGTGGGAGAATAATTTGAACCAAGGAGGTGGAGGTTGCAATGAGCCAAGATTGTGCCACTGCACTCCAGTTTGGGCCACAGAATGAAAAAAAAACCCAAAAAACATAAAGCGGTGGGGCGCGGTGGCTGACGCCTGTAATCCCAGCACTTTGGGAGGCCAAGGTGGGCGGATCACGAGGTCAGGAGATCCAGAACATCCTGGCTAACACGGTGAAACCCCGTCTCTACTAAAAATACAAAAATTTAGCCGGGCATGGTGGCGGATGCCTCTAATCCCAGCTACTCAGAAGGCTGAGGCAGGAGATTGGCGTGAACCCGGGAGGCGGAGCTTGCAGTGAGCCGAGATCACACCACTGCACTCCAGCCCAAGCGACAGAGCGAGACTCCGTCTCAAAAAAAAAAAAAAAAAAAAAAACATAAAGCAAACCATAAAATTTGGTGTCAGGCGGTCCTAGGTTTGAATCCCAGATAGGGACTCACAAGCTGTATACCTTAAGTAAGTTACTAAATGTCTTTTAAGATTCCTCTACCATAAAAAGGTAATAAAAGTAGTACCTCTGTAAGGATTGTTTTCTTAATGATATGAGAAAATACATTTTAAGTGCTCAGAACCATGCTTGCCACAGAGCAAGTGGACAATCAGGGTCAGCTATTATTAATGTTAATATCTCTACTGAATTATTTTGTAGCATGGTATATAAATAATCACTTTTCTAAGTATAAAAAATTTTGTGTTCAACACTGTAAAAGCCTCCTGTTTGGATATTGTGTTTTAACCAAGTGTCAAAGACTCATGAATGAATGTTGGGAGAGAAGAACATTTGATACATCTACTGTACGTGCAGATTTTATAAATGTGCAACAAAAGCGTTTGTTTTACTTTTCAAAAATTCCATGTTCAGGAGTGATTTTTCTAGTTGACTTTGATTTCATTTGCCAGGTGACTTTGAGTAAGTCTATTTGACCATTTTAATTTCATTTGGTCTCTCTGCAAAATAAGCAAGGCTGGTCTTCAACTCCTGACCTCGTGATCTGCCCGCCTCGGGCTCCCAAATTGCTGGGATTACAGGTGTAAGCCACTGAGCCCAGCCTGAGCCCACCTTTCATGTCCGGCTTCAGCTTACTCTCCCAACCCTCTTTCCCATGATTTTGCTTTCACTCATTCTGTTATAACCAGACTGATCTTGGCTATTTCCTTAGATCCTGTGTGTTTACTGCATGCATGTTTTACTAGTGCTGCTCTCCACCTGGAAGTACTTCTTTCCCTTTGTCTAAATTCTTTCTCTAACCTCACACCCAACATTTGTATGTCCAAATCCTCCCATTCATCAAAGCTTAGTGCAAAGTAGAGGTAATCTTTCTCTTTGGGTGAATGTCTCCCTCAGTGGAGCTCCCAGGATACTTTTTGTATGTACCTCTCAGGTGGTCCCTGGTAGACCAAGTGGCACAGAGGTTAGGCACATAGGACCTTCAATCATACCACCTCCACATGAGTTCAAATCTCCAGGGCTCTTTAGCTAGGCAATATTGGGAAAGTTAAAACAAACAAACAAAAACTCTCCATGCCTCAGGTTCCTCACCTGTAAAAATGGAGTTGATGGTAGTTCCTACCTCTTAAGGTTTCTGTTAGGTTTAAATTAGGCTGTAAATATAAAGTATTTATTTATTTTTGAGACAGAGTCTCGCTCTGTCATCCAGGCTGGAGTGCAGTGGCACGATCTTGGCTCACTGCAACCTCTGCCTCCGGAGTTCAAATGATTCTTGTGCCTCAGCCTCCTGAGTAGCTGGGATTACAGGCGCATGCCACCATGCCCCGCTAATTTTTGTATTTTTAGTAGAGACAGCGTTTCACCATGTTGGCCAGGCTGGTCTCAAACTCCTGACCTCAAGTGATCCACCCATCCTGACCTGCCAAAGTGCTGGGATTACAGGTATGAGCCACCATGCCCGGCCCAATATAAAGCATTTAGAATAGTGCCTTGCCTATAGTGACTGTTTAATAAATGCTAGCTCTCATTATTACTCCTCTCCTTCTACCTCATTTTACAGATATAACAACATCTCTGGGTCAGGCACAGTGGCTCAAACATGTAATCCCAGCACTTTGGGAGGCCGAGGCAGGAAGATTTCTTGAGTCCAAGAGTTTGAGACCAGCCTGGCCAACATGGCAAAACCCTATCTCTACAAAAATTACAAAAATTAGCCAGGCATAGTAGCACATGCCTGTAGTCCCAGCTGCTTGGGAGGCTGAGGTGGGAGGATCTTTTGAGCCCAGAATGTGGAGGTTGTAGTGAGCCAAGATTGTGCTGTTGCACTCCAGCCTGATGACAGAGTAAGATCCTGTCTCAAAAAATAAAATAAAAATAATAATATCTCTCTCTTATGTTCCCTCTTAGAATGTACACTTTGAGAGTAGGAGGACATGTGCCTGTTCTTTTTTTTTTTTTTGAGATGGAGTTTTGCTCCTGTTGCCCAGGCTGGAGTGCAATGGCGTGATCTCGGCTCACTGCAACCTCCACCTCCTGGGTTCAAGCAATTCTCCTGTCTCAGGCTACCAAGTAGCTAGGATTACAGGCATGCACCACCACACCTAGCTAATGTTTTTTGTGTTTTTAGCACAGACGGGGTTTCACCATGTTGGTCAGGCTGACCTCAAGTGATCTACCCACCTCAGCCTCCTAAAGTGTTGGGATTACAGGCGTGAGCCATCATGACCGGCCAAGCCTGTCCATTTTTTTGAAGCTCCTTTTGTGCCTAGAATATAGTCAACACACAAAATTAATTATTTGACAGATTTTAGAAAACTTAAGGCCAACTGTTTTCCCCTTTTCATATCCACAAGGTGCCTTTACATGAAATTAGTGATTCCATGAATTAAACAGACTTATTGTAATTAAATGTCAAATTGGACATTAGATCAGTCTACAGTTGCATGTTAATGCATGTGGTAAGGACAGACATTTTTAAAGAATGTTACATGTGCTGTACAGTTATTTAACAGTAGAGCCTGGACTCTGGCCCAGGGCTCCCAACTCCCAGTCCAGGGCCCATTCCACTGCTCCAAGCTGCCCAATTGTATTATCTTTGCTTCCCATGACCGTGGGTTAGTCTGGCTCTGGCTGGCCATGCACAACAACCAAAGCCACCATGGAGCAGTTCACGCTGCAGAGAGCAGCCTCACCCGTGATCCATGGACAAATTGGTGGACAAACATGTATTAGTGGAAAATATTATGTATTTGTCCAAAGTTCCATTGTAGTCAAGTTTTCAGGTCAAATTCAGATCTATTTCTGAGATATTTTCTACAGCTATGTCTTACATCTTTGCAGAGACACTTTTTTGGCCTGTGTTCATGGATTTATGCCAAATAGCAGTTTACCCAACACTATGATTCATTTGTTTGTTTTCTATACACTGTTTGGCTTTTCCTATATTTGGCTTCAACTGAGGACTCTCAACATATGCTTTGTGTGGCTAGTCAGACTTTTTGGTATATATATATATATATACACACACACATATATATATATACACACACATATATATATATATACACACACACATATATATATATACACACACACACATATATATATATATACACACACACACACATATATATACACATATATATATATATATATTTTGGAGATGGGGGGTCTCACTAGTTTGCCCAGGTTTGTCTCAAACTCCTAGACTCAAGCAATTCTCCTGCCTCAGCTTCTCAAGGAGCTGGGATTACAGGCATTTGCTACTATGCCCAGCTTATTTTGGGATCTTAGCATAAAAATAAAATAAAATTAGAACAAAGGCCAGGATTTTTCTAATAATAAATCAGGGACTAGTCTTTTTTTTTTTAACTGAGTATTAACTTCAATTTAATTCTTCTCTTAAGTGAATTTCACAGCATTAATGTTAAAGCACAATTCAGGTCAAGTAGAATATCAGCTCCTGGTGTGTCGTTAATAGTACCTAGTTCATGAATAAGAGCCACACAAAGTAGCACAGGTCCACAGAAATGGGCCTGGAGAAATTAGGCCAAACAGAGCTTAAATAAATTAAGGTATAAGATGCTGTCTTCCCCCTGCTCTCAAAGCAGCATGTCTTTTCTTATAACTAACCTAAGACACAAGTAGGTACAAGCCTATGGCATAGAGGGGTGCCAGAAGTCTCAAAAGTTGATTCTCCAACCTTCTTCCTTTTTGAAAAAGAACTTTTAAGTTCAGGGGTGCATGTGTAGTTTGTTACACAGGTAAACTTGTGTAATGGGGGTTTGTTGTACAGATTATTTCATCACCCAGGTATTAAACCTAGTACCCATTAGTTCCGTTAGTTATTTTTCCTTATTCTTTCCCTCTTCCCACCCTCCACCTTCTAGTAGGCCCCAGGGTGTGTTGTTTCCTCTATGTGTCCATGTGTTCTCATCATTTAGCTCCCACTTATAAGTGAGAATATGCCATATTTGGCTTTCTGTTCCTACATTAATTTGCTAAGGACAATGGCCTCCAGCTCCATCCATGTCACTGCAAAGGACATGATCTCACTATTTTCACGGCTGCATAGTATTCCATGGTGTATATGTACCATATTTTCTTTATCCAATCTGTCGTTGATGAGCTTGTAGGTTGATTCCACATCTTTTCTATCGTGAATAGCATTGTAATTAACATAGGCATGCATGCGTCTTTATAATAGGACAATTTATATTCCTTTGGGTATATCGCCAGTAATGGAATTGCTGGATCAAATGGTATTTCTGTCTTTAGGACCTGGAGGAATTGCCACACTGTCCTCCACAATGGTTGAACTAATTTACACTCCTACTAACAGTGTATAAGTGTTCCTTTTTCTCCACAACCCTGCCAACATCTGTTATTTTTTGACTTTTTAATAACAGTCATTCTGACTGGTGTGAGATGGTATCTCATTGTAGTTTGATTTGCATTTCTCTAATGATCAGTGATGTTGAGCTTTTATTCATATGATTGTTGGCCACATGTATGTCTTCTTTTGAAAAGTGTTTGTTCATGTCCTTTGCCCACTTTTTTAATGGGGTTTTTTTCTTCTTGTAAATTTGTTTGTTACTTATAGATGCTGGATATTAGACCTTTGTCAAATGCATAGTTTGCAATACTTTTCTCCCCTTCTATAAGTGGTCTGTTTACTCTGTTGATAGCTTCTTTTGCTGTGCAGAAGCTCTTTAGTTTAATTAGATCTCATTTGTCAAATTTTGCTTTTGTTGCAATTGCTTTTCTCATCTTTGTCATGAAATCTTTGCCCGTGCCTATGTCCTGAATGGTATCGCCTAGGTCCAACCTGCTTCTTATGTTTGGTGTTCCTACTTCTAGAGTAGTGTTCCATTGGCAGGAGTTTATTCCACAGACTTCTGTCCATTCCTTTACTAATTCCTTCACTAATTCCTTCATTCTTCAAATGTTTAGTAGTGCCACTATGTGCAGGAACTAGGAAGAGAACGAGTAGAACACAGAAGTTTTTGTCTGGGGGGAAGACTGAAATAGGTAGATAGCTAAAATTCTGTGTTTGATGATTATCATGATAGAGCTGTACCTATCAGGCTGCCAGTATAGGAGGTGACCCAGAGAAGGGTCTCATAGAAAATCACAAGGAGAAAGTGTGCATAGTGGAAACATGGTCCTCACAGGGGACAACTACATGAGCAAAGACAATGTTGAGTGTGGATACCTCCGAGAGGGTTAATGTTTTAAGCTGGCTAGCGGTTATTAATAAAGTAGCATGAACAATAGCCTTCCAGTTTCACAGAGTAAGCTGGGCAGAATTTGACCCACAAGCTAAGACTTGATAGGAAAGTGAGTGAGAACAGACAAAGACTGGAAACCTGGGCCACTGCCCATCTGGGGCTAAAGTGGGCTCTCGGTTGCTGGAGGACCAACTTAAGGCACTGGAGCCAGAAATGGGGGGTGTCCTGAGACAAGCACTAAAAGAAGATGGTCAGAAAATGACAAACAAATGTTACCTATTTGGTGATTTGGAGAAAGTGGGCTTGCAGCCTTGTATGCCAAAGGGAAGCCATAAATTAAAATCTGAATTAATGTGGTTTATGTAATTAAAACAGGCAAAGCATGTGTTTGGCTTCAGGACTAGGAAGATTGCTGAGTTCCCAAATTATAATCACTCCCACCACTGCACTGTACCCCCAAAGAGCATATGCTCTTCCTCTTACTTAGAATACATCTGTGCCCTCTTCTTTGCCCTTCAAGGCTTGGCACAACTGTCCCCTCCTTTCCTGATGGCTCATACTGTTGGGTATCCCTGCTCCGAGCTCCCATAGCAATTAGCACATCCTTCTCCTTGGATCAGCACTCATTGCATTGGATTGTCCTCGTCTATTTAGTTTTCTGTCTCCCTCCCCATTAGGCTGTGAGCCCTCTGAGGGCAGAAACTGCCTTTCATCTCAATATTCCCAGGACTTAACCAAAGACTAAGTACATAGTAGATGCCAATACATGTCTGTGAGTGGACTGACAGATAGACAGATGGATTGAATGGATGGATGGATGACTGATCCAAATCAGTTAAGAGTTTGCATTCTCCTTGGGAAGACGACCTTAGAGGGTGAGTGCCAAGAAAAATGCTAAATATATTTTAAAGCTGTGGCAAACCATGGATTAAAAAAACAGGTGCTTTAGTCCAATTCAAACCTACTTGCAATTTTGTTGCTTTATGTTCCTGTTCACAGAAGCACTGTAATTTTAGATCAGGGTTTGCTTAGTAGGCAGGTTTCAAAGATGTGGAATGGGGAGCAATCTAATCAAAAAGGCTCAAACTAGGAGCCAAGAGGTCTAGCTTCTCTTCCTGATCCACCCCACTTCAACTTCCTGATTATGTAACCTAGATGAGCTTCTTATCTCCATAGGCTTCCACTCTCTGGCCTCCTGTCTTTCCCCTTTGCACCCATCCTCCACCCGGTTATTTTTCTTGAAAATAAATTAATCATCTTGGTTATTTGCTTTAAAATCTCCTTGTTGCCTCCAGAGCAAAGTCCAGCTTCTTTGCAGTCAAGCAAGGTCATTCTTTGAGACTGGTCATCCTTTGTCAAGGTCCTTATATCCATTACTCCATGGCCCCATTCCTCTAACCAAGCTCTTCCACGCCTTTGTGTTTTTTCTACACATGGGCTCTGATATCAGAACAATTTTTGGCCAGGCGCGGTAGTTCACACCTGTAATCCCAGCACTTTGGGAGGCCGAGGCGGGCAGATCACTTGAGGTCAGGAGTTTGAGACCAGCCTGGCCAACATGGTGAAACCCCATCTCTGTTAAAAATGCAAAAATTGGCCAGGCATGGTGGTGGGCACTTGGAGTCCCAGCTACTTGGGAGGCTGAAGCAGGAGAATCATTTGAGCCCAGGAGGTGGAGGTTGCAGTGAGCTGAGATTGCACCACTGCACTCCAGCCTAGGTGACAGAGCAAGACTCCGTCTAAAAAAAAACATCAATAACAACAACTTTCCACACTCATTCCACCTGGCGAGCTCCTATTTGTTCATCTTTTAAGACCCAGCCAGCGGAGCCCTAGAAGTTGCTTTCTCAACAAGGCCTCTTCTAACTCCTTCAGTGAGTGTGAGCACCTCCTCCACTCTGCTCCCATAGCATTTTCTCTTGTTTATGTCAGATCCCTTATAACCCTGATGGAAATTTGCTTACTCATCCATCTATCTCAGTTGCAAAACTCTGATTTCCTCTAGGCCAGGGGCCATTATTAGTTGCCAGCACTCAGAAGGTTCTACAGTATATGCTGGTTGAATAAAATCAAATGAGTTATATTGAATTTTACATGAACTGTCTCCCTAACTGTGACTGTTATTCACTTCTCTCTCTCTCTATAAAATCTAATACTAAGATTGGGCTTTGTGAGCCTTGATCAGACAGTAGGCATTATTCTGTCCCCTTTATATTTGGTAACAACACTTAATTCTTATCTCAGCCCTGCAAAGCCCACATTGCCATTACTATTACTGCTATTTACTAGCTGGGCACAGTGGCTCATGCCTGTAATCCTAGCACTTTGGGAGGCCACAGTGAGAGGATAGCTTGACCCCAGGAGTTCAAGACCAGCCTGGGCAACATAGTGAAACCGAGTCCCTACAAAAAAATTTTTTTATTTTTATTTTTTTTTTATTTTATTTATTTATTTATTTATTTTTTTTTATTTATTTTTTTTTATTATACTTTAGTGTTTTAGGGTACATGTGCACAATGTGCAGGAAAAAATTTTTTTAAATTAGCCTGGCACGGTGGTATACCCCTGTAGCCCTAGCTGCTCAGGAGGCTGATGACGGAGGATTGCTTGAGCCAGGGAGGTGGAGGCTCCAGTGAGCTGTGATCATGCCACTGCACTCCAGCCTCGGTAACAGAGCAAGACCCTATCTCAAAACTAATTAATTAATTAAATAATACTATTGCCGTTACTTTAAAGATAAAGAAACTGAGGTCTAAAGAAGCTAAGTATCTTTCCCAAGTAATACTTAGTAGGTGGTAAAGCTAATATTTACATTGAAGCCCCTTTCTTTCAAAACTTCAAAACCCATGACCTTTCCACAATACCTCTCCTTCCCCAAAGGCCTGCACCTAGTAGGTTCTCATTTGATTGTTTAATTGCTCTGAACTGCTTTGACTAGGACTGTGAGAGTCAGGCTCACCCCAACTTGCAGCTGAGGCCTGGCCATTGCCATGACTCATCCATGAAAGCCCAGACAGCCGCATCTGAATGCTGGCACACATGGAGATGAGGCCCAGATCCTCTTTCTGGCAGGAAGCTGTGTCTTCTAGCACATGGAACCAGCACTCCATTTCCTAGGATCAGATGGAGCTCTCAGCAAAGAGGACCTCTCACAGTTCATGGGTTTGTCCTGATATCTAGCCCAGAAAATGCTTCCTGGCTCCCTGGAGAATGAGAAATTATTGGCTTCTGGGATATTTTTCTAATCATTGAGCCCTCAAGGTGAAAGGTCTCTTGGATGGAAGTGAACAGACCAAGTTTACCCAACCAAGCATGGCCTCAGGCAACCCCCAGCCACTCTCCACTAGGACCCACGTAACAGCTGGGGCTTCTTGATAGACGTTCTTCAGCTCCTCGGCATACATTCCCCCCAAGGCTAAAAGTCTTCCAGGCCCCTGTGCAGCTGACATAAAGCAGAAATCCCACTGCAGAGCTCCCTTCAGGCTGGAAACTGTGCACAGAGCCCTCAGAAGTTTCCTCTTCCTCTACTTTCCATGGTTGCTGCTAACACTTCAGTTTATGTGGAGAACAGAGGCTCACAAAAGGATGTGTGCTCTTGTCCTGAAAAATGTCCCATAGGCATATAAGAGAGAGCCAGGAGAAGTGTATTTACATGCTTGTGAATACCTATTATGTACCAGCCATCTTACATACACCTTTTTTTCTCGTTTAATCATCACGGCAATTATTTTCCTCTTGTAAAGATGTGTAAACTGAAACTGACTCTAAGCACAACGGCACTTTTTGTTTTTCATTAATAAAAGAGATATTGTGAAACCTTTGACCTTAGGCTGGAGAAACAGTGCCTGGAGCTCAGCACAGGAGAAGGTAGGACATAGCCCCAGGTAGAGTCCTTACATAAGACAGAGTCTGCTCATTGTCTGAGACTCCATGATATTTTGCATGTGTTTTCCCGCTGGAATCTGGGATTAGATCTGGAGCCCAAATCCAGCTGTCCAGTACTGTGAAAAGGAGAAGCAGTTTGGGTTTTACAAAAAGTTACTTGGACTAGAAGTCTGAATACATTTGCTTGAGTTCCAGTTCTATTATTTAACAGATGTGAAACCATACTTTGGTTTTCTCAACTGTGAAGGGAGAATAAAAGTTACCAACCTATTTTAGGGTTTTTGTGAACATTAAACAAGACATTGAACATATGTATGAAGGCCTGTAGAGGCCTGGCCTACTCAAAAGTGAGTAATTTTCTTCTCCATTGTCCTTTCTTTGGAGCTCCATCCCTGATTGGACTGCACCTCATTCTTCAGATTAGTTTTTCTCCCACCCCTACCTTCACCAAGCTAAACGAAGAACAGTTTGGTATACAGGAAGGGGCACAGACTAGGAACTTAGTGACCTAAGTTTGAGTCCTGATTTTATGAATTACTGGCTGTGAGATATTCAAGTGAGTTGACAAGCCTCAGTTTCCTCATCTGTTAAATGGGAATAGGATCTCAGTACTTACCTTCTAGGGTTGCCTGAAGACTATGGAAGAGGATGAATACACTAAAGCTTTGTCAGTTCTAATGTGCTATACAAATGCAAGTTATTCATCCAGCAAATATTTTTGACCACCTGGTATGGGTCAGGCATGTGCTATGTGATGAGGGTACAAAGACAATAAGACATGATCTCCTTTGAGCTTGTAGTCTGATGAGGAGAGAAATAAGTACGTGGGTAAATACAACACAGCGTGGTATGTGCCATATCAGGGGAGGGGCAGAATGCCTGAAGCACAAAGGAAGGGCACAGTGTGAGTTATCTATTGCTGCAAAACAAATTACCCCAAAACTTTGCAGCTTAAAACAACAAACATTTATTATCTCATATCATTTCTGAGAGTCAGAAATCTGGGAATGGCTCAGTTGGATAGTTCTGGCTCAGGGCCTTTCATGGAACTTTCATGGAATCAAGCTGTTGGCTGCAATCTCTCTCTCTCTCTTTTTTTTTTTTAAGAGATGAGGTCTCCCTCTCACTTTGTTGCCCAGACCGGTCTTGAACTCCTGGGCTCAAGCTATCCGCACACCTCAGCTTCATCCTCCCAAAGTGCTGGGATTACAGGTGTGAGCCACCGCACCCGGCCTTCTGCAATTTTTAGAGACTTGACTCTTGACTAGAGATGACAAATCTACTTCCCAGCTCACTGACATGCCTGTTGGCATGAGACTACAGTTCGTTGTCATGTGGGCTTCCCTGTAGGTCTGCTCAAGATGGCTTTTCCCCAGAGATATGCAAAAGAGAGAGCACATCTAAGAAAGCCCCCAAGAGGAAGCTGTAGTGTCTTTTACAACCTAATCTCATAAGCAGCATATGAGATCTGCCATTTTCACTTCTGCCATTTTGTAATGGTCACAGAGACCAACCCTGGTACAAAGCAGGAAGGGACTACACAAGGGTGTGAAAACCAGGATGTGGGGCTCACTGGGAGTCACCTGGAATGCTTGCTATCGAAGGTACCCAACACACTGGAAGAGAAGAGGAGCCAGGAAAAGTTTTTTGAAGCTTAAGTTCAGGTGCATTTTTACTGCTTCTCACAGTCTCTGCTGGATATTGGGCTAGTAAGAGGGAACTTTTTTTTCTATTTAGATTATTCTGCTATTAAACGAAAATGACATTGTAAATAATATAGAGCAGACTTAGCGCTGTCCAGAAGTGATAATGACTTTGCTGGTGGGTTTCCAGAGCAGCTGCATCCTGGTGAGGTCAGGCCCCACTGGCCCCTTATATGGCCTTTCAAGTCCATAGACCACTCAGAGATGACCACCAATAACCACTACTTGCCGCTATTAATAGTGCACCTCACACTGTACTGCAATCATGTGCTTATGTGTCTGATATCCCTCTAGACTGCCCTGAGTGGGCAAGGAACATGTCTGTGGCACATGGCTGTGTCTACCATCAAGGATGATGCTTGGCACTGTGCCTAACAGTTGGATGGAAAAAATTAATGGAATTTAAATAAATTCAGAGGACATTGAAAATGCCATAGGCTCAATACAGGTAAATAATTATGTTTATGGAATTAGGCTAGGTGATTGCTGAGTCTCAGGCTCCATGATATATGCTTTGCATATTTTATTTAATACTCATAATAAGCCTATGATAAGTGTAATTATCCCCATTTAACAGATGAGGAAACTAAGGTCATACAACTAGAAAATGGCAGAGTCTGGATTTGACCCCAGGCCTATCAGACTCCAAAGCCTGTGCAACTAATCATATCACATCTAGTGGTAGATCTTCTCAAACAAACAATTGCAGATCTGAGGGACTTTTGGTGACTAAAAAAACAGATAAAAAAATTAAACAGCTTTAAGGAACAATTTGACCAACATCTAAGAGCCAGGTATTTTCCCTACATACACATGCCTGTGTACACACACACACACACACACACACACAAACACACACCCCTTATTTTTCCAGGAAAGCCTAGCTTAAGTCCGACCTCTTCCAGGAAGCCTTCCTTGACTCACAGTGATGTTTGTCTCCCTCAAACTCCTGCTGCACTTGCAATGGTGCCATTCAGCTGGTATTTACCCTAAGGAGTCTTGATTTGCAGTTTATCCTGTTTGTATCTCACGTTCATGGGTTTCTTCTCCATACACTGAGAAAGCTGGACTACTTCCCAAAGGACCTTTTTGTCTTGCATATTGTAGGAGGTACTTCCTGACTCCCCACTGGCATATCACCTTCTTGCAGGAAGGGTCATGTTTTTGCATGTGGCAGGCCCTCACTGACAGCAGTGCTTTTACCCGATCAGGTTGGAAGAGCCCACTCTCTATTGTCTCCTGACTAGATCGAAAATTCCTAGAGACCCTTTATCATGTCCCAGCATCTAGTGGAGGGCGTGGAGTATAGGAGGTTCTCCATAAGGAAATCCTGGAAAAATACATGAGTGAGTGAATAAATGAAATGGTGGCAATGATTTTAACTTTAATGAAAACCTCTAGTATCCTTGGCATTATTACATTAACAGGAATAATGTCTTCTTGTTCTGTGCTTTGCCTTTCTCCAGGAAGCATCTCCTTCAGGCCCTTTTCCTCCCGCCAGGGATTTTGCCTACGGAACTAGGACAGAACACTTGAAATCAGAGTAGGCAGAGCTAGAGACAAATGGACAAACTTTGACTTGGCTTGTTTCAAACTGCCTGCCAACCCATCACCTTTCTGTTTGGACTTATTTCCACATTACTTTCCTTTATTGCAAGATGTTTTCATAACATGAAGCAATGCCCCAGCCTACAGCTTTATTTGCACAGGTTATATCTGTGATCAGCTTCCTTTCAGATGCCATCCCCCATCTCCCATAGGAGGGGAGGTGGTTGCTCCTTCATCTTAGCAGTGGCATTTCCCCCCTGGATCCCACTGTCAAATGGGAGATTTCTAGGAAGACTCCTTCAACAGCTGCTCCTACACAGGATCAGAGGCCTCCTCTTAGTCTCCCTCAGTGTCTCTGCTAGGACCTTCCCTTGTTTTACCTTTTTTTCTATTTTCTGCATTACTGTCAGGAAGGCATATGGTGCAGTAGTAAAGAGCATGGGTTTTGCAGTTAGAGCTGGATTTTCATCCTGGGTCTGCCTCTTATTAGCTATTCAGCTTGGGTGACTTACCAAACTTCTTTGAGCCTCAATTTTCTTATTTGTAAACCAGGAAGTATATTACCCACTTCATAGGGTTAGTGTGAGGGTTACTACTGCAAGGGGTTCAGAACAGAGCCTGCAAATAATACACACTTCAGTAAATGTTATCTATCACAACTATTATATGGTGTGTTGACTGCTCACACTGAGGATGACATGGGTAGCAAGAGGCTGGGGTGAGTTTTCATCATCATCAACATTTTGATGGAAAAAGAAAGAAATTCAGATTCACTGGCAAGGCACGGTGGCTCAGGCCTGTAATCCCAGCACTTTAGGAGGCTAAGGCAGGTGGATCACCTGAGGTCAGGAGTTCAAGACCAGCCTGGACAACATGGCAAAACCCTGTCTCTACCATACCAAAAATTAGCTGGGGATGGTGGTGCATGCCTGTAGTCTCAGCTACTTGGGAGGCTGAGGCACAAGAATCATTTGAAAGGAGGTGGAGGTTGCAGTGAGCCAAGATTATGCCACTGCACTCCAGGTTGGGCAACAGAGCAAGACTCTGTCTCAAAAAAAAAAAAAAAAAAAAAAAAAAGAAATTCAGATTTACTGAACAGTAGACTGACAGCCTTAGTTATCCAAACACCTTTAATATTTAGAAGGAACCCAACTTGCTGGAAAAGCTCAGGAGGTAAAGGCTGTTGCTCCATGTCACACAGCCAGGATGGGAAGCAGGTTTTTCTGACTCATTTCTTTCCCTGTTCCCCAGCAGAACCTTCTGGGGCCCACTGGAGCTTTTTGTTTTGATCTTCTCAGGGATGAACCCATGCGTTTACCTTGATCATGGATGATCAGTGTCATCAATTGATGATATGAAGGCCATCCTTTCTCACACTTGGAGCTAACACTGCTGTGTATGTTTTGCTCCTACCTTTTTCCCACTTCCTTTAAGTGGCCTCGAGATGTTCAGTGAGTCCTGCTCCAACTTCTCTTTTCCACTCAGCACCCGTGTCTCTGGTTTCCTGGCAAACTCTTTTTGCTATCTCTGGCCCTATCGCCCTCCTCCTTTTGTTACCCAGAAATTCATTCCCACGGCCTCAGCTTACCTTGTGTCTGGGACTGTCTGTGCTAACCTCAGCAGGATTGGTATCAGAAGCCCAGGCCAGGCCTGAGCTGGCTCAGCTTCATGCCAGACTGGGGCTGGCGGCTGGGGGCTGGGGGTTGGTCATAGGGAAGCAGGGGGATGACAGAGACAGGAAAGTAGCTTCCCTAGCACGTGAGGGCAGACAGTGTGCCTGGAGATGCCACAGAAGCAATTGAGATGTTAGGAATGCTCTGCCAGGGTTCCTGGGAGATCTCACAGGGAGGAAATCTGCAAGGCCTTGGACCTAGGGGAGTTAGGATAAGGCAGGCTGAATGCTAGTTTTTGGGTCAGGAGGTTTTGGGTCAGGAGGAATTCAGTTCCAACAGGATCCGAAAATGGAATGTGATTGGGAATTTTTGAACAGGCCCAATTTCAGTCTATTTGTAATAATAAACCATTAGATTGTTCCAGAAAGTCCATTATTTTGGCATCCAGACTGAATAATCCAGGCTGCCTCTCCTACACAGAAATTATACTAAAAATCCTTTGGTAGACATTGGGTTCTGATTTTTAGTTCTGAAAACCCAGTCTCTGTAAGTAACCCATATTCCATCATCTAAAATATCTAGGATATGATATATGCTATCATCATATTCCATTTTTCTAACTTCTGGGATAAATACTTTTGCCTACCATCCTATTTCTTCTGTCAAATTTAACAAGTTTTAATTACACAAGTGATTATAAATAAATGAATACATTCTTTGCATTTTATTTTTTAAGAGACGAGGGTCTTACTAGGTTTCACTATGTTGCCTAAGCCTGGTCTTGAGCTCCTTGTCTCAAGCGATCCTCTTGCCTCTGCCTCCCAGAGTTCTGGGATTATAGGCGTGAGCCACGGCACCTGGCCTGCAAAATGTTTTTAAAATAAACAAGTAGAAAGTAAAAAGTAAAAATCTTACATATTCCCACTCAACTCCACCTTCTTCTGTAAGTTATTGTGCTATCAGTTTCTGCCGTAAGTTTCTCTACGCACTTACATATTTAGGAACGTGCAATGGTATACATGGTTAGGGGTTTGGGAAAGAGAGGGGTGGACAACCGTGGCAGAGGGAAGTATTTTATCCCTGGCATTAAGCCCTTTGCATGTCTGGTCTTGAACTCCTAGCCCCAAGTGATCCTCTTGCCTCTGCCTTCCAGAGTTCTGGGATTATAGGCGTTAGCCACCGCACCTGGCATGCAAAATATTTCTCAGAATAACCCTATGAAATAGGTACTGCATATTGTCATCCCTAGTTGACTGCTGAAGCAGCTAAGGTAATCTCACCCAAAGTCCCAGGACTAGTAAGTAGCCAAACAGGGATTTGAACCACCGCACTTTAACTCCAGTGTTGGCACTGTTTACTGGCTGTGCTATGGGGGCCTCCTGCTGTTCTATTTTTTACTTAATTTACAGTGTAAATGGACTCTTCTACAAACTTTTCTCCAGGTTAGATAGCTAGAAATGGAAAATTTTGATATATACTTCCAAGTTGCTCTCTAGAAACTGTGATAACAACTGAGAGTTTGAGAGTGTCATTTCCCCTGAAGTTTTGCTAATGTTGGATTTTATTGTTTATTCGTTTTTTACAACCTGAAGACTAAAAATATTTTATACTTATTTTAAGTTACATTTCCTTATGTACCCATGAGACTGAACATTGTTATATGCTTATTGACCACTTACATTTCTTCCTCTGTTTAATTACCTTTTCAATTCCTTGGTTCATTTTTTAATAGTTTAGTTTAATTTGTATTTTATATTCATTGATAAGTACTCTTTATGTATTAAGGATATTAATCTTCTGTTGTATATTTGGCAAGTAATCTGACCTTTTCATTCTTTAACTTTTGCTTATAGTATTTTTGTTGTATATTTCTGGTTTTTTAATTGAGATTTTATTCGGTTTATAGATCAATTTTTATTTTGTTTTTAAGACAGGGTCTCACTCTGTCGCCCATGCTAGAGTGGAGTGGTGCGATCTCTGCTAACTACAACCTCTGCCTCCCAGGTTCAAGCGATTCTCATGCCTCAGCCTTCTGAGTAGCTGGGATTACAGGCATGTGTCACCACGCCGGCTAATTTTTGTATTTTTAGTAGAGACAGGGTCTCACCATGTTGGCCAGGTTGGTCTCGAACCCCTGATCTCAAGTGATCTGCCCACCTTGACCTCCCAAAGTGCTGGGATTACAGGCATGAGTCACCACACCCACTCTTTTAGATCAATTTGAGGAGAACTGACACCTTCACATTATTGATCCTCCATCCAGGAAATGGTACATCTCTCCCATTATTTGTTGTTGTTTAGTGAAGTCATAAAGAATATTTATTCCTAGATTTAAGTATTTTTATTTTCTAAAACTTCCCGTTCTCTTCATTTGGGAATTAATGCAAGATTTTTACGAACTTTTTAAATATTGGGCTTCAAAAACTACTTAGACAACTGTAGGTTTGCTAGTTTCTCACCTTGTCACTGTTCCTTGTATATAGCATCTTCTTTTCTTAAATTTAATTTTCCTTCATGGCTCACTGCAGCCTTGACTTCCTGGTATTAAGTGATCCTCCCACCTCAGCCCCCCAAGTGACTAGGACTACAGGCACGTGCTACCACACCCAGTTAATTTTTGTATTTTTGGTAGATACAGGGTTTCCCTGTGTTGCCCAGGCTGGTCTTGAACTCCTGAGCTCAAGCAATCTACCCTCCTTGGCCTCCCAAAGTACTGGGATTACAGGTGTGAGCCACCACCCCGGCCTAGTTTCCTATTTCCGTTTTGAGGTGCCTGATTTAATGTTCTACAAGCAGTAATCAGTTTAAATTTTGTGGACCAACTAGGTAAAGCAGTTAATTATAATTATGCTATCATCACGCATGAATATACATTAGAGTGATGCAAATGCTTTATTTGAGGTCTTTAAATTTTTATGTCCACTAAATTAAAGATTGAGTAGCAAATTGAAATTAAAACTAGAGGAAAAGTCAAAGTTCAGCTTCTAGCTAGAGTTGTTATAGCAACTCCAGGAAATAAATCTGCATACACAGAAGAGAGAGCAAGAGGAAATAACTGTTGATCTCTAATATGAGCTCTAGGCAATTGTTTTTCTATTTCTTCAATACTTTCATGTTGAGATGACTAGAATTATGATTCTTTCTTTCATGTATTCCATTATATTCTCTGTCATATTTTTCTCTTGAAATCTGTCTCAGGAAGAGCCAACTTTCTGAAGGAGACAGAATCATCATGCCTTCACATTCCTAAAGATGGGGTAACCTGGGTTTGTTCTTTCTCTCGTATTACATATATGTTTAATATGGAATACTTCATGACTTTGTGTGTCATTCTTGTGCAGGGGCCATGCTAATCTTCTCCGTATCGTTCCAATTTTTAGTATATGTGCTGCCGAAGCCAGCACAGGGTTTGTTCTTTCTGATCCCATTTGGTTCATTCATTCATTCAACAAATATTCACTGAGCATTTATGACACTGGTTTTCAACCTGGTTACATAATAAAACCACCCAGGGAACATTTCCAAAATACCATTACCAGGTTTCACCCATAGATTAATGGAGCCCAGGCCAGGCCTGTACATTTCTAAAGCTCCTCAAGCAATTATGATGCATATGAGGGTTGAACACAGCTGCCCCATGATATATTAGGTCCTGTGCAAACAAGAGGGGATGCAAATAAAAATAAATAATTGCTAACATTTATTGAGAGTGCACACTGTATGTCAGGCACTATTCTCAGTTCCTTATGTGTTTTAACACATTTAATCCTCTCAACAACCCTAGAAGATAAGTATTATTCACTGTTTATAGACAAGAAAACTGAGGCACAGTGAGGCTAAGTAACTTGTCCAAGGTAACACATCTAGGAAGTGGCAGAGTCAGGTCCTGGAGTCCATCCTCTCTTTTCTATGGCCCATCCACAGTACCATAGTTGAGTAAATAATGAAAAGACAGGAGATATGTATCAAGAAGAACACCTAAAGTGACAGGTGGAGGAAGGAGATAGGGTCAGGAAGGCTTCCTGCAGGAGGTGGCACTTCAATTAAATAGAGGAAAAATGGAAACCAGAGAGCAAAGTGGGGAATAGAGTTTCTCAGATTCCTTCATCCCTTGTCTTGCTACACAACCTGCCTCCCCTAGTCCTAGGAGCTCTGTCCTCCCTCTTCTCCACACTAAAAACACTGGAATGCCCTCAGTCATCCTTAATATGCCTAACATTTCAACTGGGAAGTCTGAAGTCATGCACAATTACTCATGCAATTTTTCCTCCAGACAATAGGCCCTTCTGTGTGCTTCTCATTGAAATATATAAAGCTTCACTTTGTTGTTTTAAAAAAGTCTTTGTTGTAGAAACAATTCACAAATGTGTCAAACACACATTGGTTCCCCACCCCCTTCTCTGTCCCCTCACCTGATTGGGATGCTAGCTTGCCAGGGACGTGTGCCCACTTGCCGACTCTGCCCAGAATGGAAGCTAGCCCTGCATTTCACATCACTTCTAACCAAGTAGGGCTCTAAGTTTAAGTTTGAGGTTAACCTCAGGGGGCATTTAGCCACACCTGCCACCCCCTCTGCCTGGCCTTGTGGGTGGGAACAGACTTCTGTTGGAGAAAGAGAAATGCTTGATGCTGCTAATTAACTGTGGGAGGAAAGGAAGCCCTCTCCAGACACCAAAAATACCAAAGAAGAACATTATAGAAAGCAGCCTTTGTACCAGCCAGCCACATCATTCAGCCCAGCCCAGGCCGGGGCTGGAGGGAAAAATAACAACTCTCGCAGCCACTAAGTTCCTGCATCCCAAGTGGGCACCTCAGGAGGTCATGCCCTGAGTGAATGTCTGCTAGAGGAGGGGTTTCCAGGACTGTGGCGGGAGTCTGGCTGCCTTCCCAGCTGGCCTTTGGCAAACCACAGGAAGCTGCCTGAAGCTGGCATGTTTATAAGGTGACTTGTGAGACTTCCTTAGAATAGCAACAGGCCTGTTTCATAACTTAAAAGCCAAAGAGTGTGTGTCCATGGAGGTATGAGGTGGAGCTGCAGGACCTTACTTTAGAGTCTGGGTAATCTCACTAAGGCAGGTTGCTTTCCCACCCTGTGCTTATCAATTTAGGGGCTGATCCTCACTCTGCAGATGGGACTATCTTAAACAGAGAAGTGTCACCTTCCAGCCAGCCCAAATCCCTGAGGCTTGATTGCTACAGGGCTGAACTGAGTTTGAGTATCTGGGAGACTCAGGGTCCAGTGGGGAGTCTGTTGGGGAGGGCTGGGGTTCTTCGAGAACTGGGATTTGTTCACAAATAGGAGGGCAGTCAGGCTTTTTGGCTGGGACCTTAAGCTCAAGAGGCTGCAGAATTTGGCTGCTGACCAGTACAGGGGAATGAGGTGAAACCTGAGGGTGGCCTTAGAATGGAGGATTGAGGACCTTAGAATTTGAAAGCTGTCAGACCTACATTGGAGGCTCTTGGAGGGCATGTTTACAGGGTCTGCCTTATTTTATAGGGGCTGGGACTGATTCCCAAGACTCTAAATTGCCAAAGCCAGGAAGTTGGGGTACTAGGATTTCATACCAGGCAAGTTTCCCAGTCTCTCACTCCAATAACATTTTTGCATCTGGGCAGACAAGGGGGAGATTCTGCCACAATAATACCACATGTGCAGGATCCTTGGCAGCTGCACGTGTGGTGGCACATCCCTTTCCCTCCCTTCCTGTTGATACAGGATCTCCTTTATAGACTCTTCAAGTGTCAGAGTTGAAAAGATTTTAGAAGCCATATAGACTAATTATTTTATTTAACAGGAAAGGAAACAGAGAACCAGAGAAAAATGACTGGCACAAGGGCATATAGCTAGTTAGTAATCACTAGTATTGAAGCCAGTTTTGTTGACAACCAGTCCAGGGCTTTTTCCACAACACTACGCTCTTTATAACAAATAACATTCGTATATCGGGGCTTCTACCCGTTCCATATTGTATTTCCCATTTTACTCTCTTCCATGGAGAGTACCTTGAACTGTACCTTGCTCATGGTTAAACTACTTTCTGAAAAGTTTCCAATATTTGGTATTTTGACAAAAAAAAAAATAAATAAATAAATAAATAAAATAAAACCCTATTGGTTAGAAAGAAAGAGGTTATCACAGCCAGAGGCTGCCCATGTGAAATGTGACCAGGGTGGAAGAGCAAATTCCCAGAGTCTAAGGCCTTGCTGCTCAAAATCGTCCATGGACCAGTAAGCATGGGTATCACCACCGAGATCTGTGGTATCAAACCTGTATTTTAACAAGAACCTACATGATGTGACTAAGTTTGAGTAGTACTTCTTTGAGGCAAGGCTCTGCAAAAATTCCTTCTCTTCCTCTTCCTTCCCAAATGTTTAACTTTCTACCACCTCCCTCTTGCTCCTTTCTTCCACATGCTCTGTCCCCAGTGTTACTATGTTAATCTGGTTCTGCCTTTTCTTGAAATTTTAAAGCCACAAAGGGGTGGAGGGGGAGTGGGGAGGGGGGACTGGATGTATTTTAAAAGGGGACTGAAAATGGAAACTTTTGAGAAAAATAAAATATGGCCAATTGGGAAGATCTTTTGCAGCTCCAATGTCACGTTGTTAATGTTGAAATATAAACATCTACTATGTTTATATTGGCTTACTTGTAAAATCATCAACTTTGGTTATATTTAGGAATTTGATGGCTTGGAAAGCACACTGAAAAACTCTGAGAACAAAAATATTTTTCCCCTTAACTTTATGGAAAATAAGAAAATCTCTTTAAAAAAAAAAATTCCAGGAACGTCTTTTCTCTACTTTCTTTATTATCCCCATCCACCATGGCACCATGGTACATTTTTTCCTGTTAGCTTTCTTGCTCTCTTTGTTCCTAGTTCAGTTTTCTCATTTCATTTACATTTTTTAAAACTGGGGTTTTCTTATTTATTTTTTATTTAAAAATTAGGAAATAGAGAAGTAAAAGAAAGCACAACAGAATCCCACTGATGTAGAAACTATATAAACTCCTTATATAAAAGCATCTTAAACCTTGTTGTGCATATATTTGTTAACAAAAATGGGATAATTCAGAATATAGTAATTAATATCTACTTACTTTTAAGTAGAACTATAAATTACTAACTTCTTTATATCTGTGAACATACCTCAACAACATTATTTTTGTTAAATTCTGCCATTGAAATTGTATCATGATTGATTTGGTAATATTTCTATTGCTGGATATTTAGGTACTTCAAACTTTTCACTATTAAAAGCACTACTGGGCATGGCACAGTGGTTCATGGCTGTAATCTCAACACTTTGGGAGGCTGAGGCAGGAGGATTGCTTAAGGTAGGAGTTTGAGACCAGTCTGGGCAACATAGTGAGATGCTAATCTCTATAAAAAAAAATTCACTGGACATGGTGGCCCACCCCTGTGGTCCCAGCTACTCAAGAGGCTGAGGTGGGAGGATCTCTTAAGACTGAAAGATCAAGGCTGCAGTGAGCCATAATTGCATCACTGTGCTCCAGCCTGCAACAGTGCAAAATCCCATCTCAAACAAACAAAAAAAAACAAAAAGGAAAAAGAAAAATAGAAAAGCAGTGAAAAGCAATACTGCATATTCCTAATGATTTTATTACCTTAAAAAAACTATTTAATTAAGTCATGAACACATAAAGGCATCATTACACTTGTGAAAAAAATTTAAGATAACATGAAATCCTTTTTGACCCTTGTTGCCAGCCCTGGTTCCCTTCCACTCCCTACTCCCTTGTTCCAGCTCTCCCACTCCCACCCCAGCTCAAGGAATTCAATCGTCAACCCAACTTTTGATGGGGATGCATGGGGTGCCAGGCACAGAATTAAGTGCTATAAGGATTTCAGTCAATGACACAGTCTCCACCCTAGTGAGGAAGAACAGGCATGCATTCATGGGGAGATGCAAATAACAATTACAAGCTGTATGCTATACCACCGAGCGCAAGTTAAGGTTAGGCAAACTGAGCACAGTCCCAATTACTGCTGAGTGCACATGAAGTCCTCTTCAATTTTCAGCAGGATCACTGCTCTAGGTTTTTACTTGACCTCCTTGCCTATAATCTCTCCCTTTCAACCCATCCAGTTTACTGCTGATAAAATAATCTCAAAAGACACTCTTCTGATATGTGTGATCTTGTTCATTCCCTATTCCTCTTATTCTGCCTGCTAAGCTTCCCCTCATCTTCAAGACTCAGCTCAAACTTAAATTTACTCAGTATGCAGCTACTGAGCATATATTACGTGCTAATCACCTCTTCTAAAGCTTTCCTCACTCTAGGTTCTGTGAGCAACTCCCTCCTGGCTTTTTCTCTTGTAACAGATTCCACTTTGTTGGGATTGTTATTTTTCTGGCCTACCTCAACCCCAAACCATGAGTTCTTAAAGTATAGGACCTCCATCTTATCAATCTTGTACCCCCAGCACCCAGTACAGCGCTGGGTACATAGTTGATGCTTAATATTTGTCTGCTCAACAAAAAGAATAAATAAATGAGCTTCCCAGAAATGTCCCACTGGTTCTTAATGTACTTTTAGGATTTGGAGGTTACTTCTTGCTTAGAGTAAGAAGCAACTGCATTAGGTTGCAGGAGCAGAGGGAGCCTTTGAGGTGACATGTCCTAGCTCCTTAAAGGGACATATTGGTTCTTCCCTCATTCTAAGTCTTCAGATTCTACATTTGAAACAAACAGCCTATTGCTGTCTTTGCAATGTAAGACGTACTAAGGAAGTGTTTGTTCAAAAAAATAAAGAGAAGGGGTTTTTTGTTGTTGTTGTTTTTATTTTTTGAGATGGAGTCTTGCTCTGTCGCCTAGGCTGGAGTGCAATGGCACGATCTCAGCTCACTGCAACTGCTGCCTCCCTGGTTCAAGTGATTCTCCTGCCTCAGCCTCCTGAATAGCTGGGATTACAGGTGCCCACCACCTCGCCCAGCTAATTTTTGTATTTTTAGTAGAGACGAGGTTTCGCCATGTTGGCCAGGCTGGTCTTGAACTCCTGACCTCAGGTGATACGCCTGCCTCAGTCTCCCAAAGTGCTAGGATTACAGGCGTTTAAGCCACCATGCCAGGCCAAAGGAAAAGTTTTAAAAAGATCCCAACTTTCCCTAGTTAGGAATTGGAAGTTTGTAAAGCTCAAACCTACTCATGTTGCCCCCTTGCCCAAATCCCTTTGGTTTTTTCCCATTGCTGTTAGGATAAAGTTCAAAATTTTAAACTTGACCAGCAAGGCCCCACATGGCATGAAGCCTGCCAACCTCACCAATATCCTGTCACATCATTCTTCTTGGATCTCTTTACACTCCAGCCCCACAAGTAATTTCTTTGTTTCTCATGGGCACCACACATCTTCAAAAATGCTTCTTATGCCTGGAACACTCTCTGCTGTAACTGACATCCACACCCATGGCCTCATACTTCCCCATGTCACCTGGCTTATTGTCCTGCATCCTCTTGTCTCAGCTTAGCTGTCACTGCTTAGGGAAGCCTCTCTGGACCACACTCTAAGTTATGTCACCCCACTGCACATTTGCATAGCACGCTGTATTTTTCCCTTATAACACTTTTTATTAGTATAACTTGATAGTTAAGTGTGTATTATTGAATGTTTTTTTCTTATTCCCCACCTCCTGATTCCAGACTATAAACTTCAGGAGGACAGGATCCATGTCTGTTCTGTTCACTACTTTATTGAAGGGGTTTTACCTACATTATTTCATTTAGTTGAACAATCCTGCAATGCAGATATCCTCATCCTTATTTGGCAGATGTGATAGTGATGTGTGAAGCTGATAGACTTGTGTGATAACGTCAAGATTTGAGCATGGTTCCATCCATATTTCTAAAGGGCTAGAAGTTTGTTTATTTGGGTTTTGGATTATCAGGACCTGAACTCGAAGTCCCCCTGAATTACAGTCCCAGTTCCACCACTTTCTAATTTTATTTTATTTATTTATTTTTGAGACAGAGTCTCATTCTGTTGCCCAGACTGGAGTACAGTGGTGCGATCTCGGCTCACTGCAACCTCTGCCTCCTGGGTTCAAGTAATTCTTCTGCCTTAGCCTCCCAAGTAGCTGGGATTACAGGCGCTTGCTACCACGCCCGGCTAATTTTTGTATTTTTAGTAGAGATGGGGTTTCACTATGTTTGCCAGGCTGGTCTCGAACTCCTGACCTCAGGTGATCTGCCCGCCTCAGCCTCCCAAATTGCTGGGATTACAGGTGTGAACCACTGCGCCCGGCTCTAATTTTGTAATTCTAAGTGAGCCCCTTCATATACATAATAGGGATAATATTACTTATTTTATCTATCTCATAATATTCTTTAGAAGATCAAATGAAATAATAGATACGAAGTGCATGGTAGACTATAATCCACTCTACCAATATAAGTGAAACAAGTAGCTTTTTAAAAAACATTTTTGCAACTTCCGCCTCCTAGGTTCAAGCGATTCTTATGCCTCAGCCTCCCAAGTAGCTAGCATTACAGGAGCACACTGGCAGGCCTGGCTAATTTTTAGTAGAGACAGGGTTTTACCATGTTGGCCAGGCTGGTCTCAAACTCCTGAACTTAGGTGATCTACCCGCCTCGGATTTGGCCTTCCAAAGTGCTGGGATTACAGGCATGAGCTACCATGCCTGGCCTCAAGCAACATATTTTATCAGGCTTAAGCCTATAATGGCTGCTGCTTCTCTGGCTGGCCGCTCTGGATATGAGTTTCTTGAATAAAACTGTCAGTGTGGAGACACTGAGTCCAGATGTCTCTGTACATTATCTAGGGGAGGTTGTTAGCCCTGGACTGAAACTGACAACAAAAAGATTAATTTTGAATGACTGCATCCATTTTACAGAATGAGAATTGTACATTTAGTTTTTTTATAATGTAAATAAGGACAATAAAGAATATGCAGTGGAGTTCTAGTATGTAACCTCTAGTCCCTGCTCACCAAGGAAAAGATGAAATGGTTAGTTAAGTGTAGTTAATGATTAGCATTAATGGTTAAGCACTTAGGCTTTGGAGTCAGACATTTGAGTTCAGTTCTCTCAGTTCTACATTTACCAACAAGGAGAACTTGGGCAGGTTACTTCTCTACAGCTTCATTTCTACATCTGCAAAATAGATCTACCCCTCAAATTGTTATAAATACTAAAATTAATAAAGTAAGTGCCTGCACATAGGAAGCCCTCCATAAATTTGGAGAGTTATTGCCATCCCAGTCCGCTTTCTTTCTTGGCTTGCTGACCCCTGTGCACCTATTTCTTGCATGTTTCTTCCATTCTAATTGGAATGATGATTTTCAGGTGTCAGGGTCTTAAATACTAATGACTGAGAACACTGCCTCTCAGTCTGCATCTGGTCCCAGCAAAGCCAGTTTTGTATATAAAGAGGAGATCTCTCCTCTTATCCTCTATGCACAATGACTCTCACTAGTTTCTTGTGCTTCTGGGGAAGCTTCTCCTATTCATGTAGAGCAGAAAGTTTTTCTATTCGTATTTGAGAAACTGCATGTCTTGACTCAGCTACTTCTGACTGGCACACTATGGGTGGGAGGATTTTTATTCTCTTTGGCTTTGGACACCAAGAGGATGTGCAATTTGGAGCCACAGTGAAAAAGGGGTTTTACTGTTCAGTCACTGCAAGGCTACTATTAATATCACATAGGCTACATAAGATTTGATTCATTATTAAATTTAAGAAGGAAGTCTTTCTGCAATTTTGAACTAGGAGCCGGAATTCCAGCTATAGTGTTATATTCTGGTTTGTGTGTGTGCTTTCACTTGGCATTTTTTGAGACACTATTGTACTCTATTCTCTGGAAGACTACAAAGATGAACGGCATCTTCCCCTCATCAGAACTGCAAGCCTGTGTAGGGGATAAAAACACAAATAATGGGAGGGAGTGAACAAGTATGGGAGGAAGGACATTCTGAGAGGGGCACCCTCTTTTCTGGATTGAGATTCATGTGTACAGGGTGGTAAAGTAAGAGAGTGAAAAGATGTCAGGCTCTGTGCGTACAGGGTGGTAAAGTAAGAGAGTGAAAAGATGTCAGGCTCTGTGCATCACTACACTGGGCCTGAATCTTATTAAAGTTACCCTGAGCAACCCACTTGCCCTTTCTGAACCAGTTTTCTCATATGAAAACAGAATAACCATGCTTACCACATAAGATTTATTGTGCAGATTGAGTGAGATAGAGTACATAAAGTGCCAAGCACAATGCCAGGCTAATTGTAGATAATATTAACCACAGGGATAAAATTATGATTAATAGGCCAGGCGTGGTGGCTCACTCCTGTAATCCCAGCACTTTGGAAGGCCAAGGCGGGTGGATCACCTGAGGTTGGGAGTTCGAGACCAACCTGATCAACATGGAGAAACCCTGTCTCTATTAAAAATACAAAATTAACCAGGCGTGGTGGCATGTGCTTGTAATCCCAGCTACTCGGGAGGCTAAGGCAGAAAAACCACTTGAACCCAGGAGGTGGAGGTTGCAGTGAGCCAAGATCTCACCATTGTACTCCAGCAAGAGTGAAACTCTGTCTCAAAAAAAAAAATTATGATTAATATCCAAAAGCGTAGATAGTATTAATAAATCTTGTCAGTATATAGGGGCAGTGGATGAGGCGTAATGAAAGAGACCTTAACTCTCATCCTAGTAACATGGTGGCCATGGACCATCTTCCCAGATATACAACTCTGCTGTACCAGTAAATGCGAAGTGCTTCCTGCTAAATATTTGCCACTCTTCTGACACAGATAGTGATATCCTGTGGTCACTTCCCTCCCCTAGTCTTATGTCAGGTAGTGGTTTCATGCACACTCCACCCAAGATGGTGGATTATCTGACAGTAACAGAGAAACAGGAAGAACAGTGGCTTCAACTGAAATAAGAGATGATTTATTTTTCAGTAAATAACTTCCATTCCCATCAGTTCCCTGACCAAACAATGTGCAAGCTGTAATGTGAAATGATAAGGAAGCCAAGGCACAGCTTTTGGAAAAGCTGAAAGCCTCCTTGATATTGGATGCAAATTCTGTCAACTGTAGCATGCTGAATAAGATGATGGCCGAAGAGAACTGTGGTCAGGATAATGACTCTAGCAGACAGTGGAAGGAGGAAAGGCGCCTGGCACCATACCTGTAAGGGCAACTGCACTTCCCTCAATAAAACTGCTGCTTTGCACTAGAATCTCACATTTGGTTTGACCAAGGTAGGAAAAGTGATCCAGATTAGAATAATCACTCAGTAGAAGCTAACCCAGGTCATTTATTATAAAACTTGATTTATGGGAAATACGGAGTTTCTAGTAGGAAAAAATGAGGCCATAGGTGATATCATGGTTGTTATTCATTAGAAATACCACTAAGGACTTTCTTAGGTTTCCAAAAGTATTATTCTTACAGGAAAATTGTAACATCTAAAGGCTGTACTGGCAGTAATATGGTCGTATCTATGTTCATCATGATGACAATAATAATGGTACCATTTTTGAGCTTTCAGCTTAGGTCATGGAGATTTGCTTCTGAGGACCCCCAGCTTTAGTTAGAACTGTATAAGCCTTGGAGAGGGGCTTATGTTCAGGATCTAGGCTAAAAGCTCCATAAGGTTAGAGGCCTTTTCTATCTTCCTCAGGATAGTGTCACACACGGAGCTCAGCACAATGTCCAGTGCAGGACGAGTGTTCAACCAATACTTGTTGCAGTATTTGATTCAACATTCATTACCTCTTTTAACCAAAGCCACCCTGAAAGCTCAATATTATTGGATCTAGTTTGCCTGCTTGCTTCAATGGTATATACAGAGTTATACAAGTGATGGGGTATTGTAGAGGTGAGTGAAGGATGCTCTATAGTGGCATGATCTCTGAACTTAATGTGGGAGAATCGAGGAAAATGTTGTTTACGTGAAGGCCCTTCCACAGAGTTGGGCAGGGGAGGGTGGCTCTGTTGGCCATTTGACTAGAGAATGAGCTCAAAACCATGTTCATGGGGAGAGGGAGCATCAAGGGGAGATGTTTGGAGAATGCTTGGGCACCATAACAACCATCCTCACATAGCCAGGGCCCATTCAGAATGGAAGAGACTGTCTTGTCCTGTATAGGCCCAAAGGGCAGAACGCAATACAAGTTTTAGGGAAAGTGATTTTGGCTTCAACAAGGAAGAACATTTAACCTCTGCTGCTGTTCAGAAATAGAATAGATCACCTTGGAGGCAGTAAATCCTCTGTCATTGGAGGTGTCCAAGGAGGAATCACATGATCACTTGAGAGGGATATTGGGAAAGGGATTTAAACATTGACTAAGAGGAGAAAGGCATTGGGTTAAATGAATATCTCCTTTGTGTCTCCTGTATTCTATGATTCTATAATCCTTTATTTGAAATTTGTGAATATGGCATTCAAAAATGAATGTATTTAAAAGGAAACTAAGTAGTAGGTTAGGTCCAATTGTGTGAGTCTACAAAATCCTCTAGGACAGAATCTCCATCTGTGTGACAGAGCACTGTGTTCCTAGAACCCATGCTGATGCCTGGCACATGGCACACCTTTATTAACATGTGTTAAATGAATCAGTGGAATTCTGGATATGCTAAGGACTTATGCTGTGAGCTCCTCCTTCCCAAGATGTCACGGAGTGTGACAGGAACGAAAACTGAACCCAGATCAACCTTCCCCTTTCCTATGTAGAGAAGTTTGGTCTAGAGGGAAATATTTGCACTTACTTGTGGCTTAAATGTTTGACTCACATAGTTTCTTCCTCTGGAGAAATGCCTCAACATGTGTATTTTCTGTTGGCCCCACAGCTCAGAAGCTGTTTGTGAGTAAACCATACAGAAGCCAACTTGTGAAATGCTAGGATGAGAGGTCCGGCAGGGGCCTGAGGGATGCCCTACTCTGTGATATGCCGGAGCAAAGGAACATAAAATAACAGGCAGAAAACCATAATCCAATATGGGAAGTCACCCCAGAGGTGACCCTGGAGAAACCCCAGAGGTAAGTGTGTCTAGCACTGTGTCTGGCATCTCTTAAGGGCTCAATACAGCATATTGAATGAATGAACAAATCCAGAAGGAGTGTTGGACTAGGAATCAGGAAGCCTGCACTTCCCTCTGGATCTATGTGTCACTGACTGTCTGTGTGACCTTATGCTCTCTTGCTGTTATTTGGGAATACCAGGCATTTAAACAATTGTCATATTTGGGGGATACCAGTTATAGAGACAGAAGAGCATATTTGTCTCAACTAGCTGGAAATGGGAAGTGGGTGGCTTCAAGAGCCACTTTTACAAAGTAGAGTAAGTAGGATTGTGTGTATACTTGGATGTGACATGTGAAGAAAGGAAGGTGGTCCAAAGCAACTCCTAGATTTCTGACTTGGGCAGCTGGTGGATGGCAACAATGTTTACTGAGATGGGAACAAGCAAGCAGCCACGGGTTTGAGAGGAATCTGATGATGGGCATGTTGTACTCCCAAAGCCCACATATTCAGAAAGACTTTGGCCCTTTGGCTCTTTCCCTACCTCTGTGACTGAGGCCCTGTGCATGAGAGGGATGGGCCACTGCAAGGCAGGCAGCTCCAAACGTGATGGAGCCTCAGGTTATGCTTCCTGATGCTGGAGTGCTTCATGGGGCTGGAGTAACTCGGCCCTAATTCCCTTATCCATCTTTTTTCTTATTGCTAAAGCAGCTCCAGAAGGCAAATATGGAGATCTGGGACCTACAAGCCTAAAATGATAAAGAAAAGAAGAGAACCAGGGGTGGCGTCAAGATTAGAAGCTGGTTTCCTGCCAGAGCTTTGCTTCCTTTAATGCACTCGCCTACACTCTCCCTGTTTTTCAAAGACCAACTGCAGGCTTGACTCCTGCAGCCATGTCAGTGCCACTAGGCCTTGATGCTGAATAAATAAAACCAGAAGGAAAAAATACAGTTCTCTGAGGACTGGGGATGGCTGGGAGCATCCAGCTTAGTGTCAAACTGAGGAAATGGTAGGATGGGAATCGATATGTAATCGAGAGAACAGATCTCCCATGGACACAGATACCACCCTGATCTGAGCCTCATTTCAGTACTGCAGGCCTAGGTAGAGTCAGCTGACCCCAAAAGCACTGTGCTGGAGAATAGAGAATGACTGTCATTCTATGGTGCCTTCTGAATATCACTGCATAGACAGCATGCACTCTTTGTAACAACAGAAAGAGACATAAAAGAGACAAGGGTGGGGAGAGCAAATGTAAAAATATGAGAAATTATGCCCCTCATCTTTAATTTTTATTATTATTACTTTTTGAGACAGAGTCTTGCTCTGTTGCCCAGGCAGTAGTGCAGTGGCATGATTATGGCTCACTGCAGCCTCAAACTCCTGGGCTCAAAAGATCCTCCTGCTTCAGCTTCCTACATAGTTAGGACTACAAGCGTGTGTCACCACACCCAGTTAAAATTTTTTTTTTTTCCATTTTTTGTAGAGACGAGGTCTCACTGCGTTTCCCAGGCTGGTTTTGAACTTCTGGCCTCAAGCGATCCTCCTTGGCCTTTTAAAGCACTGGAATTACAGGCATGAGTGACCACACCAGGCCTTCTTTTTTTTTTTTTTTTTTTTGAGGCAAGGTGTGGCTCTGTTGCCCAGGCTGGAGTGCAGTGGTGCCATCTTGGCTCACTGCAACCTCCACCTCCTGGGTTCAAACCATCCTCCCACCTCAGCCTCTCAAGTAGCTGGGATTATAGGCATACACCACCATGCCTGGCTAATTTTTGTATTTTTGATAGAGATAGGGTTTTGCCATGTTGCCCAGGCTGCTCTCCAACTCCTGGGCTCAAGTGATCCTCCCGCCTTGGTCTCCCCAAGTGCTGGGATTACAGGCATGAGCCACTGTACCCAGCCCTCCGGCCTTCATTTTTAAAAAGAATAAGTTTTATTTTTCTTTCTAATTACAAAAACAACATATACTCATGGTAGACAATCTAAGAAATACAGAGACATAAAGAATCAACTGTAATCCCACTAACCACTCTGGCTATTTGATGAATATTTGAATATTTACTGAATGCTGACTGAGGCACCCTAACAATCCTAAGGCTCAGGTGTAAAGTTATTCCTCTTTAATTAATGAAAGAACTGAGATTCAGCGAGGTTAAGATTTGCTTGAAAACACACAGCTGATATGTGGTAGAGCCTGGATTTGAACCTGGTTCTGTATCCCAATTTTCTCACAATATTTTATTTGTCTTGATCCACCAAGATTTGTCTTGGTATTTGTCTTGATACCAGAGATGATGGTACATCATCAAACAATCCCAATTTTCAAGTGGGGAATACTTCAAAGCAAAAAGATACCGCATGAAGATGTTTCAAAAATGCGTTTTGTCTTTCAGGTCTTGTCACAGTTATTGCAATTTTGTAAAATCATTCATTGTGAAAGTGGTGTTTTGATTCTTTGCCCTTGCCGGCAACCAGAACAGAAAGCAAATTCCCTTCCATCATTTGGCCTGAGGCTTCTTTCTGCTTCTGCCCAAGGTAGACTGTGATTAGCACTCAGTGCTTAACCTCTTCCTCCTGCATGTCCCTCTGAAGTAATAAATTTTTGTTTTGACACTTTGGATATACTGGACCCTAAAAATCAAGCCAATAAGGAGCAGCCCAGAAAGGAAGAGAGTGCCATAGTCTCACCTGTGTTTTAGGGAGGTTAGTTTTGTAGCAGTGCAAGGGCTGGCTTGATTAGGAGATCTTAGAGTCAGAGAAATTGGTTATCACTTTTAAAAAATGAACAAATGACATGGGTAACAGCCTTACCCCATTCATAAGCTTCACCATCTCTCACCACATCTCTGTGTCCAGCCCCATTCCTGAATTCCTCATCTGACCCTCATTTCATCCTGACATTAAGGAGATTATTTACACAGATTATTTTATGACTTTTTAAAGGCTGAAAATTTAATAATTTATTCTTTACAGTAATGAATTAAGTGTGAACACTGAAATATCACTGGCACTAAAATTATCTCAGTAAAACATCATGTACCCAATACCCAATCCTGACTACCCAGTTTTGTTCCCCAGCCAGTCTAGCCCTGACAGTTTTAGACACTTCCTGCACGTTCTCCACCATTAACCAGCTCTAGCTCTTCCTGGTAACTCTACAGTGGCTCTCAAGATAGAATTGTCATTAAATGTGGAAACTTTGGTTGTTTATCTTTATTTTTATATTTATTGATTTATTGATTTATTTTTTGAAACAGAGCCTCACTCGTTGCCCAGGCTAGAGTGCAGTGGCGCAATCTTGGCTCACTGCAACCTCTGTCTCTGGGTTCAAGCAATTTTCCTGCCTCAGCCTCCCCAGTAGCTGGGTTTACAGGCATGTGCCACCATGCCCGGCTAATTTTGTATTTTTAGTAGAGACGGGGTTTCACCATGTTGGTCAGGCTAGCCTCGAACTTCTGACTTCAGGTGATCCATCCTCCTCGGCTTCCCAAAGTGCTAGGATTACAGGCCTGAGCCACTGCATCTGGCCAGAGATCAATTTTTAAAAATTCTGCATATGAGTGAGAACACGTGCTGTTTGTCTTTCTATGTCTGGTTGATTTCACTTAACATAATGTTTTCCAGATTCATCCATGTAGTTGCAAATGGCAGGATTTCGTTATTTCTTATGGCTGAATAGTATTCCATTGTGGTGTGTGTGTGTGTGTGTACATATATATATATATATATATATATATATACACCCATATATATGTATGTATATGTATATATGTATATATACATATAGATGTACATATATGTATATATGTATAGATATACATATATGTATACATACGTAGATATGTACATATATATGTACATATACGTAGATATATATGTACATATATACATATATACATTTTCTTTATCCATATTCATCCATTGTTGAACACTTGCGTTGATTCCTTATCTTGGCAATTGTGAATAATGCTGTAGTAAACATGGGAGTGCAGATATCTCTTCAATTTACTCATTTCATTTCCTTTGTATATATACCTAGTAGTGAGATTGTTGGATCACATGGTAGTTCTATGCTTAATTTTTTGAGGAACTTTAATACTGTTTTCCATAATGGCTGTACTAATTTAAGCAGTGGGAACTTTGGAACCAAGCTGTCTGAATTCAAACCCCACCTTTACCAGTTTGCATGTGACTTTGGGCAAGTTAATTACCCTATACCTCAGTTTCCTTGTTTATAAAATGGAGAAATAGTATCTATTTTATAAGGTTGTTGTGAGATCAAATACTTGTAAAGCTATTGCTTGTAAAGCTCCTAGAATATGGCCTGGCATATTGTAAGCACATTGTAAATGTTAGCTATAAAGACAAATGGAGTCATCTGTCCATCTTGTCATCTCAAGGGCCAGTAGTCAAGATATATTTCTTTTTTTTTTGAGACAGAGTCTTGCTCTGTCGCCCAGACTGGAGTGCAGTGGCGCAATCTCGGCTCACTGCAAGCTGCGCCTCCCAGGTTCACACCATTCTCCTGCCTCACCCTCCTGAGTAGCTGGGACTACAGGCGACCACCACCACGCCCAGCTAATTTTTTGTATTTTTAGTAGAGATGGGGTTTCACCGTGTTAGCCAGGATGGTCTCGATCTCCTGACCCTGTGATCCGCCCGCCTCGGCCTCCCAAAGTGCTGGGATTACAGGCAATAGCCACTGTGCCTGGCCTGGTCAAGATATATTTCTTAAAAATTATTTTAAATGTTAATGGTTTCCCTATTTTATTTATTGGCATTGCAGAGTAATTTTTGTTGCACATGCACAGTAGTTTGTTTACAAATTATACATTAAATAGATTTGTATGGGCTTGTCTAGAAATCTTAACCGTTGATAACATTGTATGTAATATAGATATCTCTATCTATCTAAATGTATATTTGTATGCACACACACAAATGCTTTTTGCAGTAGATTTTTGGACACAGATTTTATGTACTATATCCAGCTCATTTTATAAATTTATTTTTCTTCTATTTGTCCCATTTTCCAGAGGTTGGGCTCATAAAGCATTGTCAAGACTTGAGATGGCCTTGAATAGCATGCTAGAATTTTGTATTTTATTCCCTGTGTTATAAGGATCTGCCCAGAAAGGGAGGGCCATAGTGTAACCTGTGTTTTAGGGAGGTTAGTTTTGTAGCAATGCAAAGGCTGGCTTGATAATGAGATCTTGGAGTCAGAGAGATTGGTTAAAAGGCAGTTAGAATAACTCAGTCTGAGAACCTCAATTAATGTGCTGGGCAAGAAGGAATACATGTAAGAATAATCTGGGGATAGAATCAAGAGGACTCAAGAATGTAGTGGTGAAATGCTGGAGAGAATTCCAAAGGCTTTCAGTTTTGGTTGATGAGAGGCCGGTGAAACCATTAGGAAAGACAGCCTTCTCTATTACTTCCTAAATACAGAAGGGATTCAAAATTTTCAAGGAGAGGTAGAGGTAGAGACTGTAAAAGGTCAGAATATAAAGCAAGCCTATTCCTCAGCTCAAAAAACTTGGCATCTGAACCTAAAACTAAACAAAGTTGGAATCTTTTGTTTAAAAAAAAAACAGAACATATTTAGTTGATAATGATTTTCACTGATGATTCATTTGACCATGATAATCAAACACATTAAACGTTACATTCCAGGCAGTATCAGGTAGATGCTAAGTTATGAAGCAACACACTTTTTCATCCCTGCAGATCTGAAAGTTTACCTTTTCCAGTAGAGCAGCCAGAGCTCTGGAAAGAAACAAACAAGGCCACAAGTGCCCCAACTACATCCTTTTCAAGATGCGAATGCTTTCCACTTCCACCCAAGACTCTCAGAGCCTGTGTGTTCAGTGGGCAAAGAATGAGACAAGATGCCTTGGTCCAAGACTGCATGGGCAGCTAACTGTGCAGCAGGGAATGGCTGAGGCCTCCAGCCCGGAAATGGTGTGCTCTTACTAAACCACACTTCTCTCCCACCTCCCTCCCAAAAACTCCAGCTCGCACAGGGAGAGTTTCTGAGAATGAAGCTTTTCTATGTCGTATCTGTGGGTTCTCTTACTGTGTTATCTAAGTCAGAAATCCAGATGCATGACAAATACAGTGGTACTAATGGCGACTAAGGGACAGATATATATATATATATTTCTTGGCTCACTGCAACTTCCGCCTCCTGGGTTCAAGTGATTCTCCTGCCTCAGCCTCCTGAGCAGCTGGGATTACAGGCACATGCCAGCAAGCCTAGCTAATTTTTGTATTTTTAGTAGAGACAGGGTTTCACCATGTTGGTCAGGCTGGTCTTGAACTCCTGACCTCGTGATCCACCCACCTCAGCCTCCCAAGGGAGACAGATTTTTTAAAACACTGGGAAAAACCTAGAGTGTGTATTTGCCATAATAAAAATATATCATTTAAAAGACTGATTCCACAAATATTTATTCAGCACCTGCTAGGTGTCAGGCACTGTTGTAGGCGCTGGGTAACAGAGTAGTGAAGAAAACACACAATATGTTATGTAATGGGAATGGGTACCCGACTGGGCAGTGTATTGGGACTTAAGATCAGGTCTATCAAGTTAAAGGTACGACCCAATGAGAACACGATTGGGCAAGTAATTGTATCGCAGATTTTTAACTTCTACTTGAATTTCAATAGTAAAAGAGGATCAATTTGAACCCTGCTTGACTTATCAGTAATATATCCCTAACTACCAGTGAAAAGTCATCTTTCCCTTCTCTGAGCTCTCCTCTCCATCCTTTGATCTTCTGAAAAACATTGGATCATTCTACCTTGCATTATAATGATTTATGCATGTCTTATCAGCCTTTGTAGACTCCTTCAAAGCAGGTGTTGCTTCTCTCTCTAGATCCCTCTCCTGACACTGGGCATTGCCCTCATTCCCTTCTCTTCTCCGACCCCCTTCATTACACACTTGGAACTCCTTGCACACAGAACTCTTTGCTGTTGCCAGTATATGACAGACTCTGTCCCAGCCCTTTGCCATCGTACACATAGTTCTCTGTCACAGAACACTCTTTCCTTCTTAATTTCCTGGGAAAACTGTGACTTCTCTTCAAATAATCAGCTCAGAAGCTACTTCCTCAGTTAAGTTCCCTATGACTTCTCTAGGCAAGGTGTGGTCATGTCCTTTTGCCCTTGCAAGGCTCTAGGCATATCTCTGTTAGTTCACTTATCATTCTGGTTTTTTTTCAAAGTTTGTTTATTGGTCTGTAAGCCCTGGGCAGAGTCCTCGTTTTATCTATCTATGCCTCTAAGTCCTTGCATCCGTGCCTGGAAGAGGCCTTCAGTGAAAGTGTGCTGAGCAATTGACTTGCCTTCTGAAATACCAAGAAGGTATCCACATGACTCTAAGGCTCTCCTGTCTGCCAAGCACCCCACCACTCCCACCAAAAAGCTCATTCGTCATTGCTAGAAATTCTCCCCAGTACTCACTCCTTGGCTTGAAGGCACTGAGACTTCTGTTAGAATCCAAATGTTAAGCTGTGGATAGAGCACTGGATGGACAGCATGGAGACCTATACATTCCCTAGGTATCCACAGGGCTTGTGGGGAAAGTTTGGCTCCATGAGTCCTCATGAATACCAAAATCCTCAGATGTTCAATTCCCTTATATAAACCTATGCACATCCTCCTGTGTACTTTAAATCATGTCTAGATTACTAATAATACCTAATACAAATAAATGCTTTGCAAACAGTTGTTACACTATATTTAATTTAATTTTTCTTTTTTTTGAGACAGAGTCTCACTCTGTCACCCAGACTGGAGTTCAGTAGCTCGATCTCAGCTCACTGCAACCTCTGCCTCCCGGGTTCAAGCAATTCTCATGTCTCAGCCTCCCAAGTAGCTAGGACTACAGGCACATGCCACCACGCCGAGCTAATTTTTGTATTTTTGGTAGAGACAGGGTTTTGCCATGTTGCCCAGGATGGTCTCGAACTCCTGGCCTCAAGTGATCCACCCACCTTGGCCTCCCAAAGTGCTGGGGTTACAGGCATGAGCTACAACAACTGGCCTAAATTTGTATTACTTTTTGTTATTGTGTTATTTAAAAAATTTTTTCGAATATTTTTTATCTGTTTTTGGTTTAATCCTCTGATTTGGAACCTGTGGATATGGAGAGCTGGCTATGTTCTATTTTGAATTCACCCTACAATTAGTTGTGTGACCTTGGCCAAATCATATCACCTATCTAGGTCTGGGTTTCTTCATTTATAAAATGCAAGTTATACTTAATCCAGAATGGTACATAGCTTTTTTTCTCCAGTGTTAATTTCAGCAGTGGCCTCCAAGGGAGCTCCATTGAAAATTGTGAAGCTTAGGTCAGGAAAGACACTCTGCTAGAAAGAATATTGTGACTATTTAGCCATTTCTGTCCATTTAGCACAGAAGAGGGGAGTGGGTTGCATCTGCCTTGCATGTGCAGACACTGCACTGGGTAGGTCTTTGAGTTCCTTTTAGCACAGACATTCCACGTTTCATGATCCATGCAAGATTATGTGTCAAGTTGGTTCAGTTTTACTCCAGAGGCATGTGTCAAGCCTCTGCTGTATGCTATACACTAAGTAGTGTGAGATAAAAAGAAGAAATAATGCATGGTTCTCGCTGGTAAGGGACTCAGGGGTGATTAGTAGAGGTAGGAGATAATAAGTGTTAGTAGAGTAAAGAAATTGAGGCTCCATCAACAAATGGAGGAGCTGGGTCTCAGATTTATTTGAGTCTTAGTGCTTTACTCTTTTCTACTATACCTCGCTACCCTTCTTTTAAGGGTAGTGAGGAGGGAAGGGAGATACTGAACTGAAGGCTTAGATGTTTTCCACACTGGGTGCATCATAGCAGAGGCCCATGATAATCAGTGAACAGTGTTAGAATTCTGGGAGGAAAGGGTAGAAAAAATAACTAAAGAGTCCGGAAAAGAAATTTTGTCTATTGCTTGAGAGCTGCTCTTGGCTTCAGTACAGGCAGACTTTTTGGGACCATATTTATAGGCAAGCACATTTCCTTAGGTCACATGTGTCTCAACTCTAAGATTCTGTCCATTTTTTAACAATGATGGGGTTGAAGAGAGGCAATGACATTTCTGGGAGGGAACAGTGCAGGATAATGGTTTAAATCAAATCACAGTGATATTATGTCTGGCCCTGACCTTGCCTCATGAAGGTGTTCTTTGTCTTTTGCGTGTTTTACCTTTTTTTCTTTTTTTTTCTTTTTAACAGAGGCGGGGTTTTGCTGTGTTGCCCAGGCTGGTCTTGAACTCCTGAGCTCAAGCCATCCACCCGTCTTGGCTTCCCAAACTGCTGGGATCACAGGCGTGAGCCACCACACCCAGTCTGATGAAGGTGTTCTTTGAACCACCTCAGGGAATGACACTGTGCACTTATAAAGTTTCCACAAGGACTTTTATCTCCGTTTGGTTTGAAAATACCATGATTTTCCAAGCAGTAAGTTTTTCTAAGTAGTGAGATTTTCCAAGTAAAGGCAGATGGTTTTTTTCTGAGTCTATTGTGTGGATGCATAGAGGTGAGGGAGTAGCCGTAACTCTAGTGTGTGGTCTCTGAACTCCAAACATTCAGACTTTTTTTTTTTTTTAAGAGACAGGATCTCGTCCTGTCATCCAGGCTGGAGTGTAGCGGCATGACCACAGCTCACTACAGCCTCAAATTCCTGGGCTCAAGTGATCCTCCCACCTCAGTCTCCAGAGTAGCTGGGACCACAGGCACAGACCACTACACCTGGCTCTAGAAGGTATTTTCAATCCAATTTGACAGCTAAGGAAAATGAAAATCAAAATTAAGTAATTTGTCTTAATATATACAAGATGAAGATACTAATATATGCATGAGATATGAATATACACAAGATAACTTGTTACAGTTTGTACAAGGTAAAGTCATGACTCAAATACAGGGGTATTGATTATGAAATCTATTTTCTTTTCTTTTCTTTTTTATTTTTTTGAGACAAAGTCTCACTCCATCACCTAGGCTGGAGTGCAGTGGTGTGATCATAGCTCATTGCAATCTGGAACTCCTGGCTCAAGAAATCCTCCCACCTCAGCCTCCCAAGTAGCTGAGATTACAGGCACACACCACCAAACCTGTCTAATTTTTGTTTTATTTTTTTTTGATAGAGATGAGGTCTTGCTACGTTGCCTAGGCTGATCTTAAACTCCTGGGCTCAGGCAATCCACCCTTCCTGGCCTTCCAAAGTGCTGGGATTAGAGGTATGAGCCACTACGCCTGGCCCCAGATTCTTAAGAATGACCAGGCCCGGCTGGGCACAGTGGCTCACTCCTGTAATCCCAGCACTTTGGGAGGCTGAGGTGGGCGGATTACCTGAGGTCGGGAGTTCGAGACCAGCCTGACCAATATGGAGAAACCCCGTCTCTACTAAAAATACAAAATTAGCAGGTTGTGGTGGCGCATGCTGTAATCCCAGCTACTTGGGAGGCTGAGGCAGGAGAATCTCTTGAACCCAGGAGGCAGAGGTTGTGGTGAGCCGAGATCATGCCATTGCACTCCAGCCTTGCCAACAAGAGTGAAACTCCGTCTCAAAAAAAAATAAATAAATAAAAAATGACCAGACGCTGAGAAAATTGTTCATGTCACTAGACTCACACAAGACAGGCAGAAATGAAGAAGGAAGTTATTGATTTCTTGATATATTTATATACTACATGCAATGCACACACCACATACACTAACACAATATGCCCAGGGAAGCTAGCTCATAAGGGCATCCCTTTCATGATACTGAAAGACCTGGGAAACCAACCAATAGTTAGAAGATCAGCAAGGGAGAACTCAAAGTTGAAGTTCAATGAACCAAATGTGATATTTATTTTTAGCTACAGAAACCTTAATATATAATATAGAATGTTGGAGCTAGATGGGGACCAAGGTCACCTTAACCAACTCTTTCACTTCACAAAAAGAAAGCTGAGACCCCAAAGGGGTAATCGACTCTGCCAAGCCCACATCATTGATTCCTTTTCTCTTCCATCCCACAAACATTTAGGGTGCGCACCAGGAGTTAAAGCCTCATCTTAAGCAAAGAGAAGCCCTCCATAAGCTCAAAAGTCAAGCTGGGGAGATGGATATGAAGAGAACCAATTCTCATACAGTATGATTAGTGCTGTAAGAGAAGTATTGGCAAAGATTTTCTGCAAAGGGCAAGACTGGAAATATTTTTAGGTTCTGCAGGCCATATAGTCTCTGTTGCAACCACTAAACTCCATTGTGTGGGACAAAAGCATAAATAAGATGTAAATAAAAGAGTGGCTGCATTCTGATAAAACATTATTTTTTGCCATTGAAATTTTAATTAATATTATACTTACATCAAAAAATAGCTTTCTGATTTTGATTGTTTTCAACCATTAAAAAATATAAAAACTATTCTTTGCTTGAACCCAAGAGACAGAGGTTGCAGTAAGCCAAGATCTCACCACTGCACTCCAGTCTGGGCAACAGAGTGAAACTCTGTCTCAAAAAAATTAAAAATAAAAATAAATATATATATATATATATATGTGTGTGTGTGTGTGTGTATATACATATATATAGACATATATATATATATGCATTTATGATTTTTAACTCGCAAGCCTATAAAAACAGGCAGCAGCCAGATTTGGCCCACAGGCAGTGGTTTGCTGACCCTTGTCTTAGATAAAGAAAAGTTCCAGAATTTTCCAGCATCCATGAAGGTATGATCCAGTTATTGATCAGATTATTTTACCAAGAATAAAAATGAAAAACAAAAAGTATGTATTTGTCAGTGTTACTCTGAAAAAGTAGGGCCACAGAGATGGGGACTATTCACAAAAAAGAATAAAAGAGAAGAGAAGAGATCTGAAAGCCCCTAATTCATCCCCACTCAACTTCCCCTGCCAGTTAAAACCCAAATGCTTCTATGATCTTGAGCCAACTTTAATTTATTCACTTTTCACATTACATAGACTCTCAATTTTATACAGTTTAAAGTGTAGGTTCCTCTTTAGAAGAGTTGCCCTGTCCAAAGTTTCTACATGCCCACGCTTAGAGGGAGTCAAATGGCTGTACCAGATGCATTTCCACTAGAGTTCAGGTAATTTTTGACAGGATTAGGGTGCCCCGTGTGTGGTCTTTGGGGAGACCAACAACTTCTTCCTAACAGATATGAGTGCAGGGGCAGTCATTATTAATCTTTGTATGCCTAGCCCTTCAGAACAGGGTTCGGCACTTCACAGTCACTAGGCTTTGCCATGAGCAGTTTCCCTGATGAAAAATATATACTCTTTCCCCTTACAGGAGAACGCTGTGGGTCTCAGTTTCCTCACCTGTAAAATGGACATAATAATATCACCTAAATCACAGGTGTTATGAGATCATGTGCAATCACATAAGTAATAACACTCTGTAAACCATAAAACACTCTGTGAATTATCTTATAACTTCCCACCATTCATGTCTGTCCCTACCACTCCTACAGTCAGAAAATCATTTTATCTCTCTGGGGCTTATTTTCCTTATCTCAAAAGTCAAGGGTGACTTCAGTGATGTCTAAGTTCCCTCCCAGCTCTACCATTCTGATGCTGTACTATGTTAGGAAAGGAGTTTTTCATTAAATGGGGAGAAGTTGTGCATTATGGTTGAAAGTGAAGGGCAGAAACAAAGAAGCCAGATATAGAAAAATAACAGCAACAAAAAAGAAGACAAGAAGAGAACCTTCCTCATTAGGTGTCCCTGATGAAAGATCTGCTTCTTTAAAACACAAAACTGCCATGTTCTTTGGCATAGACTTGCTTTACATGTAGAAAACCAAGTTTGAGAATCTCAATTTTCTCTCCTTAACAGTGAATTAGTCTGTTCTCATGCTCCTAATAAAGACATACCTGAGACTGGGTAATTTATAAAGGAAAGAGTTTTAATTGACTTACAGCTGCACATGGCTGGGGAGACCTCACAATCATGGCAGAAGGCAAATGAGGAGCAAAGTCACATCTTACATGGCAGCAGGCAAGAGAGCTTCCACAGGGGAACCCTCACTTATAAAATCATTAGTTCTCATGAGACTTATTCACTATCATGAGAACAGCATGGGAAAAACCCACCCCTATGATTCAATTACCTCCAATGGGGTCCTTCCCACAGTACATGGGAATTATGGGAGCTACAATTCAAGATGAGATTTGGGTGGGGACACAGCCAAACCATATCAACAGAATCATTCAATGCTTAGAAATGTTCAAGAGAGTATCTATCTAGCAATTTTTCATGGGAGTCTCACTGCCCAGATACTTCAATGTGTAATACACATTGCTGTGTCATGCCTTTTTCACCTCTGCTGAAAGCATTAGCTTCAGCAAAGTAGATTGAGAGATGTCCCATAACACCAGGGTTCTGCATGGATTTCCCCCCACCCACTTTCTCTCATTTTCCACTTTTATAAAGAGGGAATATGTAAGTCCATTGACCATTAGGTGAAATGCTATCTTTCCCTCTGAGGAATGAGACCTTGTGTTTAAGGAGCCTTGTTTTTAAGGATGAGAATCGGCACAGGATTGGGCTGGCAAACAAGGGACAGTGAGGCAAATGGAAAGAACATTAGAGAAACCTAGTGCCCTCCTCCTTCGTGTTCCTGGCTTCAGCTGTTTACAGACGGGCAGTGGATACCCAAACTCAGGACCTAGCCCATGGCTGTAAAGGTTTTCTAGAAAGGAGAATGGAACCTGGGAAGGCTGTTAAGTGTACCAAACATCTCTGATGTCCAAGAAATGGATCTTAGCTTCTAACAAACAGGCAAATTGGTAGCCCTGTGATTTCTTTTGTGACCTACATATTATCAGCCTACAGATATAAACTAACGTATGAAAGAATGCACAGCAAATCAGTTTCTCATCACTCTATGGGCCTAAGAAACACTTTTCAAGACATCTGTACATTCAGTAGATGTTATGAAAAACTAGGAATGTCCACCAACATGGTACATGTATACATATGTGCACATGTACCCCAAAACTTAAAGTATAATAAAAAAAGAAAAACTAGGAATGTCCCAACTAAGTATCTGTGTTAGCCTTAATTATCTCCAAAATTGGACAACTTAAAGTCTCTTAGATATATCCTAAGCTTTCCCATCCCCATGCATTTATTCAAACTATTCCCTTTGCCCTAAAGATCCTTCTCCATCAAACATTCCTCCTACCACAGAGCACTGCTCGTGCAAATCCTACCATGGTTCAAGTCCCATTTCAAGTACTGACTTCTTTATAAAGCCTTCTCACATTTTTTTGACTTCTGTTGTAGCTACTTTTTCATGAGTTTATGTTTTGCCTCTTTAATGAGAGTGTACGTTCCTTAAAGCCTCATATTAATTTTAATATTTCCTCATGTCCAAAATGGTGTCTGGTTCAGGTCCTTCAACAAAGTAGGCATTCAAAAAAAATTCTGTGGATCATTTGTTTAAGCAGAACACAGTACCCAAGATCCTCAACTGTAAATGGAATGTTTGTACTATTTAGAAGTCTGAACCGCAGAGAAATTGTTAACAAGAATTTCAATTCAAAACAAACAACAAAATTCTAGATTTCGTGAGTTCAACACATTCCAACTAAGTTTTGTACCTTCTGCACGTTTTTCCAAGGCAGTTGAATGATTTGAATTCAAGTTTGAAATAATAAGCCCAAGGCACAGCAAGATCTTCAATAATCGACAAAGATTCAGTTATAATCTTTCTAAAGATTGTGTGTGTGCTTTCTCAAGAAGGAACATGGATATTTTGAAAATGTTTGAACAGAAAAATTGACCTAAAATATTTCTCTGATAAACATTACTTACGCAGACAATAAAGCTATCACATGCCTCATCCTCATCTTGGTTCATAAATGATTTGCTGTAATTCCTCATCTCCCTAAATAATTAAGAGGCATGGAGATGTAAAATGTGAGATGGAATGTTTATACATACTGTCTTTCATGCTTTAGACACAATCTCATTTAATCTCATCAACAAGCCTACAAGGCAGGTATTATATACACCTGTCTTACAGATGATGGAACTGAGGCTGAGGAAGAGGTTAAGTAACTGCTCCAAAATTACAGAGCTGACAGTAAACTTAGATCCAAATCCGTCTCTTTGGCTTCAATGCTTACACTTTTTGCACAGTACCATACTGCCTTCTTAAAGTGTTTTCACAGCAATCCAAACAATCCAAACAGATGAGAAAAAAATGGGTTGAGATTTAAAAAAACATTTAAAAATGAAAATGCAGTATAGTGTAATGAAACAAATCACAACACTGGACCAGGTAACAGGAAATGTGATTCTTACTTGGCCGTAATCCACCAGCTGTATGACCACAGCCATGTTATACTGTGGAATGCATCTTGAAGATCACCTATCTCTACCAGTCACTTCCCTTTCAGAAGAGGAATTTGAAACCCAGAGGAAGCCTTCTGCCTACAGTCACACAGGAGCAGAATTCAGATTTACTAAACCCCACTAGGGCTCCTTTCACTGGGGGGTGTCTTCTCCCTCGGCCTTGGTCTCCTTGTTTACAAAGCAAATCTTCAAGACTTACTTAGATTGTGGTATGCAAACATAGATGATTTTATTATGATTTTTTAGTGTATAACTATAAAACGTGAGAGGTCTCAGAGGTACTATGAAAGACCATACAGCCTCTGAGCCTTTGTGAATGTGTGTGTGTGTGTGTGTGTGTGAGAGAGAGAGAGAGAGAGAGGGAGAGAGAGAGAGAGAGAGAGAGAAGGAAGACTTGTCCTGGAGAGAAACCTATCCCTAGGGCTGCCTCAGATTCTAACTTCCTATCACCAGATAAATTCACTTTCAGTATTTCCCTCATACATATTTTACTTATGGGGCCTCTGAGTGAGTTTCTATTTCTTATAACCAAAACAAAAAAACAAAAACAAAACAAACAAAAACCTCACTCATTAGAAAATAGAAAAAAAAACTTTAATTCTTTCTAGAGCATCAAATGACACTCTGACACTCTGATATAGTGTATATAGGTAGAAGCACCCAAATGCTAGTACCCTGAACAATATTACATACATCACCAGAAAAAAGGACAATTTACTCCCAGGGCCTCTCTCCAGACCTTCAATCTTACTCCTCCACCAAAATACTATTAGAAATATGAAGGAAAAAAATGGCTAAAATCTGGCAGCTTTTGAGGTTGAGCTCAACAAGGCTGTGGTGAGACAGCCCTCCTTGCCACTCACTGCATTTGGCACATGTGTGCTTCCTATAGGTATATTTTGGGGCCTGGATCCTCAGGACAGTGTTTGGTTTAGTGATGGATGAAGTTTTATTGAAATACCTCTCTACCTAGAGAGAAAGCGTGTGTTACCTTAGAAATTAATATATAATGCCATAATGGAGTGTAACTAGAAGGATATGAGCAATATTTTCCAAAGTGTTTTCCTTAAAACCCTAGTCCTGTGACATGCTACATGATGAAAGGTTCCAAAGTCAAAAAAGTTAGGGAAATGCTGCTTCTGTTTCCACCTCTTATAGAGTCATAATGCCCACGAACATGTTAAAAGTGGTCCTCTGTTGGTTCCTGTCTGTACCAGATTTCTAAATTGGGGCCTTAGCTCCTTTCTGCTCTCTCCCTAGGTGATCTCATCCAGTTCTGTGACTTTGTTTCTTTGGGTTTTTTTGAGAGTGTTTCACTGTGTCACCCAGGCTGGAATATAGTGGTGCAATTTCAGCTCACTGCAACCTCCGCCCCCTGGGTTCAAGTAATTCCCATGCATCAGCCTCCTGAGTAGCTGGGATTACAAGTGTGCACCACCACACCTGGCTGATTTTTGTATTTTTAATAGAGAGGGGGTTTTGCCATGTTGGCCAGGCTGGGCTCGAACTCCAGTCCTCTAGCAATCCACCCACCTCGACTTCCCAAAGTGCTGGGATTACAGGCATGCACCATCACGCCCGACCCCAGTTCCATGACTTTAAATGCCATCTGTATGCTGATGATTTCCCAACATATATCTCAAACCTTTCTCCTAAACTCCAGACTCATACATATATTATTATAAATTATCACATATATTTATTTTATTATATTTTATATATATATATAAAATCTACTTGATAGCACCACTTACACATGTATTACGCCATTACTTTCAATGACAAAAACCACCATTACTTTTGCACCAACCTAAATAAGTATCTTAAACTTATCATGGATAAGACTTCATTTCCTTCACCCCTTTAAGCCTCTGCTTCCTAGTCTGTCTTGGCTCAGTCGATACCACCAACATATATGTAAATGCTCAAGCCCCAAAGCTGAAAGTCATCAGTGTCTTCTCTTTGATCTCTATTTCTCACATTAACTCATCAGGAAATCTTGTTGTCACTACACCTCAAATATGTGCTGAAGTCATTCACTTCTCTCTATCTGCACTGACACTCCTGCCATCTTTCAAAGGAACTACTGCAAGAGCCTAACTGGTCTCCACTTGTAATCTTAGCCTCTAAATTTCATTCTCCACACAACATGCAAGGAATTTTTCTTTTTCAAATGGTAAGCCAAATCATGCCAAGGCTTAAAACCTTCCAAATTGCTTTCCATTGCACCAACAACATCTTACTTCTCTAAGATCATACCTCATCTCTTCTACTCCCCACCTTAATTATTCAGCTCCAACCACAGAAGCTCCTTTCTCTTCTTCCAACAGGCCAAGCTTTTTCCTGCCAGGCCTTTAGACTCACTGTTTCCTCTGCCTCCTGGGCTTCCCCACTTCCAGTTATACCCTATATACTTACCCCTTAAGGTCTTCAAAGTCCATACCACGATTTGAAATACTCTTGTTTGTTTGTTCATCTTTTCTGGTGAACCCCACCTACAAGGCAAATTCCATGAGGGCAGGGCAAGGATTTTAACTGTCCTGTTCACTCTTCACCAGGGATTCCTCAGTACCTATAGTAGTGCCTAGCACAATGTAGGTGCTCAATAAATATTTGTTAACTGCATGGAATGGTTTGAGAAATTATGCAATGGAGAAAACTATGAAACTTTGTTTAACCCAGAATTCCTAAGATTTATTTGATTATAGAATACTACTTGCCTTTGTAAAGAATATTTGTTATCCCAGGGATCATTTCCTAGATTACAGTTTGGTTTACGCTGGTTTAACATCAATATTGAGAAGGGCTAATATTTGAAACCCAGTAAATCTTACACATCAAAACTTGAAAATCTCTTGTAAGCTAGCAATTTGGCAGCTCTTTGTGAGTCCAGGATATTTTTAATTAGGAGAATGAAAAGTAAGTTTAGTTTTAAAAGTAAGTTCTTGGGTGTTTTTTCTTTGAGATGTGGGTTCAAACAACAGAGATAGTGGCTCAAGATCACAGGGCTCAGGGAAGGGTGAGGTGTTGGTGGAAGGGGAGAAGGAGTCCAGACAGGATACAGCAAAATTAAGGGATGTGGTTGACTAAGGGTAAATGAGATTGAGGCCCAGTAAAGCGTTCCTACTTCAAATGGAATTTTTAGAAACAGAAACCTGCAGTTGGAAACTTGGCTATTTTTATACTGTGTATGTTTTCTGTAATTATTTCTTTTCTGTTTTCCCTCATGTTTAGTAAAGCTGTTCTTGAAAATACCAGCCTGTCTCAGTTATGCCAAGGGAAAACATTTTTGTACACATTAAAATTTTTAAAGGAGAATCATACCACCTTGGGGGAGGGGTGAATAGGTGATGTGGTGACATAGAGAATCTGGAAAGCAGAAACCCAAAGTAGGGATCAGAGTGAGGCTGCAGAGTCAGGGAGAGTGGTTTACCCTCTTCTAACCTGGAGACATTTTTCAAGACTAATTTGGTTAATCTGTGAAAACTTTGGAAGGTTTTGTATTGAGCCTTAAGTAGACAAGGCTAATTCTTTACAAAGTCACGTATACATCATTGAGCTATAAAAAACAGTTGGTAAAGGAATTGTCTGGTTGGCTTCTGTGCCTGGGCTGTCTGCATGTTGGAAACTAGATCTAGATTTTTTAAAGTATCAACATGGGCAAGCATAGAAATGCTGTGCTCTAAGGGATGTAGTTAGAAATTTGGGTAATTACCTAACTGGCAGTTAGTAAAGGAATTACCAGACAATTGGTAAAGGAAATGAAAAGCCCCAAATGAAATTAGATAGGGAGAATTTGAGAAAGTCCACAAAGGTTTGAAATGTTGCAAAGATGTGAAAAGTTTTGTGCATGTAGCAGAGTGCTCTGAGTTCAGATCTCAGTATTTTCCAATGCATGACTGCACTAAGATTAGCAGCTGGACTTGACTTTGGGACAGGCTCTTGCTTTATTCTCAGAGAGATCAGTGGGGAGATGGGGGCAGATTTCAGTCATCTTTATGACTGAAACCCAGAGGAATAACCCAGACGTAGGGGCTTCAGATTAGGGAAGTTGAGTATTGTGTCTAGTGAGATAAAGAGCTTACTCTGGGGCTCATAAGTTGTAACCCTGAAAGGATGCTGATATGGTTTGTGATTTTTCTTCATTAAGTGAGACCTGGTCTTAGACTCTATACTAGGGTTTCCAGAAAAACAGAGACAGAGAGAGTACAGAGAAAGAGAGAGAGACAGAGAGAGAGAGAGAGAGAGGGATTGACTTATTATAAGAAAATTGGCTCACATGATTACGAAGGCTGACAAGAACAAAATCTGCAGAGGTGATGTGCCAGTTTGAGTCTCAAAGTTGGAAGCTACTGTAGAGCCAGGAAGAACTGATGTCCATGTTTGAAGGTTTGTCAAGCAAAAGAATTCTCTCTTACTCAAAGAAGGATCAGCTTTTGTTCTACTCAGGCCTTCAATTGATTGGATAAGCCCCATGCATATAATGGAAGGCAATCTGCTTTACCCAGATGAGATTTAAATATTAATCTTCTCCAAAAATATCCTTACAGAAACACCTGGAATAATGTTTGGCCAAATATCTGGGCACCCAGTGGCACAGTCAATTTGACATATAAAATTAACCATCACAGGAAGAAAGGAATGTGCATGATCAGATTTCCATCCAAGGAGATGAGCTGGCCCTAGAAACATGGTAGCAGGTTGGACATAAGGAGGGAGACAATCAGGTCCTACACCAGGCATGGCCAATGGGTTTCATGATAATGACACTTGAGATTTCATTTAAGTTCTTCTTTTCTATATTGTGTTTCTCATCTGTTATCTTTGAGGCTTAGTGTTATGGGTTTAATTTTATCCTCCCAAAAAAGATATGTTGAAGCCCTAGCCCTTAGTACCTCAAAATGTGACCCTAAAGGCCGGGTGCGGTGGCTCATGCCTATAATCTCAGCACTTTGGGAGGCCAAGGCAGGCGAATCACCTCAGGTCAGGCGAATCAGACCAGCCTGACCAACATGAAGAAACCCCATCTCTACTAAAAATACAAAATTAGCCGGGCGTGGTGGTGCATGCCTGTAATCCCAGCTACTCAGGAGGCTGAGGCAGGAGAATCACTTGAACCCGGAAGGCAGAGGTTGCAGTGAGCCAAGATTGTGCCATTGCATTCCAATCTGGGCAAGAAGAGCAAAACTCCATCTAAAAAAAAAAAAAAGTGACCTTAATTGAAGACAAGGTCCTTACAGAGATAATCAAGTTTAAAAGAGGTCATTAGCCTGGACCCTAGGGCAGTATGACTGACATCCTTATAGGACTAGCAATTGGGATACAAAAACACAGAGAGTATAAAGGGAAGATGATGTTAGAGGCATAAGGAGAATATAGCCATCTACGGGTTAAGGAGAAAGTCCTCAAATGGAATACCCTTGCTGACCTCTTGATTTCGGACTTTAGACTCCAGAACTGAGGGACAATCAATTTTTGTTGTTTAAGCCCCTCAGTTTGTGGTACTTTGTTATGATGGCTCTAAGAAACTAATACATTTAGTACAGTGTGTTAAATATAATAGCCTGTGTTAACTATACTTAAAAGGATGAAGGAAGGAGTAGAGAATAAAACTCAGGGGAGAGGAAGCAGCAGTACTCAGGAGAGGGCATGAAATGGCAGACACAATTGGGAAGTTTCTGGAGTAGCAAGCAGTGGTCTATGGGAGTCTCAAACGAAGTAATAAAGGTGATATTATTTTGCATTAAAAATAGTATAACTAAGGGCAGTTATCACTATGACTTTTGACGATATCATACCCCCAAATATGTACCAGCTACTGAATGGAAAAACTACTGATACAACTAGTTCATAGTGATCATTCCTGTGTTTGATCAACTGAGAAGCATTAATGGGGTTTATATTAACTTTGAATATGTTAAAAATTAAAAGGTTTATATTAACATTGACAGTGTTGAAAAGTAAAGGGTATATATTAACTTTGACAATGTTAAAGATTAAAGGGATAATCTTTGACTATCTGCATCAACAACTGAGGGACAAACATCTTGACAGAGGATTCATATGAGTGGCAGAAACTACAAAATCTTGCCTTGCAAATACCCCTCTATATTTGAATGCCACACATTGTTTGTTTCTAGAATCTCTTCCACTGAAATGTTACCCTAGATATAGATAAGGGGCACCAAAAGGCCAGAAGTATGAAAAAAGAAAGGATGAATAGAAGAAAGGAAGAGAGATAGGAAGGAAGGAAGGGAGGGAGGGAGGGACATGGGACATTTTCTTACCCTAGATCCAAGTTCCAACTCATTTGAAACCCTAATATTTGGTTTCAGATAATACTGGATATTTTCTAAAGTAGCCAAATTTTTAGATTATTTGACGAACATTGTGGTTAAATTATTAATATGGGATAAAGATATTAATTAATAGTAATTTGCAAAAATCAATGCTTCTTTAGTGTCCTCGTTTTATGGTTTACTTCCAAAATTTTTGAAGCGGCATTCCATTTCAGAAAATGGCATGAAGATTCTCTGGAGGTCTAGGAATTACGTAGACGGAAAAGAAATCTGATGACACTATCTTGACCTTTTTAATACTAAGTAATACCAGCATAATAATAACAACAGCTATTCCTTTATTCTAAGGATTTTCATTTTAAAGGCTTGCTGTTATTCATTTTCAATGCATAGCTCCTTATTATCATTTTCTAGGGCTATGTGCATGACTTGAGTTCTATTAAATATCAAATGATTTCCCACATATCAAGTTTGGAATCTATCTCTTTTAGTAGGCAGAAATTACTCTCCATGAGAATAGTGTCCAGGCAGTCCCAAGGAATGTAATTGTCCTTCTTTCTTGCTGATGAATAACTGCTGATGCTTCTAGTCCCAGGTACAGCTAGGAAAGAAAATGATAATGTATAACTTCAATAGCTTTCCTGGAGCAGGGAGCAGGGGATAGATTGAGTGTCCTTCTACATTTGTATATGTACAAGAAAAATACCTCATATTGTTTCCAAGGAAATGTTTAATAGGTTTTTCCTGGCCTGGAATAGTCCGTGTATGGTATATACTGTCTTTATGTCCCAAAATTTTCTGCTAAGCAGTCTGATCTCCTCTGTACTCTGTGAAGTCATTTTTGTGAAGAAGGCCTTAAATGGAATGAATGGCTGGGCAAAGACTGTGAGAATGTTTGAACCAGTTCTTTTTAATTTTTTAAAATTTTATTTATTTATTTATTTATTTGAGACAGGGTCTCACTCTGTCGCCCAGGCTACAGTGCAGTGGCATGATCTTGGCTTACTACAAGCCTCCACCTCCCGGGTTCAAGCGATTCTCCCCCCTTATCCTCCCGAGTAGCTGGGATTACAGGCACCTGCTACCACGCCCAGCTAATTTTTGTATTTTTTGGTAGAGATGGGGTTTCACCATGTTGGCCAGGTTGGTCTCAAACTCCTGACCTCAAGTGATCCCCCACCTCGAACTCCCAAAGTGTTGGGATTACAGGCATGAGCTACTGTGCCTGGCCTTGAGCCACTTCTGATGTAATGCCTCTTGCAGGAAAATCCCAGGAGTTTTTGGGATGCTTGTTTTTGGTTCCACTACAAAACATCACAGTCTTAGGTAGACTTAATACAAGTGGACATAATTATGCAGCCCTGTTCCACATCATTAGTGAGAGTAAATGCCTCTGCCAGGATTCTGCCAACACTGTTTCTAGCCAGACATCCATTAGTAAACACTGCAGTCTTAAAATACTGTTTGGCTTCTGTGTCTGGGCTGTCTGCATAATGGAAACTAGGTCTAGATTTTTTAAGGTATCAACATGGGTAAGCAAAGAAATGCTGTTCTCTAAGGGATGTAGTTAGAAATTTGGGGAACCTAGAATTTTGGTAAAGACTTTTAAAATTTCTTCTTTTTAAATTTAAAATGTTCTTAATGAAAATATGAAAGTACTTCTTGTCTTATGATGATGCCAGGCAAGGGGCTAACTGGCTCCCTAGCTCTAACTCCGTCTTGCTCAGTATTACCATTTTACTTTCTTCACAGAGACCAGAATACATTAAAACACTGTTTCTCTTCAACGTTAGTATTTGATCTATCCAAGTGGGTATTTCTAACAAATCGAAAGGATTTAATTGAAATGCACATTGTAAATAATTGTAATAATTTACACATTCTTAAAAATAATCCTTTTAGTTAGTAGATGCTCGACAATTTCAAAAACACCCTGTGTTCTCTCTTTTGATACTTGACAACCCTGTGAGGTGGAAAGTGTGCATGATACGGGTGAGAAAACTGAAGCTTAGAGAGATCAAGAATTTGGCCAAGGTCACAAGCAAATTAGGCTGTTTTCAAGATCTGCCTAAGGGTTTGTGATAATATCTTCTTAGTATTCCTTGCCGAAGGAGGAGAAACTGCCAGTTAGGTGGGAGAGTTGCAAACTCTGTAACCTGCATACAAGTCCTGTGATCTCTCATCTGGCTTTGAGCTCCCCAGGCTTGCTAGAACACCCTGAGTGATAGCTGCCTCTGTCACTTGTCTAGAAGGAAAGGTGTTTAACCTAAAATGATTTACTTTCCACATGTAAGTAGTAGAAATCACAAAGTCTTATCAGAAAGCCAACGTGATCAGAACTTTTTGAGACTTTTTCACAGACCAGTAGTACTGACATGGTTACAAATCTCATTGCCTTTTTGAGTAAAGAATGACAAATAAATGAGAATGGTAAATTGCAGAGATTATCTTAGAAGCAGTGACATTCTTGGTGGGTGCTGATAAAAAATAAGACATTGAACTTGCAGAGTCTCCTTCCCGGGAAGAACTCCCTGAACTTCCATATGGTCTTTTCTTTTACGTTCATCACAACAGCCCCACTGAGAGTCTAGACAGAAATTATGATCCCCATTTTACCTATAGAAAAGCTGAGGATTCAGAGATCAATCGACTATTCCAAGGTCACATGGTGTCATCAGAAGAGACTCACACCAGAGCTAATTTCTCTTCAATGATTTGATTATTACATGTAAGTGACTTGCTTGAGGTAATCAAAGGAAAATATTTGGAGAATGAGGACATTTATGACATGCTTATCAAATATGCAGGTGACTGAGGACTGAGTGCTATGCTAGTCTTAGCTCTGATTTGGATAAGTTACTTAACCCTTCTGGGCCTCAATATCCTTCTTGGGGAAATGAGACAGTTAGTTGAACTAGATTAGGTTTTTCCAACTCTCTTTTTCTTCTTTAAAGAAAGTCTTGATGTTCTAAACATTTATTCAAAGAACATTTTAATGTGATGAATTTAATTGATAAAAGCTGATCCTGCCTCCTGCTTGGCTCCCTCCACCGCCTACTAGACCCCTGGATGCAGTCTAAAACCACAGTATTAGGTCATCTGAAAGCTTCTTCCTGTTCCTAAATTCACTGTTTTTATGATTGAAAGCAACTAGCCTCCTAATCTCCTACCTGTTCATGTTCCCTGCAGCATCTTGTGGTATAAAAGTGCCCCAGACATGATGTCAGAGGAGCTGGGAGTGAATCCTCGCAACCAATTATCTATGGAATCTTAGTCAAGTTGCTTCACCTCTCTAAGTCTCTGTTTCCTCATCTATAAAATGAAGATAGTAACCCTTCCCAGGCAAGAGTGCTTTGTAAACTGTAAGAGACTAAATAAATGGACAGTGTCATTAGTATTATCTCCTGTGTACAATACCCTTCTCCATGGAGAGACAGCTTTATCCTTAGAATGACTCAAAGTACCAGTATGCGTCGAGCTGCTCTTCGGCAAGCTTGCCTTGGTATCTATTGTATTTGGGCTTCATCCTCCCTGTGAGATGAAATCCAAGTCAGTAGAGAGGATGTGAGCTATCAACACAGCAAATAATTAAACCAAGGAGACGCCATCATTAGTCCAAAGGGAAAAATTATCTCCATATGGTGACCTTGATAATAATTGCCCAGCTATATTTCCCCCTCCACACGAAGCCATGTCCCAATAGTAATTACTGTCATTTGAGTGCTTACTTCATGCTAAGTACATACTGTTTTTTACATGAGTTGTCTCATTTAATCTTCGTAAGAACCTTTTCAATGGCATTACTCCTAATCTGTAGTGAGAAATAGTCTGAAAAATAGCGTATTTTTCCTATTTTGTAGCTTAGAAAGGCTAACTAATTTGCTCAGATAATCAGTAAGTGACAGAGCCTGGACTCTGAATTTTAAACCTCTGAACTGATCACCTCTGCCTCTCCCAATTGGAAGAAATGATTTTCCACACTCACTATGAGGGCCAACAGCCTCATTCCTCTTTATCTTTGCCATGCTTTAGTCAGACCCATCTCTCCATTTTAATTATTATTTTCATTTCTTTCTCTATTAAAAAAGACTCCACTCATCTTCATAAAACTCAGAGGTGGAAAGCACCTATTAGTCTTTCATGTCCCCGCTAACCACCACCCCCCTACTTGTTCTCTGTAGCATGGTTTCTGCTCAGGGAGCCTCAGGGAACAGAGCCCAATCTCTTCCCTTGGGGAGTTAGTCCCTTAACTAATTCATCTCTGTCAGGAAGATTTTCCTCTTAGGTTTATCCTCTTCTTTAGTTTTGTATTTTACCCAGTACTTTCTCTCTGTGGGTTGCAGACTTCAGCTCTTCAGATCACATTGCCTAAGCCTGCCCAGGCTCTCACCAGTGATTCTGCTGAGCTGCCTCTTTCTCTTTTTCCATGGCCAGAGTAGCTTTTTTATTAGCACCTGGAGGATGGTGTCTCTAGTGGACAGAGGTAGAGATGAGCTGTGGGAGGATGTTGGGAAAGAAAGTGAGGAGGAAGAGGTGGGAGCAGGAGGTTTGAAACCTGCTTAGTCAGAAACTCTTGGACCCAATTTGCTTGGACCGTTCTCTTAAGTTGCCCCTCTACTGGCAGCAGAGGCATTTGCTATCCAGCTAGGCATGATTCCATTAGGATGCTGTGCCAAGCCCTAAAACTGGTGCCAGGAATCACAGAAATAAATGGAGTGCACCAGTGCAAAGGAAGACATTGTGGTACAGTGGAAAGCATGTCAGCTTTAGGATTTGAAAAATCTAGTTTAAATCATTGCTCCACTTTTTACATAACTATATGGTTTGGCAAGTCATTTAACCTCCTGAACTTCAGCTTACTCATTTGTAAAATGGAGAGATAATACCTAGCTTAGGAATTTCCATAAGGATTATGGAGAATGGCCTGACACATAGTAGGCACTCAATCAATGACAGCTATTATTTTTCAAAGCCCTAATTCTAAACCACTTCCTCATAACCATGTTTCTTATTTGGAGTCTCCAGGCAACTGGCCTTCCCTCTTATTCTTCCATTTTCATTGTGCTACAAACCAGCCTATAGCATTCTCACGTTCTAGCTTCACCTGCAGCATCAACAGTTCCAGACAGTTCCCCACAGTTCCCCACTGCCTCGAAAGCAGAACTCAGGTATGAGCTTTTAAATCCAAATTAACATTAATTTTGTTTTTCAATTTTTACTTTCATGTGAACTTTACCACTGCCATGTTGACAGGGACATAAATGCTAATCTATAGGATAAAGCCCATTTATTAATAGGCTGTAAATGAATGTTGGCAATTTCTCACTTGTATCAAAGACCCATTCCATATGCATGGGTATCGGCAGTAGTATCTTAATATGTAAACAAAATCCAACTTGAACAAATTTTGTTACGACACTCTTTTCAAGTGAATGCATATAACCATCAGCCAAAAGAACACTGCCTGTCTCTTGGATAACTGAAATCTACTCATTTAACAAATATTTATTGAGAGTCTACAATATACAAAAGACTTTGAAGGTGCTGGCATACATGATAGGACATGAGGTTAGTAGTCTTGGGGTCACTAAAGCAAATCCCCTCTTTAATGTAGCTTACATTGTGGTGAGAAACACATGATACACAAGTAGACACATAAAATAATTTCAGATAATTTCTTCAATGGAGAAAACTAAGCAAAGTGATATAATAGTGACTAGAGAGGCTATTTTATTTATATATTTGTTTTTACTTTAACTTAAAATATCAAAATAATAGATGCACACTGGCCAGGTGCAGTAGCTCATGCCTGTAATCTCAGCACTTTGGGAGTCCAAGGTGGGCAGATCACCTGGGGCCAGGAGTTTGAAATCAGCCTGGGTAACATGGCAAAACCCCATCTCTACTAAAAACAAAATACAAAAATTAGCCAGGTGAGGTGGCACACGCCTGCAGTCCCAGCTACTTGGGAGGCAGAGGCATGTGAGTTGCTTGAGCTGGGAGGCAGAGGTTGTAGTGAGCCGAGATCATGCCACTGCACTCCAGCCTGGGTGACAAAGTGATATTCTGTCTAAAAAAAAAGAAAAAATGGATGCACATAATTCTATTTTTTTAATCTTTACTAATCAAAAGAAAGCTGGAATAGATGCATATAATTTTTAAAAATTTATGTAAGTCTAAAAAAGTTTAATAGGGAGAGGAGGGGTAGAAGGGCTCCTCTGAGGAGATGATAACTGAGCTGAAACTTGGATTATGATGAGACAGCTATGAGAAGGCCTGGGGAAAACCACATCAGGTAGAAGGAATAGCAATCCAAAGGCTCTGAGTGCAAATGAGCTTGGTGTGCAGGTTAATTAGATAGGAGAAAAAAGTACAATGTAGTTGAAATGAACTGAATAAAAGGCTGAAAGGTAAGAGGTGAGATTGTAGAGGTGGAGAAAGGCCAGATCATATAGGGTTTCACAGGGTATGGCAAAAGTGTTGGTTATGTTCTAATTACAGTGAGAGACTATGGATGGGGTTGGAGTAAGCAAAGGAGAGATATGGACTTGTTTCTGTTTTTAACAGATGATTCTATCTGCTGGATAGAGGATGGAGTATGGAGGGGCAATAGGGAAAACAGGAATCCTTTGCAAAAGTCCAGGTAAATGATGATGGTGGCTTGGATGAGGATGATATCAGTAGTGATGGTAAAATTCAGGATGTATTTAGGAGGAATTAACCTCTAGGATTTGTTGATGAATTGGATTTTGGGAGCAAGGTAAAAAGGAAACCAGAATGAGTCCTAAGTTTTGACTTGAACTCCTTGGGGTATGGTGGTGCTATTTACTGACACATGAAAGACTGGGTGTAGAACATGTTTTGGGGATTGGGTTTTGATTTGAAAATGTTAAGTGTGATAGACCTATGAGACAATCATAAGGGGATCTCTAAAAGCCAGCTGGCTTGACTATTATAGGATACTCCCATTCCCCTCTCATACTGCATGTCCAGCTGGTTGGCCAGGTTAGGGATCTGCCAGAAAAAGAAGCAACATGCATGCTAGTCCAGATGCCTTTGTGATTAATTTGCAATTTTTTCCTGAGAGTTGATTTTTTGGGCTCAGAGGAGCATGGTGGGCACTCCTCGGAGAGCTGTAGTATATTCTAAGATGTGTCTAGATACCTGTGGTTGATAAAGGAAGTAGTTTCCCAGAACAGAGTTATATTTGGCCAAAAAACATTTCCAGTGACATTTTCCACTTGGCACGTAGATAGAAGATGGCATCATGTGAAAAAATAATACAATAACATGTTTCCTTTACATAGACTCTTCCACTTCAGATTCTGGTTCCTAGATTTATAGATGTTAGATAGGGAGTGTCTAAAAAAAATTGGTTTAGCCCCTGATCTCAGGGACACAATGCCTAGAAGAATCATACTACTTTTTGTAATAGCGTTTTCTGCCTTGGAGAACTGGTCCTTTTCTTCAACATTCTTACTTTAAGCCTTCAGGTTCCTCAAAACCTATTTGCAGCTACAAAATTAAGTGTAAATGAAATAAATTAAATATAGGCAAAACTCGACAGGGCATGGTAGCTCATGCCTGAAATCCCAACACTTTGGGAGGCTAAGGGGGGAGGATTGTTTGAGCCCAAGAGTTCGAGAGTAGCCTGGGCAACACGGCAAAACCCCATCTCTACAAAAATTAAAAATTAAAAAATTAAAAAATAAATATAGAGAAACTCATTTTAAAAATTATGCTATATTTAGATTATTGTATTTATGTTAATATAACCAGTATATTTATACAACAAAACACCACCAAATTAGCACAATTTAAAAGAAAGTCTACCTGTAAAAGAGTTATTAAATATTTATTTTACAATTATGATTAAAAAACTTTAAATTCACATAGTATTAAATATGAGGGCTTTGCTAGGAAATATGTTGTCTATTCAGGCTCACTGACCTATAGAAAACAATAAAAATCCTGTCAGAAGTAAAATTTAAGTTGTTGGTCTTAAATTCTCTTTTAAGAAAGAGATATACAAACTTATATGCTTTTAAAATTAAGAATTGTAAGTACAAAATTATTTTCTACAAATATGAATATCTAAAATGCTGTATCTAAGTTCCATATTTGGTTGATTTCAAAGATGGCCATAAGAGTGGAGGTGAATAAAGAGGAGAAGAAGTAAAAGAAAGTTGGAGGAAGGGAGGGATAGGGAGAGATTTGTTAAATGAAACAAAATCACAGCTAGATAGGAGGAACAAGTTCTAGTGTTCTATAGCACTGGAGGATGACTATAATTAACAATAATACATTATAGAGTTTCAAATAGCTAGAAGGAGGATGGTGAAAGTTCCTAACACAAAGAAATTATAAATGTTGGAGAGGATGGCTGTGCTAATTACACTGATCTGATCGCTATACATTACATGTATTGAAACATCACTATGTACCCCATGAATATGTACAATTATCATTTGTCTATTAAAATTAATTAATTATATTTTTTTAAAAGAAGAAAGTCGGAGGGGGAAACAATTGATAAAGGAGGACAGGAAGAGACACGAGAAAAAGAAAACAAATAAGATATACACATACAAAGAAACAGAAAAATAGGCAGTGAAAGAGAGGAAGAGCAAAAGCAAACGAACAAGAGAGCGACGCGCTGGTGGTGAGCAGGTGATATGGTTTGGATCTTTGTCCTCACCCAAATCGCATGTTGAATTGTAATCCCCACTGTGGGAGGTGCGGCCTGGTGGGAGGTGACTGGATCATGGGGGTGGTTTCTCATGAATGGTTTAGCACCATCCCCTCGGTGCTGTTCTCGTGATAGTGAGTTCTTGTGAGATCTGGTTGTTTAAAAGTGTGTAGCACCTCCCCCAACTCTCTGTCTTGCTCCTGCTCTGGCCACGTTAAGATGTGCCTGCTGGCCGGGCGCGGTGGCTCACGCTTGTAATCCTAGCACTTTGGGAGGCCGAGGCGGTCGGATCACGAGGTCAGGAGATCGAGACCACGGTGAAACCCTGTCTCTACTAAAAATGCAAAAAATTAGCCGGGCATGGTGGCGGGCGCCTGTAGTCCCAGCTACTCGGAGAGGTTGAGGCAGGAGAATGGCGTGAACCCGGGAGGCGGAGCTTGCAGTGAGCCGAGATCGCGACACTGCACTCCAGCCTGGGCGACAGAGCGAGACTCCGTATCAAAAAAAAAAAAAAAAAAAAAAGATGTGCCTGCTTCCTCTTCACCTTCTGCCATGATTATAAGTTCCCCGAGGCCTCCCCAGAAGCTGAGCAGATGCTGCCATGCTTCTGGGTAAAAATTACCCAGTCTCAGGTATTTCGTTACAGCAGTGTGAGAACGGCCTAATACAGCAGGTGAATTATTCTCCTCATAACTTGGAGTTCACTGTGGACTTCAAGTGTCTGTCCTTTGAAATATGAAGTAGCTGCTTAACCACTGCCCAAAGCCCTTCAATTTCTCTTGACTTTTGACCTTTCTTCCAAGACACTGGCAGTCAAATCAACGCATCAAAGGAAACATATGCTTTGGGCTACTGTGGTAGTGACCAGAATAATATTATCTTGGGGCCAAAAAGAATCAAGTTAGTAGCCAGACATCCCACAGACAAGAGACCACCAAACACTGTCAAGGTTAACAAAGCAATGGTAGCTCTTAGGATCTAGAACGCTATATAATCAGTAGGATAGTTTTTCATATGCAAATTATACTTTCAAAGTGATTGAAAATCATTTTCCCCTAAGTGTTGAAACTTCTTCCCTGGGATACTTAGCTTTTCTAATACAAAGTTCTTAGATTAATTTCTGGTGTATCATGACTACATAAGAAGAAATGGAATGCCATGGTTTTTGATAATTGCTTTATAGCAAGATCCTTTCAGCCTATCAGACCCTTTAACCCTTTTCTGACTATACACTCTTGTAGCTGTAAGTGTCCTCTTACTGCTTGATCCATCTGTTACCTTTCTGGAATCTCCCCTGAGCTAAGCTCGTTACCAAACTGTGATCTCCCATAAGCCATAAATCCAGCCACACCCTGCCACATATGGACACTAGTCTGCTTCCAAGACCACCTCCCTTCATGGTTGTAAAGCAGAAATATAACATTGATAGAAACAAATGGAGGAAGTAGAATTTTTTGAAAGCCAAGGAAGCAGCCACATCCTGTAATAAAATTTAAAAAATAATCCCCATTGTCTACATTAAACCAATACCACAAAATAAAAGGGTGTGTGTTGGGGGCGGGGGATTTGTTTATTTCAATAGCAACTTGCTGACATAGTCCCCCTTGTCTTGTCACAGGTTGTCTGTCCCATTTCTGCATCAAAAGCCTGAAGGTTTTGTTTGCTGGGTCTTTCAAGGTAATATTAGAGCCTGTGTTCTCCACAAAAACTAGCTCAACTCAGCTTGCATTCTCTGAAAAAATTAGCTTGACTCAGGTGAATTATTTCTTGCATTTGTACATGACAACCTGATTCTTAAAACAAGGCTTACTTATCAAAAGACTTTGAAGGATTTCCCTTCTCAGCATCAAGGTAGAACAAGAAGTTGGACATATTTACTGTGCATGATTTTCTTAGCTTTTTTTTCCAGTCAAGATTAAGAGTTGCACCTACCAGAAAAGAATGATCTTATAGTTTGAATTGCCAGCTTTAGAGAAATGATACACTAGATCCCATCAAATATCAAGACCTATTTACTCTTTTCTCTATTTCCTTAACCAAAAGGGGCTCTTCCTAACAAAAATAACACCTACTTCAACACTAATATAGAATTAATTATAATCTTCAATCTATTTTGTGACCATTCCTAATCTTCCCCTGGGACTTCTACATGATTCTTTAAAAACAATTTTACATACCAACTGGAGACTTTTAAGGTGGATTTAACTTTTTAATTTACTGTATATATGCAATAACCTCTTGAAAATCTGGAGTGCACTTACTGGAATTATGCTTTCTTCTTTATCTCTCCTTTTTCTTTTTTTGTCTGAGATGCAAGATTTGGCAATGTACAGAAGAAAATACAGAATACAGTGTACTGATGCAGCATAGCTTTTGGAGCCAAGTAGACATGGCTTTGAGACCTTGATCTAGTTATTCAACTTTTCTGTTGGTCTAGTTATTCAAACTTTCAGAGTTTGATTCCTGGAAACAGTAACACTCTCTATCTTATGGAATGCTATGAAGATCAAAAGAGATCTCAAAACTCTTGAGCCCGGTGGGTGAAAGATTGAAGATACAAGTAAAATTTATATGTTCCCAGTTTCTATGGGGCCAGGGAATTGGATGCTAGTTTACAGAAATGACTGTTTCCCAAATTTCCACAATAATAATTTCTTATGGTATTTGTTAAAAATACAATTTCCCTGGTCTCATCACAGACTTGATGATTCAGAAATTCCAAGACTTGGAAGCTAAGGAACTATATTTTTAACAAACACTCCTTATGATTCATACCATGAGAAAAGTTGCAAAAACACTGATATAGACTATCAGTATCTGTTATGTTCTATAATTATAAGCAAAATTCAAAATAAAATAATATTTTAATAAATGAATTTTTAATGTGTACAACTTCTTATGCTCCTAGTTAAATTATCCAGTTAAATATTTTAATTAAAATTTACGCTAAATATTTAAACTTTAAGTCCACCTGTCTTTTTCTCTGTAGATTCTACAAAGCAGTCAAATTTCATTCTCGTTAGTGAATAAAAAAAAAATTGCTTTTAGTTTTAACTAATTTAGTATTAGAAGAATAAGAGCCAAGAATATTATAAAGCATTTTAGTAATATATAGTGCTATATGAATGTTTATTATAACTGTAATAATTTAAATAATAATAGTTTATACCTACAAGACTTGACTTGTGTGTTAACCAGTTAGTTTCATTTTAATATGCTATTAGCAAATCTCTAAGCTTCATAGAGAAAAAGCTTGAAATATTATGCATAAAAACAACACAAAAATCTCTTCTTATTTGAACCCAAATTGCTTTTTACTCTTTCTTTTTTTTTCAGATGGACCTCTAGCTAATTGTACCTTTTAGGTTCAGAAACCTTTGTATTTTTAAGTGTTTGGCATCCAGATATAAGTTTTCTATTTCCTTCAAAGATGACATTGTGGATGATGATTCTCTTTGAGCACTGTATATGACAGGGACCCAGAGAAGTGAGAAAATGAAGAGGAAAAGGTGTGAGAAGAGTTGGATAGACTAGTGTATCACCAGCAGTTGTTTAAAAATGAATGATTATTCAACAGAGAGCATTTACTGAGCTCTTACTATGAGCCAGATACTGTCCTAATGGCCTAAACATAGCTACTAACTGTTCTGTTGATTCATTGTTTTCAGTTTTGCCTCTGAGCCCTGTGATCAGCTAGAGCAATGGCAATTGTTGGTGACTTATAGATAATTTTCTGTTAAAAAGAGCGAGGCTGTTCTTGATTGCCATAGAGCATAACTACCCCACAGTGGTTGATGCTCTGTTTCAGAACTTCCTATAAGTTTGTGCATACGTTTATGTCTGTCTTGTGTCAATGCTGCCCAAAAAAGCTAATTATTTATTTTGCTCTCATCCACTGTAGTTTGAGATGAACATGCTTTAGGGCTATGAAATCAGACATTAGACGGTATCTAGAATCTAGATTATACCACCATATATTTGTTTTTAAGTTGCTTTCACATTATTCCTTAGTTGTTTCTTACTAAATTATCTTTTTTGTTTTAGCTAGTACACTTCTACATTTTTTTCCAGGATAAAACTATGTATGGGGAGGGTACTCAAATGTTGGTTCAATTAAATAAATATTTTACCTAATTAACTACACTATAGATTCTCATTGGTGACTATTTTTTTTTTGACATTCGGTAAGTAACATTGATGATACTTTCCATAACTTAAATATTTGATATGTAGTGTTTTGGGAAGGTCTGAAACTACCAGTCATATGAAAAGTCGGAACATGGTCACTAATAATTCTCAACTATACTCTCAATGGTTGGATTTGGGAATTTTTTTCCATTCCAGAGACATTAGAAAATATAAAAATTATACATAAGAGTTTTAAATAAAGGATTTTGTTACTTTTCCTTTTTTTTTTTTTTCTGTTTTGAGATGAGCACTTGCTATTCTGCCCAGGCTGGAGTACGATGGCTATTCACAGGCATGCACTACAGACTTGAACTCCTGGGGGCAACCCATCCTCCTACCTCGGCCTCTGCAGTAGCTGGGACTGCAGGAACACATCACCAGGCTCAGGTCTTTTTACTTTTATTGTGTATGTAGTCTATAAAACTGTTATGTATTTGTTTATATTTTCCTTAAAGGTTTTTCTTATTCTTAATGTTTTGATGTTAGTCTTCCAAATTTTCTTTCATGCATAGATGCACTTTTTCATAAAAATGTGAGTGCACACTTACATTCAATTGTAATTAATTTGTATGCATAATATCTCTTCATAAAGTTGCTCATTTTTTATTGAATGGACAGCTGATGAGGGTGAGGGTGGACAGAGTCTCACTATGTTGCCCAGGCTGTTGTTTGGCTTTTGCGTTTGTTGTTCTTTCTGGATGATGGTACAGGTCTTTGAAATATTTGTATATTTCTTCAATATTTTATATACTAAGGAAAAAGAAACATATGCAGACAGCTAATTAAAATGTCCTTTTCTCACTTAAGTAGGTTGAAAAGTATGCCAGTAGGTAATATAATTTTTCATGACTTTGACCTTGGTGGTAACTTCTTCAAAAGTCAGAGCGAAGGCTATACTATTATTACTTTGCTTTGTAAGCCTTTACCATTCATGGTTTCCTCAATGCTCTAAGAAGTCCTTATAAGTATTGGCAAAAAAATCTTTGTAAGAATTTCCTTTCATATAAGAATAGAGTCTTCCCTATTATTCACAGGTCCTCAAGAAAGGGAGATAAGTACCTGTGCACCCCAAAGACCAAGGCTTAGTTGACATAAACATATCTCTGGATATACTGACCATGACTCCCCACTACTAATTTCTCAAGCTGTATAGTTATGAGACAGTATAAGGTAGTGGGATAGACCTTTGATTATGAAATTGGACACAGAGTTGGAGTCCCACTTATGTAACAACCTAACTGCAATTATTCACTTATTTGTCTTTTTCCACTACATGGACAAAGATCATGTTTTATTTGCCTTCCTATCCCTATCACCTGGCACATAGCACTCAGTTAATACTTATTTAATAAAGCTTGAATGCATCCCTAATCTTGGACAGCTCACTAACAGTCTTTCTGAACTTCATATTTGTCATATGTAAAATAGACTGGTTACTCTCTAACATCATTTCCAGCTCTGACACTGTGCAATTATATGATCTGTGTATTCTGGAGCCAACTTCCCAAAACAATCTCTCTTGTTTGGGCCATTGAGAAATGGCATTGAATTCTTTGCTTTATTATAAACGGCTTCTTAATCTCTGAATCATTCCTATTTAAAAGAGATTCAAGGAGCCTGCAGTATTGCTGTATATTTGGTGGAGAACAACTTGAAGAATTGCTTATTCGATATTTTATAGTTTCATGCAGAGTTCCTACTCCATGAGAGCTTTGGAGATATTTTACATTACTTTTTTTTTTTTTTTTTTTTTTTTAAAGTCATCTTCTAGCTCAAGAAATTTGGTACCTATCTGGTTTGATTGACTTGGCTATGTTTCAACAAATTTGTTGGGTGACTAACAAGAGTTCAGAATGATTCAGATGATGGAATGGTGGACTACCTAGTATTTAAGTCATTGGAGAGGCCAAGACATCTGTCCATCTATAACATTTTACAGCTATCCTTTACCGCTTTATAATAGAGAGAATTTGCTTGAAGAATGATAGAAACATAAGGGCTAGAATCATACCATCAACACTGTAGAAGGTTCAAGTGGGAAGGATCTGAGGTTTATTGTGAGGAGCCTCAGTGGCTGCCTAAAAGAGAAATAGGAACACGGTGGGTGAAAGAAGACTACTTAGGTAGGACTCCGAGTTCTCCTTATTCCAGCTTCAACCATTTTGACCAAGAGCAAACCCGTTTCTGTCCATTTCACCTGCTCATCTTCAGAATAAGTTTATTAAAAAATGTTCTGCTTCAAAATAAAATTTGGGCCTATTAATCCCTTCCAACTTCTCATTTACAGATAGAGGCTCAGAAGGTTGTGATCTGCTCTTGAGAGAGGTCATTGAAAGATCTCCTAGACTGGGTTCTAATTTTCAAAGAGATTTTGAGGAAAAGAAATGTCAGAAGTAGCTGGGCGCGGTGGGTCGCATCTGTAATCTCAACATTTTGGGCTGGGCGTAGTGGCTCATGCCTGTAATCCCAGCACTTTGGGGAGCTGAGGCTGGTAGATCACTTGAGGTCAGGAGTTCGAGACCAGCCTGACCAACATGGTGAAACCCCGTCTCCACTAAAAATACAAAAAAAAATTAGCTGAGGGTGGTGGCACCTGCCTGTAATCTCAGCTACTCAGGAGGCTGAGGCAGGAGAATCGCTTGAACTCAGGAGGTGGAGGTTGCAGTGAGCCAAGATCGTGCCACTGCACTCCAGCCTGGGTGACAGAGTAAGACTCCATCTCAAAAAAAAAAAAAATCATTTTGGAAGGCCAAGGCAGGAAGATCACTTGAAGCCAGGAGTTCCAGACCAGCCTAGGCAAAACAAACGAGATGCTGTCTGTACAAAAAAGAAAGAATGACCAGCCTGGCCAACATGGCCAAACCCCATCTCTACAAAAAAAATACAAAAATTAGCTGGGCGTGGTGGCACATGCCTGTAATCTCAGCTACTCAGGAGGCTGAAGCAAAAGGATTGCTTGAACCTGGGAGGCAGAGGTTGCAGTGAGCCAAGATGGCGCCACTGCACTCCAGCCTGGGCAATAGAGTGAGACTCCATCTCAAAAAATAATAAATAAATAAATAGGAAAGAGAGCAAGAGAGAAAGGAAGAATAGAAGGGAGAGAGGGACAGAGGGAGGGAGGGAGGGAGGGAGGGAGGGAAGGAGGGATGGAGGAAGGAAGGGAGGAAGGGAAAAAGGGAAGAAGGGAGGGGACCCCTAAGTAGGGCCAAAGGTATATGTGAAAAAACCTACAGTAATAGAATATTTAACGTTTTAAAATATCCAAAGCACTCATAAATACATACCATTTGATCTTCACAACAGACATGTAAAGCAAGTAATGTAGGTATCATTAACCTCAATTTACAGATGAGGAAACTGACACCAGGCAAGGTCAGGTGACATGCACAATGCCACAAGTGTTAGAGCTAGAACTCTAACATTTCTGACCTTCAACCCAGTGCTCTTTGTATTACACCACACCGCAGACTAAAGAGACATGACAAATAGGTCTGTCAACATATCTTAGAGACATGAGTTGGTAGTAGGTAGAAGATTCACACACATTCTGGCGCCCAGGGATACGATTTGGCAATGTGTAAGTTATCCTATGCTGTCATTGTTCACAGTATGAATCATGTACATTATTCCCACTGGGGGAATATTTGAGCATCATCTCCTAAGTGCTATTTTAGCAACAGCACTTTGCTAATTATGAAGACAAAATTACTTTATTAGATCATAAGGAAACCTGTCTTTTGGTTTTATCCGGCATTTGTTTCTGCTGGTTAAAAATATTTTGGTTTTCCTTATAAGAATTTACTTAGCCAAAATGTTTAATGTGGAAGAAAACGTAAGATAAATTTTCTTCTGTATTAAAGTCTGAGTTTTTTTTCATTTTCTTTTCTTCTCCCATCCTCTACTCTTGGCTACTTCCCTACTAATTATTCATTACTGATCATGTAAAATCTCTTTTCCAGGGCAAAAATCATACTTAAAAAGAATTTATAACCTTACAAGACTCAATACATTATAACAGATTGAAACATTTTAGAGGTTAGAATGTAAAAATGAGAGAATATTTGAAAAGAAAACTAGTCTTTCTGGGGAAACAGCTATGAGGTACTTTTCAATGTAATGTATAAAACAGTTTGATGCTTGAGGTAAAAAGTCACATTTGGGGCCGGGCATGCTGGCTCATGCCTGTAATCCCAGCACTTTGGGAGGCTGAGGTGGGCGGATCACTTGAGGTCAGGAGTTCAAGACCAGTCTGACCAACATGTTGAAACCTCGTCTCTACTAAAAATACAAAAATTAGCTGGGTGTGGTGGAGGGCGCCTGTAGTCCCAGCTACTTGGGAGGCTGAGGCAGGACAGCCGCTTGAACCTGGGAGGTGGAGTTTGCAGTGAGCCAAGATCATGCCATTGCACTCCAGCCTGGGAAACAAGAGTTAGACGCCATCTCAAAAAAAAAAAAAAGTCAAAAAGTCACATTTGGCTAGTTTGCCTTTCTTGGTACTCTAAAAAATGATTCTAGAGATCTTAAAGGACCAATTAACAATTAACAATTAATTGTATCAAATACAGAGAAATCATTTAAACTAATTTCACAGAACAAAACCCAGAATATTTAATTAGTCCATCTTGGGAGAATACAAGCATATTATCTGAGAAATTGCTATCATATTCATAAAATTAACAAGTTCCCTCTCTTTGAAGAGGTTGTCCAGATGCCTTTGGCTTTCATAGGCCAGGTGGAAAGAGGATAATATTTGGGGTGAGGAGTATCATGGAGATATAGTCAGATCCTTTTTTTTTTAAAATTTTTCCAAGATAGAACAATATATGAAGATCCTAATGGATCGTTCTATCTCTTGGAATTGGGTATAGATGAGAAAGAGAAAACAGTGAAGTGCCCTTAAACAATATATAAATTCATTTCTCTTTTACATAAAAGAAGTCCAGAAGTAAGCCATCCAGAGTTGGTATAACAGTTCTATGATCATCATGCACACAGAATCTTTCTACCCCATTGCTCTGCCACATGGCTTCTACCTAATAGCCCAGAAGCACTGCTCACGCTTCAGCCATCATGTTTTATTTCCAGCCCAAATGAAGGAGACAGAGATGATCTGTCTGCATGATCTCCCTTTAAGGAGGCTTCCTGGAAATTCAAAAGAACAATTTCAATGACATCTCATTTATTAGAATTTAGTCACATACCTACATACCTAACTGCAAGGGTTTCTTTTCTTTTTGAGTGGCTATAAACCCAGCCAAAATAAAGTTTTCATCACTAAGAAAGGATGAGGAAGTAGATACTTGAGATTTCGTCTGACACAAGTCTTCCCTTTTCACCACCGTTTTGGTTAACAGTTGCCAGATGCTTGAGCTGTATGAGTTTGCTTGAAACCCCCTTCCTCTTTTTTCCTAATCTGAACTCAAGTGTAAATAAATTGCTGCTCCTCTGGTCAAGTAGAAGAGAGATGAACTTGAGGAGTTTAATTTTTTCCCCTAAAACTTGCTGGGAAATGCATCTAAAAACATTGTTCAGACTACATGCAAGTTGCTCGTTGTGGAACTCCTGAAGAACTGAAACTCTCAGAATAAAACTCTATAGCATCACCACCATATCCCTAAAAATATATAAACCTAAATTTAAATGTTATTTAAAATGGCAGATGGGCCAAATAACCACGTTCCAAGCTGGTATGAAACTGTGTGTACTATGAGATTTTTCCAAGAAAAAAAAATAGCCCAGGCAACTCAAATCTAAACAAGGAAACATCTCCAAATATCCTGTAATTTGCTTTCTAGCAAGGATCATGGGAATAATAGTTAAAGCCAGAAGAAATCTGAATAAACTCTGTTTTCATTTCAAAAAGATGCAAGGGAGAGTCAAGGTCTATACGTCATGGTTAAAAATGTCAAAGCAAGAATAGAGGGCGTAAGTATAACTGAACTTTAAAAATGATGATGATCATTATTTTTAAGAGACAAGATTCTTCCTTGTCACCCAGGTTGTAGTGCAATTGCACAATTATAGCTCACTGCAGCCTCAAACTTCTAGTCTCGAGCCATCCTCCCACCTCAGCCTCCCAAGTAGCTAGGACCACAGGTATGCATAACTGTTCCTGGTTTATTTATTTTTAAGAAATGTTTTTAGAGACAGGGTCTCATTATATTGCTCAGGCTGAAAAAATTATTACTTATAAAAATTTGTTACATGAAGTAAAGGAAGTACTGCAGCTGTCTCAATGAACCTATAGACTGTCAATTCACAAAATGTTATGTTTGCTTGTGTGCAGTGGCTCACACCTATAATCTCAGCACTATGGGGGGCTGAGGGGGAGGATTGCTTGAGGCCAGAAGTTCGAGACCAGATTAGGAAACATAGTGAAACCCCATCTCTACAAAATAAAAATTTAAAAATTAGCTGGGCATGATGGTGTGCTCCTGTAGGCCCAGCTACTTAGGAGGCTGAGGCAGGAGAATCACCTGAGCCCAGGAGTTCCAGATTACAGTGAACCATGATTGTGCCCCTGCACTCCAGCCCAAGTGACAGAGCAAGACCCTGTCTCAAAAAAAAAAAAAAAAAAAGTTTGTTCATTTCCCTAGCATATTGTTGTCTCCAGATTAATCATCATTGTTTGGACAAATATTATTTATCTACTGTGTTCCAGGCATGGTGCTGGGGGGCAGAAGGAAACAATCTGTCCCCTCAAGGGGTTCAGTTTGGTGATTACAAATTATTTGTAATTTTCATCTTTACAAATGACAGAATCATTGTATTCTGAGATCTCAGAACCAGGAATCTGGGATTAAGCAACATGGTTTGTCCACCAAGAACAAAGTAGAAAGAGCACAGGTTTAGGATTGAGAAAACTTCCATTTAAAGCTCAGCTCTGTCACTTACTATCTGTGCCTTTGAGCAGATTACTTCACCTTTCTTAATTTCAGTTTCTTCCTCTGAGAATTGAGAATAATGCCTACCTGTCAGGGTTGTTCTGAAGATTAAATGAAATAATATAAATGCTGTGCTTGGCACATGGGAGGTATTCAAACACTGTAATTATTATAATTATCATTAATTATTGTGTTATTTCCAAGAATGGATTAGGTTCTACAGAATGCTTTGGAGAGTGCACATATAGTAAGAGCAATACATATATAGAGCTTGCTATGATCCATGTACTGTTCTCAGCACCTTCCTCAGTAGGATTGGTATTTTTAAGAATAGCAACCATCCTTCAAGATATTATTATTTTTATCCCTGTTTTACAGTTGAGGAAATTGAGGCACAGAAAGTTGAGTAACTTGCCCAAGGTCACACAACTAAGTAACAAAGTTGAGATGTGAACCCAATCGCCATTTCTCCAGAGTCTGCACTCTCATTATTCTATCACTATGAATAACTTAATTATTTAATTTGGGCTGGGTGCGGTGGCTCACACCTGTAGTCTCAACACTTTGAAAGGCTGAGGTGGGCAGATCACTTGAGGTCACGCGTTTGAGACCAGCCTGGCCAACATAGTGAAACCCTGTCTCTACTAAAAATACAAAAATTAGCCGGTGTGGTGGTGCACACCTATAATCCCACCTACTTGGAAGGGTGAGGCAGGAGAATCTCTAGGACCTAGGAGACAGGTTGTAGTGAGCTGAGATCACGCCACTGCACTCCAGCCTGGGTGACACAGTGAGAGCCTGCCGTGAAAAAAAAATAATAATATTATTTAATCTGTAAATCATACATGAGACTAGAAAAAAATTTCTGACTTTCGGTGATTAACTTTTGATACAATAGTACAACCATGCTACCTGGGCAAAGTGGCCCTAGTCTTAGGCCCTGTGCTTTAGAAGGCCCTACATATCACAACACAAAAAAAAATTTTTATTTCATTTTATTTTATTTTTTGAGACGGAGTCTCACTCTGTCGCCCAGGCTGGAGGGCAGTGGCACTATCTCGGCTCACTGCAAGCTCCGCCTCCTGGGTTCACACCATTCTGCTGCCTCAGCCTACCGAGTAGCTGGGACTATAGGCGCCCGCCACTATGCCCGGCTAATTTTTTTGTATTTTTAGTAGAGACGGGTTTCACCGTGTTACCCAGGATGGTCTCGATCTCCTGACCTCGTGATCCGCCTGCCTCGGCCTCCCAAAGTGCTGGGATTACAGGTGTGAGCCACCGAGCCCGGCCCCCCCAAAAATAAATTTATTTAACAACACATGGGCACTTCTGATACTCAAGATCTGGCTCTTAGCATTGACACAGTGTGTTCTTAAGCATCCACTCGTGCTTAACAGCATTTAAGGCTCAGGAAAATGCTTCTTTATATCTCTTATCCTATGTCATTAAGTGAAAAGGCAATTGTGTCCAAATTCTGTGATGTCTTCTGGATTATACCACCACAAGATATGAAGATGAACACGAGCAATTTAGGAGAATGTGAACAACAGAAGCATCTAGGTAAGAGAAGAGACTAACTTTTCAGATCTTTCAGTTATCAAGAGTGCGAAAGATTTTTGCGTAATGCAGTATCATTTTCCAACACACAAAGTATCCATTTTCTTTTTCTTTTTTTTTTTTTTTTTCTGAGACGGAGTCTCACTCTCACCCAGGCTGGAGTGCAGTGGCACGATCTTGGGTCACTGCAACCTCTGCCTCCCGGGTTCAAGTGATTCTCCTGACTCAGCCTCCCGCGTAGCTGGGAACAGGCCTGTGCCACCACACTCAGCTAACGTTTGTATTTTTATTGGAGATGGGGTTTGGCCATGTTGGCCAGGCTGGTGTCTCAGACTCCTGACCTCAAGTGATCTATCCATCTAGCCCTCCCAAAGTGCTGGGATTACAGGCATGAGCCACTGTGCCTGGCCTTCTTCATGTTTTAATTTGCGTTTCCTGACTACTGTGAACTAGTATTTTATTTGCAATAATTAAATATGGTGGCTGAGGAACATTTTCTAAGATAAAACAATTTATATTATTCAAATGTGTGTATATGAAGGTTATACATAACACGCATGAAGTGTGATACCATTTCTTCACATTGGCCACTGAATGGGCATTGAATGTGATCATTAAAAATGGTTTTATTTTTATTAAAATATTTAAATAGATGCAAATAAATTTTTAAAACATTTTTGTTTAATTATTTTGATTCAAAATTTTGACATTTTCAGAGCAGATGATAAATCTGAAAAAGAAGTTGATATTTAATGATTATAATTTGTTTTTCTCTTTAGAAATTTTAGGAAAGATTATTTTTCTTTTGTTTCTTTTGTTTCATGTCAAACGGGCAATGTGACAATGGTGTAACAAGGTTCAAGGGTGGCATATCTCACACATGTGCATGAACACTCAATCATTACACTCATGAACTACAAAAGGATCAGGAGAGATTCTTTTGAATACTTTAGAAAAATTCCTTTCTACATTAAATAATGGGAATTTTCCAGTTTTTTAATTTACTTTACATTTTTTGATAGATGATATATTTGAACACTTTGAATACAATCACTTTGGTTTTTTTTAAATCTTTCAAGACTTTGAGAATCAGTACAAGTTAAGGTCAAGATAGAAATAGAAAATATAAAACTGAAATTCAGAGAAGAAATAACTAGGAAGAAAACTTGTCAAGACAGAAGAATAGAACATACTTCTTTTTTTTTTTTTCCTAAAAGTTTGATAGTTTGATACCTGACTTTGATATATTTAGACATATGATATATAGGCTGCTATGCATCATCTGGTCCCACTATTATAAATGTTAGGGGTGGGCCTTTCAGACAGAGTCCATGCAGTTACCACAGCAAGCTCTTTTTGGCCTAACTTGTATTTTAGCTATTATAAAATAATTAAATTAGTAGCTTCACAATTGGAGAAAGTTACAAAGTGATAGCAAAAAATTCAGCACATTTCTGAAATATGAATAACTCAAAGAGGATTATATGATAGACTTGGGTGTTTTAAAGTACTGTATGATTTTCTTGGGGGAAAAAAGTCCATGTCGAAAATCTATGCCACATTCTGAAATAAAGAATGGTTCCTAGGATAAAATGATCTTCAAGGAGGAAAACTATGTTAAGAAGCAATTCTATTAATTTGGACAATCAATAAATGAGTAATGATACTCATGTAATGTGCCCCCAGCAGACAACAATGTTGAAGGTCTAAAGCAAGTAAAAGATGTGGTCCTGGCTGCAGGAATTTTACAATCTAATTGATCTAATTGAAGACATAAGCAATGCATACTTGAAACAATTAGAGATTAGATGCTAAAAGAATGAACTGTGAAGTCCAACAAGTTTTACTGAGGATCAAAGCAGAGAAACATCGGTGTGAACTTGAGTCACCTTGCAGGGAGAGATTCTTAGAGGGCTCCCTAAGAAGGGAATGAGACCCAAAATAATAATCTTTGGAATGGATTTAGGAAGGGTCTTATTGGTCCAAGGAAACCACATGAACTATAAATCATATTTTAAAACAAACAAAATGCCATTCCTTAGTAATGCTGTAAATTTTCCTAATACTATCTAGTCTTATATTTTATTTTTTCTTTTCTTTTTTTTTTTTTTTTTTTTTTGACACAGAGTCTCGCTACGTTGCCCAGGCTGGAGTGCAGTGGCGCAGTCTTGGCTCACTGCAAGCTCTGCCTCCCAGGTTCACACCATTCTCCTGTCTCAGCCTCCTGAGTAGCTGGGACTACAGGCACTCGCCACCATGCCCAGCTAATTTTTTGTATTTTTTTTAGTAGAGACGGGGTTTCACTGTGTTAGCTGGGATGGTCTCCATCTCCTGACCTCATAATCTGCCCGCCTCGGCCTCCCAAAGTGCTGGCATGAGCCACTGCTCCTGGCCTCTTTCTTTCTTTTTTTCATAGAGATGGGGTCTCACTATGTTGCCCAGGCTGTTCTCAAACTTCTGGGCTCTAATAATCCTCCCACCTCAGTCTCCCAAAGTACTGGGATTACAGGCATGAGCCACTATGCCTGGCCTCTAGTCATATATATATACACATATGTATATGTGTGTGTGTGTGTATGTGTGTGTGTGTGTGTATATATATCTATATATATAGATATATATACAGTTTCTTTGTTTTAAAAACAGGGTCTCACTCCCAGGCTGGAGTGCAGTGGCACGATCATGGCTTATTGCAACTTCAAATGCCGGCACTCAAGTGTTCCTCTCCCCCTCAGCCTTCCTAGTAGCAACGACTACAGGCACACACCACCATACCCAGCAAATTATTTCAATTTAATTTTTGTAGAGATAGGGTCTTGCTATGCTGCTTGGGCTGGTCTCGAACTCCTAGGCTTATGAGATCCTTCTGCCTTGGCTTCCCAAAGTGCTGCGATTACAGGTATGAGCCCCTGAGCCTGGCCCAGATACATATTTGTAAAAGCTCCATATTTGTTACCTATTATCCCAAGACTTAGTGGCTTAAAACAATAGCATCTCAGTGGGCACTGTGACATGTGCCTGTAGTCCCCACTACTTGGGAGGCTGAGGCAAGAGTATGTCTTGAGCCCAGGAATTCCAGGCTGTAGTGTACTGATTGTGCACCTTTGAATAGCCACTGCACTCCCAGCCTGGGCAACATAGGGAGACTCTGTCTCTAAAAAAAAATAAACAAAAAACAGTATCTCACATAGTTTCCATAGGCCAGGGATTTAAGAAGAGCTTAGCTGGTTGGTTCTGGCTGAGAGTGTCTCATAAGGTTGCAATCAAGATGTTGGTCAGGGCTTCTGGAGGCTTTACTGTGGTGTGGGAAGATCTGCTTCCAAGATGGTTCATTCACAGGCTGGCAAGTTAGTGCAGGCTATTGGCGGGAGGTCTGAGTTCTTCGCCACGTGGACCTTTCCCTTGGCCTGTTTGAGTGTTCTCTTAACTTGGTGGCTGATTCCTGCCAGAGTGAATAAGCCAGGAAAGAGCAAAGTGGAAGCTGCAATATTGTTTATGACCTTAGCCTCAGAAGTCAAACATCCTCAATTCCTCAATATTCTATTGGTTGCACAGGTCATTCCTATTCATTACGGGCAGGGGCTATACAAGGACTTGAATACCAAGAGGTAAAGATCACTGAGATCCATTTTGGATGCTCACTAGTACAAGTCCCCAAATTTATTTTCTTTCTTTTCTTTCTCTTTTCTTTTCTTTCTTTTCTTTCTCTCTCTTTCTTTTTCTCTTTTCATCATGGGCAGGGGCTATACAAGGACTTGAATACCAAGAGGTAAAGATCACTGAGATCCATTTTGGAGACTGACTAGTACAAGTCCCAAAATTTATTTTCTTTCTTTTCTTTCCCTTTTCTTTTCTTTATTCTTCCTTCCTTCCTTTCTTCCTTCCTTCCTTCTTTCCTTCCTTTCTCTTTCTTTCTTCTTTCTTTCTCTCTCTTTTTCTCTTTCTCTCTTTCTTTCTTTCCTTATTGATTTTTTTTTTTCAGAGTCTCACTTTGTCACCCAGGCTAGAGTGCAGTGGTGTGATCTTGGCTCTCTGCAACCTCTACCTCCCGGGTTCAAGCGATTTTCCTGTCTCAGCCCCCCCAGTAGCTGGGATTACAGGCACCCACCACCACGCTTGGCTAATTTTTGTATTTTTTAGTAGAGACAGGGTTTTGTCATGTTGACCAGGCTGGTCTCGAACTCCTGACCTCAGGTGATCTGCCTGCCTCAGCCTCCCAAAGTGCTGGGATTACAGGCATGAGCCACCACACTTGGTCAAAATTTGCTATTTTTGTGGTTAAAAAAAGTAGCTAATATTAGCAATTTCATGTTTTCAATCTATTACTTATAAAGGTGCTACCATGAGCTAAGACACCTGGGATAAATTTTTAAGAAGTTATAAATATAAAAATACTTTTCTTTCAAAACATTAATCAGAATTTCAAATGAATGAGAATAAACTATTCTTCAAGCATTGTAGTTATGTGAATGTTACTATATCGTTGATATTCTCATAAAGTTTTTGGTGCATGAGCCAAAGGATGTGTGGCAGAAGTTTTGAGAGGGCAACATATCAGTGTGACTTGATGAAAGCAGTTTAACATCCCAGGGATCAATTTTCCTCATCTGCAAGTGAAGGAATTGGGTTAGATGGCATGTAAGTAGTCTTTCTCTGCTAAAAATTTTTAACATATCCTTTTTTTTTTTTTTTTTTTTTTGAGACGGAGTCTTGCTCTGTCTCCCAGGCTGGAGTGCTGTGGCACGACCTCGGCTCACTGCAACCTCCTCCTCCCAGGTTCAAGCGATTCTCTTGTCTCAGCCTCCTGAGTAGCTGGGATTACAGGTGTGTACCACCACGCCCGGCTAATTTTTGTATTGTTAGTAGAGATAGGGTTTCACCCTGTTGGCCAGGCTGGTCTTGAACTCCTGACCTCAAGTGATCTACCAGCCTTGGCTTCCCAAAGCACTGGGATTACAGGCACGAACCACAGCGCCCGACCTTAACATGTCTTTATATGCTGTGTATGAGCCACTACCAGTTCCTTTCTTAAACTCATCATAAGAATTGCATATTTAAGTGCTAGAAAAATGACTGTAACTAAATATGCTTATTTATTAACATACAATGTTAATAGTTAAACTCAAGGTCTCTTCAGCTTTTTAGTAGTCCAGAGAATCTTTCTTCCTGCTTTTTTCTCTCGAAAGCATAGAATGCCCTTCAGTAAATCAATTTACTTAATTTGACTTGCTGTATTTGACAACATTTTTTTGGGTTCACATATTTTTCTTGTGCCAAGTACTGCATTTTCCATTTCCCACAGAACCAGGACAAACTGTACATCCCCTGCTGTGTCCAGGGTAGATCTGGCTAAATGTCAACTATGTTAATTGGTATAGAGAAAACAGCAGCCCTATTTTTATCTGATTAAAAATCCCCACAAACATTCTCTTCTAAACTAAAGCTATGTCAGTACAAAGTGATTTAATTATAACATAAAGTTTGGCAGATGTATCCCTCCAGCCTTTATTCTACCGTAGCATGCAGAAATGCTGCTGTTTCCTGGAATCCTCAAGCATCTAAATTTTTAATCCTACTTCTGGAGGTTTAGAATTCAGTACTCGAAACTTTCTCTAGTTTGCCAACTGGAATAAAATATATTTGCTTTAAAGTGATATGTTTAAACAAAAGATTTGAATTAAACAATCTATAGAACCTTATTTAAAAGGTAGTTGGAAATACTTTATTCCACTGTTAAAAAGTCTACATCTTAAAAATTGCCCCAGGATGAGCAGATTATATAATATAATTGCTTTAGTTAAATGAGGTGTGGGAGGTGTGGGTGTAAAAGAGTAAAAGGTAATGAACTTTGATAAATTTATATGAGCTATAACAAGGTACCAGGGAAAACTTAATTTTATCAGAAAGTGACTATATCTCTTCAGTGCTCATTCAAAATTGTATGCTGCCCCTTTAATGTTGGAATTACCCAGGACTGTCTTTAGTTCACTCCCAGGTTAACTTCATACATTCCATGATTTCACCAACTTCTTACACACTCACAGTGTTTGGGTCTGATCTCCAGCTTACTGAAAGCCACATCAATACCCTTTGACATACTGGACAGTTCCATTTGGGTATCTCAGGAACAACTCTAAAGCAGTATGTCCAGGACTTTCAGTTTTTATTCTGGCATGTAAGTAGCTTAAAAGTCACCACTCGCCAGGTGTAGTGGCTCACACCTGTAATCCCAGCACTCTGGGAGGCCGAGGTGGGTGGACCACGAGGTCAGGAGTCCAAGACCAGCCTGGCCAACATGGTCAAACCTTGTCTCTACTAAAAATACAAAAATTAGCCAGGTGTGGTGGCACACGCCTGTAATCCCAGCTACTCGGGAGGCTGAGGCAGGAGGAATCTCTTGAGCCCAGGAGGAGGAGGTTGCAGTGAGCCGAGGTCATGCCACTGCACTCCAGCCTGGGCAACACAGTGAGACTCCATCTCAAAAAAAAAAAAAAAAAATCACCAATCCATCCTAACAACAAATAAAACTGACCAAACAGAAAAATCTACAACATTTCTTAGATCTGTCAAAAAAAAAAAAAAAAACGAGGTCACAGGGCAAACTGCTGCCCCAAAATTGAAGATTGGCAGGCAGATACAGGGAATCACAATTTACCAGAGTGGAAACCCACAGTCAGAAACTTCTGCAGGAGCCAGTGCCAGGGTAGGAAAACCTAACCTGTAATTAACAAATTGCTGGAGGTTCAATGTGGACAAGTCTTGGAGTTATAAACTCCAGGGGGACCTTGTCCTAGGAGGCCCCAACACTTTTGTGAGTTTTACCTCCTGAAGCTCTACCAGGTACACACAGTGAATACTGGAGAAAAATCCCTCATGCTTTTTGCAGGGGAAGAGGAAAAGGAACCATTTTTAAATATGATAGAGCACTTCTTTCTTAAAAAGGCCTCCCATCATGGGGAACTATTTTATCTGAGTGGATTTTTTTTCCAACACCAGCAACCAATTCTCCAATTCTTTGGATACCAGTTGGATGCCAACAATTCCATTCAATTCTGACACTAACTACCTGGAGTTGGCATCAGGTGCCATAGGTTTAAGGGCTCAATCTCTCAAGACCTCCTCCATTTAAGATGCCTATCAGAAGTCCCTGGGCACTCATACGTCTGACTGATTGGCTATAAATACGGCGTTCCTTCTGGGAGGCAGAGGTTGCAGTGAGCTGAGATTGCACCACTGCACTTCAGCCTGGGTGACAGAGCAAGACTCCATCTCAAAAATAAATAAATAAATAAAAATAAAAATAAAATAAATAAATAAATATGGTGTTCCCATGAGCCCCTCCTCAGGTTCAGTAATTGGCTAGAATGGCTCACAGTACTCAGGAAGGCACTTTACTTACATTTAGTGGTTTATTATAAAGGACACAAACGAACACCCAGATAAAGAAATGCACAGGGCAAGGTCTAGAATGGTCCTGAGCTCAGAAACTTCAGTTCCCATGGAATTAGAATGCACCACCCTTCCAACACATGGATGTATTCGCCAATTCAGAAGCTCTCTGAATTTCATTGTTCAAGAGTTTTTATAGAGCTCAATCTCCCGGTCCCTATTCCCTCCCCAGAGGTTGATGAGTGGGGCTGAAAATTCTCACCCTCTAATCACTTGTTCTTTCTGGAGACCAGTTCTATCCTGAGGCCATCTAAGGGCGCCACCGTAAGTCACCTTATTGGTATAAACACAGACATGGTTGAAAGGGGCTCGTTATGAATAACAAAGGCACTCCTATCATTCCAAGGGAAATTCCAAAGGTTTTAGGAGTTCCGTGCCAGAAGACAGGGACAGACCAAATATATTTTTATATTATACACAAGATTATTATATTTTATATGATAACACAAGAGCCTAACCTACTGGGGGACTAACCTATCGGTGCCTAACCTATCTGGAGGACTGGAAGTGCACATGCTCACAAAACACTGGAATCAAATCACTGGACTATAGAATGCTTTTCATCCCCCCAAACCTTACCACTTTACCCAAACCTTATCACTAAAGGCCTATTTACCGGGATTTCTTTCACTTAGTTATTATGTCCAGATTCCAACAAAACAGTACTTTACAAAGCACACTAAAAGGCAAAAAAACAACAGTTTGAAGAAACTCAAGCATCAGAACCAGTTTCAGATATGGCATAGATTATGGGATTATCAGACTGGGAATTAAAACAAATATGATTAATATGTTAAGGGCTCTAACGTAAAAAGTAGACAACATTTAAGAACAGATGGAAAAATATAAGCAGAGAGATGGAAATTCTAAGAAAAAGTCAGAAAGAAAGGCCAGAGATCAAGAACACTAACAGAAATAAAGAATGCCATTGATGAGCTCCTTAGTAGACTGGACTGGGCTAACGGAAGAATCTCTGAGCTTGAGGATGTGACAAGGAAACTTCCAAAACTGAAAGAAAAAGAGAAAAAAAATTACTGGAAAAAAGAAACCCAGAACAGAATATCCAAGAACTGTAAGACAACTACAAAAAGTGTAATTTAAAGGTAATGGAAATATCAGAAGGAGAAGAGAGAAAGGAACTAAAGCAATATTTGAAGCAATAATGACTGAGATTTCCCCAAATTAATGTCAGACACCAAACCACAGATCCAAGAAGCTCAGAGAACACTAAGCAAAATTAATGCCCACCAAAACTATACTAAGCATATTTATTCAAACTTCAGAAGATCGAAAATAAAGAAAAACTCTTGAAAGAAGCTAGACGGTAAAAACACCTTACCTATAATTACATCTGACTTCACCTCAGAAATCATACAAACAAGAATGAAGTGGAGCAAAATATTTAAAGTGTTGAAAGAAAAAAACCCAGCAGCCTAGAATTTTGTACCCTGCAAAATTATCCTTCAAAAGTGAAGAAGAGCCAGGCGCGGTGGCTCATGCCTGTAATCCCAGCACTTTGGGAGGCTGAGGCAGGCAGATCAGTTGAGGTCAGGAATTTGAGACCAGCCTGGCCAACATGGTGAAACCCAATCTCTACTAAAAACACAAAAAAATTAGCCGGGCGTGGTGGTGTGTGCCTGTAGTCCCAGCTACTCAGGAGGCTGAGGCAGGAGAATCACTTGAACCTGGGAGGTAGAGGTTGCAGTGAGCCAAGATCACACTACTGCACTTCAGCCTGGGTGACAGAACAAGACTCTATCTCAAAAAAAAAAAAAAAAACAAGTGAAGAAGAAATAAAGACTTTCTCAGGCAAACAAAAATGAAAGGAATTTGCTGCCAGTAGACTTGCCCTGCAAGAAATGCTAAAAGAAATTCTTCCAAGAGAAGGAAAATGATACAGATAAGAAACTTGAAACTATATAAATAAAGGAAGAGCTTTGGGAATCAATTTTATTTTTCTTATTCCTAATTTTTTAAATGTAACATTTTGTTCAAAACATTAATAGCAACAATGTATGTGACTATATATGTATATTATATATATGCTTATGTATACTTATGGATAAGAGAAATAAATGACAGCAATAATGTCAGTGATAGGAGGGAGGAATTAGGAATACTTTGTTATTATAAGGTACTTGTCCTACCTGTGAAGTGGTATAGTGTTATCTGAAAGTAGACTTGAATTACTTGTAAATGTATATAGCAAACTCTAGTGCAATCACTTACAAAAGTAAAAACAAAACAAGTACAATCAATCAATATGCTAAAAAAGGACAGAAAATATAATCACATAAAACACTCAATTAAAACCACAAAGGCAGAAAACATGTGGAAGACAAAAATAGGAACAAAGAATAAGGGCAATAAATGGAGCACAAAAACAAATATGGTAGATATTAACCCAACTATATTAATAATTACTTTAAACATCAGTGGCTTAAGCACACCTTGTCAGACTAGGCATGGTGGCTCACACCTGTAATCTCAGCACTTTGGGAGACTGAGGCCAGCAGATTGCTTGAGGCCAGGAGTTGGAGACCAGCCTGGCCAACATGGTGAAAACCAGTCTCTACTAAAAACACAAAAATTAGCCAGGCCATGGTGGTGCACACCTGTAATCCCAGCTATTCAGGAGGCCAAGGCAGCAGAATCGCTTGAACCTGGGAGGAGGCAGAGATTGCAGTGAGCCATGATTGCGCCACTGCACTCTGGCCTGGGCAACAGAGTGAGACTGTCTCAAAGAAACAAACAAACAAAAAACAAGCACACCTTGTCAGAGTGGATCAAAAACCAAGCTCTAACTATATGCTGTCTACAAAAAGCCTACTTTAAATATAAAGAAATATACATATTAAAAATGAAGTGATGTAGAAAAATATACTACGCTAACACTAATCAAAATATAGGAGTAGCTATTACTCATTTCAGACAGGGCAGAATTCAGAGCGAGGAAATTATCAGGGATAAAGAGGAGCGTTACATAATGATAAAGAGGTCAATACTCCAAGAAGACATAACAATTCTTAACTCATATGTGCCTAACAGTAGAGCATCAAAATACATGAGGCAAAAATTGATAGAGCTACAAAGAGAAATACATGAATCCACTATTGTAGTTGGAGACTGTAACACTCTTCTATTAGGAATAAACAGATCCAGCAGGGAGAAAACCAGCAAGGATATAGTTGAACTCAAAACTATCACTCAACTGGATATAACTGACATCTATAGATGACTTTATTGAACAAAAACAGATTATATATTCTTCTCAAGCTCATGTAAAGTATTCATCAAGAAAGACGGCATTCTGGGCCAGAAAATACACCTTAAACAATTTAAAAGAATAAAAATTTTACAATGTCTGCTCTCAGGCCAAATGGAACTAAACTAGAAATCAGCAATAGAAAGTGGGAAGATCCCAAATAGTTGGATATTAAAAAACACACTTCTAAATAACACATAGGTCAAAAAAAAATCTCAAGAGAAATTTTAAAAATATTTTAAACTACATGAAAATGAAAATACAATTTATCAAAATTTGTGGGATACAGCAAAAGGAGTACTTCAAGGGAAATTTATAGCACTGGATGCATATGTTACAAAAGAAGAAAGATCTAAAATCAATAACCTAAGCCACCACCTTAGGGAATGACAAAAATAAGAGCAAATTAAGTCTAATGTAAGCAGAAGAAAATAATAAGAATTAGAGCAAAAATCAATGAAATTGAAAACAGGAAATTAATAGAGATAAATTTAAAAAATGAAAAGCTGATTATCTGAAAAGATCAATAAAATCAATAACCCTCTAACCAGGCTAAGAAAAAAACAGGAGAGATCTGGAGCCAAGATGGCCGAATAGGAACAGCTCCGGTCTCCAGCTCCCAGCCCCAGCGACACAGAAGACGGGTGATTTCTGCATTTGTGCTTGAGGTACCGGTTTCATCTCACTAGGGAGTGCCTAACAGTGGGTTCAGGACAGTCGGTGAAGCGCACTGTGTGCAAGCCGAAGCAGGGCGAGGCATTGCCTCACTCGGGAAGCGCAAGGGGTCAGGGAGTTCCCTTTCCTAGTCAAAGAAAGGGGAAACAGACGGCACCTGGAATATCGGGTCAGTCCTATCCTAATACTGCGCTTTTCCAACGGGCCTGGAAAACGGCACACTAGGAGATTGTGTCCCACACCTGGCTCGGAGGGTCCTATGCCCACAGAGTCTCGCTGATTGCTAGCACAGCAGTCTGAGATCAAGCTGCAAAGCGGCAGCGAGGCTGGGGGAGGGGCGCCCGCCATTGCCCAGGCTTGCTTAGGTAAACAAAGCAGCCAGGAAGCTCGAACTGGGTGGAGCCCACCACAGCTCAAGGAGGCCTGCCTGCCTCTGTAGGCCCCACCTCTGGGGGCAGGGCACAGACAAACAAAAACTCAGCAAGAACCTCCACAGACTTAAATGTCCCTGTCTGACTGACAGCTTTGAAGAGAGTAGTGGTTCTCCCAGCACGCAGCTGGAGATCTGAGAACAGACAGACTGCCTCCTAAAGTGGGTCCCTCACCCCTGAGCAGCCTAACTGGGAGGCACCCCCCCAGTAGGGACAGACTGACACCTCATTCAACCGGGTACTCCTCTGAGACAAAACTTTCAGAGGAACTATCAGACAGCTGAATTTGTGGTCTCACGAAAATCCGCTCTTCTGCAGCCACCGCTGCTGACACCCAGCCAAACAGGGTCTGGAGTGGACCTCTAGTAAACTCCAACAGACCTGCAGCTGAGGGTCCTGTCTGATAGAGGGAAAACTAACAAACAGAAAGGATATCCACACCAAAAACCCATATGTACATCACCATCATCAAAGACAAAAAGTAGATAAAACCACAAAGATGGGGAAAAAACAGACCAAAAAAACTGGAAACTCTAAAAAACAGAGCACCCCTCCTCCTCCAAAGGAACGCAGTTCCTCACCAGCAACGGAACAAAGCTGGATGGAGGATGACTTTGATGAGTTGAGAGAAGAAGGCTTCAGACGATCAAACTACTCTGAGCTACGAGAGGAAATTCAAAACAATAGCAAAGAAGTTAAAAACTTTGAAAAAAAATTAGAAGAATGGATAACTAGAATAACCAATGGAGAGAAGGGCTTAAAGGAGCTGATGGAGCTGAAAGCCAAGTTTCCAGAACTACACAAAGATTGCAGAAGCCTCAGTAGCAGATGCGATCAACTGGAAGAAAGGGTATCGCTGATAGAAGATGAAATGAATGAAATGAAGAGAGAAGGGAAGTTTAGAGAAAAAAGAATAAAAAGAAATGAACAAAGCCTCCAAGAAATTTGGGACTATGTGAAAAGACCAAACCTATGTCTGATGGGTGTACCTGAAAATGATGGGGAGAATGGAACCAAGTTGGAAAACACTCTGCAAGATATTATCCAGGAGAACTTCCCCAATCTAGCAAGGCAGGCCAGCATTCAGATTCAGGAAATACAGAGAACGCCACAAAGATACTCCTTGAGAAGGGCAACTCCAAGACACATAATTGTCAGATTCACCAAAGTTGAAATGAAGGAAAAAATGTTAAGGGCAGCCAGACAGAAAGGTCGGGTTACCCACAAAGGGAAGCCCATCAGACTAACAGCTGATCTCTCGGCAGAAACTCTACAAGCCAGAAGAGAGTGGGGGCCGATATTCAACATTCTTAAAGAAAAGAATTTTCAACCCAGAATTTCCTATCCCACCAAACTAAGCTTCATAAGTGAAGGAGAAATAAAATACTTTACAGACAAGCAAACGCTGAGTGATTTTGTCACCACCAGGCCTGCCCTAAAAGAGCTCCTGAAGGAAGCACTAAACATGGAAAGGAACAACCGGTACCAGCCACTGCAAAAACATGCCAAATTGTAAAGACCATCAAGGCTAGGAAGAAACTATAGCAACTAACGAGCAAAATAACCAACTAACATCATAATGACAGGATCAGATTCACACATAACAATATTAACATTAAATGTAAATGGGCTAAATGCTCCAATCAAAAGACACAGACTGGCAAACTGGATAAGGAGTCAGGATCCATCAGTGTGCCGTATTCAGGAAACCCATCTCACGTGCAGAGACACACATAGACTCAAAATAAAGGGATGGAGGAAGATCTATCAAGCAACTGGAAAACAAAAAAAGGCAGGGGTTGCAATCCTAGTCTCCGATAAAATAGACTTTAAACCAACAAAGATCAAAAGAGACAAAGAAGGCCATTACATAATGGTAAAGGCATCAATTCAACAAGAAGAGCTAACTATCCTAAATATATATGCACCCAACACAGGAGCACCCAGATTCATAAAGCAAGTCCTCAGTGACCTACAAAGGGACTTAAACTCCCACACAATAATAATGGGAGATTTTAACACCCCACTGTCAGTATTAGACAGATCAACGAGACAGAAAGTTAACAAAGATATCCAGGAATTGAACTCAGATCTACATAAAGTGGACCTAATAGACATCTACAGAACTCTCCACCCCAAGTCAACAGAATATACATTTTTTTCAGCACCACACCACACCTATTCCAAAATTGACCACATAGTTGGAAGTAAAGCTCTCCTCAGCAAATGTAAAAGAACAGAAATTATAACAAACTGTCTCTCAGACCACAGTGCAATCAAACTAGAACTCAGGATTAAGAAACTCACTCAAAACCGCTCAACTACATGGAAACTGAACAACCTGCTCCTGAATGACTATTGGGTACATAACGAAATGAGGGCAGAAATAAAGATGTTCTTTGAAACCAACGAGAACAAAGACATGACATACCAGAATCTCTGGGACACATTCAAAGCAGTGTGTAGAGGGAAATTTATAGCACTAAATGCCCACAAGAGAAAGCAGGAAAGATCCAAAATTGACACCCTAACATCACAATTAAAAGAACTAGAAAAGCAAGAGCAAACACATTCAAAAGCTAGCAGAAGGCTAGAAATAACTAAAATCAGAGCAGAACTGAAGGAAATAGAGACACAAAAAACCCTTCAAAAAATTAATGAATCCAGGAGCTGGTTTTTTGAAAAGATCAACAAAATTGATGGACCGCTAGCAAGACTAATAAAGAAGAAAAGAGAGAAGAATCAAATAGATGCAATAAAAAACGAAAAAGGGGATATCACCACTGATCCCACAGAAATACAATCTACCGTCAGAGAATACTACAAACACCTCTATGCAAATAAACTAGAAAATCTAGAAGAAATGGATAAATTCCTTGACAAATACACCCTCCCAAGACTAAACCAGGAAGAAGTTGAATCTCTGAATAGACCAATAACAGGTTCTGAAATTGTGGCAATAATCAATAGCTTACCAACCAAAAAGAGTTCAGGACCTGACGGATTCACAGCTGAATTCTACCAGAGGTACAAGGAGGAACTGGTACCATTCCTTCTGAAACTATTCCAATCGATAGAAAAAGAGGGAATCCTCCCTAACACATTTTAAGAAGCCAGCATCGTCCTGATACCAAAACCTGGCAGAGACATAACCAAAAAAGAGAATTTCAGACCAATATCCTTGATGAACATTGATGCAAAAATCCTCAATAAAATACTGGCAAACCGAATCCAGCAGCACATCAAAAAGCTTATCCACCATGATCAAGTGGGCTTCATCCCTGGGATGCAAGGCTGGTTCAACATATGCAAATCAATAAATGTAATCCAGCATATAAACAGAACCAAAGACAAAAACCACATGATTATCTCAATAGATGCAGAAAAGGCCTTTGACAAAATTCAACAACCCTTCATGGTAAAAACTCTCAATAAATTAGGTATTGATGGGACGTATCTCAAAATAATAAGAGCTATCTATGACAAACCCACAGCCAATATCATACTGAATGGGCAAAAACTGGAAGCATTCCCTCTGAAAACTGGCACAAGACAGGGATGCCCTCTCTCTCTGCTCCTATTCAACATAGTGCTGGAAGTTCTGGCCAGAGCAATCAGGCAGGAGAAGGAAATAAAGGGTATTCAATTAGGAAAAGAGGAAGTCAAATTGTCCCTGTTTGCAGATGACATGATTGTATATCTAGAAAACCCCATTGTCTCAGCCCAAAATCTCCTTAAGCTGATTAGCAACTTCAGCAAAGTCTCAGGATACAAAATTAATGTACAAAAATCACAAGCATTCTTGTACACCAATAACAGACAAACAGAGAGCCAAATCATGAGTGAACTCCCATTCACAATTGCTTCAAAGAGAATAAAATACCTAGGAATCCAACTTACAAGGGATGTGAAGGACCTCTTCAAGGAGAACTACAAACCACTGCTCAATGAAATAAAAGAGGATACAAACAAATGGAAGAACATTCCATGCTCATGGGTTGGAAGAATCAATATTGTGAAAATGGCCATACTGCCCAAGGTAATTTATAGATTCAATGCCATCCCCATTAAGCTACCAATGACTTTCTTCACAGAATTGGAAAAAACTACTTTAAAGTTCATGTGGAACCAAAAAAGAGCCCGCATCGCCAAGTCAATCCTAAGCCAAAAGAACAAAGCTGGAGGCATCACGCTACCTGACTTTAAACTATACTACAAGGCTACAGTAACCAAAACAGCATGGTACTGGTACCACAACAGAGACATAGATCAATGGAACAGAACAGAGCCCTCAGAAATGATGCCGCATAGCTACAACTATCTGATCTTTGACAAACCTGACAAAAACAAGAAATGGGGAAAGGATTCCCTATTTAATAAATGGTGCTGGGAAAACTGGCTAGCCATATGTAGAAAGCTGCAACTGGATCCCTTCCTTACACCTTATACAAAAATTAATTCAAGATGGATTAAAGACTTATATGTTAGACCTAAAACCATTAAAATCCTACAAGAAAACCTAGGCAATACCATTCAGGACATAGGCGTGGGCAAGGACTTCATGTCTAAAACACCAAAAGCAATGGCAACAAAAGCCAAAATCGACAAATGGGATCTCATTAAACTAAAGAGCTTCTGCACAGCAAAAGAAACTATCATCAGAGTGAGCAGGCAACCTACAGAATGGGAGAAAATTTTTGCAACCTACTCATCTGACAAAGGGCTAATATCCAGAATCCACAATGAACTCAAACAAATTTACAAGAAAAAAACAAACAACCCCATCAAAAAGTGGGCAGAGGATATGAACAGACACTTCTCAAAAGAAGACATTTATGCAGCCAAAAAACACATGTAGAAATGCTCATCATCACTGGTCATCAGAGAAATGCAAATCAAAACCACGGTGAGATACCATCTCACACCAGTTAGAATGGCCATCATTAAAAAATCAGGAAACAACAGGTGCTGGAGAGGATGTGGAGAAATAGGAACACTTTTACACTGTTGGTGGGACTGTAAACTAGTTCAACAATTGTGGAAGTCAGTGTGGCGATTCCTCAGGGATCTCGAACTAGAAATACCATTTGACCCAGCCATCCCATTACTGGGTATATACCCAAAGGACTATAAATCATGCTGCTATAAAGACACATGCACACGTATGTTTACTGCGGCACTATTCACAATAGCAAACACTTGGAACCAACCCAAATGTCCAACAACAATAGACTGGATTAAGAAAATGTGGCACATATACACCATGGAATACTATGCAGCTATAAAAAATGATGAGTTCGTGTCCTTTGTAGGGACATGGATGAAACTGGAAAACATCATTCTCAGTAAACTATTGCAAGGACAAAAAACCAAACACCACATGTTCTCACTCATAGGTAGGAATTGAACAATGAGTACTCATGGACACAGGAAGGGGAACATCACACTCCGGGGACTGTTGTGGGGTGGGGGGAGGGGGGAGGGACAGCATTAGGAGATACACCTAATGCTAAACGACGAGTTAATGGGTGCAGGAAATCAACATGGCACATGGATACATATATAACAAACCTGCACATTGTGCACATGTACCCTAAAACCCTAAAGTATAACAAAAAAAAAAAGAAAAAAACAGGAGAAGACACAAGTTACTAACACCAGAAATGAAAGAAGGGACATTAAAAGGAAGGAACATTATGAACAACTCTATGCTCACAAATGTGATAGCTTAGATGAAATGCAGTAACTTAAGAATTGTGAGGCTGGGAACAGTGGCTCACGCCTGTAATACCAGCACTTTGGAAGGCCGAGGCAGGTGGATCACAGGGTCAGGAGTTCCAGACCAGTCTGTCCAACATGGCAAAACCCCATCTCCACTAAAAATACAAAAATTAGCCAGGCCTGGTGGCACATGCCTGTAATCCTAGCTACTTGGGAGGCTGAGGCAGGAGAATCGCTTGAACCCGGTAGGCAGAGGTTGCAGTGAGCTGAGATTGCGCCACTGCAGTCCAGCCTGGGCGACACAGTGCCACTCTATCTCAAAAAATAAATAAATAAATAAATAAATAAATAGAATTGTGAAAGACAGTCTACAAAAACTTACACAAGAAAAAATAGACCATCTGAATAGGCATAGGTGTATTTACAAAATGATACCAGTAATTAATAACCTTCTGAAACAGAAACAACCTGGCCAAGATGGATTCACTGGTGAATTCTAACACATATTTAAGGGAAAATATTAGACAAATTCTCTACAATCTCCTTCAGAAGATAAAAGCAGAGAATACTTCCTAACTCATTCCATGAGGCCAGCAGAATCCTAATACCAAAATCAGACGAACATCATGAGAAAATGACAGACCAGTATCTCTCACGATATAGATGCAAAAATCCTCAAAAAATTAGCAAATTGAATCAAAGTATGTATAAAAAATTATAAACCATGACCAAGTGGGACCTATTCCCAGTATTCAAGGCTGGTTCAGCGTTCAAAAATCAATCGGTGTAACCTACCACATCAACAGGTTAAAGAAGAAAGCTCACGTTATCATATAAACAGATATAGAAAAAGTACTTGACAAAACCTAACACTATTCATGATAAAAACTCTCAAGAAACTAGGAATAGAGGGAACTTCCTTAGCTTGATAAAGAACATCTACAACAACCCTATGGCTAACTTCATACATAACACTGAGAAACTCGAAGCTTTCCCACTAAGATCATGAACAAGTCAAGGATGTCCTCTCACCACTGCTTTTCAATATTGTACTAGAAGTCCTAGCTAAGGCAATAAAATAAAAAAAGAAAAGAAAAGATATACAGACAGGGAAAGAAGAAATTAAACTGGCTTTGTTTACAGATGACATGATCATCTATGCAGAAAATCCAAAAGAATCAACCAAAGGAACTCCTGGAACTAATAAGCTATTATAACAAGGTTATATGATACAATGTTAATATACAAAAATCAACCACTTGCCTATATATTAGCAATAAACAAGTAGAATTTGAAGTTAAAAACACATTGCTGTTTACATTAGCACACCCCAAAATAAAATAGGTATAGATTTAACAAAATATGTACAAGGTCTATATGAGGAAGACTACACATAAATTAAGCAACTAAAAAAATAGAGGAGTATTCTATGTTTACGGATAGGCAGACTCAATGTTTTCAAGATGCTGGTTCTTCCCAATGCAATACCAATCAAAATCCTAGAATGTTCTTTATGGATACTGATGAACTAACTGTAAAGTTTATATGGAGAGACAAAAGACCCAGAATAGCCAACTCACCGTTGAAGGAGAAGAACAAAATAAGAAGACTGACACTACCTGATTTCAAGACTTACTATAAAGCTACAGTAATCAAGACAGCATGGTATTGGTAAAAGAATAGACAAAGAGATTAATGGAACAAAATAGCCCAGAAATAGGCCCACATAAACATAGTCAACTGATCTTTGACAAAAGAGCAAAGGCAATTCAATGGAGAAAAGATAGTCTTTTCAACAAATTTTGCTGGAACAACTTAGACATCTACATGCAAAAAAAAAAAAAAAGTGAATCTAGGCAGACCTTATACCTTTCACAAAAGTTAAGTCAAAATGGATCATATTCTAGAATCAGCATCAAGGATTGAAAAAATGGATCATAGACCTTGTCTTTAATCCATTTAGGATGCTCTAACAAACTACCATAGAGCAGGTAGATTATGTATAACAGAAATGTATTTCTTGCAGTTCTGGAGAGTGGTAAATCAAAGATCAAGGCACTGGCAGATTTGATGTCTGGTGAAGGTCCACTTCTTGATTCACAGATCACTCTCTTTTCACTGTGCCTTCACATGGCAGGAGGAAGGGATTTCTCTGAGGCCTTTTATAAGGGTACTAATCCAATTAATGAGAGTTCCACCCACGGTAACCTAATGACCTCTCAAAGGCTCCACCTCCTAATACCATCATTTTGGGGGTTAGGATTTTGGGGAGTGGATACAAACATTCATACCACAGCAAACCTAAATGTAAAACACAAAACTATAAAAGTCTCACACGATAACAGGAGAAAACCTAAATGATCTTGGGTATGGCAGTGACTTTTTGGATTCAACCCTATGCATGATTCATGAAATAACTGATAGCTGGACTTCAGTAAAATTGAAAAACTTGGCCAGGCACGGTGGCTCATGCCTGTAATTTCAGTACTTTGGGAGGCCAAAGCAGGAGGACTGCTTGAGGCCAGGAGTTTGAGACCAGTCTGGGCAACATAGTGAAACCCCATCACTCTACAAAAAATAAACAAATTAGCCAGGCATGGTGGCACATGCCTGCAGTCCCAGCTACTAGGGAGGTTGAGGCAGGAGGATCACTTGAGCCCAGGAGGTCAAGGCTGCAGCGACCCCTGATTGTGCCACTGCACTCCAGCCTGGGTGACAGAGTGAGACCCTGTCTTACAAAAAACAGAAAAGAAAACAAAAAAAAAATTGAAAAACTTCTGCTGTGTGAAAGACAATGTAAAATTGAATAAGATAAGCAATAGACTGGGAGTAAATATTTGCAAAATAAACATCTGATAAAGGACTGTTATCCAAAACATACAAAGAATACTTAAAACTCAACAATAAGAAAATGAACAGGCCAATTTAAAAATGAGCAAAATACCTGACCAGACACCTCACCAAAGAAGATACACAGATGGTAAGTAATCAGGTGAAAAGATGTTCAACATCATATGTCATTGGGAGATGCAAATTAAAACAACAATGAGATACCACTACACACCTATTAGAATGACCCAAAATTCAGAACACTGAAAATACCAAATGCTGGAGAAGATGCATAGCAACAGAAACTCACATCCATTACTGGTGGGAATGCAAAATAGTGGCGCCCCTTTGGAAAACAGTTTGGCAGTTTCTCACAAAACAAACATATTCTCACCATACGATCTAGCAATTATGCTCTTTGATATTTACCCAAATAAACTGAAAACTTATGTTTGGCCAGGTGCAGTGGCTCACGCCTATAATCCCAGCAATCTGGGAGTCCGTGGCAGGCAGATCACCTGAGGTCAAGAGTTTGAAACCAGCCTGGCTAACCTGGTGAAACCCTGTCTCTACAAAAATACAAAAATTAGTTGGGCATGATGGCGGGTGCCTGTAATCCCAGCTACTTTGGAGGCTGAGGCAGGAGAATCGCTTGAACCTAGGAAGTTGCAGTGAGCCCAGATGGCTCCATTGCACTCCAGCCTGGGCGACTGAGCAAGACTCTGTCTCAAAAAAAAAAAAAAAGAAAAGAAAAAAGAAAAAGAAAACTTATGTCCACACAGAAACATGCACATAGATGTTTATAGCAGCTTTATTAATAATTGCCAAAACTTGGAAGCAACTAAGATGTCCTTCAGTGGGTGAATGGATAAGTAAACTGTGATACATCTAGATAACAAAATATTATTCAGTGCTAAGAAGAAATCAGCTATCACGCAATTGAGGAAAAGGCATTGAGGAATCTTACCTGCATATTACTAAGTGAAAGAAGCCAATCTTAAAAGGGCATATACTGTATGATTCCAACTATATGATATTCTGGAAAAGGCAAAACTATGGAGGCAGTAAAAAATCAATGATTGCCAGAGGCTGGGGAAGGGAGAGATGAATAGGCAGAGCACAGAGAATTTTTAGGTCAGTAAAACTATTCTGTATGATTCTATAATGGTGGATACATGTTACATGTTATCATACATTTGTTAAAGCCCATAGAATGTACAACTCCAAGAGTGAACCCTAACATGAACTACGGACTTTGGGTGACAATGATGTGTCAATGTAGGTTCACTGATTGTAACAAATGTACCACTGTGGCACGTGATGTCCGCATTGGGTAAGATTGTGCATGTGTTGGGACAGGAGCTATATGGGAACTATGTGTATTTTCCACTCAATTTTTTTGTGAATTTAAACCTTATCTATAAAAAATAAGTTTATTAATTTAAAAAATCAGTATGTTCACACTGAATACAACATTCTTTCCCTGCTACCTTTCCAACTTCCCCCTGCTCGAGGATTCTCCTTTTTAGTGAATAGCATCATGATACAACCAGAAACCTAGTAATCAACCTAAACTTTGCATTCTCCTTAATCCATTTCATGCAATCTCTTTGCCAACTCCTATGCATTTTTACCTCTAGAATCAATAGCCTTCTTCTTATTTCTAATGCCACTATCATAAAGTACTCTATCCACCAGCTAGTTTTATTTTGATCTTGCCCTTGGGCTAAGTGTTATAATGGAGAACAACTATTTTTATGAGCTTTTTGTTTTCTAATCTTATGTAATCCTACTGTGAATTAGGCCTAATGAAGACCATAAAATGTAAAATTTAGCTGTCCAAAACTTTCTTGATATCTCATAACAAGGCTGTAATTGAACTAAAAACCAAAGCATGACACAGGTAGAGGAAGAAGGAAAGAGATGGAATCATGGTTTCTGGCTCAGCGAATCATTTAAAAGACTAATTGAATTTCAAGTATGAGAAGTTCCACAAAGATCAGTTAGTCCTCCATATCATTTCTGTCCTTAGAATCTTTCAATCTTCTTCTTGCCTTCAGGACAATATCCAAGCTCTTTTTAATTGTGGCATATAAGCTATCTTCCTTCCAACTTCGTCTGTCCTTATTCTCCATTCACACAGTCATTCAGTCCAAAATCCTAGGAGTCATCCTTTCATAGTCTTTACCTGAACAACTTGTCCCCAGATTCTACTCCCTACCATTCAATCCACCAGCAAATTCTGTTGATTCTCTATTCAACATATACCGAAACCTATCTAGTTCTTTTGACTTCCATGCCTACCACCCTAATTTAAGTCACGATCACTGCTCTTCTGGCCTACAGCAATTCCTCTTAGCTATTTTTCTTGCTTCTGTTCTTATTTTACATTCCATTCTCCACACAGCAACAAGAATGTACTTTGCAAATTGCTGCCAAATTTCCCTGTGTTCGTTTCCTCTTGTTGCTGTAACAGAATGACCACAAACATAGTGATTTAACACAATGGAAATTTATTCTTTTACCTGATTTTAGACTTCTAACCTCCAGAAGTTACCTTCTTTTATGTTGGTGTTAAAATAAGTCTGGTGGGACTATGCACAAGATGTGGACAAGGATGATTTCTTGTAGTTTCCAAAGTGAATCTATTCATTGTTTCTTTCAGGTTCTAGATGTGACTGGCATTCCTTGGATTGAGGCGATATCACTCACTCTACTTCTGTTATTACATAGCCTTCTCCTCCCTCTGATTGCCTGTGTTCTTCTTATAAGTACCCTGTGATTACATTGGTCCCACCCAGATAATCCAGGATAATCTCTCCATCCTAAACTTTATTAAATCTGCAATACAACATTTCTTTTTTTTTTTTTTTTTGTGACGGAGTTTTGCTCTCTCACCCAGGCTGGAGTGCAGTGGTGCAATCACAGCTGACTGCAACCTCTGCCTCCTGGGTTTAAGAAATTCTTGTGCCTCAGCTTCCCAAGTAGCTAGGATTACAGACGTGCGCCACCATGCCCAGCTAATTTTTGTATTTTTATGTATTTACTTTTTTGAGACAGAGTCTCGCTTTGTCTCCCAGCTGGAGTACAGTGGTGCGATCTCAGCTCACTGCAATCTCCACCTCCCAGGTTCAAGTGATTCTCCTGCCTCAGCCTCCCAAGTAGCTGGGATTACAAGTGTGTGCCACCATGCCTGGCTAATTTTTGTATTTTTAGTAGGGATGGGGTTTCACCATGTTGGCCAGGCTGGTCTCGAACTCCTGACCTCAAGTGATCCACCTGCCTGGCCTTTCAAAGTGCTGGAATTATAGGTGTGAGCCACCGTGCCTGGCCAACATTTCTTTACCATGTAAAATATAGCCATAGGTTTTAGGCATTAGGACCTGCCATCTTTGGCAGGGAAGGGACATAATTTAGCCTGCCATCTCCATACAAAGATCATGAGAAAACCTGCTGATTATAAAAATCTGGATTTGTTAAAGTTACTAATAAGGAGAAGCATCACCATAACAAAATTTTAGTCTCAAAATGTCTCAAAAGGGGGAAGTTAGGAAAAGGTATTACTTACAGGATTTGAGAGGAGGCTGGTGTTAATCATAGGGGGGATTTATGGTGGACATTAGTAGCCAGTGCAGGGATTGGTTTAAATCTGTCAACTAGATGAGCTACTAGAGCATACGTGTGTGCAGAGTTACAGTAAAATCAGTTCATCTGTGGTTTAACTTGTAAGTCTCTAAGCAAGTTGGTGTTAGAACAACAAGGGCTTCAATTTTGTGTTTGTGTTGCATGTCATGGAATGGTACAGTTGATTCATTTTGCAAATCATTATAGCTTTTGCTTCATTTCTCAGTCTCCTCTTTCGGCAAATCTTCAATCCAAGATGGAAGAAATATCATTACCCGGGACATGATCAGTCCAGATCTGCATTGCTATTTAATAAGTTGCAATGGTGTATTGAGTTTTTCATGGTAGTTATTTTGACCTCCTTATGAAACCCTCTCATCCTTTTTGTTGAATGAACATCTGTAAATCATCTAGTTTAACAATGGATGTGCAGCAGCATTTAAGACTCTGATGATCATATATCTATTAACTGCAATGCAGACAGACACTAAGACAAAGATGATTATAGAGTTCGCAAGGCATTTGAAAGCCATAGTCCAAGGTTTTCAAAACTGGACAATGAAAGCATGTGCCATAATCCATTTAGATCTTCCTTATATAATCAAGTGTCTATTCCCCTTTAATTTGGGTAGGGTTTGTTCAACCTTACTGCTGTATGAAGAATTGGTCCCATATTTGTTAATTGTCAAATGTCTTGGGAATACCATGAGTAAAGGACAAAGGTGTTCATTAAAAATCAAAGACCTTAATCCAGAAGAGGGGGAATAAGACAGCCAAGAGGATAAAGATGCAAAGCCAAAAGGATAAACATATAAAGAAGAACATGGCAATTTATGCCCCTGAGAAACCCTCACTGATTCCTCCAAGCAGAATTCAGTGTTCCTTTTCTCTGTTCTTTTAATACTGTATGCAACACCTCTATCATAGTACTTAACACACTGTGTTGGCATTTTGTCTAAGTCATCTCTGTATCCTGAGAATGTAGCAGAGTACTTTGCTCATAGCACATCCTGGGTAAATATTGATTAATCTTATTTATGGAGTGACAACTGTGTGTCAAGCATCGTACCAGTTTTTTTGTATACATTGTGTTTTTTTTTTTTTTTTTTTTTTTTTTGAGACGGAGTCTCGCTCTGTCGCCCAGCCTGGAGTGCAGTGGCGCAATCTCGGCTCACTGCAAGCTCCGCCTCCCGGGTTCACGCCATTCTCCTGCCTCAGCCTCTCCGAGTAGTTGGGACTACAGGCGCCCGCCACCACGCCCGGCTAATTTTTTTTTTTTTGTATTTTTAGTAGAGACGGGGTTTCATCGTGGTCTCGATCTCCTGACCTCGTGATCCGCCCGCCTCGGCCTCCCAAAGTGCTGGGATTACAAGCGTGAGCCACCGCGCCCGGCCTCATTATGTTAATCTTAACAGGAAATCTGCAAGATATTTACTATTATCCCTGTGTTACGTATTAGAAAGTGAGTAACTTGCCCAGAGTTTTGAACCTAAGTTCAAGATCTAATATGTCTGACTCCAAATTCAGTACGTCTCCCATTGCTTCAAATGAATTAATAAATCTCCTTCATTTTTCTGACAACTACTGGTCAAAATTCAATATCCCAATATTAACATTAGCATTAAGCTTCTGATTTCATTTTAGTTCAATGTTGCATGTTCTAATACATTTTTACTTGATTCATCCTCTTAGGTTACAGAGAAAAATGGCCCCCAAGTATGTTAACATCTCATGTGTACTAATTTTACTCTACTTCATAATTAGAGAGGTTGTTTGTGTGTGTGTGTGCTGTGTGTGTGTGTGTGTGTTTGAGACAGAGGCTCACTCTGTTGCCCAAGCTGGAGTGCAGTGGCCCAATCTTAGCTCACTATAACCTCAGTATAAGCTCCTGGACTCAAGCTATCCTCCTGCCTCAGCCTCACAAGTAGGTGGTGTCATAGCTGCACACCACCACATTTGGCTACTTTTTAAAATTTTTGGTAGATAAGGAGTCTCACTATGTTGTCTAGGCTGGTCTCAAACTCTTGGACTCAAGTGATCCTACCACTGAGGCCTCCCAAAGTGCCAGAATTACAGTTGAGAGCCACTGTACCATGCCTAATTAGATAGTTTTTTTATGATGATTCAGGGTCAAGGTTTGGTTAATTTTCCCTTTCAAGGGAAGGATTATATTTAACAACCAGTCTAGACATCATCTCTGAATAACTAAAAAAGTCCAAACATATTGTTATTTTGAAATTATAAAAGTAATGTATCTGAAAGAAAGGAAAGTGTGGCAGGAATGTGTTAAAGATAGTAACAGAGCCTATACTTGTTAGAGAAGCTGGAGATTACCCTGATTATTGTTTTTGTAGCCATGCTAGATGTAGCAGTTTGTATTAAAGGACCATATGGAATTTTTATGAAAATTTTAGAAGTACATGAATAGTTCCACGAGGAACACAAGCGCTGAGAGCCCAGCTCTAAAGTTAGGTAGATCTGAGCTCCAATCCTACTTCCCCAACCTAATAGCTGAGCAAGCTTAAGCAAGTTACTTAACTTTTCCTAAGCCTTAATTTCTTTATCAGTAAAATGGAGAGAAAAGAAGTGTATTAGGTAGGGTAGCTGATTACTGTAACAAACAGCATCAAAAATCTCAGGGGCTTTATTTATTTATTTAGAGACAGAGTTTTGCTCTTTCGCCCAACCTGGAGTGAAGCGGCGTGATCTCCGCTCAATGCAACCTCTGCCTCCAAGGGTTCAAGCAATTCTCCGGTCTCAGCCTCCCGAGTAGCTGAGATTATAGGCGTGTGCCACCATGCTCGGCTAATTTTTGTATTTTTAGTAGAGACGGGGTTTCGCCATGTTGGCCAGGCTGGCCTCTAACTCCTGACCTCAGGTCATCCACCCGCCTCAGCCTCCCAAAGTGCTGGGATTACAGGCGTGAGCCACCGTGCCCGGCAGCATAATTTATGTTTCTGGTCATGCAGTTCTCACTGGCAGCATTCCTCCAAGGATTCATCTGTGACCCCAGGCTTCTTCCATTTTGTGGTTTTGACCTCTAGATTCTTTGAAGTCTTCATTCAGCCCGTAAGTAGGGAAAGAAAGAGAATGTGGAGGATTCGTAGGAGGTTTTTGAGGCCTTGTGGGTCAAGCCTTAAATGGCTTTTATTATTTCTGTCCACATTCTGTGGGACAGAAGTCAGTCACAAGACCCCAACTAATTGCGAAGGAGGCTGGGAAATGTGGTCTAACTATGTGCTCAGGGGGAAGAGGACACAATTTGCTGTCTCTGCCACTTAAGGTCATGAAGTTGTTTTAGGGTGTAACTGAGATAATGTATGTAACATGCTTAGAACAGGGTAAGTAATCAACAAAGTTACATATTATTATTATTGTCAAAAATACGTATGCTGGGAGCCTGAATAAGTTTCCTGCAGATGGAAGTGGAATACAGTCATACATCACATATCAATGGGGATAAGTGCTGAGAAACGTGTCATTAGGCAATTTTGTCAGTTTGCGAACATCACAGAGTGCACTTACACAAGCCTAGATGGCATAGCCCACTACACACCAAGATTATATATTATAGCCTGTTGCTCCTAGCCTACAAACCTGTGCCACACATTACTGTACTGAATACTGTAAGCAACTGTAACAAAATGGTATTTGTGTAGCTAAACATATATCTAAACATAGAACAGATACAGTAAAAATACGGTATCATAATTTATAGGACCACCACTGTATCTGTGGTGTGTTGTTGACTGAAATGTCATGCGGCACATGACTTTATCTGTTTAGAGGTTCTAGCAAGGGAACTTAGCTATGAAGAAAAGTCCTTACCTTTTTAAGTTTATGTGAAGTTATGACCTCTAACTGATTTGGCAGCATCAGGAAGTGTAAACACAGAAAGGTGAGGGAGGAAGGGTTTGCCACGTGTTCATATCAGTTTAGTTAGCTTAATATCAAAAGATTATAATTTAAAGTGTTAAAAGTAAAAATTCTGGTCAATTTTCTCTTCCATGTTCCTTTTCTCTGCCACTTTCTTTTTTTTTTTTTTTTTTTTTTTTTTTTGAGACGGAGTCTTTCTCTGTCGCCCAGGCTGGAGTGCAGTGGCGCGATCTCGGCTCACTGCAAGCTCCGCCTCCCGGGTTCACGCCATTCTCCTGCCTCAGCCTCCCGAGTAGCTGGGACTACAGGCGCCCGCCAACACGCCCGGCTAATTTTTTGTATTTTTTTTTAGTAGAGACGGGGTTTCACCGTGTTAGCCAGGATGGTCTCGATCTCCTGACCTCGTGATCCGCCCGCCTCGGCCTCCCAAAGTGCTGGGATTACAGGCTTGAGCCACCGCGCCCGGCCCTCTCTGCCACTTTCTTAAGTCATTGATGATGACTTAAGGTTCCTCAGGTGCAGCATACTTTTACCTATTTTCTCCTTTGTTATGACTTAGATACTAAGATCTCTCAGAACAGAGGCCCTGTTTGTCTTGCGCATTATTTTATCATAGCATCTAGAAAAGCCTGGCACATGGCAGGAAGGCAAGAAATATCTGTTGAATAAATTTAGTCTATATTGGCAGTTGCTTCAAGTACTGGCTAAAGGGTCTGGGCAGAGTATTGGAAGGATAATTATTTTTTACATCTTGCTTCTGCCACTTAGTATCTGTGGGATTTTGGAAAGTTACTCAATTTCTAAGACTTGGCTGGGCGCGATGGCTCACACCTGTAACCCCAGCACTTTGGGAGGCTGAGGTGGGCGCATCACAAGGACAGGAGATCGAGACCATCCTGGCTAACACGGTGAAACTCCGTCTCTACTAAAAGTACAAAAAATTAGCCGGGCGTGGTGGTGGGCACCTGTAGTCCCAGCTACTCGGGAGGCTGAGGCAGGAGAATGGCGTGAACCCAGGAGGCGGAGCTTGCAGTGAGCCGAGATCATGCCACTGCACTCTAGCCTGGGCGACAGAGTGAGACTGTCTCAAAAAAAAAAAATTTTCCAAGACTTGTCTGTTTTCTTGTATTGGATGGGCACGATACTTTTTGAAATTATTGTTATGAGCATTAAATTTTTAAAATGTAGTGTTTCTAGCACATAGGAGGCATTAAAAAAACATGCTCCTTCTCCCAACACTCCCTGCCTCTCTACAACATACCTTTTAGTTGGAAGAGCCTAGGAAATACCTAGGAAATGTGTTATTCAAGTTTTTTCCTTCTGTTTTTGGTCTGCTCCTTTACAATCAAAGCAAAGAGGCCTTCAAGTTGAGAACTGACTAGTTCCCAAAGGACTGATGGGTTCACTGTAAATAGTGTTTGGCACTTAGAACTTTATGCCTGACACACAGTTCAATACGTATTTTTTGAAAGAGTAAATTAATTAACAAGGTACTGAATAAGGATGATGCTCCAAACAGATAATTATGGGATGGACATGCTTTATTTATTTATTTTTAGAGACAGTGTCTTGCTCTGTCATCCAGGCTGGAATGCCGTGGTAGGATATAATTCACTGCAGGCTTAAACTCCTGGGCTCAAGGGATCCTCCTGCTTCAGCCTCCCAAGTAGCTATGACTATAGGCTTATGCCTCTATGCCCAGTAGACATGCTATATGTATGAAAAAGTGGGCAGATTTTATCAAATGAGAGGTTTGGAGTGATGGTGTCTCCGAATGTGTGATTTCAAAGCGTTCTCATTCATTCAATCACCACCTACTGTGTATCTACCTTGCATCAACCATAATACTAGCATGGATGTATCTCTGCACCCCCAAGTTAGTGCAATTAGTCAATCACAATAATAATTAGATAACAGAAGGATATATAAGATATGAGTGATAAAAGGAAACCAGTAACTGCTTATTGGTATGTGAAACAGCATGACATCCAAGTATGTCAAGCAGTGTGATACTGTCTGGAGTGCATTTAAAGAAATCAGAAGAGATGAGGCTCAACAAGTAGTACGTAGGTAGGGGAATTTAGAGGAATGGGAAGAGACAAGGCTCAACAGGTTTAGGTGGCCATGTGAGTTGGCACATGTGGAACTTCAGGTAAGATATTTCTTAAATAGACTGAAGAAACTGACACAGAGAAAACTTAAGTATATAAGATAAAGTAGGTCAGTAATGCCTATTCTTAGTTCTAATTCCCCATCTTCTTCTAAATTGGTCCATGTATTTCATTTCACAATTACACATAAACCTCTACAATGGTCACTGATTATTTACATAATTAGAAACTTCTAAAATGAGGCCAGATCATGAAGAACCATGTATGCCAGGTTGAGAGATCTTAATTTCATCCTTTAGGGTAGCGATGGCGGAGTTACTGGAAGATTTTAATGCAAAGAAAAGACAATCACATTTTAGTTTCAGAAAGATCTGAATTGGAGAGTCAGGGTATAAAAGACAGAGAATCAGCTAAGACGTTTCTAAAATAGTCTAGTATAACAGAGATCATAAAGGCTGGAACTAAGGCAACAGAAGTGGGGTTAGAGATGGGATGTGTTTGAGAGATAAAAGTAGATTAGGCTTGATGAGGGAAATAAGACAGAAGGAGAACTCTGAATCACAGCTTTCTGAGGGGAGCTTCTGGGCATATGGTGAGGGCATTAACAGATACAGGGAACAGTATGGATTAAAGATGTAGGATGCTGGGCAAGGGCAAGGGAAGTTCAGTTTTGGCCATGGTGAGTTGGCATCTGTGGAACTTCAGGTAGAGATATTTCCTGAATAGACCAAGGAAACTGACACAGAGAAAACTTAAGCATGTAAGACAAAATAGGTCAGTAATGTCTACCCTTAGAACAATTCCCCATCTTCTTCTAAATTTCTCCATATATTTCAGTTCACAACCACACATAAACCTCTTCAATGATTACTGATTATTTACATAATTAGAAACTTCTACTGTGTATACTTGGAAAAAAATAAAATATTTCTAACAGCAGCTTGTTTGTTAATAGGGTAAACATGTCAACAATTATTGTCATAAAAGTGGTTTGAAAGAACCTCTTTGGTAAAAGTAACAGTGTAATACTTTCCTGTTATGTACTTAGGAATGACTGACATTTTCCCTAAGGATAAAATATTTAGCTGTTGATAGCTAGACCATGTTAGTGTTGACCTCAGATTGGGGTTTACCAATGCAGAGGCTCAGGCCAACCAGTAACTTATACAGTGGAACCCATAGACCAGTAGCAATGATGGCTGATAGCATGTCTTGAGAATTTGGTAATTCCACTGTCCAATGGATGTGGGGCAGCAAACTGGGCACCAAACCACAGATGGATTGCAGTACACTGAAGGAAGTCATTATAGTTTTGTGAAATTGGAGGCTGGCTTGACAAAGATGAAGCCTGCTGGGATTAAGAACTGTGTGTTCTTGGCAAGAGCATGCTGCTGCAGAATTTCACCAGCCACAGTGGGGAAAAAAAGGGGGTGAGGGGGTGTGGGGAAAATGGAATGGGAGACCACAAAATTCCTGATATGATACATAAAATGTTAAATATCTATCAGCTTTGCATCCTTTGAGAGTCACCAGATTGAGGCACAGTATTTTGGATTTGGCTGGCAGATGGTGTACACAGACTTTCTGAGAATGTTACCATTTCATTTGAAACTAGCAGGATTACATGTGACTATCATGGTAACTTAACACTCACAGATTCTTCAACTTATCCCTAACCCTGGGTTGAATGTAGAGGCTCTAATAACATATAAAAGGCTTTGTTAATGTATGGTCTGGGTCTCATTGAATAGTATTTCAGGATGTAATACTTCTTTTAAAATGTCCACAGGGCAGTGTCAACGTCTTTCCATGGAAATCTGGCTCACCCAATAAAAGAGGCCAAAGGGAAGAAAGACTAAACCAGGGGAGATGGCAGGCAGTGATGTCTGGACTGTTTGAATGGGACTTCTCCATTTACCGCCCCTCTCACTTCCTTCTATGGTCTGGACCTTTAATCACCACAGCAGTCAGCCATGTAGGGTCACGCTAATCGCTGTTGACATCATCCTACTACTTCCCTTTTCAAATTCCAGTGAAGCTATGTGTTTCCTGTCCTATTCCACACCCTAGAGAATGAACACTGGCCAGCTAGTATCTAAATTTAGAATGGCAGCAACGTGTCGGGTTTTCGGAGTAGAGATAAAAAACAAACCCAGGTGACATTTCCAAGCCTCTCAAGGAAAGGGGGGAAAAAAACCTTTCTGGGGTAAGCAAATAAGGAGAGCTTCAATAGTTCCACGGTAGAGAGAGGCCTGCTGGCAGGTTCAGAAAATAGGCCGTTTGGAACCTTCTCCTTTAAGCCAGGAGGGCGGCTTTGGGAGGCGTCTCGAAATACATTCTTGACTCTGCTGGGAAAGCTCGGGGAGCCAAAGGCCTAATACCCCCCACTTCAGGGGAAGCTGTGAAGGCAGCTGCACCTCCTTTGTCAAGCTGTTGGTTTCAACCAGACACGAGGACACACTTGAAGTGGGGGGATAAGGGGAGAAGCCTGGCGCCCCGCCCCACCCCCGCCAGCACACCGCCCTCGCCATTCCTCCCCGCCCCGCCCCGCGTCTGTGACCCGGCGGGCCGAGCCTCAGGCGACCTGTTGGCAGGGAGAGTCACGTGACGCGCCGGCTGTGCACTCCCCTCGGGCGGGCCTCCTGTTGCGCCCGCCTGGCGGGTTCCATCACGTAACGCGCGGGCGCCGCCCAGCTCTTCCTTCGCTGAGCGAGGGAGGGCGGGCGTCGAAGAGGAAAGGGAAGGGGAAAGGGGCGGGAGAAGGGAGGAGGGGCGGTGTCCGAGTCACGTGACCCGGGGGCAGCCCGGAAAGCTCCGAGGAGGAGCCTGGCGCCGCCATTTTCGTGCAGCTGCCTGTCCCTCTTACCCTGCTCAGCTCCAGCTGACCAGGGAAGGGGTGGGCTGAACTGAGGCGGGGGCAAGGGAGTGCCCGACATCTTGTCCGACTCCGCGGGTGACACGAGCCGGTTCTCTCTGGACTGGGTGGCAGCGCGCGGCCCCGAACCGCGCCCCAGGCCGGCAGGCGGGGAAGGAGCCGGTGGGGGTAGGGGGTGCGGTGGGGGGTGGGGACCCTCCGGCTCTTGGGGGTCCCAGTCCCCGCCGGCTGCTGAGCGGGTGGGGTGGTGGAGGAGCTGCAGAGATGTCCGGCCAGAGCCTGACGGACCGAATCACTGCCGCCCAGCACAGTGTCACCGGCTCTGCCGTATCCAAGACAGTATGCAAGGCCACGACCCACGAGATCATGGGGCCCAAGAAAAAGCACCTGGACTGTGAGTGAAGCCGACCGCGGCCCCCGCTTCCGGGCGCCCGCGCGACCCGCGTTCTTCTCTTTCTCTCTTTTCTTTCCTCCTCCTGCTGCCTCTTCCCTCCCTGCGTCTTCTCTGGCACGGTGGGTCCTGTGCCCGTTGAGCTGTGTTCTTTTGCTTCCATCACACCTGCCTTCACGGCCTCCGTTCCCCGTCTCAAAATCTGACAAGCCACTCCCCTCCCTATTCCTAGGGGACCCTCGCCTCCCTGCCCGGTGCGCTACCACACCCCATCATACCCAACCAACTTGCTTCCCCACCTGGCTTCTCACCCCCTACCCGTCTCCACTGCAGCCTTCTGCTCTTCCTTCCCACCCGTCCGGTGCCGCCTCGTCGCCCTCGCCTGAGCGTCTCCCATCCCCATTGTTTCTTCATCAGCCTCCTTCGGGTTTCAGTAAACGCCTGGTTCCTTGCACCCAGATCCCTGTTATCCCTCAGGGCTGCCTCCCTTGAAGTGATCCCCCACTTCCTTTGCTCCACTAGCTGCTTCCCCCATCCCTTCCTGGCTTTCTGTTCCACCTTCCCTCCCCGTTTGGGTTACCTCAATCATCGCCTCTCTAGTAGCTTCAGTGTAGTTTCTTCGACTCATTTTATTTTAAATACCATACCCAGTTACCCGACTTTTATTTCAGATTACCTTCTTTGTGGGAGTGAATGTAAAAGGATTCAATTTGGTGTAGGGAAAGCTTTCTGGAAAGTTGGGATTTTTATTTGCCTCTGGTGGAATTTAATCATTGTGTTGTCCATACTTTTGACTGGGGTGAGTTTGTGACTGTCAGCTCTGCCCCCCAGCTTTTCAAATGGGGATATGGAAAAAGGCTTTTTGCTGATACTCTTATCAGTTCCCGGAACTGTTAACTCGGGCAGCTTGAATTCAGAAGCTTGAGTGTTAAGCGTAGACTGTTGGAATTCCAAATGGATTAATAAATTTACTTACAAATAACATACATCCCTTAAAAAACATTGGCAAAATGATGTTTGATGATGCTTGAGTTTGGATACGTTTTAATTATGCCAGTTACCTTTTGAGGAACTAACTTCTCTTACACGACATAGTATTCGCCCATTCGCTAACGTAGATACAATTAGTAGAGCTAACTCCTCGTAACTTTTTTCTAACCTGGAAGTCACCTGTAATATCATCCTTTTTCTTTGCGCTCTTTTACCCCAGGGTACAAAGCTCATTGGATCACTCAAGCCAATGGAGCTTAGACCTGAAACTTTTCAGGGAAAAATAGGGAAATAGTCACGATAAGTGAGTTCCCTTTTAAATGACTGGACACATTAGTCTGACTGACTTTCATCATACATGAAAGTTACTTTGCTTTACTGTTTGAAGCAAGAGTGAGCATGCCCTGAAAGATAATTCACTGTCTGGAAGCCTGTTTTGATTTCTCACTTGGACTTTGGCCGTAAAGTTTGCACTTTAAAAAAAATGTACGAAATGTAAATTCTTCCAAGTTACTGTGCTCTTGAATGCTGTTAGAACAAGTTTTTGCTACACAGAAGGCTATTATTCTTTGTGATTGTTCCCCCACTGTGGAAAAAAGTTTTAAATAAAAAGCATTAGTGCTTGGTTCTTTCAGATATGCATGCAGGCTGCTTTTAAACTCTCAGTCCTTGCTTGTCTTAGAGAATGGAGAATATATTTAAATGGTGACACTCTTATGAACAGAAAACTTTTTAAAATGCATCGTAAAGCCATATGTGATTTTTTGATTATCTGATACGTGTAGTAGACGTTTCTACTATTTACGGCTCTTCAAATGACTACTTGGTTTGCCCTACCAAATCTTACAGTTTGCCCTGACACTGTGTTAATTCTTTTGTTAGTTGTTTTCGGGTTTTTTTTTTTTTTTTTTTTTTTGGTATGGGAGTATGAAGAAACTACTGTGACTGTGTGAACTGTTTTCCTCTTTCCTCATTCAAAATAAGAATCAATAAGGCTTTTAAAAGTTTTTTTTTTTTTATAAAGGTTTGTGTCTTATTTCAAATGTAGCAGTGGTTCTTTTAAAGCATTGCCAAAAAGAGGAGAAAATAGGTAGGGTTAGAAGAGTGCTATTTGCATGTGGTTTCATAAATGTTATTAGCTATTTCTCTTGTTATAGCCATTACTGCAGATGCTAACTGGGATTAGGTTTGGAGGATAATCTTGCATTTGTCGTTCTTTTTCTCTACTACTTCTGTTTTTACACGTTCCCACCTTTTTGGAACTTGAATATACCTGGTAGTATTTGATTTAAAAATATATGTGTAGTTAATGGGCTTCTGTTTCTTTTCAATGAGGTTTTAAAATACAGGGATACTATCTTCCGTACATTGTTGATTAAAATGTCCTGTAATCAGTTCTCACTAATAAAATACCTTTATCTTAGGTAAAGTCTGACCAGTCAGTGGTTTACTAAACAAATACCTTCCTTGCACACACTAACATGCTTTGAGAAAATTAAGAAGTCTTCTACAGACAGTTCATGGTGTTGACATCATGAACTTTAGGCTTTAATACAGAAACCTGTCATTTCAAGTAATTTTTTGTCTTTTAGGAATTTTTCTTTATAGTGAAAGCTTAGTTTATGTGCACCTTTTAATGCCTCTAGCAACTGATGCTTATTTACATGAATCTAATGAAAATGCTTTCATTTTAAAATGGCAGCATTTAACAAAAAATATGCTTAGGATTGTTGTTTTTCCTATAAGCCCTTAGAGTGTGGAGGTGGTTTCTGTGCAGTTTCTCGCCAAGATCTTTCCATATTAGGAAGTGATTATTAATAATCCATGAATTATGGCTTAATTCATACTACATTATATACTTACTGAAGAAAGATCTTTTTGCTTTGCTTATACTGTAGGTGTTAGTGGATAATAGTGTTGAGTAGCATCCCTAGTGTGAAAGAGTTGTCAAACTTGAAATATGTTTGTAAAAATAAACACGATTTCCATTTAATTTTAGGCCTTTAGTAGCCATAATCAAGGTAGAGGAATAGCAGCCCTTATATTTGAAGGACTTCAGTTTTCCAGGCACTTTCTCATCATCTCATTTAATCCTGTCTCACAGCTGGAGGTGGGGGCAATTCATATACATAGAAAGTAGCTTCTAATTCCATTTAGTAGTATAGAATGCTTAAAAGAACCATAATTATTGCAAGATAGAAAAAACAAATTTTTTTTTTTTTTTTTTTTTGAGACGGAGTCTTGCTCTGTCGCCAGGCTGGAGTGCAGTGGTGCGATCTTGGCTCACTGCAACCTCTGCCTCCCAGGTTCAAGAGATTCTGCCTCAGCCTCTTGAGTAGCTGGGACTACAGGCGCACGCCACCACACCCAGCTAGTTTTTGTATTTTTAGTAGAGACGGGGTTTCACCATGTTGGCCAGGATGGTCTGGATCTCTTGACCTCATGATCCGCCCACCTCAGCCTCCCAAAGGGCTGGGATTACAGATGTGAGCCACCGTGCCTGGCCCACGATTTGTAATTTATAACTTCTTAATATAAAAATCATTTTTATCTGATCTTACGATCTTTAGTCTTAACCCCCCCCCCTTTTTTTTTGATACAGGGTCTTGCTCTGTCACTGGTGTGCAGTGGCAGGATCATGGCTCACTGCAGCCTTATCCTCCTCAGGCTCAAGAAATCCTCCCACCTCAGTCTCCCAAGTAGCTGGGACTATAGGCATGTGCCACCACGCCTGGTTAATTAAAGAAACTTTTTATTTTTGGAGAGATGGGGGTCTCCCTATGTGGCCCAGGCTGGTCTTGAACTCCTGGGCTCAAGTAATCCTCCTGCCTCAGCCTCCCAGAGTGCTGGGATTACAGGTGTGAGCCAGCATGCCTGGCCCTTATCCTATTTTTTGATATGAATTCTTAATTTTCTTTATTCTTATTTAATTTACTATCCTTGGACATTTATATTTTGACATATTTCACTGAAATGTAATATTTTTACTAATGGCTGTAATGTCACCTTTTTTTTAATGTCTCCTTTTTTTTTAAAATGAGGTGGGTCTTACTCTGTTGCCCAGGCTGGAGTGCAGTGGTGGAATCACATCTCACTGCAGCCTTGACTTCCCAGGTTCAGACAATCTTCCTGAGTAGCTGGGACCACAGGCATCTGCTACCATGCACAGCTAATTTTTAATTTTTGTACAGACGGGGTCTCCTTGTGTTGCTTAGCCAGGTCTCAAACTCCTGGGCTCAAGGATCCTCTCTACTAGCTGAGGCTCCTAAAGTGCCGGGATTATAGGTGTGAGTCACCATATCCTGTATGTCTCTGTTTTTTAATTCATATTTTCCCCAGTTAATTTACAGGGACATTTCATTTCAACCACTGCCTTATCTTTTCTAAAACAAAATCAAGATCAAGTTCTTACTAAGCATCCATTATCAACATATCTCTGGTAGATACAGCATGGTTATTTGTGTGTTGTGATCTGGATCTAGAAATTGGAAATAAGTTTTTAAAAAGTAAGATTTGAATATTTTGCATATGTAGAAGGTGGAATTTGTATTTGGGCTAGTGGTTTGTGTAACTACATTAAAAATGTGTATAACATACCAGACTGTACCTGAATTAATTCCCTTTTAAAGCACAAATGGTTTCTGATGTCTCAGTTAATAATATCTTATGGGTGCTTAGTTTGCGTATTGTCAGGAAGGATCTGGTAACAACTAGGATGTGATTTCTAAGAAGATGCATGTAAGGAAGAAATAAAGTAGAAGATCTGTCCCAGGATATCTTTTATTTAAAAGTAAGGTAACTGGGACTTTTTTTTTTTTCGAAAGGATCTTGTTTTAAAAAAACAGTTATTTTGTAATTAATGTCTGGGCTTCCTATTCTTTCCTATAAGAATTAGTCATATGATTTATATTTTCATTTTTCATTATCCTTAGTAGTCTTTTAGTAGTTTTGCAATACAGAAAATAGAAATAGAGTTATCAAAGTGGTAGTAATGAGTAAGATTTGGTTACACATGTCAAATGCCTGAGACATTTTATTTATTTTTATTTTTTCTGTCACCGTGGCAGAACAGAATGCCTGAGGTATATAATAAAATTCACAAATGTATCCTTTTTCCTCCCAGATATGTCCAGTTAAGTTTCTGAACAGTATGTATTTTAAAAGAGGAACTCTAAAGAGAACTTAATATTCACCTATTTTTTGTAGCCGCTTATTCATAATTAGCAAATGAATTCTGAAATACTTTCATAATTATTGTTCGCTGATGGATTTATTTGCTATGTTAAGAAATAGTATTAGACTTTGGGCATCTATACCTTTTATGTTTAATGAATATTTTATGTATCTGGATAATTTTTAAAGGTGTCTTTGAATTTAAAGTTACTATGGCAGGTGAGAAGTGAAACACTTTATAAGAAATGATTGACATTTTTCTTTCATATGCTTTGTGAGACATTTATATGAAATATTTACTTTGATGTTTAAAAAACACTGATTGTTTAAAAATAATCAATTTTAATAATCAGAATTGCTTTCATTCAAATAAATTTATTTGGCCATGATAATCATTTAGAATAGTTAATGTGAAAGTTCACGGTAGACATAGTTGTTTCTCCTTTGTTTTCTTCAGCTCTAAAATGCTTAATTTCATGATTTCTCACTTAAAATAAAGAAGTAAGAAAAATAAACTTACAGGCTCCTTGGCAAGAGGTTAGAGCCCTACCAGGAAGAAGTAGCCTTAGACTTTCAAAGTAAAGGCTTAGTATTTGCTCTTCGTGTTCTTTTGGTAGCTAAAGTGGCATTTCCGTTACTTTGTGTTCTGTCTTAGTATGTTCCCAGTTAAACTGCTTTATATGTTTCTCTAGAGACTCAAAATTTTGGACTTGACCTTTTAGAATTTTGTATGTTCACTGTGTATATGAATCATTTTGGGCAGTTAGATAGTTCTTTAAACTCTTAGGTTCTTGATGAACCTAAGCCTTTGTATTAAAAATTATTTTTAGAGTTTTGATTTGTCAGATTATCAGAAAATTAAGGATTTCTCAAGTTATATTATTACCAAGATATATTATATCTTGGTAATAATATAGGATTTCTCAGGTTATATTATTACCAAGATATATTATATCCCCCACGAAAGTGGTACATTTGTTAAAATTGATGGACCTACATTCACACATCTTTACCACCCAAAGTCCATAGTTTACATTAGGGGTTTTTTTTTTTTTGAGACAGAGTTTCGCTCTTGTTGCCCAGGCTGGAGTGCAGTGGTGCAATCTCAGCTCACTGCACCCTTCGCCTCCTGGGTTCAAGGGATTCTCCTGCCTCAGCCTCTCAAATACCTGGGATTACAGGTGCCCACCACCACGCCCAGCTAAATTTTTGTATTTTTGATAGAGATGGGGCTTCACCATGTTGGCCAGGCTGGTCTCGAGCTCCTGACCTCAGGTGATCCACCCACCTCGGCCTCCCAAAGTGTTGGGATTACAGGCGTGAGCCACTTCGCCCAGCCAAGGTTTACTCTTGCTGTTTGTATGTTCTATGGGTTTGGCCAATTGTATGGCATATATCCACTGTTGTAGCGGTACAATGTTTATCTGCCCTGAAATACTCTGTGCTCTCCCTAGCCATCCCTTGTCTTCCCCAACCACTGGCAACCACTATTTTTTGTTAACTGTCTCCATAGTTTTGCCTTTTCACGAATGTCATAGTTGGAATCATACAGTCTATAGCCTTTTCAGATTTTCTTTTTTTCACGTACTAATATGCATTTATGATTTCCTCAATGGCTTTTCATGGTTTGACAGCTTTTTTTTCTTTTGCACTTGACTATTCTATTATCTGGATATACCAGGGTTTATTTGTCCATTTACTTATTGAAGGACATCTTGGTTGCTCCCTAGTTTTGGCAATCGTGAATAAAGCTGCTATAAACATCAAACATCTGTGTGTGTGTCTTTTGTGTGGACATAAGTTTTCAGTTCGTTTGGGTAAATAGCAAGGAACACAGTTGCTGGATCATATGGTAAGAGTACCTTTAGTTTTGCAAGAAACCTCCAAACTGTCTTTCAAAGTGATGGTACCATTTTATATTCCCACCAGTAATGAATGGGAGTTTCTGTTCGCATTCTCACCAGCATTTGATATTGTCACTGTTATGGGTTTTGGCCATTCTAATAGGTGTGTAGTGGTATTGTTTTAATTTGCGTTTTCCTGATTATGTGACATCTTTTCATATGCATACTCGCCATCTTTATATCTTGTTTAGTGAGGTGTCCGTTAAGGTCATTGTCCTGTTCTTAAAGTCAGGTTCTTTGTTTTCTTATTGTTGAGTTTCGAGAGTTGTATATTTTGAATAACAGTCCTTTATCAAATGTATCTTTTTTTTGAGATGGAGTCTTGCTCTGTCTCCCGGGCTGGAGTGCAGTGGGGCCATCTCATTTGACTGTAAGCTCTGTCTCCCAGGGGCTCAAGCAATTCCTCTGCCTCAGCCTCCCAAGTAGCTGGGATTACAGGTGTCTACCATCATGCCTGGCTAATTTTTGTATTTTTAGTAGAGATGGGGTTTGACCATATTAGCCAGGCTGGTCTTGAACTCCTCATCTCAGGTGCTCCACCTGCTTCAGCCTCCCAAAGTGTTGGGATTACAGGCATGAGCCACCGAGCCCAGCTATCAAATGTATCTTTTGCAAATATTTTCTCCTAGTCTGTGCCTTGTCTTTTTCATTCTCTTGACAATGCCTTTCACAGAGCAGAAAATTTTAATCTTAATGAAGTCCAGTTTAGCAGTTCTTTCTTTCATGGGTCATGCCTTCATCATTGTATTTAAAAAGTCATCAACAAACTCAAGGTCATCTAGATTGTCTTCTGTGTCACCATCTGGGAGCTTTATAATTTTGCATTTTACATTTAGGTCTGTGATCCATTTTGAGTTAATTTTTATGAGTGTAATGTCTGTCTCCAGATTCATTTTTTTTGCCTGTGGATATCTAGTTGTGCAGTACTGTTTGTTGAAAAGATTATCTTTGCTGCATTGTGTTGCCTTTCTCCTTTGCTGGCAGTGGTTCTTAAGGTGTGGTCTGGGGACTTCTGGGGGTCCTCAAGACCATTTCAGCAGGTTTATGAGTTCAAAACTATTTTCATATACTAAGACATTATTTGCCTTTTCTATTTTTATTCTTTCACCACTGTACAGTGGAGTTTTCCAGAGGCTATGTGATGTGTGATATTGCAGCAGATTGAATGTAGTAGCAGATAATGATAATTCAGCTATTTCCTATTAAGCCACAAAATAGAGTTTTGCAAAAATGTGAAACAGTGCCACTCTTCTAAATTGTGGGGTTCTTTTTTGAAAATACTGTTATTTTTCAAATGAATTAATGTTGATAAATTTCTCAGTTTCAGTTTCTAGCAGTAAATATTGATAGAGAACCCCCACATGAAAGCTCTTGGGTCCTCAGTTTTAAAAGTGTAAAGGTTCTGAGACTAAAAAAATGCACCTTTAGGGATGAGTGTGTATTAGAAGGGACAAAAGAGTACTCAAAGAGGAACTAGATTTAAGGGATCCTTTGAATTCTCAGAGTAACTTTGGATTTGATTTTGTAGGTAACAGTGCCCCAACTTTTGGAGGATTTCAAGCAAGAGATGTGATACCATAATCCCTATGTCCACTTTATGTCCATAAGTAGGTTGGAGGGAGTGTTCAGTGTGACTTGGAAAGGAAACTGCTGGGGCAAAAAAGTCTTAACAATAATATTTAAATTTTTTTCCCAAAGGCCATAAAAATTAGTTATTAATTGGAACTCTTGATTATTTGTCCTTTCTCTCTGTTTTTTTTTTTTTTTTTTTTTTTTTTTTATGTCAAAACTATCCTTTTTTGTGAAAGCTAGGCAGGTTAGGTATCAATTGTGCCAAAAGTTCTTGACTACCAAACCGTTAGCCTTTGCACATATGATTCCTTGGACTAAAGACAGGGTCTTGCTCTGTCACCCAAGCTGGAGTGTAGCGTCATGATCATGGCTTACTGTAACTCTGAACTCTTGGGCTCAAGGGATTCTCTTGCCTCAGCCTCCTGAGTAGGTAGGACTACAGGTGTGTGCCACCATGCCCTGCTAAAGAGAAAAAGATCTCTTGCCTAGGCTGGTCTCGAACTTCTGGCCTTGGCCTCCCAAAGTGCTGGGATTATAAGTGTGAGCCACCATGCTCGGCCTCTTTTAAACTTTCTTTACCTTGCTCCCATTAATATTCACATTTAAAGTAACTGCTTTCATAAAAACATCACTCAATAACTCCCCCGGTCCTGTCAGTCCAGCATTATTCTCACCATTTATAAAGTTTCAAATATTGTTAAACTGTAGTGGCTATCTTGCTTTTATGTATTTTGGGTTTATGCACATTTCGTCCGTAGAATAGGAATTGTTTTCTGTATTGTTCTCTATCTCTTCTCCAAGTACCTAGTCAACAACCCCCCATGGGTGCTTAGTAAATATTGAATGATTATACCTAACCTCCCTTCATAGCTCAGACTATTCCATGAACAATTTATGGACATAAAAATCTATGCCAGTAGACATTTAAGGATTCTTTTATGGTGACTATGGAAATTGCCTGGTTACAAATTTATATATAGAGTCAGTAACATTCATAAAAACATAACAAATTACTGTTTCATGGAACTCATGGGGCATTAAGAGGTTTATTTAGTTTTGTTTAGATACAAGGTAATGTCTTCCAAAACACTGTTACTTCAAAATTTTTGTAGCTGCTCCAGTTGAACACTATATTAAAATGCACATTTTTGAGGACATTTTCTTGAAATTAGGAATGTAATTTTTAAGAATTAAACAGAGGACCAGAAATAGATCTGAAGAGTTTATCAGAGCCGCTTCCTTGCACAACTCTAGAAGGTGCCTATCACACCTTTTTGTATGAAAGGTGCCTCCTAGAGTGTAACTGTACAGTAGACTCATTTTTGATATAAGAAGGGATAAAGCACACTTAACAGATGATATCAAAATGTAAAAGAAAAGAAGTGTCTGTTTTAGAAGGCAGCTGTATGAGATATTAGGCAAAGGTTAGGGTGGTGGTAGTGATGGTGGTAAAAATAGGATCACTTAATCTAGATTACTTAATCAGTAAGTTGATTCCAGGGGCCAGTGGGAATTGCTGAAAGTTTCATCTGAATACATGGAATTTTTAGCAGTGATTAGGGGAATGGTGCTGGTATTTATAGCCATAAACTTATTACTTGAAAGCATCCTAGGGACCCAAGTCTTAATCAAGGGGCAGTTCTTCCAAGTAGTGGTTGAGGAAGTTGGGCATGCTTTCCAAAACTTCTTTCCTCACTAAAGATTGCAGATATACTCTGTAAGTGACTTCGCAGAATATACTCAGTTGTCATATTTTAATATACATGTTCTGATTATAGGTCCCACGTGACTATAAGCTCTGAGATCAAGGGTCATCTTTGAGGGGGTGTGTGTGTGCACTTAAAATTTTATGTGCTGGTAATAGTTATCTTGTGGATGTTTAAGAAATAGAAATGCGTGCCATATTTTAAATACATCTTATATGCAAAAATTTTAATGTAATTTAAGTATATCGCAAAAAGTAAATAGCGGGTGGTATTCACACTGCAGAGGATTGGCAAATCTTTTTGATATACTTCAAACAATTGCTTGCAGAAATCCGACTCATTCACTGTATTGAATAATTTGAAACATTAGCATTAACTAATTCCAAAGCTAAGACAAAGAGATTTTGAGGTGAGGTGATAAATGTATGCTGTTGTCCTTCAGTATCTATAGGGGATTGGTTCCAGGACCTCCCACAGATAAGAAAATCCAAGGGTGCTCAAATCATTGAAGAAGTCTTCTTAACAGAAATAATGTAAACCTAACTTTGATCTGAAGGAAGAAATTTTATAAAAGAAACCTTTCAGTCTTCAGGGATTCACAAAGTCTGATAAAAATTGGTGTATTAGTCCATTCTCATGCTGCTATGAAGAAACACCCAAGACTGGGTAATTTATAAAGAAAAGAGGTTTAATTGACTCACAGTTCTGCATGCCCCAGGGAGGCCTCAGGAAACTTACAATTATGGCAGAAAGGGAAGCAAACATGTCCTTTTTCACATGATGGCAGGAGAGAGAAGTGCCCCTTATAAAACCATCAGATCTCATGAGAACTCACTCACTATCATGAGAACAGCATGGGAGAAACTGTCGCTATGATTCAGTTATCTCCACCTGGTCCTGTCCTTCACGTGGGGATTGCTACAACTCAAGGTGAGATTTGGGTGGGGACACAGAGCCAAACCATATCAGTTGGTTTAGTTAGGACATACAAAATGGGGAGAATAGCTAACCTTTAAGGAAACCTTTCTATGTCTTGGGCAATTGACATGTGTTATTAACACAATGTTTATACAAACCTATTCATCAGATAGTCTTATCGGCTCTATTTTCCAGAGGCTTAAACTAAAACACTATTAGTAAGAAGACATAGAGAATAAATCTAACATTTAGATGGCGATGAAGAACCTTGACTAGAGGTCAGGCAATCTGAAGGGGAGCTTCTTAGCTCACAGAAAACTTATATAGAATGAGATATAGATAGGAGAGAGCTTTTCTTTGAGAAATATAATTTATGTAAATATGTAAGATTACATTTTGAGATGTCAACTTTCTATACTTTTTTTTTTTTCTTTTTGAGGTGGAGTCTCACTCTGTTACGCAGGCTGGAGTGCAGTGTTGCAGTGTCAGCTCACTGCAACCTCTGCCTCCCAGGTTCAAGTGATTCTCCTGCTTCAGCCTCCCAAGTAGCTGGGACTGTGAGTGCACGCTACCATGCCCGGCTATTTTTAGTAGAGATGGGGTTTCACCATGCTGGCCAGACTGTTCAGGAACTCCTGACTTCAAGTGATCTGCCCACCTCCATCTCCCAAAGTGCTGGGATTATAGGAGTGAGCCACCACTTTATCTTAAGATAAATTTTCCATATACTTCAAGAGGAGTAAGCTCTAACTGGAATGTAGGGTACTGACCCTAGCTCCATATGACCTCAAAAAAATCTGTTACTAAAATAGTTTGTTTTCTAAATTGCCTTTTTGCTCTGTTATTCTGTGATGCTATAATTGTGCTCCTTTAGCTTTTTTTGTTATAGGCTTGGTCCTTTGGAAACGAATACCAGGAACAGTTTCTCTCTGAGCCTTTGCTTCATTCTCCACCAGAGTATTCTGTCCCATCTACTAGTGTATCATTATTTGAAAAACAGTTTGAATTTGCATGTCTTATTATCATTGGTAGGAATAGGTGGCATTGTCTTATGTGATTCTTGTTTTAGGAGGAAATGGGCAACAAAAATGTGAATTTTCAGCTGGGTGTGTTGGTGCATCCTTGTAGTCCCAGCTACTCAGGTGGCTGAGGTGGCAGTATTTCTTGAGGCCAGTAGTTTGAGGCCACCTTGTACAACGTAGCAAGACCGCTATCACGTAAAAAATAATAGTAATAACAATAAACTAATTTTTTTCCAGTGTGTATCTTGGATGCCAAAAAAAAAAAAAGGGAGTTTCTTTCTACCTTTATTAAAAATTGTCTTGTATGTGTTGACTGTTGTTCAGATTACAGGGATCAGCTGAGGGTGTATAAGGAGCATCACTAATCCATCACCGTTTATGTTCTACCACAGTGACATCATCTTAAAATTATTAAGTGAGGAATTGATGGATAATTGCTTCACCTTTATCTCTTAATTTTAATTATTCAGAAACACAGAAATGTAAACATTATTATTGTTGCCAGGATCCTTAATTTAATTTGCATGATGGAAGGACTGTGTTTCTTAAATTATATGAATGCTGTGTATATGTATTGTAGAATGGGGAATTGCATGTATCTGTTTAATATTAGAACTCTGTAATAGGTCAAGGCTGCATCAGTTTTTGTGGCTATAATTGCTTGCACATTTTTGGCTTATAACCTTTTGTGTACCAGTGACAACCATTAAGAGCCAGAAAAGTTTGCTTTTACTTGCAGTACATGTACATCTAGTTTTGAGTTATTTGTCAAAAAAGGGTGACCTTTCTTTTTGGCTTTTTTTTTTTTTCTTTTTTGCTTTTTGTGACTTGAAATTAAGCAACTTACTAATATAGTTCTTTTTTTTTTTTTTTTTTTTTTTTTTGAGACAGAGTCTTGCTCTGTCGCCCAGGCTGGAGTGCAGTGGCGCGATCTCTGCCCACTCCTGGGTTCGAGCAGTTATCCTGCCTCAGCCTCCTGAGTAGCTGGGATTATAGGCTCTCATCACTATGCCTGGCTAATTTTTGTATTTTGTTTTTAGTAGAGATGGAGTTTTGCCATGTTGGCCAGGCTGGTCTTGAACTCCTGACCTCAGGTGATCCACCCACGTCGACCTCCTAAAGTGCTGGGATTACAGGCGTGAGCCACCTCACCTGGCCTGATGTAGTTTAGAATTATCTTTAATTGTGTCCAATATGTAGTTTTACCTAGCAAACTAGTTTTAATTGTTGGTACTTTTTTTTTTAACTTCTCTAAGTTCATCTACCTTCAGATTGCATCTTTGGAAAGGGAGGGGCAGAATTTTGGAAGGCAGCAGTTCTCTTAGATGAGTAGAAAAGAGGCCAGGCATGGTGGCTCATGCCTGTAACCCCTGCACTTTGGGAGGCCAAGGCAGGTGGATCACCTGAGGTCAGGAGTTCGAGACCAGCCTGGCCAATATGATGAAACCCCGAGATTGCGCCACTGCACTCCAGCCTGGGTGACAGAGTGAGACTCTGTCTCAGGGAAAAAAAAAAGAAAAAATGGAAAAGAAAAGAAAATGAATTTCACTAATTAACAGTTACTGGCTTTATTTCAGGTGAGCTGTCATGTGGGAATTTGTCTGGTTTTGAGATATAAGATCAGTGTGAAGATTTATTGATACATACAAAATGGAGTGGGTTGCTCTGCAATGAATTTGTGTATTAAAACTGAATATCAAAGAGAAAATAAGTTAACAGGATAGTTGCATTTGATCTTTTGGTATGGAACTGGAGTAAAGTTCTATTTGTGGGTTTTTTTTTGTTTTTGTTTTTTTTGTGACAGTCTTGCTTTGTCACCCAGGCTGCAGTGCAGTGGCACAGTCTCAGCTCACTGCGCTGGGTTCCAGTGATTCTCATGCCTCAGCCTCTCGAGTAGTTGGAATTATAGGTGTGCACCCATCATGCCTGGCTAATTTTTGTATTTTTAGTAGAGTTGATATTTTGTATAAAAATTATTTATACAAAATAATTTTGTATTTTGCCATATTGGTCAGGCTGGTCTGGAACTCCTAGCCTCATGTGATCCACCCGCCTTGGTCTTCCAAAGTGCTGGGATTACAGGTGTGAGCCACCGCACCCGGCTGATTTGTTCTTTATGTGGTCACTTTGCCTCCCATCTTCAGAATTGGAAGATATACCCACATTATCCTTATTCCCATTTGTATATTTCCTTTTTGAAGTAAAACCAGCTGTTTAATGGCTGAAAAGTTACAGTTTAGCAGGCGGTAATTTTTCTTTTCTTTTCTTTTCTTTCTTTTTTTGAGACGGAGTTTCGCTCTTACTCCCCAGGCTGAAGTGCAATCGTGCTATCTCGGCTCACCGCAACCTCTGCCTCCCAGGTTCAAGCGATTCTCCTGCCTCAGCCTCCCAAGTAGCTGAGATTACAGGCATGCGCCACCACGCCCGGCTAATTTTTGTATTTTTAGTAGAGCTGGGATTTCACCATGTTGGCCAGGATGGTCTCAACCTCCTGATGTTGTGATCTGCCCGCCTCAGCCTCCCAAAGTGCTGGGATTACAGGTGTGAGCCACTGCACCCGGCCTATTTTTCTTTTCTTAACATTAGCTTTAGTAATTTTTTTCACAGAACTATGTATTTGTGTATTTGTTATCAGGTTTGGAATTTGTGTTGGCTATCAATTTAATATAAAGTCTTAGACTTTATAGACTTATAAACCCTCATTTATTTTTGTTCATCGTATTCTTGCAAAATATTGTTTTGACTTGGTGACCTAGAGTGGATCAAGGCACTGTCTTCAAGTGGTTTCTGTAGTAGCCTATCCTAGAAACACTGCCTGACATAGCTGAGTGGTAATGAAAAACAGCCATAGGTACTAACTTAAAAATTAGCTGTAGAATTGCAACTGACAGCTAAGTTAGAAAGCTATTTATAGAGCAGCTTGGGATACTAAGATACTCCTTGACTGCATGAAGGTGCAGTGCAAGGAGAGAACCATTTCTTCCCATCAGGAGATTGGAAACCTTTTTTTTTTTTTGAGACGGAGTTTTGGCCTTGTTGCCCAGGTTGGAGTGCAGTGGTGGGATCTTGGCTCACTGCAACCTCCACCTCCTGAGTTCAAGAGATTCTCCTGCCTCAGCCTCCCAAGTAGCTGGGATTACAGGTGCCCGCCACCATGCCCGGCTAATTTTTTATATTTTTAGTAGAGACGAGGTTTCATCATGTTGGCCAGGCTTGTCTCGAACTCCTGACCTCAGGTGATCTGCCCGCCTCAGCCTCCCAAAGTGCTGTTACTACAAGCGTGAGCCACTGCACCCAGCCGGAAACCTTTTAAGAGAGAAACTTATTAATATAAGTTGCTTCCTGTCCTTGGGCTTATAGATGTAATCTAGAATTGATTTTTCTTTGACTTTCTTCTTCAGAGTTACATTTTCATAACTTAATGACTAACCAAGAATATGTTACAACTGTTGAGGCCCCTTTTAACATAGTTTACCCCTTCTGCTATTACTTAGAATTGATAGTAATTACATCTCTAGGGCAAAAGATGACTGGAAAATTGCTCTGTGTTCTTCTCATATAACATCATATAAGACCTGTTCACCTAAAATCTAGTGAGTTGATTTAGTTTGTTCTCTGACATTCTTGGCTTCTTTAAACTTGCTTATAAATTAAGGCTTGCAGTTTGAGTCATTTGGAGATGGGGAATGCCCAGAACTTTTGCAACTTGTGAACCTGAGTTGAATAATGTGTCGCTTTCCTCATAGTCTGTCAACTTTAGTTCATTGTGTGCGCAAAGAAGATGATTATGCCAATGAGGATTATACTAAACCAGACAAGAGGTAGCCTACTGTGTATACTAGGAATTAGATTTGTGAGAACTAAACACAACACTGAATTGGTGACAATGTGTTCAGTTTAGAGTAATTAGAGAAAATGATAACAAGTCTCACTCAGACCACATGGAAATGGGGGTAGAGTGTGTGTGTGTCGTGTATGTGTGTCTTCATTTATTCCGCTAGTGGAAAGGTTACTGTTTGAAAAATGTAGTTCCAACACAACCACTAGTTTGTGCTACTTTAGACAAGTATTTAAATCTTTGCAATGGAGATCTTATAATAGAGCATTCCTTGCCTTGGCACAAGGGTGTTGTTAAATTGGAAGGCTAAGGATATGAACGAATTTTGTAATGTATAAGGAAATCTTGGCCAAGCACGGTGGCTCATGCCTGTAATCCCAACACTTTGGGAGGCCAAAGTGGGAGGATCACTTGAGGCCAGGAGTTTGAGACCAGCCTGGGCAACATAGTAAGACCTTGTATTTACAGAAAATTTAAAAATTGGCTGAGTGTGCTGGCATGTACCTGTAGTCCCAGCTACTCTAGTCTGGGTGACAGAGCAAGACCCTATCTTTATTAAGAAAGAAAGAAATCATATGTGCATTATAAAGATTTTGCCACTCTTAAGATTGAGTGCAAGAATCTATGGTAACACTTCCCAGTTGATGAAGAAATTGGGCATTAGATAATGAAGGTTTTGCAGCAGTAATTGAGTTTGAGGTATTTTCATAACACTGTATTGGAAAGGTGACAGAGGAACTGTCTCCTAAAATGAGGGAAAACATCAATACAAAATGATGGTAAGAAAGAAATAAAAGTATTTGTAATGGTGCTTTAAAGCTTTTAAAGCTTTAGGGTACTTTTAAAGTACCCTAAATATATCACCTTACTCAGCCAAGATGTTGTGAAAATTAAGTATTAATCATATTTTTTAAATGTTGAAATGGAAACCGAGTGACTAATTAACATGCCTGAAATCACAGTGGTGAATCATGAATCTCGAATTTGATTCTAGATTTTTTTGCTCATTCTGATGTGTTGCTTAGTCTTGTTATAGTACAGTTGTAGCACATGGAAATGGATGGGACCATGCATGGAAGCCAGAGAGTCTAGAGCAGAACTTCAGTGATGGCAAATTAAAATCTTCATTATCAGTATTTGAAGCAGAGATTGAAAATTAATAGCTCTTAGGACAGACTATCAAATAAATGTGAGCCAGAAGAGTTTTAATGGGAGAAATTAACTTTAATGAAATATCTTGTAGAAAGAGCTAAAAACAAGATACCTGCCAATCCCAGTCATTCTGGAGAGTATCTAATATAGCAATGAAAGTAAAAACTAGTTAACATTCTCCAGTGTTTGTCAAGTTTAGGAAGAGATTAACTTGAAAAGTAGTAGTTGGGTAGAAGGTTTATTCGAAGATCGTTTGGCATCATAGCAAAAAAAAAGTTGGTGAAAGATGGGTACTGTAGAATGATGGGAGAAAGATGATTAAATTTCCCTTCCTACTTGTCTAGACCACTTAAAATTTATATTACTTTCTCACACAAGCCAGGATAAAGATACACTCTTTAAGAAATTTAGGAGACTCTTCATATATCCATTCATAGATAGAATGTGGTTTTGAAAATAAATAGGATATTATCTAAATATAGATCTATATAAAATTTTATAATTCCTTTTAAGAAAGACATTTGTCAGGAAGTGAAATTGTCAGACTTTTTAATGCTGAGAAATAGGTGAATGTGGTATAAAGTTATATGGAGTCTTTTTTTTTTCTTCAATTTCAAGACAGGGTCTCACTATGTTGCCTAGGCTGGAGTTCAGTGGCTATTCACAGTTGACATCATTGCATACTACAGCCTCAAACACTTGGGCTGAAGTGATCCACCCACCTCAACCTCCTGAGTGGCTGGGACTACAGGTGCATACCACTGTACCCTTCTAGGAATCTTATAAGAACAGTTGTATGGTTATGAGGTGTATGAGGATAGAGATTTTTTTTTTTTTTTTTTTTTTTGAGACGGAGTCTCGCTCTGTCACCCAGGCTGGAGTGCAGTGGCGCTATCTTGGCTCACTGCATAGAGATATTTTTTGTCCTGGTGACTATTTCTTCTTGTAGAATAATCCTGGTGATTTTTCCTTCTTGTAGAAACTTAAAGGCTTAAGATTAAACTTATTAGGAAAAATAACTTTGGCTTTATTTTGTAGTGATTTATTAATGGCTTTATTTTATAGTGATATATTAATAATGTATTAAAATTGCTCATATTTTCCACTTATGGAGTATTATTTCAAAATTTAAAGCCACGTAGATAGGTTATTATTTGGTGCTATATCCGCCATTACTGCAGTTGGTTTCCAGCAGTTTGAAAAATGATTTTTCAGAAATGGCTTTCACTTGTTACTCAGTGGCTTACAGCAACGGTCCCTAACCTTTTTGGCACCAAGGAGTGGTTTTATGGAATACAGTTTTTCCACAGACTGGCAGGGGGCGTGTGGAGGGATGGTTTCGGGATGAAACTGTTCCACCTCAGATCATAGGCATTAGATTCTCATAAGGAGTGCACAGCCTAGATCCCTTGCATGTGCAGTTCACAATAGGGGTCGCGCTTCTATGAGAATCTAACGCCCCCGCTGATCTGACAGGAGGCAGAGCTCAGGCAGTAATGCTTGCTAGCTCACCAGCCACTGTGTGGCCCAGTTCCTAACAGGTCACGAGCCAGTAATGGTCCACGGCCTGGGGGTTGGGAACCCCTGGCTTACAGGGTCTTCACATGCTTACTAACCACAGTTATGTCACTTAATCAGGTGTAATAAATGGCTGGTGTAATTTTGACTCAACTTAAAGTGATCATATTGTTTTAATTGTGAAGCATGTGAATAAATAAATGAGATTTCCACTGTCTCTAGTATTATATACTTAAAAGCAGAGGCTTTGCAAAATTACCAAGGGACGATCCCGTTTGATGTGTCTTTGGTTTGGCACGGGTGGAGCAGACATGTGAGATATAGAATGAATGGGAGGCCTTCACACTTACTATGTGGAAGGTGGTAGTTGATCATGATGGTCAGTTCCATAGGCCTCCATCCAGGCCACTGGTGACACACTACCACTGTTGCCATAATTGTCAAAAGTCATTTTATGTGGGGCTTCTTCCTAGCAACCTCCCGCAAACACATAGCTCCATCTCTTCGAAGAGCTAAGAAATTCTTAGCACTTGCCACCATCTGACATATATTTGTTCGTTTGTTTACTGATTACATTCCTCCCGTTAGTATATAAGCTCCATGATAATAGAAACTTTGTCCACTATTGTATATTTCTAACTCATGAAACACTATTGGCATATTATAGTATGCAGTTAATACTAGAATAAATGGGATTTCTGTTTGTTCTTACTGAGGTTTGCAAAACTTTGTGAAAGTGGAATATAAAGATTCTCGTTGTTCTGTGTGCACTGGAGACATGGAACGGAACTTGTGTTTTCCGAGTGAGGGAGACTCTGGCAGAGAGTTTAACTGCAATCCATTATTCCCTGTGACTGGGCAGAATTTAAAAATTTTTAAGAGAAGAGATGAAAAATCTTCTGGATTCCTACTTAATTTAGACATGGGTTTGGCTATTAACGAAAAACTTTAACCTACCTACAGGGAAGGCTTTTTCCCTGTTACCCTTACTTCTCTCTCCTGGATCTTATGAGTGGAGAAATGAGCCTTTGTTTCACTTACAAATCCACAAATATTTATGCTGTCATATGAACACATGTGTAAGGCTGTGTCACATGTTGTGGAAGATACAAAGAGACAGAGGATTCCTGAGAATATAACAAAGTTAAGAATGAGTGTTATTGATTAAAACAAAAATGGGACATTTAGGTTATAGTCGAGACCATGTTCTTGTTTTTTAAATGTGAGATGTTTTTGGACACAGAGGTGAAAAATTCTAATGTCTCTAACTCCCCCAGAAGACCTTAGATTGATTTTTCTGAGAAGAAATTTGTGAATGATTTGCGTAGAGATTTTTTTGAGGTTAAGAAATTAGATGAGTTTCCCAGGGTGAAGAAAACAGGAGCAGAGATTATTGTTAAAAATGGTCATGGGTAGAGGGGTTAGAGGGCAAAGTAGGCAGAATAGAAGCATGTTTGTGTTTTAAGGAGGCTAAGAACCAGAATATAGCACTCAAAAAAGGAAAATGCAAATGCACTGTGAATAGCTGCTACTGGTAGTGTATTAATTTCTTAGCTACATGTAAACTTTTATTAGGGTGCTTATAACTAAGGTGATGTGTAATATGTCATCCAAACTTGGGTCACTTTTAAGAGTGAAAGGGTGTGCTATCCGAATGGGACACTGGACAACAGGTGTATGAACCTTGACTGTTCCAGCAAAACCAGGACGGTTGGTCATTCCTAACTAATAACGTGCTTTTCTCCAGACTTAGTCTCAATTCCTTTAACCTCTCCAGAATTATCTATAAATAATTATAGATATTATACTATAAATGTTTTCTCCTTTGTAGTACTCTGATCTGCACTTGCAGAGCCTCTCAATTGTTGGTTTCTTTTTCCCTGTCCTGTTGGAAAGAAAGGAGAATTTTTCTGCCCCCACCCTGGACCCTGCTTGGGTTCACAGCATTGGTGGAGGTAAGTAGTATTCTCAATGTATTGTTAGTTGACTTTCATTTTGCTTAGGAAATGAGGTTTCTGTATTTTTCTGATCCAGTACTAGATTTTTTTTTTTGATAGTCCTGATGATGTTTAACTTGGCTAACGAACTATTAGTAAGTTCTTAGCATGTAATACAAAAAAAGTGTAATTTTGGCATTTGTTCTTAAATTACTTGATACTTAATATGTTTTCTTTCCTATAGGTGGGGTTGTCATTATGAAACTTAAGATCTTCAAAGAAGAGAATGTAATTTATACCATGGATATGTTATTTTTTCATGTTGGAGCACTGTAATACTTTTGTTTTCTTATTCAGTTTAAATAAAATTTTTAATTCTTATATTAAGTGATGAGTTTTTATTCCATTAAGTAGCTTTTTATTGTCTTGTATTTCTGATAAATTAAAAATTGACATAGGGGCTGGGCGCGGTGGCTCACGCTTGTAATCCCAGCACTTTGGGAGGCCGAGGCGGGCATATCACGAGGTCAGGAGATCGAGACCACGGTGAAACCCCGTCTCTACTAAAAATACAAAAAAAAAAAATTAGCCGGGCATGGTGGCAAGCACCTGTAGTCTCAGCTACTCAGAGAGGCTGAGGCAGGAGAATGGCGTGAACCCGGGAGGCGGAGCTTGCAGTGAGCCGAGATCGCGCCACTGCACTCCAGCCTGGGTGACAGATCGAGACTCCGTCTCAAAAAAAAAAAAAAAAAAAATTCACATAGAAGTAATAAATCTTTGAGGTGGTGCTTACCAAAATATGGTTTTCCTCATCCCTTACAGTAATCCTTATTTGGAATCTAGGATGGGCCTAAGGTATCTAGGTTTGAAAATCACCACTTTAGAATACTAGAATGGAATCCTAAACAATCTAAGATTTAAGGATGTGGTTTACAGATGAGCCTGAATGCATCTGTGTTCTTGCCAGGGTCCTGTTGTTCCTCTGTACAGTCTGCCATCTAGTGGTAGGAATGCAGAGTTTACCAGAATGCCAAGGGAAAGCAGTGTTATAGTTCCTTTATAAATTATTTTTCTCTAACTGTTCATATATGACATAGTTGCTGAGTCATTTTGGAAGTGTTCGATTGTGTATGCATCACCGTGTATTTGGGCAAATACAGTATATACAAGAAAATATTACACATACACAACTTTTTTCTTAGACAGTGTCTTTCTGTGTTGTCCGAGTGGAGTGCAATGTCATGATCACAGTTCACTGTAACCTTAAACTCTTGGGCTCAAACTATATTCCCGCCTCAACCTCCACTACAAGCACTAATTAAAAAAAAAATTTGGAGGCTGGGTGCGGTGGCTCACGCCTGTAATCCCAGCACTTTGGGAGGCCTAGGCAGGTGGATCACAAAGTCAGGAGTTCAAGACCAGCTTGGCCAAGATGGTGAAACCCCGTCTGTACTAAAAATACAAAAATTAGCCGGGCACGGTGGCAGATGCCTGTAATTCCAGCTACTTGGGAGGCTGAGGCAGGAGAATTGTGTGAACCTGGGTGGCAGAGGTGGCAGTGAGCCGAGATCACACCACTGCATAACAGCCTGGGCGATAGAGTGAGACTCCGTCTCAAAAAAAAAAAAAAAAAAAATTTTTTTTTTTTCTTTTGGCTGGGTGCGGTGGCTCATGCCTGTAATCCCAGCCCTTTGGGAGTCTGAGGCAGGCGGATTACGAGATCAAGAGATCGAGACCATCCTGGCCAACCTGGTGAATCCCCATCTCTACTAAAAATACAGAAATTAGCTGGGCGTGGTGGCGGGCTCTTGTAGTCCCAGCTGCTCGGGAGGCTGAGGCAGGAGAATCGCTTGAACCTGGAAGGTGGAGGTTGCAGTGAGCCGAGATCACGCCATGCACTCCAGCCTGGCTACAGAGCGAGACTCCATATCAAAAAAAAATTTATTTATTTTGTTTTTTATTGAGACAGGATCTTCCTATGTTGCTTAGGCTGGTCTCAAACTCTTGACCTCAAGCAGTCATCTTACCTCGACCTCCCAAAGCACTGGGATTACAGGCATGAACCACAATGCCTAGCCTCACACATACAGTTTTAAAAAATGGAATTGTACTGTGTATTTTTCTTTACTATGACTTTTGACTTAATATGTGGTGAACATTTTCTCCTGACAGCTTTTATTTTTTGTGCTGTGCATTCGTTGGCCTCATAGTATTTCATAGTCAGACTGTAGTGTCATTTGATTAACTCTTCACTCTTGGATATGTCCACTTAGATTATGAGTTAGGTCCCTTAGCTTCGTTAGTATTGTTACAAAAGCCATCTGATTATCTTGTCAATCTTTGTCATTGTACTCAGCATTCCATATTCTGTCTTTAAGAGTATTTCCCCAGTTATTAAAGTCCAATTATGTTGGTTAGATTTCTTAAGGTGTAAGTCAGCCTGTGAAGAGCATAGTTTTGAGTTAATTCTACTGGAAGTTATATAAAAATATAACGTTGTGTTTCTCACAGAAGACCCCATAAACTTTACAGATAAAATTTTAACAGTTACATCTTAATTTGGACCATATTTTATGATCCCTTTCACAAATCATTGGAGTAAGAAATAAGGCTGTTCATTTCATTTCCTAGACATTTGATACTTATGACTAGGCAGATTTGCCTGTATTTAACTTTGATTAGCCTATGTCTAATTTCAACTTGCATAGTTTTGAAATACTTAAAACAATTTTGCTATATGAAAAAAATTTTGCTGATACTTCATATAAAAGTTTCTTATCCTCTGGTTACTATTTTTTGACAAATATTCTTTTTGTTTCTACTCCCACCAAGGAAAAATTACAAAGATTTGATAAGTGAAGCAAAATTTGATTAACCAGTTAATTTGCCTTGCCTTCCACATTAATTTTATCTCCAATTTTCTTTTTCTTTTTCTTTCTTTTTTTTTTTTTTTTTTTTTTTTTGAGACAGAGTCTCACTCTGTAGGCCAGGCTGGAGTGCAGTGGCATGATCTCGGCTCACTGCAACGTCTGCCTCCCAGACTCAAGCAATTCTACTGCCTCAGCCTCCCGAGTAGCTGGGATTACAGGCATGTGCCACCATGCCCGGCTAATTTTTGTATTTTTTTTAGTAGAGACAGGGTTTCACCATGTTGGCCAGGCTGGTCTCGAACTCCTGACCTCAGGTAATCCGCCCGCCTCAGCCTCCCAAAGTGCTGGGATTACAGACGTGAGCCACCGCGCCCAGCCGTATCTCCAGTTTTCTAGATGACTGAATAAATCAATTTTAGGTTGTAAATCTATGAGGGCAGTTGTAAAAAAAAAAGGTCTCTTTCAAAATGACCTTTTTGAAAGGGATTACTAAATTTTATATGTATTACTGTGTTTGGCTAAGTGATTGTGGTATGTTGATTTAAAAACAAACAAACAAATACTGGTTTAAGCCAGGCTTCTTTTTTAGAAAATCTTATTTGAGTATCAGTGTGGTTTTGATGTAGCCTAGTGAGTTGCTGTTCAGATGGGAACTTGAGAACGCTGCATTCTGATGGCTCAGACCACTGGCTGGGTTGCCTGACTTGCTGTAGAAGTGAACCCTGAGTGTCCTAATTTGAGTTTCTGAAGTTGATGAACTCTGCCTGGGGAAATCTATATAGGCTGAAGTTGGTGAACTCTGCCTGGTGGGAGAGTTTGTAAAGGCCTACATAGGAATATGACTGTAAGATTAATGAAACCATTTGGTAACTGCTTACTTCTAAATTTTTGGTACTTTGTTAAAAAAAAGACTTCCTCAGAATACAAAAATACTGTTTTGCATTTCACTGTTTTTCTATTGTTTTTGTTTTTAATTAGTTTTCAATCGAGAACGTGTATTAAATTGGCTAGTTGAGCATTTACTTGCTGTATGTTTTAATGGATCCTTATCCTTTGCAAAAATTTAATTCTAGTCATGAATCTGTCACTTAGCTCCTGTGACCTTGCCTGTGTAAATACAGTTAACATCAGCTTTATCTACCTCAGTCATTGTTTGTTGAAGGAGCATATGAAATAATAAAAATGAGAGCATTTGTGTTTGTGTGGCGGGTATTGGTTCCTTCTGCTTTCTCTACATGGAAAAATGATTGTCATTTCTATGGTAGGCTTATTTTTAGGCCTATTGTCTTCATCCCCTTAAATATTAAATATTGGAAATCTTTGTAAATTCTCACTCATACCTAAAGCAGAGAACCTACATGCCATGTGGTACTTGTTTTTTTTTTTAGTGTGTGTGGGATTCAGAAATTGTTAATGAATATTCACGAAGGTACTTCAGTTTTTATATTCTTGAGATAAATAATGAAAAGAAAATATAAGATCTGTCCTCATTTTGGTAACTTATTGGTTGGCGAGGGAAATCGTTACAGTGTTTGCTTTTTAAGAAATAGTAATCTTCTGGATTGAGAGTGGGAAAAGCAATAACTATTGAGAGTCCCATGATAAGTGTTACTTTTGTTTGGAACAGTTTACTTTTGGTTAGTCAGAGGTGGGAAGAATATTTTCCTTTGTGACTTGGAGCTCAAACTTGGAAGCATTTTCAGGGTACTATTAAATTAGAAACATTGTACAGATAAAAAATTACTGTATGGAGAAAATGACTGGCTGAGTTAAAGACTATGGGAGGTATATACTGCTAGTTTTATTTAATATCCTCCCCACCCCACCTGTAATATTTGTATAACTTTGGTTTTACAGTTGGTCTTTTCTGGATTCATAATCTCAGTGTGAATTCTTACTTAATTTTTCCTGTTTTATTATGTGTGAAGAATTTTTTTTAGCTTCTGGAGTTATCCTTCAAAATAACGCCAGTTTTTCTGTGATCAATACTAAAGCATACTATAGTTTTTAGTAAGCATTATAGTAAAAACCTTTATTTGTTAGATCCCCTTTTAATTTGACATTTGAAAATTTGCACATGTATTGGGCTCGGCTTTGTTTTTGAACCTTTTGAGAATAGCAGGTTGTACAGATAGTTGTAAGATGTTGATATAACTTATGTAAGGCCACAATCTTGGATGCTTTTTAAAAAATGTCATGTTAAGAGTACCCATATGCATACCAAAATGAATGTCTTGAAAAATATGACTGATCATTATATTTGAGGCACTGTTCTAGGTCTTTGGGGATAGAGTTGAGAACAAAAAAGCCCTGCCCACATGGAACTTAAAAACATTTTAACTGAGAGAGAAAGACATTAAACAAATTAAGATGAGTTCAGTGGTAATAAATGCTTTGGAGAGAAATAAGCAGAGTAAGGGGGGGATAATGAGGGTTTAGAGGTAGGGGGATGCCCAAGGCTTTGTTATTTTGCGTAAATATTCAGGGAAGTTTATCTAATATGGTGACACTTTAGCAAATAGCTATAGGAAGGAGGTGAAGGGAGCAAGCAGCATAGGTACCTAGCAGAAGAGAATTCTAGGCAGAAGGAACAATAGTACCAAACACCTGAGATAAGAGTGCTTGGCATATGGGAGGCGTTGCAAAGAAGATGGCAGTGATGCAGTGGGGGGAGGAACAGATCACAAAGGGAATATAGTGTGGATATATGTACGTATACATACACATGTTTTATAACATATATAGTACAGTATATATATATACACACACACACCATGCGCCATGCACTATGTAGTATTGTGTGTGCGTGTGCGTGTGTGTGTGTATAAAGTACTGTCGTTGAAACAAGTCTAGTGTAATATGTTCAGTGCCATAGACCAGTTATAAAGTGCTGTGAAGACCTAGAGAAGGTAGAGATTAAATTCCATTTTTTTACTCTCAGAAGTTGAAGCCTGCATATCCAAGTTGGATTTACTGTTTCATTTTTGTTGCAAATAGTCTGAATTGTGAAAGCTTTGTGTCATTCTGCTGTTCCATGGGCACTCTGTTTTGTTCTTTGTTCTTTAAGCAGTATTGGCCACCGTAGCTGCTTATCTAAAATGCATGTGTTTATCAGATGTTAACTTGTATAATAATTGGACCTATTAAAGGAAAAATTTTAAGTAAATGTTGATAGTTACATTGTCATTTCTTGCTAGCAGTCAAGCCCAAGTTAGATCATTTGAATTCGTATTTAATCATTATACACTGAAGATTAAAAGTGAAGAAATTAATGTCATGAATAACTTTTTTTCCCTTTATTGTAGTATAGGTGAGACATTTATACATTATATTTTATATGTATTTTTAAAGTAAAACAACTCATTTCTTGGTTTTCTCCTCTGTTATAACTCTAAATTGGATTATATTATATTACTTTTTTGTATTGAGGTGGAGTCTCACTCCGTTGCCCAGGCTGGAGTGCAGTGGTACTATCTCTGCTCACTGCAACCTCTACCTCCCAGGTTCAAGCAATTGTCCTGCCTCAGCCTCCTGAGTAGCTGGAATTACCTGTGCCCGCCACCAAGCCCAGCTAATGTTTTTGGTATTATTAGTAAAGACGGGGTTTCGGCATGTTGGCCAGGCTGGTCTCAAACTCCTGACCTCAGGTGATCCACCCCACCTCGGCTTCCCAAAGTACTGGGATTACAGGGTGAGCCACCGCACCCGACCTATTTTACATTTTCTTCATTGAGTTTACCAATAATATCTCTTAAACAGATTGTAGGTTACTCTCCTTAAGTTTTATTGAGAATCTTTTTTTCCAGTTTTGTTCTCAGTATTACCTAGTTATCAACTGATCTGAGCTAATTCAATAGAACTGAGGGGAGAGAAGGAGGATAAATATTTTGTATGAACAAACTGAGATCCAACTCAATTACAGACCAGATCTCTGTCCTGTTTATCTTCCTGTTGCAAAGACAGCATTCTAGGGTGGATATTCATAAAGGTAGTTTGATCTTAATGTTGTTCATTCTTCTGTATGGATGATTTCTTTAAATAAGCTTTATTTAAAGAAAAATGTTAAATTTAATTTTAAAGAGATGAATAATACCAGTATTTTAATGGAAAGTTTTTAAGTAGTAAGGAAACGGAAGCTTCCTCAAAACCTTGAAACAATTCATTTTGAGATGACCGAAGTACTTGAGAGTGAATTATACCCTGAGGGAGTTTGATTTATTTTTTGGTATTGTTGATCATTTATGTGATTCTAATTGGTACCCTGCTTCTTAGGTAGATTATGGTAGTCTCAGTTGCTCTTAATTGAGAGATTTTTAACAACATCTCCAAACTATTACTGCTCCACTTTGTGTTAAATCTTTTGCCTGTTTGTATGCAAATCTGGTATTAACAATAAAAACCACAGAGGAAATTAATCATTTAAAAATTTTTTATTGCAGACTTAATTCAGTGCACAAATGAGATGAATGTGAACATCCCACAGCTGGCAGACAGTTTATTTGAAAGAACTACTAATAGTAGTTGGGTGGTGGTCTTCAAATCTCTCATTACAACTCATCATTTGATGGTGTATGGAAATGAGGTAAGCAGAATTTTTATTGAACAAGTATACTGATGTGTTGACTATTGTTAGCTAGCTTCTGTCACTGAAACTTCAGAAACAGCTTCCAGGTACAAAGGTCAAGGTGCCTAGCCAGAAATATAATTATAGACCCTGTAATTTGAGGAAAGATAGCCTATAAGCCAGAAAGCAAAAAGTGGGTCAGAGCACAGAGGACATCAATAATGGATCAAGAAGCAAAGATTAATGCCTAGAAATGGGTTCCATAAGCATCCCTGGTTTTTGCTGGTCCTGTTTATAGACTGTGTGTTTGTCTATATTCATTTGTTCTTTTATTATATCCCAGTTAGATTTTGTTTGTTGGTTGGTTTGTTTTGAGACAGGGTCTTGCTTTGTTGCCCAGGCTAAGATGCAGTGGTACCATCATAGCTCACTGCTACCTCAAATTCCTGGGCTCAAGGGACCTTCCCACCTCAGCCTCCCATGTAGCTGGGATTACAAGTGTATGCCACCATGCCTGGCTTATTTTTAATTTTTTTTGTAGGGATGGGGGTCTTTCCATCTTGGCTTAGGCTGGTCTTGAACTTCTGGGATCAAGTGATCTTCCCACCTTAGCCTCCCAAAGTGCTGGGATTACAGGCGTAAGCCATCACCCAGCTTTAGATTCTTGTCTGATCTCATATAGTTGTTTATGGAAGCACTTTGCCTACTTCAAAGCTGTGATATTTAGGACTAAGATGGCATTTGCTGAGAGGGACTGATTGAAGAGTGCCGTCTTCAGCAGAGAGGTGTGTCTGAAGCCTTTGTTGCCTAAAAGGGTAACAAATAAGATACATAAGCTTTTGAAATTCTCTGTTTTGAGAGAATCATCTTACTTTCCATGATAGCCTAGCAGCTAATTTTTTGGTTTGTTTTCATAAGCTTTTGAAATTCTCTGTTTTGAGAGAATCATCTTACTTTCCGTGATAGCCTAGCAGCTAATTTTTTGGTTCGTTTTCTCAGCTCAATAAACTTATTTGTAAAATTGTATTAACAGGAGCTTTTCAAGAACATCTGAGTAGAACTAGATAAATCTTCGTCGGTATGTGCCTTAGAAAAATGCAGCCCGGGAAGATAATCCTCTAGAGATGAGAAAGAACTTTAGTCATTGGTATTAGTTTTCTGAGCATAATGACTTACTGACATCCATCACGTCGTGTGTTATTTTGGGCTTTTCAGTATTGAAACTATTTTTTGACAACTACCAATATAGCATTATTAAAGTTCAAAATTAAAGCAGGAATTTACCCACAACTTTATTATTCCAGCACATCTTACTATTGGCACATTTTGGTCTTCCCTCTAGTTCTTGTCCAAAAGTATTTCTGTTTTTTAAATGGCTATAATCATAATCTAGATAAAATACACTTAGCTTTTTATATAATACTACACTATCAGCATCACCATGTTGTCTTTTTTATCATCTTTAATAACTATGTAATTGATCATATAGTTCACAATTTTTAAACTATTTTCCTTGCTAGAAATTGAGTTTTCTGATTCATTGGTATACCACCACACTGAGTGATTTTATTTGTAGTTTTTAATTTTTAAAAATGATTTCCCCTAAGTGTTACCTGTAATATGATTGCTAAGTCAGCAGACATGACCATTTTTAGGACTTATGTTAGTTGCTTTCTAATTCATTATAACCAGTTTATAGAGCTAATAGAAATGTTTGGCTGTATTAGCTTGAATGTAACTTGAAACATCTTAACTAGGATAATAGTTTTTACTTTTAGCAAGAATATGTTTAGTTAAGATTATGATTATTCTGAAGAATTCCAAGCTTGTGTGTACTTTTCTTCTTCTTCTCCTTTATTTATTTATTTGATGTAGTTTATTTTTTAAAAAGGAAAAGCCACAAATATAACCAGCTACACTGCCAGATAAACGAACTATCAATAATGGCTTTCAGAGGCTGTAAATAAGGTAATTGATAGTACTAGAGGCAAATATTAAGACAAAACAGAAAGTTGACAGTCATTTTGTAGAATTGACTGACAAGGGGAGAAAGATAGCATTTTAGTGTGTTTTTTTGATAAACTCATGTTTAGCTTCCTGTAAGTAGTTAAAGCAAATTCCATGCTCTGTTCATTTTTTATGCTAGTTTGTACAGCCTTCAGGTGTTCCCATTGGCAGTTGCCATTAATTTGTTAGAGGCTATACATAGGATTTCACTATGCTGTGGTGATTGGAATACCATGGAGCGGTGGTTCTCAAAACTGAGTGGGGAAGGGGGATGATTTTTTTTTCCCTTAGGGGACATTCGTCACAACTGAAGGGGATGCTGCTGGTATCTAGTAGGTAAAGGCCAGGGCTGCTTCAAAACATCTTACAATAATGCACAGAACAGGCTGGGTGCGGTGGCTCATGCCTGTAATCCCAGCACTTTGGGAGGCCAAGGTGGGTGGATCACCTGAGGTTGGGAATTCGAGACCAGTGTGACCAACATGGTGAAACCCCATCTCTACTAAAAAATACAAAAATTAGCCAGGCGTGGTGGCGCGCATCTGTAATCCCAGCTACTCAGGAGGCTGAGGCAGGAGAATCGCTTAAACCTGGGAAGCAGAGGTTGCAGTGAGCGAGATTACACCTTTGCATGCCAGCCTGGGTAACAGAGCAAGAGACGCCATCTCAAAAAAAAAAAAAAAAAAAAAAAAAAAAGAGAGAGAAAAGAAAAAACAGTAATGCACAGAGCAGTCTCCAACAACAAAGAATTATCTCATTCAGTGTCAGAGTACTTAGGTTGAGAAACCTGGCCACAGAGAAAAATCTCAAAAGGTAAGGCTGAGTGAGCATTGTGTTATAGACCCTTGACACGAATATCGTTGTTCACTTACCAACTGGGTGACTTGGGTAAGTCACTTCTGGAGCTTCCTCAATAATATGATAGTACCTTCATGGTAAATAGAATTGACCAAGGCTCTTATTATAGTATGACAAGTTATAGGTGATTAATACATGAAAATGCAGAGTTAAAAATTTGTAGATGAAATTAGAAAAGAGAGGTATAGAACCAAGCATGGATTTATTATAAAGTATTTAATACCATTTTGGGTAAAATAATCTGAAATATGTTCTTTAAATTTTTTTTTTTTTTTTTTTTTTTTTTGAGACAGAGTCTCGCTCTGTCGCCCAGGCTGGAGTGCAATGGGCGCGATCTCGGTTCACCGCAAGCTCTGCCTCCTGCGTTCACGCCATTCTCCTGCCTCAGCCTCTGGAGTAGCTGGGACTACAGGCGTGTGCCACCTCGCCTGGCTAATTTTTTTGTATTTTTAGCAGAGACGGGGTTTCACCGTGTTAGCCAGGATGGTCTCTATCTCCTGACCTCGTGATCCGCCTGCCTCAGCCTCCCAAAGTGCTGGGATTACAGGCATGAGTGCGCCTGGCCTTAAATATTTTGTTATGAAAAGTTTCTAATATACACAGTAGTAGAGTGAATGGTATAACAAATGCTTATGTACCTAATCACCCACCTTCCACATTGCCATTCTTTAAATGAAGTTTTAGGATAATCCATTTCAGGTTACAGCTTATGACCCAAAATGGGAACCTATGAAGCCTTATTACTTGCCAGAGTGTTGGCATGGTGCTCAATTTAATACCATTTTGACTATCATTAGGATGCTGTTGAAAACAAAATCAAAACTTGATTAAAGCCATATATGTCTTTGCAGCTAAATATAATGAAGGTAGAAAGGACTAATAAAATAAAAAGGAAAATTTAGATTTATTATCTCTAAAATCATAAATGAGATGGCCTGGTAGACTAAATTATTTACATTAATTTAGAATGCAGAGGTAAAGAAGAGTCTTATCCAAATCTATTAAAATCATAGTCTAATATTGTCTTATGATATTTTTTATAACTTTTTGAAACACTGTTTTAGGATAATTGTGAAATATGAGTCTTCACTTTACAAATTGATTTTCAAAATCCTGGTTTGTTAGTTTGGGGTGATCTCAGTTGTACAAGTCTGATTTGGGGGCCGGGCACAGTGGCTCATACCTGTAATCCTGACAGTTTGGGGGGCCAAGCAGGAGGATTGCTTGAGCCAAAGAGTTCCAGACCAGCCTAGGCAATGTAGTAAGACGTTGTCTCTACAAAAAATTTTTTAAAAAATGTGAGCTGGACATGCCTGTAGTCCCAGCTGCTTGGGGGCGAGGGTGAGGAGTGGATGGTGGGTGGTGCTTCGTGCTGAGATGGGAGGATTGCTTGAGAGCAGGAGGGTGGAAAGCTGTGATCACACCCCTATACTCCAGCCTGGACGACAGAGCGAGACCCTGTCTCAAAAAAAAAAAAAAAGGACTGACTTCGGAGGTGATGGTATACATCCTAGTTGATTATTAGCCTCTACATGCATTAAAAAAAAAAATGAAGAAGAAAGTAAAGGAATCCTAAGAAGTGAAGTTGAAAGGCATTTCTTTAGCTATTTAGAGGCTGTATGTGAAGGAGACTAAGGTTATGTACTATGGTAAGCACTTCAGAGACCATTTTGGCAATATTGAGAAGATGAGCTTTTACATATGTGCTGGCCTAATAATTCATCCCTAGGTATATATCCTGAGAAACTCATATACTCATATACTTATGCATGGAGACCATGAAGAAATATGTCAATACAATTTTGTTAATAATAGCGAAAATTAGAAAGTATATCCGTAACAAATAAATGGGTTTATGATGATATATTCATTGGAATATTAGAACATCATTTAAAATGAAATGTTAAGTGGGATAATTCTTAGGGAAAAGTTAAAACACATTGCAAAGAGTAAGTACACTATGATACTTGTGTAAATTTAAAATAGGAAACAATTGGATAGTTTATAGATACTTGTATATCTAGTAAAATGGTGAAAACCTGTGTGAAAGTAATGTATACCTGTTTCAGAAAAGTACTCACCTCTGAAGAGGGAGGGAAGGGAGATTGAAGGTGTGGTTCTTCAATGGAGGCTATAATGTTTTGATTCTATATGAAATCTGAAGTGAGCATGTGAATTTGTTTAATCTGGACAATGATTAAGAGGATCTCTTGCTTTCTTGTATGTTTAGAAGTATTTTGTTTTTTTAAAAAAAGCCAAAACTTTGGTATACCAGATGGCTGTTTAAAATACAGATGCCACCTAAAAATGATTAGCTATAGTTTTAATATGCTGTAATAAAACCAAAACTACTGGTTCCACTGTCTATTTGCTTTTATTATTTTGACTTAATACTATAATATATCTGTGGGCATTAGGCTTTAATAAATTCTCGCATGCTAGTGAAAAATATGTATTATGTTTTTAGGTTTGGTAACTAGTTAATGGAAGGAGTGAGGATGAGAAATTTAAACTAGATAAGCTTAATGGAATGCGTTAACCATAACTTTTCTCCTAATTTTAGAATTAGAGTTTGTGAGATGGCAGTACCTTAATATGATGTAATTATTTTTTTTTTCCAGCGTTTTATTCAGTATTTGGCTTCAAGAAACACGTTGTTTAACTTAAGCAATTTTTTGGATAAAAGTGGATTGCAAGGTAAAGATAACTTTTTCATTATAGAAAATCAAAAGAATGACACCCACATAATGATTACTCCAGAGTAGAACTTTGTCTTTTAGAACATGTGCTACTTTAAATCTTATATTTTAGTGAAGGTTGTAGGAAAGAAAAAACTTTTTAATTTGAAGATTAATATTAATTTTCCTACCAGATACTCAGAGCTCTCTGAGAGGGAGTACAGAGTAGTTATTTGAGAGCATGAATTCTGGAGCTGGACTGTCTGGGTTTGAATCTTGTCTTTGCTGCCTACCAGCTATATGAACTTGGGCAGGTTACTTCGCCTCTGCATCAGTAGAATCGAGGAATAGTGATAGTACCTACCCAATAAGATTGTCACGAGACTTAACCTAGTTAATTACTACAAAGTGCTTAGAACAGTGCCTGGCACACAAGACATGCTATGTAAGGCCAGGTACGGTGGCTCATGCCTGTAATCCCAGCACTTTGGGAGGCTGAGGCGGGTGGGTCTCTTGAGGTCAAGTGTTCGAGACCAGCCTGGCCAACATGATGAAACCCCGTCTCTACTAAAAATACAAAAATTAGCCGGGATTGGTGGTGCACACCTGTAATCCCAGCTACTCAGGAGGCTGAGGCAGGAGAATTGCTTGAACCCAGGAGGCGAAGGTTGCAGTGAGCCAAGATCATGCCACTGTACTCCAGCCTGGGTGACAAAGCTAGACTCTGTCTCAAAAAAACAAACAAAAAAAGAAATGCTATGTAAATATTTGCTTTCATTGTTATTATAGTATTTTATGTTTCATTCCAAGAAATGTAGTTGGAATATTACATGTTTTAGTAGCTAAAGTAGATATAATTTATTGAGATGAATTGTTCCTTCGTATTCATAGCTGTTTTCTTATTTATGTTTTTTTGAGACAAAGTCTCATTCTGTCACCAGGCTGGAGTGCAGTGGCATGATCTTGGCTCACTGCAACCTCCGCCTCCCGGGTTCAAGTGATTCTCCTGCCTCAGCCTCCCAAGTAGCTGGGACTACCCGCGCGTGTCACCACGCCCAGCTAATTTGTGTATTTTTAGTAGAGATGGGGTTTCACCATGTTGGCCAGGGTGGTCTCCACCTCTTGACCTCATGATCTGCTTGCCTCGGCCTCCCGAAGTGCTGGGATTACAGGCATGAGCCAGCCACCGCACCCGGCCTGTTATTTCTTATTTAGTAACTTGAAGTGGACATAATGTGGTTATAGCTGTCCATGCACATTGTCTTAATGGGATCTGTTTTACTTAGTTCTATAACTAGGCTGTTAGCATTATAGAATGTCAGCTTTAGGGAGTACCTCATAAAGATATGCCAAATGAGTTAGGAATATTCAGCAGTGAGGCTCAATCAGGAAAATGTCTTTAGAGAAGGTGAGATTTGTGCTGGGCTTCAAGAGAAGGATGAGAAGATGGGTTGGCTTAAGCACAGGTACACAGATACAGTACATGCATGTGAAAGTAAGCACGGATACACAGATGTATATGGATGTGAAAGTCATTCACATGGATATGAATATTTAAGATTTACAGAGCAAATGAATGTGAATAGAATATATATGAATGGTGTATTTGAGAACATGTAGTGGCAGATAGCCCCCAAGAAGCTATTCAGAGCCAAAATCAAGCACAAAAATTTTTTATAGAGTTGGAATTTTATAATGCAGTAGAGAGAGGAGGGGAGAGGGAATTATGTGTTACCCGGAAAGAATCATAGCTTAGTCAAGTTAGATCAGAGTAAACCAAATCTTGAAGATGCTGAGACTGTTTCAGTTGTTGTGGTTATCTAGTGTAGAGTTAATCAGGGCCTGAACTGTGGTTCTTTTGGAGGTGTCAAAAAAAAAAAAGATGAGTGGATTTTTTTTTTTTTTTTTTTTTTTTTTTTTTTGTGATTGGCTGTATTTGAGTTTGAGGTATTCAGTCCAGTACTTGTTTCCCTTCGGTAGGTGCAAGTATTGCTTAAAATGAATTTAATACCCTATCTTCCAGACATTCTAGAAGACCAGTAATCTATACGCAGGACCCGTCCAGTGTTACAAAATACGTTATATTTTAACAAGAGGTATGGCTCTCTAAGTTAAGGAAAAAAAATTAAAACAGTAGACCCCCTCTCTTGAAAAAATATTTTTTTTTTCTTTGAGACAGGATCTGGTTCTGTTGCTGAGGCTGGAGTAAAAGAGACTGGGGCTTGCTCTGTCACCTAGGCTGGGTGCAGTGGTGTGATCATAGCTTGCTGCAGCCTGGAACTCCTGGCTCAAGCTGTCCTCCCTTCAGCTTCCTGAGCAGCTGGGATTACAGATATGCACCACCATGCCTGGTTAATTTTTTTTTTTTTTCTTGAGACGGAGTCTCACTCTGTCGCCCAGGCTGGAGTGCAGTGGCGCAGTCTCAACTCACTGCAAGCCCCGCCTCCCGGGCTCATGCCATTCTCCTGCCTCAGCCTCTCCGAGTAGCTGGGACTACAGGCGCCCGCCACCACGCCCGGCTACTTTTTTTGTATTTTTAGTAGAGACGGGGTTTCACCATGGTCTCGATCTCCTGACCTCGTGATCCTCCCGCCTCGGCCTCCCAAAGTGCTGGGATTACAAGCGTGAGCCACCGCGCCCGGCCCTGGTTAATTTTTTTATTCTTAAATATTTTGTAGAGATGGGCTCTCTTGCTCTGTTGACCAGGTTGGTCTTGAACTCTTGGTATAAAGCGATCCTCCTAAGCCTCCCAAAGTGCTGGGATTACAGGCATGAGCCACCACACCTGGCCTCTTTTTGAAATCTTAAACAGAAGTCAGATATATATTATAGATAAAAATGGAGTGTGTCTGTTTTCAGGGGCATGGAAGAAACTGCCTACTCATCCTTTAATTTTCACTTCTTCCCTCATTCAGTTCATTTTAACTTTAAAAGTTTGTGGAAAACAAGATGCAGAGCACTGCTCTAGGCAGAGTTTATGCATATATCCAAGTAGGTTTTTTGTGTCTTATTAGTGACTGATTTCTCATTTTCTTAAGATGGAAATTAAGCAATTCTAGTGATAAGGTTTTAATAATTTCACTCTTTTTATGTAGAGGAGAGGTTGAGCCTTGAAGGATGATAGGTATTTACCCTCTTAGGATGGAGTATAGTAGATAGAACCATATGAACCGAAAAGCTGAGGAATGTGAGCATGTAACACCTGACCTGTACAGTAGTAGGTATGAAGTCATATGAGAGCAGTATTCTTTTTTCTATTTTGTTCACTGATTTTTCTCCACTGGTACTTAATAGACAATAAATATTTTGCTAAATAAATGAACTGGTGATGTTGAAATCCAGTTAGTTTACATTTTGGTTAGTTTTGGTATTGTCTTTTAAAAGTAGCAAAGATCAAGTAATTAAATTTGTTAGATGAATATGAGTTAAAATAAAATGGGTTCACTTTTCAATGAGGAGCAAAAATTTATAGACTTCCTTGAGCCAGGCAATAACTAAAACACAAAGTTTTTGGTGTTTTTAAAAAATAATATTGATTAGATTTTATGTTGCTGAAGTTTTGAAATCAAGGTCATGATTAAACAAATCTTAGAATGATTTATGTATTCATTTAGAAAGTTTCATTGAAAACATTCATATAATTGTTTTTGTTACACCCTAAACTTGCATATTGCCATTTCTTATATTAGACAGTAATTTTTTATACTTTTTATAAGGTTGGCACATACAAGTTATGGTTCTAAATACAGCTAAAGATTTTAGGAGTATAAAAATTATATAAAGTTGCTTGATTTGAGGAATGGGATTGTGTTTCCATAGGATGTTAAATTTGAGTTGTGAGATTATCAAGTTGTGTGAAAGAACCTGTTTTTCTAATTCCTGTTGAATAAAGAATAGGAATATTGAGAGAAACAAAAGAAACTTCTTATTTTAATGAAGTTCTAAGGGAAGAGGTTTTTCTTTTTTTAAAGCTACATAGGACTTATCTGATTTAAATATGAAGCCTTAAGAGAATTTAATGGTAATGTTATTAATTAGTTACTTAATTTACATCACTAAATTGAATTGGGATTTCAAGACATTATAACCGTTGGATACAATGAGTTGTTTTTTTTTTTTTTTTTTTTTTTGTTTTTTTACAGGATATGACATGTCTACATTTATTAGGCGGTATAGTAGATATTTAAATGAAAAAGCAGTTTCTTACAGACAAGTTGCATTTGATTTCACAAAAGTGAAGAGAGGGTGAGTTAAGCTTTTTTTGACATCTAATTGATTTGAATTTTTAAAAATGTAAAACATCGGAGTTACTAGATTATGAATTACAAAATTTTAGCCAGTTTTAAAAGATGAGCCTCATTTTTCTTTGATGAGGTATATCAAGTACTTTTTGTGGTAGGATTTGTTTTTAAGTTCTTTTTTATAGTACCTTTATTGAGATATAATTCACATAACAAAATTTATCATTTTAAAGTGTGTAATTCATTGGTTTTTAGTGTATTTACAAAGTCGTCCAACATCACCACTAATTTCAGAACATTTTTATCACCTCCAAAAAGAAACTCTATACCATTAGTCTTCATTTGCTATTCCCTCTTCCCCTAGATCCAGGCAACCATGAATCTACTTTCTGTGTCTCTGGGCTTGCCTATTCTGAACATTTCATATAAATGAAATTATACAATATGTGACCTTTGTGTAGCATAGTATGTCCAGGTTATAGCATCCATGTTACTTCATATATCAGTATTTTATTCCTTTTTCTAGCCAAATCATATTTTACTTTATGGACATATACTGCATTTTGTTTATCTGTTCATAAGCTGATGGCCACTTGAATAGTTTCTACTTTTGACTATTAGGAATAATGGTGCTGTGAACATTAGATTTTATGTGGATTATCTTTTTAATTCTCTTCAGTATATACCTAGAAGTGGAATTGCTGTGCCATGTGGTAACTCTTATGTTTGCCATTTTGAGGACCTGCCAGATCATTTTTCAAGGCAGTTGAATCATTTTACGTTCCCACCAGCAGTGTATGGCACTTTCAGTTTCTCCCTATTCTTGCCATACTTGTTATTTTCTGTGTTTTTTTTTTTTTTGCTTGTTTTTTTTTTTTAATGGTAGCCATCCTAGTGGGTGTGAAGTGGTGTCTTGTGATTTTTTAGTTTGCATTTCCCTGATGGCTGATGATATTGAGCATTTTTTTTTTTTGAGCTGTTGACCATTTGTATATCGTCTTTTGAAAAAATGCCTCTTCAAACCCTTTGCCCTGTTTTTATTTTTGATTTTCACTTTTTGAGACAGTGGCACAATCCCAGCTCACTGCAGTGTCGACCGCCTGTGCTCAAGCAATTTTTCCCCCTCAGCCTGCTGAGTAGCTGGGAACACAGGCATGCAACACTGTGCTCAGTTAATTTTTAAAAAAAGTTTCATACAAATGAGTTCTCACTGTGTTGCCCAGGCTGGTCTTGAACTCCTGGGCTCAAACAGTCTTCCCATTTTGGCCTCCCACAGTGTTGAGATTATAGGCTTGAGCTACTGACCTGGCCTTTTGCCCGTTTTTAAATTGGTTTACTTGCCGTTTTTATTGTTCAGTTGCAAGAATTTTAAAAAATATGTTCTAGACACCAGTTTCTTATCGCATAAATAATTTGCAAATATTTTTCTCCCATGGCTTGTCTTTTCAGTTTCTTGGTGTTTTTTGAAGAACAAACATTTTTAATTAATTAATTAAGTGTATCTTTTTTTTCCTTTGGTTGCTTGTACTTTTGTAATCATGTCTAAGAAATCATTGTTTAATCCAAGGTCACAAAGATTTACTCCTACTTTTTATCCTAAGAATCTTGTATTTTTTGCCCATATAGTTAAGTTTTTATCTATTTGGAATTAACTTTTGTATATGGTGTGAGAGATGAGTCCAAATTTGTTCTTTTGTATGTGGATATCTAGTTATCCCAGCACTGTTTTGTGAAATTACTCTTCTTTCCCCATTGGATAGTCTTAGCACCTTGTTGAAGATGAATTGACCATAAATGTAAAGGTTTATTTCTGGACTTGCAGTTCTGTTCTGTTGATCTGTACGTATATCTTCATGCCAGTATCACATTGTCTTGATTACTGTTGCTTTGCAGTGTGTTTTAAAATTAGAACGTGTGAGTCTTCTAACTCTATTCTTTTTTTTCCCAAGATTGTTTTGGCTGTTCTGGGCCCCTTGCATTCCCATGTGAATTTCAGGATCAGCTTTTTGATTTCTGCAGAAAAGATAGCTGGGATTTTGTGGGGGATTGCATTGAATCTATAGATCAGTTTGGGGAGTATTATCTTCTTAATGATTAAATTTCTAGTCTATGAACAAGAGATGTCTTTCTGTTTATTTGGATCTTTTCGCATTTCTTTCAGTGCTGTTTTGTATTTAAGCTTTCTTTTAATCTTAAGTGCAGAAGATGCATTTAATTTTTGCTGCACCCTAAATAACAATCATCTTAGCACATGATCCAGTCACATGAATGATATAGTCAGTGCTTCTATAACTGATAACACCTGATATGCAGATTTTTTCCTAGGATATAGGATGAGGGCTCAGGAGAAAGCCACTGAAGACATTCTTAGCAGCAGTGATGACTCTTGTAGCTATGAAGGCCTGTCTTGAAGGGAATCTGGCATGTACAGAAATAGTCTGGTGAATGCCTTCCTGAGCCACTCTGCTGCTCAGTGATCCCAAAGGTCTAAGCAATTGATGTGTTCCTTTAGATTGTTCTATTGAAATTTTAAATTAATGGACTGAAGTGAAAAATTTAATTAAAAATAGAGGTAACCTCTTATGCAAGAAAATTTAAAGCTGAATTCAAATGTTCTATGCTGCCATTCCAAATCCATCAGGAGGTGATTATTTTGGAATATGCCTAAAGTAAATTCTACAGATTTTGTTTCATATATTTAAGCACTTTGTAGAAGATTATGATGGAGAACTTTTTTAGAAGTCTAATTTTTAACCTCTGTATCCTGTCCAATAATATTTCCCTGTAAAGTATCTTCAGTAAAGTTGATCTTCAGTGTATTTACAGATTTCAGAATAATAGATTTTTAAAATGGTAACTTTTTTTCTAAATTGAAGGGCCGGTCTTGAGAATAGTTGGTGAATTTTTTTATTTAATAGAGCAGTCCTTTTTAATTGGATGAAAATAGCCCCTGATTAAGTACAATAAAATTAGTATTGACTTAGTTGAATCAAGGAGGAGCCATAGTTGAGTGGGGACCAAGAAGAAGCGCAAAAGTGGCATTATACGCACGCATATACACATATCAGACTGTATAAATACAAAAGAAAAAAATCAAGAATATCAGATATAAATTGAGGACATGACAGCAGTTGAAATGTATTATATCATGGCAAAAACCTCAGTAGGCTACGCCTTTTGGAGAGGACTGTCATTATAAGTAGTAAAGTTTGATTTATTAAGATACTTTTTTATGTTTACAAAAGTAATAAACTTAAAATTTAAGAAGAATACCATTCTAATTCATAGAAAATGTTAACATTTTAGTGTGTCTAATCTTTTCTGTGTGTGTAAATAGAAATATATATATAAAGGCACATAGAAAATTATATAAAAATTGAATGAGATTCTTTGAAGGCTGCTTTTCTTCCCCTCCTGTGTATTTTGGACATTTTCAATGTCTGTACACATAGATCCATCTCATACTTCTTTCTTTTTTTTTTTTTAAGACAGAGTCTGGCTCTATCACCCAGGCTGGGGTGCAGTGGCATGCTCTTGGCTCACTGCAACCTCCACCTCCCGGGTTTAAGCGATTCTTCTGTCTCAGCATCCCAAGTAGTTGGGACTACAGGCGCCCGCCACAATGCCCAGCTAATTTTTGTATTTTTAGTAGAGATGGGGTTTTGCCATGTTGGCCAGGCTGGTCTTGAACTCCTGACCTCAAGTGATCTATATGTCTCGGCCTCCCAAAGTGCTGAGATTACAGTCATGAGCCACCTCATCTGGCTTCAGTCCATCTCATTCTTATGAATGGCTGTAGAATTATGTTGCAGGTATAGATCTGATTTATTCCCTTTTTTTAATCTTTTAAAAGCAATGGATTGACCATCCTTTATGTATGGTTGCATTGAGTTTTTCTGTAGAATAAATTATTAAAATTGATGAGTCATTGAGATATGTTTACATTTAATATTTTAATACAAAACACCAAATTATCCTTTATAAAAATTATACCAAATTATTGGCTTAGTTATTTTTATTCTTCCATCATCGTGAAAAATGCATTCATATGTGTTCATTTTATATTAGTTGATTAAATAAATGGTGATATTGAGCACACTCCCCCTTCCTTTTGAATGCCATACTTGTTTTATTAACTTTTGATGTCCGTTGACAGCTTCTCTATTGGGTTTTTCACTCTTTTCCATTGTGTTGAATAGTGGTAAGAACTCACAAGCTTTTTTAGTCAGATGAATCTAGGTTTGAATTCTAGCTTCATACCAATTAGATGAGGGACTTCAGTGAGATACTTTAGCTGGTTTACTGACTTTTAAAAAATAATATTACTTTGAAATAATTTCACTTCTAGAAATGTAGCAAGAATATTAGAGAAATTCTGTATACTTTACTCAGAACCACCAGTTTTTAACATTTTGCCACATCTGCATTTCTCTTTCTGTGTATATTCACATAGGCGCACACGCACATTTTTTTCTGAACCATTTGAGAGTGGGTTACATACATTATGCCTTTTATAGTTTATATCTTTTAATACTTTGGTGAATATTTTCTAAGAACAAGGATATTTTGTTACATATCTATCAGCTTGCTAAACTTCTTTCACATGGTGGCACACAAACTGATAACTATTTATACAAGAGACTACTTGAGGCTAAAGGGTTAAAAAGGATTCAACATCTTGGCACACTTATAACCCTTTCTACCATACTAGTATGCTGTGGCAAAACTGGGAAGGCCTTACTTAAGCTCTGAGTTATTTCATCTGTAAAATTATGATGTTAATTAGTACTTTCCTGTCAGGATTGTTGTGAGAATTAAATGGTATATTGTATGTAATGCTTAACACATAACAAACACTCAACAAATGAACTTTTTGTGTATTAGGAAAATAAATTGTTATAGGTTATGAGTATTTTTCCCTATTTTTTAACATTGTTAAAAGCTTTACAATCTTAGGTGATCAAAATCATCATCTTCATTTTTATGTTTTTTATCTTTCAAGCAAGCTCAGTGAGCTAAAATGATTATTATGTTTTCATCAGATATATTTATGGATTCAGTGTTTTATATTTTAATCTTGGATTCATTTGGAATCTACCATGGTAGGAAAAACATGAGGTAGAAGCCAACTTTTTTTTTTTTTTTTTTTTTTTTTGAGGTGGAGTCTCGCTCTGTCACCCAGGCTGGAGTGCAGTGGCGTGATCTCTGCTCCCTGCAACCTCCGCCTTCCGGATTCAAGTGATTCTCCCACCTCAGCCTCCCGAGTATCTGGGACTGTAGGCACACGCCACCGTGCCCGGCTACTTTTTGTATTTTTTAGTAGAGATTGGGTTTCACCATATTGGGCAGGCTGGTCTCGAAATCCTGACCTCGTGATCCACCTGCCCCTGGGCCTCCCAAAGTGCTGGGATTACAAGCGTGAGCCAGCGCGCCCAGCCTTACTTAGCCAACAATTTTTAAATAGAAATATAGTTTGGGTGGCAAGAAGACCAGACAATTGCTTTTTGTTATTTTCTGTTCCAGAATGAAATATTTTGGGAGTTAAGAGCTGAGAGCTTATGTGTTTCATGTAAGGAGACAAAGAGGAGAAGAGGATTTGAAGATATTTAGAGGATTTTATTAGAGACGGCTAAGAGGATTGCTGGCAATGTTGAGTATTCATTTGAGGTTGATGATCATGAGTTTATAGTTTTGCCAGTTTGCCCAGTTGTGCCATTTTCTTTACCAGCACTCAGCTGTGTGTGTACAGGCATGGATTAGTTTTAGGTGTTTGCTCAGCCAGGATTGTGAATTTGCCAGGTGACTGAAATGCAGGGAAGAAAAGAGGTGCAAGAAAGTTAAAGGTATTTGTAAAGGAGTGATTATATTAATGGTCTGGAATTCTAAGCTAGATGAAGAAAGTAAAAAAGAGAAAGGATCAATGTGGTTAGTGGTGGAGTTGAAACATTGAAGTTTCTGATGAGGTCAAATAGTTTTTACCACAGGGATATGTGACCAAAGCAGCTGAAAGTTTAAAAGGTAATTGTCACAGAATAAGGTGTCTGAATTTTACCTTTTTGGTTTTTTTTTGTTGTTGTTGTTGTTCAGGGGTGGGGCTAGGATGCTGTGGTTTCTGGGGGCAGTAAGGTTAGAATCAGGAATTTTGACATCAAGGTGTTGGATTGGTTGTCCATGTAGATGTTGAAGCTAATGAAGACAAGAAAGACTGAGCCAATGTTCAAATCTTCTGTGATGGAGAAGTAACCAGAGGTAAAGCAATGACTTCAATAAGAAGAGTTGCAAAAGAAGGGATGGTGTCCTCATCCCAAGCTCCAGCAGCTGGTTCCAGCCAATGCTGTTTAGCACTTGAGAGGAAACAGGCATCCATAAGTTAACACATTAGGGAGAATTAGGCCGAAGCTGTTCAATAGGTGACTACTTAAGGCAGTCTAATATTTGTTTATTAAACTTTGTTGTGTCCTACAAAGCACAATTGTTGCTTTTTATAGCTTAATTGTTTTTTGGCATCTGAGGTCATAGTTCATGGTTTATCCTAGGGTAGAACAGCCATTTATAAGTATAGTCATTTGTAAATTAGGGGAACCTGACATATTTTTTGGAAATGCCTTGTTACTCAGCCAAACAGTTATGCCATAATTTCACAGTCTAATACACCTGGGTTTACATAATGACCCTACCGCTGATTAGTTCTGTGATCTTAGACAAGTCATATACCCTCACTGAACCTAAAATTTCATCATCTGTAAAATGGAACAAGAATATCAGTAGAATTTTTATGGGGATTTGAAAATGATAGGGCAATCTCTGAATAATACTTAGTGTGATATGTAATAAGCTCTTAATATTAGTTGTGTATGTTAGCCCCAGTACCTTTCATGTACTGGTTTTTATATCTGTTTTGGTGCTGCCAATATTTCTCTATCTTTAGAAATATCTGTTTGGAAATATTTAACAGAATATTTTATTAAAGACTGTCCACTGAAAGTATCTCTTGTGTAATAGCCAGATTAGAATGACTTGGTAAAATTGTTCTTTATTTTGTAATAAAGTGGTTTTCTTTATAATTTCTGAATTAAAAGCCATTGCTCTTGGGTCATGAATAAAATACTTTAAATAAAACAGTGCTCTAAGACTTTGTTAACTCCTGGCCTACAGAGTGTTTAACTGTTTACTGACTTGAGGCAAATGATTATTTTATTTGTAATTTAAAAAAATGGTAAAACTGCTCTTTACACACCAATGATTGTGAGGATCAGATCATTTCATCATGTGAAAAGTGTGCTATAGACCTTGCTGTATAATGTAAACTTTTGTTTTTATGGCTCATGCTTTATGTTCTTTTTTAGTTCTAAATGAGTACCTTGACATTTGACATATTGTGTTGCCTATTTTTGTTTTTTCTGTATGATCTCTGTTTAGTTTTCAGGTTCCATAATGACTTAAAAATATGTGACATTTCATAGCAACTTGGTTCTCTGTTTTAGTAGAGAATCGGGGGGAGTTTGAAATGTAGATTTAATTGCAGATTCATTTCTCTTTTTTTTTCATAACAGGGCTGATGGAGTTATGAGAACAATGAACACAGAAAAACTCCTAAAAACTGTACCAATTATTCAGAATCAAATGGATGCACTTCTTGATTTTAATGTAAGTTGATTTATGCTTTTGTAATTTAAGATTTTAAAAAATTAGGTCATTATAATTCATGAGAATTTTTAACTTCAAGTTTTCACAGACTCTAGTTTTTCACACTGATACCCTATATGGCTAAGGATTTTCTATAAAATAGTCTCAAGTCAAATTACTTTCTGATTTTTGTGACTGTTTTGGATTTATTTCTTTAGTGCTTCTCTAGCTCTAGAATTTTAAGATATACAAGCTAAAGTGGTGAAAGGATTGATCTGAAAATATATTTTCTTTTGATAATGGCTTTTAGATCTTAAAAATGTACAGGGATATTTTTTAAATGAATAGCCAACTTAATATTTTACTTTTGTCTATTTAATGGGACTCAAAGCGTGACAATTATTCGGAAGAAGTTTAAATAGTACTTATAATAGCCTGTTATGTAGCTATTGCCCAAGGGCATTGTGTTCCCTGGGATTTTTGTTTTAATGACCATGACTTGAACCAAGCTGCCAGCTTTGTCATTCATTTATAATATGTTAGAAGTTAGCATTTTCAACTCTTCTGTTTTTTTGGCATCTATCTTACAATGTTTTGTTTATTATTTACTTGTCATTTTGTTTTAGAGATTCTGAGTGCACGTTAGTGAATGGAACTGTGACAGTTTCATGCTGAAATAGATTTTTCCTTTAAATTGTTTAATTGCTAGTTTTTAAGCTTCTTCAGGACAGGAACTAGGTCACTTTTGTTCTCTGTTGTACCCCCATTGCCTATTAATGTGGCACATAGTAAGTGTTCAGTAAACATTCAATAAATCTTACAGGTATTTCATAGACTAGAACAGAGATTATCCAACTACAGCTCACTGCCTATTTTTGTATGTTTTTTAAGTGGTTGAAAATAATTAAATGATATTTTGTAACAGGTGGAAGTTATTTGAAATTCCAACTTCAGTGTCCTCAATAGTATTATTGGAACACAGCCAGGCTCACTGGTACATATTATCTATGGCTGTTTCATGTTACATCAGCAGAGTTCAAAAGTTGTGACAGAGACTGTGTGGCCCACAAAGTCCAAAATATTTACCATCTGACCCTTTACAAAAAAAAAGTTTGCTGACCGCTGCCCTAGAAGGCATGGGGTACTGATGCAGTTATTCAACATTATTTTGGTTTGTATAGAAGCTCAGAGTCCAACCATGCATATTTTTCTTAATATATTGTATTTGTATAAAATTTCTTCTTTTCAATGTCTGTATTGTACTTTGTTATATATAACAATTTATCTGAACCTCCTGTTGATAGATGTTTAGTTTTTCTGTTTTTTTTATCCTAAACAGTGCTACACTCAATTCTCTCTCCTCTCTCTGTCTCTTGTCTGTCTCTCCCTCTGTGTGTGTGTGTGTGTGTGTGTTTCTATTTGTAAACCTATTTCAATAGGGATAACACCCAGAAAAAGAATGTGGTGGTTCAAATAATATAAGCATTTAAATTTTTAATAAATATTGCTTATATCCAAAAGGGTGAGCCACTAACTTCTCAACTGGTGTCTGTTTTTGCTTTTTCATCTTTTTTTGTTTGTTTTTTTTTTTTGAGACAGCGTTTTTCTCTGTCACCCAGGCTGGAGTGCAGTGGCATGATCATAGCTCATTGCAGCCTCCAACTCCTGGGTCAAGCAATCCTGCCACCTCAGCCTCCTGAGTAGCTGGGACTACAGGGGTACACCACCGTGCTCAGCTACCTTTTCTTGGTTTTAGTTTTTTTAGAGACAAGGTCTTGCTGTGTTGCCCAGGCTGGTCTCATTTTAAACTGCCAGGCTCAAGCAATCTTCCTGCCTCGGCCTAACAAAGTGCTGGGACCACAGGCATGAGCTACCGTGTTCTTTTTTTTTTCATTCTTATGGGCACTGAGTAATATAGTCTGATGTTCAGGAAAGGATATTTTAGTAATTTGATTTGATTATTGTATTTTAATTTACCTGATAAGTGAAGTTGTATTTCTTTTCACGTTATTATCCATATGTATTTTTTATTTTATAAATTGTTTTCATTTACTTTATTTATTATTAGGATTCTCCCTATATAATGGACATCAGCTCTACTAGATAGTCTGCAAATACCTTTTTTTACCAGTTTTTTGTTTGTCATTCAATTTTGTGCTTAGTTTTTCTATATATAACAACAAGTTAATTTTCCTGTGCTAAAAAAGAACTTAGAATTAGTTTGGTTTATCTTTTTGATTTATTCCTTGAGATAAAACTAAAAATGTTTTCAGTATTCTTTCAGTCAAGTGAATACAATTATCTGGTTACAGCAGATTTAATAATAATAAATAATGTTCATTTATGTGGTAGCTACTGCACCAGGATCTTTATGTATGTATTAGAGAAAATAAATGTGTTTTTCACTAACATGCCTAATGCTTGAATTTGCTGTATTTTAATTTGAAGGAAATCTTTTTGTCAGTGTCATTTGAAACCTAAGATTAGCTAATTTTATTTTCCAATTTTTCCCTAGGTTAATAGCAATGAACTTACAAATGGGGTAATAAATGCTGCCTTCATGCTCCTGTTCAAAGATGCCATTAGACTGTTTGCAGCATACAATGAAGGAATTATTAATTTGTTGGGTAAATACTGCTGTAGCCTAATAACATTTCTTATCTTGTGTCATATGGATAAATAATATTGACTGAGTTGTTACTTAAAGCTGTCTAAAAATTTATTATGATATATTCACTCATTGTAACAATTAATTTGGAGAAAAGAGTTTTATACCTAATTATTTCTGCAAGTGGTTACATATTTTTATACCCAGGATGTTCAGCAAGATGAACTTTATTTTTTAGATATATCTATGTTTTTTTCCACCCATTTTATTAATTTTTAGAAATATAAAAGTACCTTTAAAATTTAGCTGGGTTAAGATAGTAAGTTTTAGGCTGAGGCAGGAGAATTGCTTGAACCCAGGAGGCAGAGGTTGCAGTGAGCCTAAATCATGCCATTGTACTCCAGCCTGGGCAACAAGAGCGAAACTCTGTTTCAAAAAAAAAAAAAAAAAAGGATAGTAAGTTTTATGTTATAGGTATTTTACCACAATAAAAAAAGGTGGAAAAAAAAACCAAATTATTTGTCCCAGAAAAATATTATTTTCTCATAAAACTCCATAATGAACTTTTTAAAAATTTAAATCTGTTTTTTATAGTTTGAAGTAACGTGGACTTACTCAGTACTCAGGGATGCTTTAATCTATAGGGATAGGGAAATTTGGCTTATTTTTTCACAAGTGAAAAATAAAGGTTTTTCTATAAAGCTTTGGAAGGCATAGTCTTCCATACTATAATTAGTATAAATTAACCTCTTTACTCTTATGCATACATTAAACTTAAATGAACTTTCTGAGTGACATTTGGGCATGGAAAAGTTGTTATCTTAGATAATATACTATTAGTAAGATTGGAAATAGATGTTAGTGCTGTTTTAAACGGGGTCAAGTGTGGTACGTGTTTACACACAAATATATACTTAGGTAATTGTGAGGAAAAGTACTGTGGCACAAACTAGGAATATGAGTAGGGTCAAGTAATGTTTCTTTTTTTAATATAATAGCACCTCTATTCTAATTTGCTTTAAATACCTAAGCTAACTTAACACTGATATTTTTCTAGTAGGGTATGTATGCTCCATTAGAGACCTATTTGGAGCTATTACCTACTTTTTTTTTCCCTTTTTGGGGGTTATATTTTGATGTGAACAAAAGAATTTTTACATTTATTTTGTCAGAAAAATATTTTGATATGAAAAAGAACCAATGCAAAGAAGGTCTTGACATCTATAAGAAGTTCCTAACTAGGATGACAAGAATCTCAGAGTTCCTCAAAGTTGCAGAGGTAAACTGTCTTTAAGTGACTGTCTCCTAACTTGCCTTTTTGTCTGTAAGTATGGATTTTGAAGTCATCACTCACTATCCAAATAAAATAAATATCTTCAATTTAGTATTCAATCATATTATTATGCTGTATTGAATTCTGTGGCAAGATATGAATATGATAAAATAGTGAATAAAATACATGCTGTGAATTTAATTCAATAGCGAGTATTGAAAAGTTACCTGTTTTTACATTGTTTACTTCTCTATAAAATTAAGTAGGTGACATACAGTAGTGCCAGAGATTTTTATGGTTGGAATCCATCATGTATTTGAGAATGTTTATTGTTAAATGTGGTAGAGAATATCCAGTATCAGTGCAGGTTTCTTTCCAGTGAGACAGCTGGAGCCACATAGTTCAAAATGTTTTCATTGGCCGGGCACCGTGGCTCAGACCTGTAATCCCAGCATTTTGGGAAGCTGAGGTGGGTGGATCACCTGAGGTCAGGAGTTCAAGACTGGCTAACATGGCAAGACTCCATCTATATTAAAGATACAAAAATTAGCCAGGCATGGGGGCGGGCACTTGTAATCCCAGCTACTCAGGAGGCTGAGGCAGGAGAATCACTTGAACCCGGGAGGCGGAGGTTGCAGTGAGCCGAGATCGCACCACTGCACTCCAGGCTGGGTGACAAAGCAAGACTCTATCTCAAAAAAAAAAAAAAAAAAGGTTTTGTTCCCCAACAGAAATGGATTTTGTGTATTTATTATCATTGATTGTGAAAACTATGAATGTAGGTAATAGGATAATCTAATTTTGCAGCTCTGCTTAAAAATAATTTTCTGAAATTGTCATGGAAGGCAGGTGTGGTAATACTTGCAGGCATTATCTTGCTACCACAGAGGTGTTCTTAAGGGTTTGTTTGTTTGTTTGTTCTACCATTCTCCAGCCTCTACCCGTCTCCACCAAAGATTTCTTCCTAGGATAATTTGCTCAATTATGTCAAAGTAGTTACTTTGGAATTAGCAAGTTAGTGATTCTAGGCTTTATTACTGTGGTGATATATTATTCTATATTAGATGCAATAGGACAGAACAGGATGATCAGACAATAGCTTTGTTATTAATCTGCTGTTTTATGAAGCCTACTGAAATTAATTTTGAATTTAAAAATGTTTCAAAGAGAAAGATCCTTTCCATTTTTTAAGGGTCAGTCACATACTAAAACAGAAGAAGGTGGTGGTTATGCTGTGATTCTAGTAAATTCTTTAAATAAGTTTTAATTTGTTGACATTCCCTCTTGGCCTTTTATGTTCTTTGCATTTGGTAGTTGTAGTTACAAAGTTAAGTTTTTGGTTTTTTTTTTTTTTTTTTTTTTTTTTTGAGACAAAGTCTTGCTCTTGTCCCCTAGGCTGGAGTGTAATGGCGCAATCTTGGCTCACTGCAACCTCTGCCTCCTGGGTTCAAGCGATTCTGCTGTCTTAGCCTCCCAAGTAGCTGGGATTACAGGTGCCTGCCACCACACCCGGCTAATTTTTGTATTTTTAGTGGAGACGGGGTTTCACTGTGTTGGCCAGGCTGGTCTTGAACTCCTGACCTCAGGTGATCTGCCTGCCTTGGCTCCCAAAGTGCTGGGATTACAGGCGTGAGCCACGGCATCCTGCCCAAACTTAAGTTGTAAGCCCCCTTCTGTACTCCAGATCTGCTGTTAACTTACTCTTAGGTGGCATAGACTGTCTGCTATATATGTTTTTTTTTTTGAGACAGAGACTTGCTCTGTCACCCAGGCTGGAGTGCTATGGAGTGGTCTCGTCTCGCTGCAACCTCTGCCCCCTAGGTTCAAGCGATTCTCCTGCCTCAGCCTCCTGGGTAGCTGGGATTACAGGTGCCCGCCACCATGCCCAACTAATTTTAGAGATGAGGTTTCACCATGTTGGCCAGGCTAGTCTCGAACTCCTGACCTCAAGTGATCAACCCACCTTGGCCTCCCAAAGTGCTCGGATTATAGGCATAAGCCACCACACCCAGCCTGCTCCATATGATTTAAGAAAAATATGAAGAGTCCCTTGCCTTAAAATATTCTCTTATGAGAGTGTCTTTGGGCTTGCAGTTTAATTAGAATGCCTTAGTTCCTGAAAGAAGGCAAGAGTAACCTCTTGAAACATGTTTGAAGAGGACAAATATATCAGGCAGTGATTAGTAACATCTGAGTAATAATTTATCAGATTTTTTTTTTTTTTTTTTTCCTGAGATGGAGTCTTGCTCTGTTTCCCAGGCTGGAGTGCAGTGGTGCTATCTCTGCTCATTGCACCCGTGCTACCTCCCGGGTTCAAACGATTCTCCTGCTTCAGCCTGCTGAGTAGCTGGGATTACAGGTGCCTGCCACCATGCCCGGCTAATTTTTGTATTTTTAGTAGGGATGGGGTTTCACTGTGTTAGCCAGGATGGTCTCCATCTCCTGACCTCGTGATCTGCCCACCTCGGCCTCCCAAAGTGCTGGGATTACAGACGTGAGCCACCGTATCTGGCCTTTATCAGATTTTCTACTGACATCATTCTGAGACCAGCCCCTGAGAGGTCACAAAAGGAAGGGAGACTGATTAGAAAATGAAACACAGCCACGGGACAGAAAACAGTTTTCTAATTTGGATGCTAGAATACACAGGAACCATTTCTATCTTTTTTTGCTGGAAATTGCCTAGGGCCTGAGCATCATGAAGGTATATTGGAATTGGTTTGTGAAGACAGTTATATCCTGATTAGATATCACTTGACATTTGTGTAAACCTGGCCTACCTGACAGAACATGAGTTTTTAAAGTGTTATCTATGGTGATTTCCAGGGAAAGCATGTTTTATGGAGAAAGACAAAGTCGATGTCTTCAGGTTTGTTTCTTAAATTTTTTTTTTATTTATTTATTTTTTTGCATCAAAGAGCTTGTTCATGGTCAGGCTTTCTCATTCTTACCATAGTGTTTTTATCATATTACACATAGAAGAGGGGAGTTTTCAGATTGTGACAAGGTAGCTTATATACAGGTGTTCAGAAGACATAAGGATGGTAACTTAGATTTGTTGACTTTCCAACTCTAGTTTCCCTACTGTTACAACTTTTAGGGCCACCAAATAATATCTAAGCCATTGGAAATGTTGAGTATTTTTGGAGATTAAATATTTTCCTGATTCTTAAGAAGTCTGTTTAAAATATTACCGGTACTAGCCGTGATGTCATTTTTCCAAATTTTATTTATAAATTGTTTTATTATAATTTATTAAATACAATGCTTTTCTTACAGCAAGTTGGAATTGACAGAGGTGATATACCAGACCTTTCACAGGTAAGTTTATTGTTAAAATATCAATCCGCCATCTGTTGTATACAAGTTGTGAAGAGTATTAAGATAAGTAACATATAGCCCCCATTGTCAGAGGGATCAGTGCAGTTTTTGACCAATTTTAACATTTTGATGTATTCCTGAAGATTGTTCTAACATTATGACCACATAAAATGATCTGCTTGCCACTTATATTTGTGGCCTACCCACTGTCATACCATTTATTTAATCTCTTCAATCACTCGTTCTTTCCCATCATCATCGTTTAAAAAAGGAAAAAAAACTTTTTGGAACCTGAATTTAGAAAATGATATTTAGAAAAACAATTTTGACTATACTGCTGGTAGAGAATTATACAGTATTTATTATTCCTGTTTTAAACTTCCACTTTGACTATTTGACTCAAGTGGGTGTATTAAATAAGGATAAACCTGAAAACATAAGATTAAGAGAGTAGGGTTTGGGATATGTCCAAATTTCAGTCCCGGCTGTGCCATTAGCTGGCCCTGTGACTTTGGGGAAGTTACTTTCTATTCTTCAGTTTCATCATCTGTAAAATGAAGATAAAACGGTACCTACCTCATACAGTAAGTAGTTCAGAGGATTAAATAAGTTAATGCCAAAAAAAAAAAATTAGAGCATTAAACAGACTCAACTATTGTTGGCTATTTTAATATTTAATATGTCTTTATCATCATCATCTTCAAAAAATTTTCTGGGAAAAAACTTCATACCTGCTGCTTATTCTCTGTTTTGTTTACTGAGTATTAAGAATGAAAGTACCGGCATAAACTATCCTTGTAACACTTCCATCAACTCTCTCAACTGTTAACATCTGTTTTACCTTGTTTTGAATTGTTCCAGGACATTTTTTTTTTGTTTCTTTTTGACATAGAGTTTTGCTCTTGTCGCCTAGGCTGGAGTGCAGTGGCATGATCTCAGCTCACTGCAACCTCCACCTCCTGGGTTCAAGCGATTCTCCCACTTCAGCCTCCCGAGTAGCTGGGATTATAGGTGTAAGCCACCACGCCCAGCTAATTTTCGTATTTTTCGTAGAGACGGGGTTTTGCCATATTAGCCAGGCTGGTCTCAAACTCCTGACCTCAGGTGATCCGCCCACCTAGGCTTCCGAAAGTGTTGGGATTACAGGCGTGTACCACTACGCCCAGCCTCCAGTACATCTTTTATACGCCTTGTTAACAGTTACTGAGTTTCCCTGTACTCACTTGTTCTGATTCTTCCCTCTAATGTCAAGGCTAAGAGTATGCAATAAATCTAGTCATGGGTTATATGTAAGTAAAGAATCCTGTGTATGTCCACTTGAAATAAATTGGCTTTATTAAGAGCAAGCACATTATTCTGGGTTGAACATGAGACAAGTCATTGCTTGAATAACATATATTATAAAATGATTTGGCAACTTTAGATTCACCTGTTACCCACCCCATTTGTTATGCTTCCCTTATGTTTTATTTAAAAATCATGGTCCTCAGGCTAGATGTAGAAGTTACAGGCCATCATCATGTGTCTGTGTATGTTAATATTCACCCTATTGTAATTAGAATAGGGTTCTTTAACCTCTTTTCCTCTGTGTGGATGATCTCTGAGCAAAGGTAACTTGCCAGGCATTCTTTGGGTGATTCAGAAAATTTTCAAAAGTGAACAAAAACAAAGCTGTTTACACTTTAGGGAAGATGGTGGTAATGCAGAAGAGTGGAAATTTGAGATTATTTACTCTTTTTTTTTTGGTTATTTCTTTTAAGGTGTAAAGCGTCACATTTTCTTCACTCTTTGGGTTTTGTTGGGGGAGGGGGAGAAAAGATAGGCTTTTGCTTTGTCACCCAGGCTGGGGCGCATTGACAAAATCATGGGTCACTGCATCCTCAACCTCCCAGGCTCAAGTAATCCTCCCACCTCAGCCTTCTTAGTAGCTGGGACCAGAGGCATATGCCACCACACCCAAATAATTTTTTTATTTTTTTGTGGAGACAGGGTCTCCCTACATTTCTCAGGCTGGTCTCAAACAACTGGGCTCAAGCAGACATCCCACCTCTACTTCCCAAAGTTTTGGGATTACAGGTGTGAGTCACTGTGGCCAGCCTTCTCACTCCTTGTCATGTGGATTTGACTTTTGAAGAATAGCCAGATATATTTAGAAGGGATTTTAGAAATGGTTTGTCTTACTAATCATAACTTGGTAGTTTAATATTTTTATTTGTAAGCCACAGCTTAAACCCTTCAGAAAAAAGATAAACTACAGTTTCTGTGACCACAGTTTTAGTCTAGGATTTGGTACCATAGTAGTTAATTATGTAGTCTTTAAAGTCAGAGATATCTTCCCTATCTTGGCTTCTGTTGTGTATCAGATACGTGATCTTGGACAGATTACTTAATCTTCACCGTCTCAGGTTGTTTATCTGTAATGTGGATATACCAGTAGTGTCTACTTCATAGATTCAGTGACTACTACAAGGTAGGTAGCACAGTACCTGTTGTGTGAGAAGAGCTTTTTAAATGTTAACCACTATCATCAACATCCTCCTTATCGTCTCTGAAAGCTCTTAAGACAGTGCTTTGCTTGCTGATTAGCAAACATTTTTGCTGGGGCTGTAGAAAGTGTATGTATACTCTCAGTTCAACAAAGAAGTTCATCTTCCAATGTAGTATTTGGTTTTAAATGGTTTTCTACTGTGTCTCCCTTGGGCTAAGGTCCTGGTATATAGAGGGAATAGTGGATGAAAGAAGTTGTTAAAGTCACTGATGACAGAGAAATAGTAGGTATTGCCCCTTTAACTATTTTTAGATCCTGTATCCAGAAACTGTATCTCAAATCCTATAGAATATTTAGGGTAAGTAAACGCTACTGATGCATTTAGAGTGGACAGTTCTTAGTCTGCACACTGAAAAGGTTTCCTTTTGAAAGCTTTCTTCATGTTAAGTTGAGATTTGACCTATAGCCTGAGTTTAAAATTAGTCTTCCATTAAAAAAACAAGGTAAATATTCATTTCAATGAAGTTTGATAAATAAACATTTGTGTAACCAACACATCATTCAAGTTAGGAAAATTCTATTTCCCCAATCCTTATGCTCCCTTCCAGTCACTTCTTACCCACCTCCGCAATCACTGTTTTGCTTTCTAATAGCATAATTTTGTTGGTTCTTAATATAAGTGTAATCATACAAGTATTTACTTCTGCATTCTGGCTTTTTTTGCTCATCGTATTGTTTGAGATCTATGTGGTTGAATATACCATTAATTAATTCTTCTTTATTGCTGAATAATATTTACCACAATTTTGTCTATCCATTTTCCAAATGGTGGACTTTTGGATTATTTGCAGTTTTTGACTATTGTAAATAAAGCCACATTAAACGTTAAGTCTTTTCTTACAGAGATAAGTTTTTATCTCTTTGGGGTAAATAGGAATGGAATTGGGTCATTAAGGTGGGTGTGTATTTAACTTTGTAAAGAACAACCTAATCCATTTTCAAAGTGATAAACTTCCACTAGTAATATATGAGAGTTCCAGTTCCATATGCTCACCAACATTTGATGTTGCAAATGTATTTAACTTTAGTCATTGTAGTAAGTGAAAAGGTGTATCTCACTGTGATTTTCATTTTCATTTCCCTGATGCCAGTGTTCAGTGTCATTTATCAATAATTATTCCAGAGTCATGTTTGAACACATTCAGTTGCTCAGCAGGTGCTTATTAGGCACCTTCTGCATGCTCAGTAGTATGTCTAGCTTTTAGAAGTATGGTTTTACTTTAAAATTTAGGTACTTGCAAGATTTTTAAAAAATGTTTCATGTTTACATAGTTTTCAGTTCTTAACGTTTTTGATAATGTTTCTTAATATCTCCAACTAGATCATGTTTGTATAACAAAAGATTGTCATTCTCATTAAGTAGCTAAAATTCCACTGTTAATTAGTACATGAAGAACATACCTGTTTATTTTTGTTGCTCTCTGATTAGATGATACTTGATTTAATTTGACCAGCGGCCTAATTATCATGAAATCCTTAATATTTGTACAATTACAGGCCCCCAGCAGTCTTCTTGATGCTTTGGAACAACATTTAGCTTCCTTGGAAGGAAAGAAAATCAAAGATTCTACAGCTGCAAGCAGGTACATCATTCTTTGTAGGACAAAGAGCCAGAGTGATTTTTCTGAGGGAGTAGATGAAACCAGCTCAAGTTCCAAGCTATTTAATTTCTCTTTATCTTGATTTTATTTTCTATAAAATGGGTTTAATCATAATATCAGCCTCATAGAATTAGTATCAGGATTAAATGGATTAATACATGCAAATTCCTGAAATAGTTTCTGACCTTCAGTAAATGTCAGCATCTGTTAAGATAATGACAGTGACTACATAGTTTAGAATTGTTTTTGATGTCAAAATTTCTCATAAAGATGATAATGCATTGCTTTGTATGGTGCTTTATAGTTATAAGATACTTTTTTTTCTCTCTGTTTTTTTTCCCCCGAGGCAGAGTCTCACTCTGTTGCCCAGGCTGGAGTGCAGTGGCACAATCTCAACTCACTTGCAACTTCCACCTCCCAGGTTCAAGCGATTTTCCCACCTCAGCCTCCCAAGTAGTTGGGACTACAGATGCATGCCACCACGCCCGGCTAATTTTTGTATTTTTAGTAGAGACAGGGTTTCACCATGTTGACCAGGCTGGTCTCGAACCCCTGAACTCAAGTGATCGGCACACCTCAGCCTCCCAAAGTGCTGGGATTACAGGCATGAACCACCGTACTGGGCCTATAATTGCAAGATACTTTTGTATTAATTTGCTCAGTCCTCACAATAGCCCTGTGAAGTATGTAGTAGCAATGCTGGGACTCAAACCTAGAATATCTGACATCAAATTGCATCATCTCTGTCTAATGCGAGTTCATAGGGTTGATTATTGATATTTTATATTTTAATCACTTTATTATGTTATAAGCTAATTCCTCAGACTAAGACCAGTTAACCTAGCAAACTGAAAGTAACACAAATCATTTCATATCAATCTGGTAACATGATTTTTGCATTGGGTTAAGAAATTACTTGAGTTATTCTCATGTTTTCTTATGAACCTTTTTTTAAAACAGCATGAAGAAAGAATTTGTATAGTGAGAACCTTCCTTTGGTTCTTTTTAGACTTTCTGATTGTTTCAGAACTTTTGGTCTTTCTTTTAGTAATAAAATTTAAATAATTTCCAAAGGAAAATGCCGTTATTGGATTTTAGTACTTATTTTTAATCCTAGATTTGTACTTTGAATTTCCTAGTAGGATTTTCGAAGTAGCAGTCAAAACAGTAAGTCTCATTTATTTGAGAGAATAACGAAAAAAAGAGCCATGTAGTTCAGGTGCACCAATTCACCTGAAATGTTTATCATAAAATTTATTGGTTTTCTTGCATTTCTGTCACAACTATGTTACTCTTCCTTTGTCTTCTGAGTTGTACCTTTTTATTGGCTTATTTATAATACTAATTTTACGTAAAATTTAAAAGGTTGTTTTTACCACATTACGTGCTTAGAGTAGAAACTAATGATGTTTGGTGTGTGGTAAAAGGAAAATTAATAAAGCTCAAGGTAGTTCTTCAGGTTAGAATTCTTTACCACTTGTTTTACTTAGCCTAGAGTTAACATTTGGAAAGTTAATGTTGAGGTTTATAGTGTGGATACGTTTTTGATAAAAGGGAAAGGAGGTGGCTTGCCAGTGAAAGATGATACATTGTACATGTATATTAAAAAGGAAATTCTAGTTTGGCAAAAGGGCAGCACATAAAAAGATGCCAGATGGCCTGGTGACTAGACTGAAACCAGTCTTCTTTTGAAGGAACCTGAAGTCCTCTGGGGATGTTGTTATAGGTGAAACATACCTAGACTTATGTTATGTATTACTGGTATGCATGTTTTGGTGTTCCTGTGGCACTGCCAAAATGTAGGCTGTAAATTAGCAGAGGGTTTTCCCTGTGATAAACTCAACACTTTTTCCCATCAGGGATTTTGTGGGAGTATGTGGGCTCTTTCCCAATTGCATTGGTTTCCTCTCTTGGGGCTTGGAAGAGGCAATGTGCCCCACTCTATTGTGAACCCTTTCCAAAGTCAAACACTTAGTCTAAAAGCAGTGAGTGTATATGTAAGTCAAGATTTTTCTAATTGCTTTAATCCTGTAGATCACTGGGTAGAATATTTCATCTGAAGTACTGGGTTTGAATCCAGAAGTTAAGTTTATAATTATAGTGCCTATCCATGGCAAGGTTGCCAGACCATTTCATGACCTGGGTATAATTGAAGTGTTTAGCAAAAAGCCAAATTATCTCTGTTCAATTATCCTAGGGCAACTACACTTTCCAATGCAGTCTCTTCCCTGGCAAGCACTGGTCTATCTCTGACCAAAGTGGATGAAAGGGAAAAGCAGGCAGCATTAGAGGAAGAACAGGCACGTTTGAAAGCTTTAAAGGTAAGTTTGTGCATTCTCCTTATTTGGAAAAATGAGTACAGGTGTTCATTAGGTAAATGGGGCCTCTGCACAGCCTTAGAGTCTTAAATGTTTAGCTACCTAATGGGCTGAAACTCAGTCTAACTTTTTGTCCTGACATAGAATTAGGTAAAACAGAATATCTGCTATCAGAACAAATTACAAAATGCTTTTTTCCGAGGCTGTACAAAGAAGAAATCTGGTTTCTGGAATCCTTATGGTAGTTCCCTTTCTTAACAGGAACAGCGCCTAAAAGAACTTGCAAAGAAACCTCATACCTCTTTAACAACTGCAGCCTCTCCTGTATCCACCTCAGCAGGAGGGATAATGACTGCACCAGCCATTGACATATTTTCTACCCCTAGTTCTTCTAACAGGTAGGAGTAGAAGTTAAGGTTACCTTTGAATATGTAGGTTCAAAGACTTCTAATAGAAATTTTGTAGAACTTTTCAGGTTTACTTTTATTTATGCTTTTATAATCTATTCACACAAAGAGGTGGCGATAAATGGTAATATTGGTATAATACCTAAAGATAAAGTGATGAGTTTATATTTTACGTATTTAGGAAATGGAAGATAGTTAAATCACTGATTTATACTAATAGGAATATAGCTGTTATCTCTGGGCCAACTTTTCATTGTGTAAAAATTATGATTAAACACATTTATGAGGCATCTAATGGTTCAAGACCCTTTATAGCTCTTTGACATATGAGTATGATATGTATTTCAAAATACCATCTCATTAGATATTAAACATCTGTCATATATGTTTCCTAGTTTTAAACTCTGTAATCTGGAACACAATGACAGAGTTTAGTTGCCAGGTTTCTTGGTATTGAAGCCTACCAGACTAACTTTAATAATCTTGTTGTCTAATTTAAGCTACTTAACATGGAAATATAATATTGCCAGGTAAAGTAAAATAATTGGCATTTTCTGAACCTCGGAGCGGCTTAAAGTAGTTTAAAAGTCAGATTCTGGTTTGAATCCTGGCTCTATTAGTTCTTAACTTTTTTTGAGAAACCTTGTTTTCAAAGGAGATTGTGGTTCTCAACTTTAACATCAGAAATATTTGGAGAGTTTATTAAACTACAGATATCTGAGTCCCAATCCTAGAGTTCTGATTCAATAGGTGGGGCTTGGGGCCCAAGAATTTTTGTTTTTAAGATGCTCCCACATGACTAGGTTTTAGCACAGTGCATTATTAGCACATGTTAAATGTTCCATAGAGAGTGGTGAGATTTTTCCTTTCACTTTATTGTTGCTGTTTATTAACTCACCGTTAAAAGCTCATCTGCCTGCCTACTGACTCCTAATAGCTGAGCCTAATAGCTCAGTGTAAGTTTTACTACGTGAACTGCTTGCTGTATGCATGCTCAGTTGCTACCTGCTTCCTAAAATCTTAGTCGGTGTTTGTTGAATTTAGTTCTTTTTTTTTCTTTCAGCTTTATGATTTGTTTGCTCATGTATGCTACCTTCTTTAATCCCCAGTTAAGTAACATTGACCCCATTAAGGGGCAAGTTCTCAACATGGAGATCTTGAGAAGAAGTCTGTCCTAGGAGAGATAAGTGAAAAGAATGTTCAATGTTCAAGGCTGAAACAAATTATTGGATAAAGAACTAATTTCACTATGTTTTATGTCACATACTAAAAATATTCACCTTTTTAATAGTAATTAAGGGCAAATCTTACAGCCCATTTACAGAATTATTATTGTATATTCTATATGTTCCCCAAGGCACTAAATGCATTTATATCTACTATCTACTCAACTGTTGTACATCTGAAAGACATGTCTTCAAAACTTTTTTATAAAAACACAGAAGGAATAAATTCTAGTGTTTGATAGCACAGTAGAATTACTAATTAATAATAATTGTATTATCTATATCAAAGTAGCTAGAAGATTTAGAATGTTCTCAACACAGAGAAATGATGAATGTTTGAGGTGTGATAGATGTCCTGATAATTACATGGTATGCATGTATCACAATATCACATGTATCCCATAAATATGTACAATTATTGTATATCCATTTAAAAAGAAAAACATTCTGTTTTGGAGAATATATAAGTTAAAAATTAGGAGCTGGGTGTGGTGGCGTGTGCCTGTTGTCCCAGCTACTCAGGAGGTTGAGGCAGGAGGAAGGCCTGAGCCCAGCCATACAGCGCTAGCCTGGGCAACATCTCTTTGTCTCATTGTCTGTCTCTCTCTCATTCTCTCTCTTTTGAGATAGTGTCTTACTGTGTCACCCAGGCTGGAGTGCGGTGGCACAGTCATGGCTCACTGCAGCCTCAACCTCCTGGGCTCAAGCATTCCCTCTGCCTTAGCTTCCTGAGTAGCTGGGACTACAGGCGCACTCCACAATGCCCAGCTATTTTTCGTATTTTTTTGCCATTTTGCCCAAGCTGATCTTGAACTTTTGAACTCAAGCAGTCCACATGCCTCAGCCTTCCAAAGTGCTGGGATTACAGGCATGAGCCACTACACCCAGCCTCCAGACCCCTTCTCTTAAAAAAATTATCTGTACTGTGTTTGAATTCTTAGACACTCTGGGGTTATGTTTTGAGTTGTTCATTAAAATCACATAGAAGTCGGCCGGGCATGGTGGCTCATGCCTGTAATCCCAGCACTTTGGGAGGCTCAGGTGGGTGGATCATCTGAGGTCAGGAGTTCGAGGCCAGCCTGGGGGCTGTGTGGTGAAACCCTGTCTCTACTAAAGGACAAAAATTAGCCAAGCATGGTGGCATGCGCCTGTAATCTCAGCTACTTGGGAGGCTAAGGCATGCGAATCGCTGTAACCCAGGAGGTGGAGGTTGCATTGAGCCAAGATTGCATCATGGCACTCCAGCCTGGACAACAGAGTGAGACTCTTGTCTCAAAAAAAACAAAACAACAAAAAAAGAGGCTGAGCGCAGTGGCTCACGCCTGTAATCCCAGCACTCTGGGAGGCCAAGGCAGGCGGATCACCTGAGGTCAAGAGTTTGAGACCAGCCTGGCCAACATGATGAAACCCTGTCTCTACTAAAAATACAAAAATTAGCCAGATGCGGTGCTGTGCACCTGTAGTCCCAGCTGCTTGGGAGGCTAAGGCAGGAGAATCACTTGAACCTGGGAGGCGGAGGTTACAGGGAGCCAAGATCACACTGCTGCACTCCATCCTGGGTGACAGAGCGAGACTCTGTCTCAAAAAAAAGAAGAAAGAAATATATCATGTAAATAGTGTGTTGTGCGATGGGGTGGCTCTATTCATAAATGCATGTAAAATTTTTTCCCTGTATCATTGATACATAGTTTGGATACTGAGGCACTAGAAGTGAGGTTAATGAGTATTTTACTTTGTAGTGTATTGCAAATGTGATTCAAGTTCTGTGAATATTAAAAGTAAGAAAAGAGTTTTATTAAAAATATTAAAATTGCTATGATATTTTGTATTTTAGAATCTTGTTGTTTAGGTTCATTTTAATAAGGAAATTAGTTTTTTCCAGGGGAAGACACTCATCCTTTTCAGAAGAGCTACTGTTTTTGAATCCTGTATAAACTTAAGATATGATATTAGATTATTTTTCCAAGCCTCCTTAGAAATATGCTATTATATGAAGAAACTGTTCCTCTTTTGAGATTTATATTAATGAGACTTTTCTCCCTTGTTTTTAATGTTTTTATCTGCGGTGGGTGGAGAAGGTGACGCTGAAGTAGCGAAGTTTTTCTGGTAAATAAAACACGTTTCCAAAATATCTTTCTAGCACATCAAAGCTGCCCAATGATCTGCTTGATTTGCAGCAGCCAACTTTTCACCCATCTGTACATCCTATGTCAACTGCTTCTCAGGTAGCAAGTACATGGGGAGGTAAGCATTGATGAATTCTATTTTAGATGTTACATGCATCTCTCCTCCTCATTCTGTGGTGTTTTACTTATTTGTAGTTTTTTATTACACTTGATACATGAGAACTTGATAAGTATTAAAATGGCAATGAAGCAGTTTTATCCCTTGAAGGTATGTTCATTTATTATAAATAATTTAGGAATTTATGTTCACTTAAATTATGAAATGACATTTAATAAAGATAAAACTAAATGTAAGAGGAAGGACCAAGTGTATTTTTAAGTATGAGATTTTTCTTTTAATGTTGAATTTTTATTCCATAACCAGAAAATGCATAGTGGTTATTTTGATTTTGGTGTAAATTTTTGGTTTTTTAACTTTTGGGGAAATAACTTATCTTTGTGTTAAGTATATAATATAGTTCTAATAAAACTCAGATGGTATTATCACACAGGAACTATGTTGTGACCATAATTGTCTTGACCAGCTTTATGGTCAAGACATAAATGTTTTAAATGTTTTTTTAATTAAGACCTGAAAGATTTTGCTAGTCAAAGAATTTTCCCCTTGTACCAATAGGAATGTTTGCTGCCCTTAAGCAGTTCTGAAGTGATAGGCTTATCTGTCATAGCAAGATTAATTAATTATTCTAATGAGTTTTTACAGTATATAAACAAAGCTTTTTTCATTTTATTTTAATGATTTGAATTTAAGAACATTTTAAATTATTTTTTTGAAGGAACTATATCCTAGAAAGTAAGCTCTGTGAAGGCTGGTTTTAAAATATTTTGTTCTGACAAGTAGTTTGTAAATGTTTGTTGAATAAGGTGGGGCACAGAGCAGATAGTAAAACCCTAAAACACTAGATTTCAGGCTAATTTTGTGAGCCTGAACTTGATTTAAAAAACTAATTGACTTTGAAGGCTAGTTTAATTTAACTAAATTTTAAGATCTGCGAGTAATTCCTAAAAATGACAAGATATTTATAGTTTAAAGTTAAGTATTTTAGAATTATTTCAGAATGAACTATAGACAGTAAATTAAGATTAAGAAAGGAGTTTCTTAATATCCTAATGGTATGTTCTGATTTTTGGATTCTTAATTATTTTCTGTCTTATTGTGAATTGCTTTGGAAAAGGTTAGTAGAATTAACATGACCATTTAAGCAGTTTCAACTTATTTCCTTTTTTAAAAAAATGTAGTAGTCTTTTTAAAACTAAGGCTGAGTTGTTTTTCTAAATAGACTAAAAATTTTATAGAAGGCCAAATAAAAATATATTAAACATTTCAAAGAAGCTGAACTGCAATTCCTGTTTTGTCTGGACACCATGTACAACTAAAAATGACAAGTTGAAGTTTCTACTTGAAATTGTTAAAGTCACATATGAAAGCAGATAGACTATTACTGTGGGAGAACAATTCTAAGTAATTTCAGTCTGTAAGAATTGTTCTGTGTCCTGTTAGAAGACAATATTCCATCAAAGTCTCTGTCACAGACTGCAATATATTGGAATACATTTAATCATGTTTTACTTTTCTATTTTCGGTTATTTTGCTTTGTATGCTGTTTCTGTACAAATTTCCCCCATATTAAGTCCTATAATTTAATCAGAATTAAATCCTGTCTTGATTTTCATATAAGGATATTTGGCTTCTGAGTTGGTGATCAACAAGGTTTTGACTTCTGCATGATACTGAAGAGTATTTTAAGCCAAGAATGTTCTAATTCAAATCAGTACTCATATCCAGGACAATCAGATTGATACTTTTTTTTAATTTTTAAAATTAAAGTTAGACTAAACTAACTTAAAGTTAGACTGAAATAAAGAAATCTCATATAAGGCCAGGTGCGATGGCATACACCTGTAATCCCAGTACTTTGGGAAGCCAAGGCGGGCAGATCACACGAGGACAGGAGTTCCAGACCAGCCTCGCCAACATGGCAAAACCCTGTCTCTACTAAAAATACAAAAATTAGCCAGGTGTGGTGGTGCACATCTGTAATCCCAGCTTTTCGGGAGGCCGAGGCATGAGAATCACTCGAACCCGGGAAGCGGAGATTGCAGTGAGCCGAGATTTGTGCCACCACACTCTAGCCTGGGAGACAGAGTGAGACTCTTGTCTCAAAAGAAAAGGAAAGAAATCTCATGTATGAGAAGCTTAGATCATAACATTAAATGCTTAAGGTATTTTGAAGTGAACTATTTACTTGCACACTTAAATATGTAACATTTGACATATGATGCTGCTCTTATAGTATATGACAAAGCAAAGGTATGATTTTTTTCATAATCCCCAAATCTTGTACTGTTCTTTTATTGGCTTTTATTAGCTAAAAATGAATGCCAATAACAAACATAGTATTCAATTTAGTTCTTATAAACACCACAGAAATGATGTGCATTCCTAGTCATAGATTAGTGATAAGATAGAGATAAAGGAAAGAAAAGTTTATATGTATATATGAAAGACATTTAAGATTCCACCTTTTGGTAGAATGAAAATGAGAGAACACAAGCTCTCTTGTTGGCCTCGTTGTATTATTAATGAGCTTTGACTTTTTCAAGAAATGTTGTGGAGTGTAAAGCAGTTGGTATTGAATACTAATATCTGAGAAGACCTAGGTTTTCATCACCCTGAAAATTTTGGATGATAGCAAACGTTGAATTTTTATATCTAAAAATAGACAATATTATCAGTTTGGTACACTGTTGAGTATTTGAAGCAAGATTTCAGAGTTTAGGTGTAGTAGAATTATCCATTCTGAAGTTTAATTTGCTTTACTTTTAGCTGGCATGAAACAAAACACTTGATGAAAAAATTTGATTATCTGGGCAGGTGTGGTGGCTCATACCTGTAATTGCAATACTTTAGGAGACCAAGGCAGGAGGATTGCATGAGCCCAGGAGTTTGAGACCAGCCTGGGCAACATAGCAAGACCTTGTCTCTACCATGTTTAAAAAACAAATCAGTTTACTGTGTGTGAATGTAGGTATCAGTTGTTTAGGACTTAAAGGCGATAATATGACTGTGGTGCCATTTTAGTCCTTGTTTTAACTTTTTTTGGATTTTTTTTAATGACTCTAGTGTGGCGTAAAATTACACTTTTGGGCCAGGTGTGAGGTAGCTCACACCTGTAATCCCAGCACTTTGGGAGGTTGAGGTGGGTGGATCACTTGAGGTCAGGAATTTGAGACCAGCCTGGCCAACATGGTGATACCCTGTCTCTACAAAAAAATATAAAAATTAGCTGGGTGTAGTGGTGTGCATCTGTAATCCCAGCTACTTGGGAAGCTGAGGCACGAGAGTTGCTTGAACCTGAGAGGCAGAGGTTGCAGTGAGCCAAGATCATGCCCCTGCATTCCAGCCTGGGCGATGGAGCAAACCTCTGTCTCAAAAAAACGAAAAAATTAAACTTGAATGAATAATGAAAAAAAATGGACAAAACTATATTTAAAAATTTTAGACTGGGTGCAGTGGCTCACACTTATAATCCCAGCAGTTTGGGAGCTGAGGCAGGCAGATTATTTGAGCCCAGGAGTTAGAGACTAGCCTGGGCAACATGGCGAGACCTTGCCTCTACAAAAAAATCAGAAAATTAGCCAGGCATGGTGCCATACACCTGTGGTCCCAGCTACTCAGAAGGCTAAAGTGGGGGGAGTGCTTGAGCACCGAACGGTCGAGGCTGCAGTAAGCTATGATTATGCCATTGCATTCCAACCTGGGCAACAGAGCAAGACTCTTACCTTAAAAAAAGAAAAAAAACTTTAAGGGATTTTGAATTGCCAGTTTAATAGGTTAACTTGAGATAGCTGGAGCATTATTATTATACCTTAATGAATTAGTTTTTATTATCATAGTATAATGTCCATTAATAGATTAACATCTTGTAGATTACCTGTAGTGTTTTGTCAAGTAGATTAGGAACTGGTTTTCCTTATCTGATTGATCTAATTATGAATGCATTTGCACATATTTCTGAATATTCTTCTCTGAGGTGTTTCACATAATAGGAAGTGATTGAAATTAGGTGCTAGATAAAACCTATCTGTCAATAGAACAGCGGATAACTGGTAACCTTTCCTGAACCTGTGTTTTCTCATAAACCAATGGATCTGTTACAGAAATAATGTGTCTTTAAAAAATGACTTATTTCATGGCTTTTTTTGCATGAAGAACAGAGATATTTTACTTACTTGTCTGACAAAATATAATGTACTTTTAAAACTCTATGCAGCTGTTAACATCATGTATTTAAAAACAGAGCATTCGGCCGTGTGTGGTGGCTCATGCCTGTAATGCCAGCACTTTAGGGAGGCCAAGGTGGGTGGATCACCTGAGGTCAGGAGTTCAAGGCCAGCCTGGCCAACATGGTGAAACCCCGTCTCTACTAAAAATAGAAAAACGATCTGAGCATGGTGCACGCGCCTGTAATCCCAGCTACTCGGGAAGCTGAGGCAGGAGAATTGCTTGAACCCAGGAGGCGGAGGTTGCAATGAGTTGAGATCACGCCATTGCCCTCCATCGTAGATGACACAGTGAGACTCTGTCTCAAAAAAAAAAAAAAAAACCCAGAACTTTCAGTCTAACTGGCCAACTCTAAGCTTAATGCAACTCCTTTCTTATGCAAGAAGAAGCTAGAGTGGCCATCAGTATATATATTAGCTAAAAATATGTATATATTTTTAGTACTAAAAACCAATGTCCTTGGTGGCTCATGCCTGTAATCCCAGCACTTTGGGAGGCCAAGGCAGGAGGATTGCTTGAGTCCAGGCAGGGGTTCAAGACTAGCATTGGTACCGTAGCATCTCTACAAAAATTAAATTAGCCAGGCATGGTGGCACGCGCCTGTAGTCTCAGCTACTCGGGAGGCTAAGGTGGGAGGATCACTTGAGCCCAGGAGTTTGAGGCTACAGTGAGCTATGATTGTACCACTGCAGTCTGCCTGGGCAACAGAGCAAGACCCACTCTCAGAAAGAACAAAACAAAAAAACCCACCGCATCCCCCTGCAACTTGTAACTATTTTCTACTTTTTATTTCTGAATTACTGTTTTCTGATTCTTTTTTCCCAGTGTTCCATTTATTGGGGGTGGAATGATGGGAAAGATTTCGAGTTTGAGTAGCATAATCAGCATATTTTGATAGATTTGTAGGACTTTTTTTTTTCAGTGTGAATTGATGTTCCATAAGAATACTATTATAGAAAAGTTCTTACTACAGAAAAAGTTGTATTAAAAAGATGTGTTATTTTTAAAATCATAACCTGAGTATTTTCTTGATTTTTTTTTTCCTTTTTCAAACAGTTGTATTTGAGCTTGTAGAATGCTTGCCTTGAATTTTTTGACTTTAAAGGAAGTGTGCCTATATCATAGTAAATGAGCTGGTCCTTAGGCCACTGTTGCCTTCTAAATGTTCAATCATACAATCTTAAGCGTAAAATACAGTACCTAGTACTATGAAGATACCACAGTATATTTCAGCGAAGGTCAAGAACTAAACTAGAACAGACAAGAAGATTCTACTGTTTAGAATTACAGGAGTATCCTCTTATTTTTAATTATGTTACAAAGAAAAAATTATGATACTATTTTTGCTGCTTTTTATTTTTTCTTTCCCCGTTTAGTTAACTCTTTAAATCTTGAAAAGTAAGGAAAAATAGATTTCAGTCATTAGAATGATAATTATTTTGAATAAGGTATCAGTATAATAATTATCTGACTCTAGAATAACTTTAGATAAAGGATTTTATATAGTACATATTTATGTCATTCTAGTAGGCAAACAACACTTTCGTTGTTCCTTTAGCAAATCATTTAAAGACTAAAGCTCTCAGATAGACATTCAGAGCTGTTCCCAGTCTATTAAGTGGACATTCTTTCATCTCTGTTCTTAATTATCTAAAATTCTTTCCCCCCATCCTTAGATGTTTTTCATCATCTTTATTTTTTATTTTGCATCTATGCCGGAATTATCTGCACGTGCCAAAAACAACTTCTTAGCCCTAATGTGTCATTACCCTCTTTTTTTCTTTGAAAGCTTACTCACGACACACATCCCAATTGTCGATATCAACTATTCAAGTAAACACAGCTATACCACCACAACCAACACACTCACCTAGGACAGGGAAGATTGGTGCAGGATGGGTGGCTCTTTATAGAAACATCTTGGTTATTATTCTCTTTTTTAACTGTCTGACTGTTGGCTTTCTGGTGTTAACAAATAAAATGATTTTTTCTAAGGATTCATTTAAAAATATGTTAAATGCAATTCTTCTATCTTGATAATTAGGTATTTTTTGTTTTTGATAATTTAGATATTTAAGGTTAATAAACAATAATATAGTTACTACTTTTCACTTTGCATCTTTTGACTAATTACAATACTAATTTATTTACTTCCTTTCTTCATTTTGCTGTAATACATTTGGACCGCACAGATCCTTTCTCTGCTACTGTAGATGCTGTTGATGATGCCATTCCAAGCTTAAATCCTTTCCTCACAAAAAGTAGTGGTGATGTTCACCTTTCCATT